>NC_090375.1:53741522-54341522 GCF_036365525.1 Heterodontus francisci
ACAGTGCATCTTGTAGATGGTACACACTCCGGCCACTGGTGGAGGGGGTGCCAATTAAGCAGGCTTCTTTGTCCTAGATGGTGTCAAGCTTTTTGAGTGTTGTTGGAGCTGCATCCAGGCAAGTAGATAGTATTCCATCACACTCCTGACTTCTGCCTTGTCAATTGCGGACTGGCTTTGGGGAGTCAGGAGGTGAGTTACTTGCCGTGGAATTCCCAGCCTCTGACTTGCTCTTGTAGCCACAGTATTTATGTGGCTGGTCTTACCTGGTCTAACCTTTTATGTGACTCCCTACCCACAGCACTGTGGTTGACTCTTAACTGTCCACTGAAAGGGCATTGCCAACCACTCACTTGTATCAAAATTGCAATGAAAAGGTCTAATAAGAATAAAACTAGTTGGACCTCCTGGCATTGACCTAGGCACTGGACAGAAGAAAGGCACACCCATCACCGTTGCCCCTGTAAAGTTCTTAAGCTGAAATTGGGAGAACAGTCTCACAGATTAGTCAAGCAAGAGCCTGACATAGTCATATTCACACAATGATACTTATCAGCCAACATCCCAGACTCCTCCCTCACCACTAGTAGGTCAGACCCACCAGAGGTGGTGGCACAGTGGTATCCAGTTGGGAGGGAGTGACCCTGAGAGTCCTCAACATTGACTCTGAACCCCATGAAGTCTGATGGGATGAGATTAAGCACAGGCAAGGAAACCTCCTGCTGACTGCTGCCTCCCACTCTCCCTCATCTGATGAATCAGTACTCCATATTGAACACCATTTGGAAGGGGCACTGAAGGTATGAAGGGCACTGAGTCTACTCTGGATGAAGGACATCACTGTCTATCACCAAGGTTGGCATGGTAGCATCACTACTGCCAAGTTCTGAAGGACATAACTGTGAGACTGAGTCTGCGGCAGGGCGCAAGAGAACCAAAATGAGGGAAATACCTACTTGATCTCGTTTTCATCAATAGGCCTGTCGCAAATGCATCTATCCATGACAGTATTGGTCAGAGTGACCATTGCACAGTCCTTGTTGAGACAAAATCCTGTCTTCACCCCAAAGCCACCCTTCATTGTCTTATGTGACAGTATCATTGTCCTAAATGGGACAGATTCAGAACAAATTTGGCAGCTCAGAACTGGGCATCCATGATCATGGGCCCATAAAAAGACCAAAAAGGTAACCTATGTGTAGAGGTGGAAGATGTGGGTATGTTTCTTCATGAATACTTTGTGTCTGTCTTCACAAAAGAGGGGACAATGCAGGCATTGTAGTTAAATAGGAGGGTGAAATATTGGATGTGATAAACATAGGAGAGAGGAAGTATGAAGGGGATTAGCACCCTTGAAAGTGGATAAGTCACCAGGGCCAGATGAAATGAACCCCAGGCTGTTAAAAGAAGCCAGAGACGAACTAATGGATGCTCTGACCATCATTTTCCAATCCTCACTGGATGCAGGTGTGGTGCTGGAGGACTGCTAACGCTGTACCTTTTCTTAAAAAGGGAGCAAAGGATATACCGAGTAACTACAGGCTAATTAGTCTAAACTCAGTAGTGGCCAATTATTGAGACACAGGATAAACTGTCACTTAGAAAGGCGCGGAGTAATCAAGGACTGTTAGCAGGGATTTGTTGAGGGAAGATTGTGTCTGACCAACTTGATTGAGTTTTTTGAGGAGGGAACAAGCAGGATTAATGAGGGTAGTGCAGTTGATGTGGTCTACATAGATTTTAGCAAGGCTTTTGACTAGGTCTTACATGGCAGACTGGTTTTAAAAAAAAAAAGCCCATGGGATCCAGGAAAATGCAGCAAGGTGGATAAAATTGACTCAGTGACAGGAAACAAAGGGTAATTGTTGACGGGTGATTTTACGCCTGGAAGGCTGTTTCCAGTGGGGTTCTGCATGGCTCAGTACTAGGTCTCCTGCTTTTTGTCGTGCATATTAATGATTTGGACTTAAATGTAGGAGGCATGATCAAGAAGTTTGCAGACAACACAAAAATTGGCTGCATGGTTGATAGTGAGAAGGGAAGCTGTAGACGGCAGGAAGCTATCAATGGACTGGTCAGGTGGGCAGAAAAGTGGCAAACGGAATTCAACCTGGAGAAGGGTGAGGTGATACATTGGGGGAGGTCAAACAAGGCAAAGGAATACACAATAAATGGGAGGATACAGAGAAGTGTAGAGGAAGTGAGGGACCTTGGAGTGAATGTCCACAGATCCCTGAAGGTAGCAGGACAGGTTGATAAGGTGGTTACAAAGGCAAATGGAATGCTTTCCTTTATTAACCGAGGCATTGAATATAAAATTAGGGAAGTTATGCTGGAGCTATATAAAACACTAGTTAGGCCACAACTTGAGTACTAGGTGCAATTCTGGTCACCTCATTACAGAAAGGATGTAATTGTACTAGAGAGGGTTTAGAGGAGATTTACAAGGATGTTGCCAGGACTGGAAAATTGCAGTTATGAGGAAAGATTGGATACAAAGAACAAGAACAAAGAACAAAGATAATTACAGCACAGGAACAGGCCCTTCGGCCCTCCAAGCCTGCGCCGATCCAGATCCTCTCTCTAAACATGTCGCCTATTTTCTAAGGTTCTGTATCTCTTTTCTTCCTGCCCATTCATGTATCTGTCTAGATACATCTTAAAAGACTCCATCGTGCCCGCATCTACCACCTCCGCTGGCAATGCGTTCCAGGTGCCCACCACCCTCTGCGTAAAGAACTTTCCACGCATATCCCCCCTAAACTTTTCCCCTTTCACTTTGAATTAGTGTCCTCTAGTAATTGAAACCCCCACTCTGGGAAAAAGCCTCTTGCTATCCACCCTGTCTATACCTCTCATGATTTTGTACACCTCAATCAGGTCCCCCCTCAACCTCCGTCTTTCTAATGAAAATAATCCTAATCTGCTCAACCTCTCTTCATAGCTAGCGCCCTCCATACCAGGCAACATCCTGGTGAACCTCCTCTGCACCCTCTCCAAAGCATCCACATCCTTTTGATAATGTGGCGACCAGAACTGTACGCAGTATTCCAAATGTGGCCGAACCAAAGTCCTATACAACTGTAACATGACCTGCCAACTCTTGTACTCAATGCCCCGTCCGATGAAGGAAAGCATGCCGTATGCCTTCTTGACCACTCTATTTACCTGCGTTGCCACCTTCAGGGAACAGTGGACCTGAACACCCAAATCTCTCTGGACATCAATTTTCCCCAGGACTTTTCCATTTACTGTATACTTCACTCTTGAATTGGATCTTCCAAAATGCATCACCTCGCATTTGCCCTGATTGAACTCCATCTGCCATTTCTCTGCCCAACTCTCCAATCTATCTATATTCTGCTGTATTCTCTGACAGTCCCCTTCACTATCTGCTACTCCACCAATCTTAGTGTCGTCTGCAAATTTGCTAATCAGTCCACCTATACTTTCCTCTCTCGCTTCCCTCAGTAACCTGGGATAGATCCCATCCGGACCTGGGGACTTGTCCACCTTAATGCCCTTTAGAATACCCAACACTTCCTCCCTCCTTATGCCGACTTGACCTAGAGTAATCAAACATCTGTTCCTAACCTCAACATCCGTCATGTCCCTCTCCTCGGTGAATACCGATGCAAAGTACTCGTTTAGAATCTCACCCATTTTCTCTGAGTCCAAGCATAACATTCCTCCTTTGTCCTTTAGTGGGCCAATCCTTTCTCTAGTTACCCTCTTTCTCCTTATATATGAATAAAAGGCTTTGGGATTTTCCTTAACCCTGTTTGCTAAAGATATTTCATGACCCCTTTTAGCCCTCTTAATTCCTCGTTTCAGATTTGTCCTACATTCCCGATATTCTTTCAAAGCTTCGTCTTTCATCAGCCGCCTACACCTTATGTATGCTTCCTTTTTCCTCTTAGCTAGTCTCACAATTTCACCTGTCATCCATGGTTCCCTAATCTTGCCATTTCTATCCCTCATTTTCACAGGAACATGTCTCTCCTGAACGCTAATCAACCTCTCTTTAAAAGCCTCCCACATATCACATGTGGATTTACCTTCAAACAGCTGCTCCCAATCTACATTTCCCAGCTCCTGCCGAATTTTGGTGTAGTTGGCCTTCCCCCAATCTAGCACTCTCCCTTTTGGACCACTCTCGTCTTTGTCCATGAGTATTTTAAAGCTTACGGAATTGTGATCACTATTCCCAAAGTAGTCCCCTACTGAAACTTCAACAACCTGGCCGGGCTCATTCCCCAACACCAGGTCCAGTATGGCCCCTTCCCGAGTTGGACTATTTACATACTGCTCTAGAAAACCCTCCTGGATGCTCCTTACAAATTCTGCTCCATCTGGACCTCTAACACTAAGCGAATCCCAGTCAATGTTGGGAAAATTAAAATCTCCTATCACCACCACCCTGTTGCTCCTACATCTTTCCATAATCTGTTTACATATTTGTACCTCTATCTCACGCTAGCTGTTGGGAGGCCTGTAGTACAGCCCCAACATTGTTACCGCACCCTTCCTATTTCTGAGTTCTGTCCATATTGCCTCACTGCTCGAGTCCTCCATAGTGCCCTCCTTCAGCACAGCTGTGATATCCTCTTTGACCAGTAATGCAACTCCTCCACCCCTTTTACCTCCCTCTCTATCCCGCCTGAAGCATCGATATCCTGGGATATTTAGTTGCCAATCATGCCCTTCCCTCAACCAAGTCTCAGTAATAGCAATAACATCATACTCCCAGGTACTAATCCAAGCCCTAAGTTCATCTGCCTTACCTACTACACTTCTTGCATTAAAACAAATGCACCTCAGACCACCAGTCCCTTTATATTCATCATCTGCTCCCTGCCTGCTCTTCCCCTTAGTCACACTGACTTCATTATCTAGTTCCTTACAGGCTTTTGTTACTACCTCCTTACTGTCAACTGACCTCAATTGGTTCCCATCCCCCTGCCACATTAGTTTAAACCCTCCCCAACAGCGTTAGCAAAAGCACCTCCAAGGACATTGGTTCCAGTCCGGCCCAGGTGTAGACCGTCCAATTTGTAATAGTCCCACCTCCCCCAGAACCGGTCCCAATGTCCCAAAAATCTGAACCCCTCCTTCCTGCACCATCTCTCAAGCCACGCATTCATCCTGACTATTCTTTCATTTTTACTCTGACTATCACGTGGCACTGGTAGTAATCCTGAGATTACTACCTTTGAGGTCCTACTTTTTAACTTGGCTCCTAACTCCCTAAACTCTGCATGTAGGACCTCATCCCGTTTTTTACCTATATCATTAGTGCCTATGTGCACAATGACAACTGGCTGTTCACCCTCCCCCTTTAGAATGTTCTGCAGCCGATCTGAGACGTCCCTGACCCGTGCACCTGGGAGGCAACATACCATTCGGGAGCCTCGTTTTCGACCACAGAACCGCCTATCTACTCCCCTTACAATCGAATCCCCTACGACTATAGCCCTTCCACTCTTTTTCCCGCCCTTCGGAACAGCAGAGCCAGCCACGGTGCCATGGACCTGGCTACTGCTGCCTTCCCCTGGTGAGCCATCTCCCTCAACAGTATCCAAAACGGTATACTTGTTTTGGAGGGAGATGACCGCAGGGGACTCCTGCGCTGCCTTCCTGCTCTTTCTCTGCCTTTTGGTCACCCATTCCCTTTCTCCCTCAGCAATCCTAATCTGCGGTGTGACCAATTCACTAAACGTGCTATCCACGACCTCCTCAGCATCGCGCATGCTCCAAAGTGAGTCCATCCGCAGCTCGAGAGCCGTCATGCGGTCTAACAAGAGCTGCAGCTGGACACACTTCCTGCACGTGAAGGAGTCAGGGTCATCAGCCATGTCCCTGAGCTCCCACATTGAGCAAGAGGAGCATGATACGGGTCTGAGATCTCCTGCCATTTTTAATCTTAAGTTTAAACTTAGTTAAATGAAAAAGGAACGAAAAGTTTTTACCAATCACAATAAAACCAGAGAAATCGAAAAAGCCTTACCTTATAAACACCCCACCGAGTCCTTTTTTTTGGTTAGAGGAGGAGGGCGGGTGGGAGACACTACAAGTGTGGTGTCTCGGGTTCAGAAACCGCCCAAATATATAGTGTTTTACTTACCCAGCAGCCCCCTGGCCTCCGCCGAAAAACAAAAGGAAATTAAATTTACTTTCAAACGGACTTTCCCAGCTGCTCACTCGCTCACACGCTGCTCCCGAAAAAGCTGCTGCACTGAAAGGAAAGTTATTTTAAACCGCCCAAATATATAGTGTTTTACTTACCCAGCAGCCCCCTGGCCTCCGCCGAAAAACAAAAGGAAATTAAATTTACTTTCAAACGGACTTTCCCAGCTGCTCACTCGCTCACACGCTGCTCCCGAAAAAGCTGCTGCACTGAAAGGAAAGTTATTTTAAACCGCCCAAATATATAGTGTTTTACTTACCCAGCAGCCCCCTGGCCTCCGCCGAAAAACAAAAGGAAATTAAATTTACTTTCAAACGGACTTTCCCAGCTGCTCACTCGCTCACACGCTGCTCCCGAAAAAGCTGCTGCACTGAAAGGAAAGTTATTTTAAACCGCCCAAATATATAGTGTTTTACTTACCCAGCAGCCCCCTGGCCTCCGCCGAAAAACAAAAGGAAATTAAATTTACTTTCAAACGGACTTTCCCAGCTGCTCACTCGCTCACACGCTGCTCCCGAAAAAGCTGCTGCACTGAAAGGAAAGTTATTTTAAACCGCCCAAATATATAGTGTTTTACTTACCCAGCAGCCCCCTGGCCTCCGCCGAAAAACAAAAGGAAATTAAATTTACTTTCAAACGGACTTTCCCAGCTGCTCACTCGCTCACACGCTGCTCCCGAAAAAGCTGCTGCACTGAAAGGAAAGTTATTTTAAACCGCCCAAATATATAGTGTTTTACTTACCCAGCAGCCCCCTGGCCTCCGCCGAAAAACAAAAGGAAATTAAATTTACTTTCAAACGGACTTTCCCAGCTGCTCACTCGCTCACACGCTGCTCCCGAAAAAGCTGCTGCACTGAAAGGAAAGTTATTTTAAACCGCCCAAATATATAGTGTTTTACTTACCCAGCAGCCCCCTGGCCTCCGCCGAAAAACAAAAGGAAATTAAATTTACTTTCAAACGGACTTTCCCAGCTGCTCACTCGCTCACACGCTGCTCCCGAAAAAGCTGCTGCACTGAAAGGAAAGT
Source organism: Heterodontus francisci (assembly GCF_036365525.1). Classification (NCBI taxonomy): domain Eukaryota; kingdom Metazoa; phylum Chordata; class Chondrichthyes; order Heterodontiformes; family Heterodontidae; genus Heterodontus; species Heterodontus francisci. The sequence continues at coordinate 53,748,737 of NC_090375.1, forward strand.
TATTTTAAACCGCCCAAATATATAGTGTTTTACTTACCCAGCAGCCCCCTGGCCTCCGCCGAAAAACAAAAGGAAATTAAATTTACTTTCAAACGGACTTTCCCAGCTGCTCACTCGCTCACACGCTGCTCCCGAAAAAGCTGCTGCACTGAAAGGAAAGTTATTTTAAACCGCCCAAATATATAGTGTTTTACTTACCCAGCAGCCCCCTGGCCTCCGCCGAAAAACAAAAGGAAATTAAATTTACTTTCAAACGGACTTTCCCAGCTGCTCACTCGCTCACACGCTGCTCCCGAAAAAGCTGCTGCACTGAAAGGAAAGTTATTTTAAACCGCCCAAATATATAGTGTTTTACTTACCCAGCAGCCCCCTGGCCTCCGCCGAAAAACAAAAGGAAATTAAATTTACTTTCAAACGGACTTTCCCAGCTGCTCACTCGCTCACACGCTGCTCCCGAAAAAGCTGCTGCACTGAAAGGAAAGTTATTTTAAACCGCCCAAATATATAGTGTTTTACTTACCCAGCAGCCCCCTGGCCTCCGCCGAAAAACAAAAGGAAATTAAATTTACTTTCAAACGGACTTTCCCAGCTGCTCACTCGCTCACACGCTGCTCCCGAAAAAGCTGCTGCACTGAAAGGAAAGTTATTTTAAACCGCCCAAATATATAGTGTTTTACTTACCCAGCAGCCCCCTGGCCTCCGCCGAAAAACAAAAGGAAATTAAATTTACTTTCAAACGGACTTTCCCAGCTGCTCACTCGCTCACACGCTGCTCCCGAAAAAGCTGCTGCACTGATAGGTTGGGTTTGTTTTCCTTGGAACAAAGGAGGCTAAAGGGAGATTTGATTGAGGTGTACAAGGTTGTGAAGGGCCTGGACAGAGTGGATGGAAAGGATCTATTTCCCTTAGCGGAGAGGTCAGTGACTGGGGAGCATAGATTTAAAGTGCTTGGTAGAAGGATTAGAGGAGAGGTGAGAAAGATTTTTTATCACCCAGAGGGTGGTGGGGGTCTGGAACTCACATCCTGAAAAGGTAATAGAAGAAAGCCTCAACTCATTTAAAAGATGTCTGGATATGCACCTGAAGTCCCGTAACCTCCAGGGATACGGACCAAGTGCTGGAAAATAGGATTAGGCTGGGTGCTTCATTTTTCGGTTGGCGCAGACATGATGAGCAGAATGGCCTCCTTCTCTGCCATAAATTTTTCAACCTTTTCTAAAATATTCTAAATATCTGGAGGAGGAATGTGCAGGGATATGGGGTGACAGCGGGGATGTGGCAACACGTTAATTGCTCCTTAGAAGGGTCAGCACGGACACGCTGGGTCAAATGGTCGCCTTCTGTGCTGTAATGATCCTATGATTCTATGAGAGGTTGTGGGCCATCAGCAGCAGCAGAGTTGTATTCCATTGCAATCTGTACCCTCATCACCTGGCATATCCCTCAATTTACTATTACCATCATGACAATGGATCAACCCAGGTTCAATGAGGAGTGTAGAAGAGTCTACCAGGAGCAGGACCAGGGTTATCTAAAATGAGGTGTAAATCTGGTCAAGCTATAACACAGGTCTACATGCATACTAAACAGCAGAAGCAATGTGCTCTACAGAAAACTAAGCAATCCCACAACACCTAGAAGAAAAAGGGCAGGTTGCATGGGAAAATTATCAGCTGCAAGTTATGCTCCAAGTCACTCCCCATCTTGCTTGGAATTATGTCCCCTTTCCTTCACTCTGGCTGGGTCAAAATGCTGAAACTCCCTCCCGAACAATAATGTGGATGTAGTTTCACCGTAGGGACTGCAGCGGTTGAAGAAGGCCGTTCACCACCACCTCAAGAGCAATTAGGGATGGGTGATAAATGTTGGTCTTGCCAGTCACGCCCACATCCCATGAACCAATTAAAAAAAAGTTGCTGCCAGTATTTTGATGTAAGACCCTGTGGGATCACTGTTACCTTTGATCTATTGGCTCACTCTTTACAAACACAACTGAACCTGTAATGTCGTTTGTCCTTAACTCTGCAAATGTACAATATTGATCTGTGCCGTGAGTTAACATCCTCTCGTTTTGTTAACACGTCGTAGCAACGATTAACTGAAATCGAGAGACTGTGATTAATTGTGGACATCTCTGTTTGAGCATTAATTCAGTCGCTGTTTTATAGCTCAGACTTTGTACGTTGGCTGCTTTAGAATTGACACGATTTGGGGGGGGGGGGGGGGGGGAGAGGAGATGAATGCTTTTGGAGAAATTCTTAAAGCTGTGGGGGAATTTGGTCCATTTCAAAAACGTTTGCTGGTGTTGACATGTTTGCCACAGATGTTCATGGCGTTCCACCTGTTTGCTCAGATTTTTACTGGTGCGAGTGTCCAACATTACTGTCAGACCAACTGGATCCTGAACATCAGTGCTGGATTAGCTAAAGAAGAACAGTTGCTATTAACCGTCCCGATGGAAAAAAATGGGTCTTACCAGAAATGTGAAATGTACATGCCGAATCGAGATGAGGATATCGATTGGATCCGGTTACACAGAAACAGATCCACGGTAGCATGTGAAGAGGGATGGGTATACGACACCTCACAATATGTCTCGACTTTAGTTACAGAGGTTTGTATTTTTATTTAAAATATGTAGAGTTCTGCTTTTGATTCCACCCGTGCGCTGTAGGTAGTTAACGTGTGGAACGGTCTGCCACAGACTGGTGTTAACCCCAAATTAAATGGCTTTAAAATGCAATTCCCGAGAAAAGAGAAATACTAGGCAAAGGAAGTGAGCAGGAGAATGGGATCAGACAGTGGCTCACGTATGAAATGTACTCGCTTGATGGCAAAATTCCCTGCTTCTGTAACATGACTCAATAAAGGGAGAATGCCATCTGCAGACTGCTGTTGCTGAATAATGCAGCAAGCGCAGTTAAGCAGTACTGGCCTGATAGGAATGAATTTTGCATTGCGTTCTGCTAGTTTAGGGTTGGACAAATCATTTCAAACTACTCCGACAGCACTTCTGAGACTCACGCCCAAACTTTTTATTTGCGAACTATTTGAATACTTGTAGGTATTTCACTCAGTTGTTTGCAGGCCAGCGGATCAGCTGAGTGTCCCGTGATGTGAAAAGATAAGCTGTTCTAAAGTGGGGAAATGGGTTAAGCGACAGGAGAGGTATTCGCTGAATTTTAACCAGCTTGTAGCGCATTATAGCGATTGGTAAACATGAACAGTAAGGAGTTCCCTAGGGAGCTGACTGCCCCGGAGCCATCTTGGTGCCATAAGAATGAAGTGTGTTGGCACTAATCAAACAGAGGCGGCTTCGGTGGATCAGACACGTCTGCAGGGTAGAAGACGGTCACATAAGGACCTTCTGTATGGTGACGTAGCTGGAGCCAGATTACCAGTGAGAGATCCAAGGATGCTTGCAAGTGTGACATGAAGGCCCTAAATGTCGACTATCACAGCTGGGAGTCACTAGCTGGTGAAAGAGGGAAATGGCGACACATCTTGTGGACTAGTGTGCACTACCGTAATGACCAGTTTCTTTGGCAGCTTCATGGTTCAATGAAAAGAGCAGGAGGACATGCCAGGAGTGGCAACAGGCTTACCTCAAAATGAGGTATCAACCTGGTGAAGCTACAACACAGGACTACTTGCATGCCAAACTGCATAAGCAGCATGCGATAGACAGAGCTAAGCGATCCCATAACCAACGGATGAGATCTAAGCTCTGCAGTCCTGCCACATCCAGCTGTGAATGGTGGTGGACAATTAAACAACTAACTGGAGGAGGTGGCTCCACAAATGTCCCCATCCTCAATGATGGGGGAGCCCAGCACATCAGTGCGAAAGAAAAGGATGACGCATTTGCAACAATCTTCAGCCCGAAGTGCCGAGTTGATGATTCATCTCAGCCTCCTCCTGAAGTCCCAAGCATCACAGATGCTAGACTTCAGCCAATTGGATTCACTCCGCGTGATATCAAGAAATGACTGAAGGCACTGGATACTGCAAAGGCTATGGATCCTGACAATATTCCAGCAATAGTACTGAAGACCTGTGCTCCAGAACTTGCCACGCCCCTAGCCAAGCTGTTCTTCTACAGCTACAAAACTGGCATCCACCCTGCAATGTGGAAAATTACCCAGGTATGTCCTGTACACAAAAAGCAGGACAAGTCCAACCTGGCCAATTACTGCCCCATCAGCCTACTCACAATCATCAGTAAAGTGATGGAAGGTGTCAGTGCCATCAAGCAGTACTTGCGAGCAATAACCTGCTCAGTGATGCTCAGTTTGGGTTCCGCCAGGGCCACTCAGCTCCTGACCTCATTATAGCCTTGGTTCAAACATGGACAAAAGAGCTGAACTCGAGGTGAGGTGAGAGTAACTGCCCTTGACATCGAGGCAGCATTTGACCGAGTATGGCATCAAGGAACCCTAACAAAACTGAGGTCAATGGGAATCGGGGAAAACTCTCTGCTGGTTGGAGTCATACCTAGCGCAAAGGAAGATGGCTGTGGTTGTTGGAGGTCAATCATCTCAGTTCCTGTACATCACTGCAGGAGTTCCTCAGGTTAGTGTCCTAGGCCCAACCATCTTCAGCTGCTTCATCAATGACCTTCCTTCAATCATAAGGTCAGAAGTGGGGATGTTCGCTGATGATTGCACAGTGTTCAGCACCATTCGCGACTCCTCAGATACTGAAGCAGTCCGTGTAGAAATGCAGCAAGACCTGGACAATATCCAGGCTTGGGCTGATAAGTGGCAAGTAACATTCACGCTAAACAAGTGCCAGGCAAAGACCATCTCCAACAAGAGAGAATCTCACCATCTCCCCTTGACATTCAATGGCATTACCATTGCTGAATCCCCCACTATCAACATCCTAGGGGCTACCATTGACCAGAAACTGAACTGGAGTAGCCATATGAATACCGTGGCTACAAGAGCAGGTCAGAAGCTAGGAATCCTGCGGCGAGTAACCCACCTCCTGGCTCCCCAAAGCCTGTCCGCCATCTACAAGGCACAAGTCAGAAGTGTGATGGAATACTCTCCACTTGCCTGGATTGGTGCAGCTCCAACAACACTCAAGAAGCTCGACACCATCCGGGACAAAGCAGCCAGCTTGATTGGCACCCCATCTACAAACATTTACTCACTCCAGCACCGACGCACAGTGGCAGCAGTGTGTACCATCTACAAAATGCACTGCAGCAACACACCAAGGCTCCTTAGACAGCACCTTCCAAACCCGCGACCTCTACCAACTAGAAGGACAAGGGCAGCAAATGTATGGGAACACCACCACCTGCAAGTTCCCCTCCAACTCACATACCATCCTGACTTGGAACTATATCACAGTTCCTTCACTGTTGCTGGGTCAAAATCTTGGAACTCCCTTCCTAACAGCACTGTGAGTGTACCTACCTCCCATGGACTGCAGTGGTTCAAGAAGGTAGCTCACCACCACCTTCTCAAGGGCAATTAGGGATGGGCAATAAATGCTGGCTTGGCTAGCGACACCCACATCCCGTGAATGAATAAAAAAAAACAGCGGCACTTGGCGGCAGAATCTGCCTCTCAAGGATTGGCTTTCAAAGCCAGCAGCAAAGGCACATCAAGAGAAGACACCCCACCTAAATGGATGGTTTGCTGCATGTCCATCATCTTTCATAGATGGAAGGATGCCAACAACAACAGAGCGATTGGTATCCTAGACTCACTGCAGCAACCCACCACCCCTCCTCGGACAGCACCTTCCAAACTGGTGAGCTGTTCCACCTAGAGTGACAAGGGAAGCTGATGCATGGGAATACCGCCATCTGCAAGTTCCCCTCCAAGCCACACATCATCCTGACTTGGAAATATATCGCCGTTCCTTCACTGTCAACGGGTCAAAGTCCTGGACCTCCCTTCCTAGCAGCACTGTCGGTGTACCTGCACCACATGGACTGCAGCGGTTCAAGAAGGCAGCTCACCACCACCTTCTCAAGGGCAATTAGGGATGAGCAATAAATGCTGGCCTGGCCAGCGATGCCCACATCCCATGAAATAAATAAAAAAACAAAGTGACTCCTGACAACGCAGAAGCCTGCTGACGTCATCAGAGCGCTGCAAGCTGCGCACATGAGCAAACGGTCTCCTGCTGTCAGTGAGATGCTGCGTATGTGCAGCCTACATCCTGCCAGGACTAACTAACGCATGCGCGGGAAAGCATCATTGCATAATGCCAACGTCATTGCATAACGCCAACGTCATCGAATAGGGAACTTTGAGGCTGGAGCTCGATCCCCGCCACTCACTCCCCCCAAGTCAGCTACTCCTGCCCCACTGGCCACTCTCCCTCCTCGGTCACTCGCTCCAGGCCTTGCGCTTTCTCCCCCTCCCTCCTCCTCCCCACTGGCTGCTATCCCCCCTCAGCGCTCACTCCAGACCTTGCCACTGCTCTGCCCCCACTCTCCTCTACCAGTTGTTTCCCGCTCCCTGTTTCCCCCTCCCTCCTCCAGACGCTAACTCTAGGCTGCGCCACTTCCCTCCGCTTGGCCACTCGCTCGTCTGGGGGGGTGGGGGGGGGCGGAGAGCGAGTGGCCAGAGAGTGGGGTGGCGGGGCTTGGGGTGGGAAGTGAGGGGCAGGGAACAATCGTCCGAGGGGAGTGGGATCACATTGGTTAGGTCTGGAGCAAGCGGCTGGGGGGGTGGAAACGGCAAGGCTGTAACGAGTGCTTAAGGGAAGGCAACAGGGAGCCAGCAGTGAGAAGACGGGGCAGGAGGAACCGAGAGAGAGAAGCTCAATGGCGGGGGGAGTGGGGGACTGTTGGAGGTGTAATGGAGGCGGCGATGGCAGCCTTTGAGGGGATTTTCAGGTTGAAGTTGTTTTTCTGTGATAAATTGAGCAGCGCCATCTTTAATCCTGGCAGCTGCTTGAACATTGCAGACAGTGAAGTTTCAGTAGAAGAGGCTGCATTTGCGCATGTGCTAGTACTGCACCACCTAGTGGTTACGTTGTCAGCAAATGCTGCCTAAAAATGCCTTTTAGGAGCTCAGGAAGAAATATTTATTTCCATTTCTTACTTGTTGATTGCTTTTGGGTATTGAAAGTTTAAGATGGTGATGATGTCATTTCAAGTTAAGGACATGGACTGTCGGTACAAGTGAGCTTGGGCCAAACAGAATTTGCCTCACTTCAAATGTTCTTATCGCGTTCTTGGTAAATATCTATGGTGTTGCCATTGTTCACTTGATTAGTGAACATTTAAAATATATATATATACACAAGATGGTGATGGAGGCTGCAGAAAGACTTCATAACACATACAAAAGCAAAGTAATGCAGATGATGGAAATCTGAAATAAAAACAGAAAATGCTGAAAAAATTCAACAAGTCAGGCAGCATCTTCAGAGAGGGAAACCGTTAACAGTCCAAGTCGATGACCTTCAGAACTGGAAAAAGTTAGAGATGTAATAGTATTTGATCAGGTATAGCAGCAGGAAAAGAGGGAGGGGAGGAGAGAACAAAGGGAAATTTCAGATAACATTTGCCTCTTCTTGGACAACAGCTGTTGGTGATGATTCTGCTTTTCTCATTTACAGTTCCTCTAACTTGACCTTTTGTTTATTTATTTGTCCCATTACCATCTCCTTCTACCTTGCACCATCATCCTTTTTGTCATTTAATCTCTCCTGCCTTCAACTCTATCATGGACCTTTCTGTCCTGCTGAGTTTTTCTGGAATTTTTGTTTTTATTTCAAATGTCATAACTTGCTCCATTTAACCATCTAGTTGCTAAAGTCTGCAACTACATTGTGAGCATTGACAGAGCAAACTTAATTGGGAAATATTGATAAAAGGAAGTATTATTGTTTTTGAATAGGAAATACATACACTACACATATTTTGGTAATATGTATATATAATTTAGTAATTTTAATATTGGATACATCATAAAAAAATTCCTGAATTTTAGAGTTTTGGAATCTCAAATTCAGGCAGAAGCCTGCTGTGTTCTGGGGGCCCAGGGTAACAAAGTCCTATTATTTCAGAAGAAGTGAATGTAATTGGTGTTCTTCTATGCAAGATAGCCACTAATTTGCTTAAGGGAAGCTTTCTGATCTAAAAATCTAAAAATAAACACTTTTTTTCAAATCATTCATGGGATGTCGGCATCACTGGCAAGGCAGGTATGTATTGCCTGTCTCTAAATGTCCTTGAGAAGGTGGTGGTGAGCAGCCTTCTTAAACCACTGCAGTCTGTTAAAGGCACACCCACAGTACTGTAAGGTGTGGTGACCCAGCAATGATAAAAAAAATAGCAATATATTCCCAAGTTAGGAGAGTATGTGACTGGAGGGAAGCCTGCATTTGGTGATGATCCCATGTGCCTACAGCCCTTTTCCTTCTAGGCGGTTGAGGTTGCGGGTTTGGAAGGCACTATCGCAGAAGCCTTGCCGAGTTGCTGCAGTGCCTTTCGCAATCTCAGGACATCCCACAGGTCTTTACAGCTAATGAAGTATTTTTGAAGCGTAGTCACTGTCGTAATGTCTGAAACGTGGCAGCCAATTTGTGCACAGCAGTTCCCACAAGCAGCAATGAGATAATGACCAGATAATCTGATTTAGTGATGTTGGGGGATTGATGTTGGCCAGGACACTGGGGCAAACTCCACTGCTGTTCTTTGAATAATAATGTGGGGGCTTTGCATCCACCTGAGAGTATAGCTAGGTTCTTGGTGTAACCATCAACAGTACTGCACTGAAGTAATAGTGTAAACTATATGCTCAAATCTCTGGAGAGGGGTTTGAACTTTCCACTTTGGATCAAAAGCCTCAAGCTGACACCTCATTCTGATGGGACTCCATGGTTTCAATTTCCACGGCAGAGCACGTCTATCCATTCCATTTCCCTTTACTTTGTTCTGTTGACAAGCCAATTCTTTCTTCCTTAATAGTCTCACATGAGGAACTTAGTCCTAAGCGCCTTTAAAAATCCATGTAACAGTTCCCTGAGGGAAAAGGTTGAGCTGAATCTTCCAAACTTTTGACAGTACGACTGCAGAGTGAGATTACATTGCCTGCAACAAGGCATCCCCCAAAACATCCCAGGGACGTCGCGAGATTGCACTGTGGCAGAGGTCACCTTTCAGGGCCACTTCACCATGCTGCTGTCAGTTATCTTGCATCCCCGACATTTTGACCGCAACTGGGGGGTTGATCCCTCTCCTCTCAACGTGCCTTCCTGATTGGCAGATGCAAGGCCCAAGAGGATGAAGGCATTAAAAGGTACATACGAGCTAGGAGCAGGAGTAGGCCACTTGGCCGCTCGAGCCTGCTCTGCCATTCAATAAGTTCATGGCTGATCTGATTGTAACCTCAACTCCACATTCCCACCTACCCCCCATAACCTTTCACCCCCTTGCTCATCAAGAATCTATCTACCTCTGCCTTTAAAATATTCAAAGACTCTGCCTCCAATGCCTTTTGAGGAAGAGAGTTTCAAAGAGTCATGACCCTCAGAGAAAAATTTCTCCTCATCTCTGTCTGAAATGAGTGACCCCTTATTTTTAAACAGTGACCCCTAGTTCTAGATACTCCCACAAGGGGAAACATCCTTTCCACATCCACCCTGCTTTCACATCTTTAGTAATAGCTTCTAACATTTTCCCTATGACAGATGTTAAGCTAACTTGCCTGTAGTTTCCTGCTATCTGTCTCCCTTTCTAAATAAAGGAGATACATTGACTATTTTCCAATCTAATGGAATCTTCTCCGAATCTAGAGAGTTTTGGAAAATTAAAACTTACGCATCAACTATCTCACTAGCCACTTCTTTTAACACCCTAGGATGAAGTCCATCAGCACCTGGGGACTTGTCAGCCCACAGCTCCAACAATTTGCTCAGTACTACTTCCCTGGTGATTGTAATTTTCTTGAATTCCTCCCTCCTTTCCATTTCCTAACTTACAGCTAATACTAGGATGTTACTTGTATCCTCAATAGTGAAGACTGATGCAAAATACCTGTTCAATTCATCTGCCATCTCCTTATTTTCCCTTATTAATTCTCCAGACTCACTTTCTATAGGACCAATGCTCACTTTATTAATTCTTTTCTTTTTTAAATATCTATAGACTCTTACTGTTTTTATATTTCTAGCTAGATTTCTCTCATACTCACTCTCGCAGCCTGGATGAGCTCATTGACCCGCTTGCGGCACTAACTCCATATGTGCAGCGTCACCCCACGGCTGTGGACCTCTGTCATCTGCAGCCATGCCTACTTGGTTTGGCTCCCAGGTCTCCTCCTTCCATCCCTCAGGAGTAAGATGTCCCACCTCTCCTGTGCAGCCTGCAAAAGCACATGGAGAGAGGCATCAGGAAAGTGTGGCCGCTCAGGGGCTCCTCTCAGCCATCTCTAAATATCCACTATGACCTCCTCCTCTTCCAGGCCTTCAGAATGCAGAGTTCAATGCAGGGCTGGCAGCACTTTATAAATGGCGGAAGTACCTGCCGAAGCATCACTTGGCGCTGTGCTCCCTGCCTCCGGCCCCAACCTCCACCACGCAATTGGTCAGATGTCACGGCTCGTTAGGCTTAATTAGCCAGCTGCTGCTGAATTGCATGTTGCTGTCCGCCCCTGCCCCCAACGTGCCTCTCCAGTCCCGATGGCGGGATTGTATCTCACTAATAAAATACGGCCCAGTAAGTCTGTATAAGTATAACTATATTAGACTCTCAACAGAGATATCTGTAAGGATATTAAAACAGCCAAGGTAACTAACAACCCACAATTATTTACACAGTTCACAAACTCCACTTTTATGGGTCTCAACATTATCTTCTTACTTAATCCTAAATAATTGAAAGGAAATATTGAAGGACTTGTGGGTGAGATATTGGGATTATTTTCATCCATGTTTTGGGCACTACGGGCACGCTTAGAGGTCCAAAATGGCTGCCGTGGTGCATGCACACATATTGGTGAGGGGATTAACACATGCATTGAAAGTCCACTGGAAGTATGCAAACAGGCAGATTGTGACTTCAAACAGCGTGCAATGCTGATTTGATGCTACCAGTGCCATTTTGGAGTCCCATGCTCCAGCTAATGCAGTCTTTTACCCTTGAACAGCTGAACATACTTTCAGCAGCAACAGTCATGTGGTAGGAGCTGGAGAACCTTTTGGTGGCTGCAACGCTTCTGTACAAACTAGTAACTCCCAGACATGGGTGCACTACTCGGCATTCCCCTTGGAATACAGCATGACGGAGAATGAACAGAGGTCACACAGAGCAGGACAAGCTTCTGGAAGAGGGAGGGGGAGAAGGGGTCTCAGCAGAAGGCTATATCCACCCAGAGTGTTCAGGCAGCAATTCTCCTGTCTGAACCTCAACGAAGAACAGTGTGTGAGATATCTGTGCTTCAGTAAGGATGTCCTCACTGAAATCTGCCACCTGCTGCAACCACAACTGTAACCCTGTAATCTCAAAACAGGACAAGGACTGCCAGTGGATGTGAAGGTGACAGCGGCGATGAGCTTTTACGCATCTGGCTCTTTCCAGGTTGGAGTTGGATACGTTTGCAACATCTCACAGTTTGGTGTCTACTGTTATATAAGGGAGATCACTGAGGCTTTGTCTTCAATAACAACTAATTACATTTCATTCTCTCTTGCAGGCGAAGTGAGCACTTAGCTTCAATAGGATTTCAGGTCTGCCCATGGTGCAGCATAGCATTGACTGCACGCATATTGCTTTGCGAATACTGCACGTCAACTCTGCCCTCTACCAGGACCAAAAAGGTTTCCACTCCCTTAACATCGAGCTGGTGTATGACCATATGCAGCGAATCATATAGGTGAATGCCCAGTATTCTGGCAGCAGCCCTGATACCTTCATTCTGCAGCAGTCTGCTGTGCCAGCTACATTTGAGCTACCAAATGGTGACTACTGGGTGACAAGGGCTACCAACTAACAAATACACATATGCGCAGCATGCATACAATGAAAGGCATGCTGCTACATGAAGAGTGACAATGTGGCATGCTGAAATAACGCTTCCGATGTGTACCAATGTGGAGGAGCCCTGCAGTACTCAGCAGAGCATAGTGTCTGGATTTGTGGCCGTCTCCTGAATCCTGTAAAACATCATCATTATGAGGGGACGACCCTTGCCATCAGCTATCCTGCGAACAGCTGAGGAGGAGGAGCTGGAGCAGGAGGAGGATGAAGAGGAAGAGAGAGGTAACCTAGACAGTCCTTTTTGGTCAGTGCTGTCCGTGAAGAACTCATCCAAGTGTGATACCAATAACCGCAACCTCAACTCCTCATTCACAATGGTCCCACACCTTCCCTTCCCTCTGACCATCACGGTGTCCACTTGACCACAATGCAAAAATAAAAGCCATTACAAAATAAACATTCCAAACCAAATTTAGAATTTCCATATTTCAACACAAAAGTCAACTAATGGCCCTTGTGCTTTTCCTTTAGTGCCTGTCTTCTGTGTTCTTTTGCATGTACTAGAGCTCCTGGTGCTGCTACACAGTGCGACTCCAGTAGCTGCATCATAGCTGGTGAAAGGCTGCTGACTTTCAGTGGAAGAGACTGCACTGGCCTTGGCCAACAACCTTGAGCAGTTCTGAGCCCAGAAGGCCCGGATGCAGACTGCAGCGTCTCACCATGGGCTGTGGCAGTCTGGGCTGGCTGATGGTAACAGCAAGGGCACTGATGGAGCGGCAGGGGTGAGAGGATGAATGTTGTCTTCCTGAGAGAGTACAGCAGGTTCTTGCTCCATGGAATCACTGCCACCCTCCCTGGTGTGGTGCCTCAGCAATCCTTGTAAACTGTTGGAGGACAGATTGCACACTATAATCCACTGTCATAATGGCCACATTCTGACCTTTCACATCAGCAGTCTGAGCTGTTACTGCAGCATTCAGACATTGGGTGGCTGCTGTTTCTCCTGCAATGGAAGCTGCAACATTGGCCATCAGATGCTGCATCATGATTGTTCCACAAGTGTGCAAATGGAGTTGGCACCACTTCCATGTTGGCAAGGATGGGCTCCAAGTTCTGCACAAAGCCCCATGCCAGGTTAATGCTGGACTTCTTCATGCTCCTTGACATTGACTGCAGGCTTTCTGACAGGCTTCCTAATACACCAAGCATTTCATTGAGCATACCCATCAGCTTTCTTCTGTAGGCTGCCTCATTGAAGTCCTTATCTGGGTCTTCTGCAGTGGAACCTATGGGTGACCTCACCCTCCGGTGAGCTGCCACCTGTGTGACCCTTGCCCCCCCCCCCCCCCCCTCCACGGTTGCAGCCCACTTTTCCCTGGTGTCTCACCGGGTGCAGATCCTGCCTCTAAAACATCCTGTAAGATGTCAATATCTGAGCTGGTTTCTGTGGGTGTGAAATCAAGTGATGCTGCTGTGTCTTCATCACTTTCTTTTTGGTGTTCTTCCACTGTCTGGTCAGGTTCCAAACTCTTGGATATCTGAAAGGAAAAAGGCACAAGGGTAACATTGTCATTTGGGTTGGGGAGCAGGAGTAAAAGGTGCCCTTCTGCTGCTTGTAAATCATAAATAGTGTGAGAATTGGGGGAAGTTGGATGTGAGAAAGAGGGTTAGTTATGTGGATACTGTCATCTTCTATGTTTTCAGTCCCTGCTGGCTATGGCCTCAGTAATGGCTGTTCCAATAATGGTTAGCAAGATCTCCTCCACAATGGTGGGACATGCCGACGAGGGAAATGTGCCACTGAGTGTCATGCAATCCATTTGGCTGATGGTGATATCATGGTTGAATAGCTGGGAGTGGGTACCACCTCTAAGAAATAGGTGTTAGGCTTGCAGCAGTGCTGTGTGTGTGAGGGTGAGGCGAAGCTATGAATGTTAGGTCTGAGTCCTGATTGATAGAGATTGTTAGCAGGTGGGTGACGGAGGTGTGTGGATTTGAGCAGTGTCTGAGGCTAATGAAGTTGGTAGGATATGGTATTTGAAGATGCATTCACTTCCCTCCTCAGTTGACTAAGTCCCTGTTTCTAACTGGCATTGTTTTTCTCTTTTCCAGTTTGATTTGGTTTGTGATGACAATTGGTTAAATCAGCTCTCACGGTCCATTTCCATGTTTGGACTTTTTGTTGGAGCCCTGTTGTTTGGTCCCCTAGCAGACAGGTAAGAAACAACGGTACACTAGCATTTCCTATTGGTCATTTGTAATCTTTAGGAGGTATAGATCACTGCATTGGCCTACACACCACCTCTTATTACTGTATTTTGCACTTCAGAACAGGCAGTCCTGGTGTAAATAACTTGGGGCAGAATTTCTTCTTATTATGCTTCATATCAGATTTCTTGGGTGCAGCACAGAGGAAGCTGGGGCAAGGAAAAGAGCATGTCTGTTGTGAGGCTCAAAGGATCTTCAAATTAGCACAAAATCAGACAGGGCCCTTTATGTGTGTACAATCCTCCGTATCTGCCTTTCTTCTATGTACTGAGTAAGAGGAAAAGCAACCCCCTTGGATCTGAATGCTGTGAAGTTAGAACAAGGGTATTGAACACCACAATACCTGCTCCCAGGATGCCCTGAGCATAAAACGTGCAAAGATTAAAAGCAACAACAAAGGGTGAACAGCACTATATGCTCTGGAATGTACTGTCTGAAAGGAGGGTGGAAGCAGATTCCAGAGTAACTTTAAAAATGGAATTGAATATATGCTTGAAAAGGAAACAAATTAATTGACTATGGGGAAAGAGCAGGAAAGTGAGACTAATTGGATAGCTCTTTCAAAGAGTTGGCACAGGGTTGATGGGCTGAATGGCCTCCTTTTGTGCTATATGATTCTATGATTTTATATCCTCAAAATGAAGCATTGCAAATGGGACATGTTGTTTGTTAACAACAAAATATGTGTAGCATTGAGATACCATCATTATGGTGAAGACAAAATATAGGTTCTCTCAGTCTGCAAATCAAATGGAAATAAAAATGTTATTTCATAAATAATTTCAATTTCATTGAAATGGGGCATCGTCAAGAAGCATTGGCTTGAGCAGCTATTTCAGTAATGGCTTTTTCATCCAACAAATAGAGTTACCATTTAATCCTATTTCTGTGCTCCTTATTTTCTCTGAGTGTTGTTAGTCTATTACATTATGAGAGACTTCAGAGCCAAGCCTGATCCCACCCTCCTCTGACATCCACACATGCATGCTTCCAACTGAAGTTACTGGAAAAGGATTAGGAACAGACTGATTTTCCCTCATCCCTTCTTAATCTTGGATATTGAAGTTAATTGTACCATCCCCAGTGTTGCTTCGGCTAATACTATACTGGCAAAGGCCACTAGTAACTCTCTCCAGCAGAGAGCAAGAGCTTGAACTGACAGTCAAGACTGGGATTCAGCCCTGAGTGTTCAAGAGGAAGTTACAGCACTATACTATTAGTGCTGGTGTCCTTGAGAAGATAGGATTTTGCTAATGGCCAGTTTCTTTCTTCTTTCTTTCTTTTCTTTTGGGCCTCCTTATCTCGAGAGACAATGGATACGCGCCTGGAGGTGGTCAGTGGTTATGGAGTGACCTCTCTAAGTACATTTAATAACATGTTCCTTTCTTTTTTGTAGGTTTGGTCGACGACCAATTGTTCTGCTCTCACTGCTTCTTCAACTAGCCAGTGGTATGGGAGCAGCGTTTGCACCAACCTTCAACTTATTCATTACTCTGCAGTTTGTTCTTGGTGCATCGGTGTCTGGCATGTTGATTAACATCTTTGTTTTAGGTATGAGTAAAGCACTCCATATAGACAACACCCTAAGCGACCTCATTGGTATGCTGCAGCTTGCATTTTCATTAGCCATTGGCATCTTAGTCCTGTTATTTCCTAAGATTACTAGATAAATATAATGAGGAAGACCATTTCATCCATCCTATCTTATCCATTCAGACATCCTCTACCCTTCAAATAGCAGCATTTGGCTATCTCTGAAATGAATGCATAAATTTTGCCTCCATTATCTACCAAGCAGTATATTCTACTACTCATCACACTCTGTGAAATAAAGAACTTTCTAAAATTTAGGCCCATAGGGTCCAAATTCAAATTGAGTAGGGGGGACAATGAGGTAAATAAAGCAGTGACACACAAACAAGAAATGCTGGAAATACTGTTCTGAAGAAGGATCACTGACCTGAAACATTAACTCTGCTTCTCTCTCCACAGATGCTGCCAGACCTGCGGAGTATTTCCAGCATTTCTTGTTTATGTGTCACTGCTTTATTTACCTCATTGTCCCCCCTACTCAATTTGAATTTGGACCCTATGGGCCTAAATTTTAGAAAGTTCTTTATTTCACAGAGTGTGATGAGTATGATGTTCACTTCAAAATTCAACTTTCAGGCACCTTTTGTTTCTTTTGTTGTTCTCAGGGCCTATATCCATAAATATAACCTTGTCACAGAATAATTTTATGATTTTGATATAGGTTACTTGCACATGGCATCTTAAAATACCTTAACATTCCCCCTTATTCAATTCATTGAAATCCTTTCTCCTACAATCCACAGACTTAAAACCCAAATCTGGCAAAATACTGCAGATGCTGGAAATCTGAAACACAAACAAGAAATGCTGGAAATACTGTTCTGAAGAAGGATCACTGACCTGAAACATTAACTCTGCTTCTCTCTCCACAGATGCTGCCAGACCTGCGGAGTATTTCCAGCATTTCTTGTTTATGTTTCAGATTTCCAGCATCTGCAGTATTTTGCCAGATTTGGGTTTTAAGTCTGTGGATTGTAGGAGAAAGGATTTCAATGAATTGAATAAGGGGGAATGTTAAGGTATTTTAAGATGCCATGTGCAAGTAACCTATATCAAAATCATAAAATTATTCTGTGACAAGGTTATATTTATGGATATAGGCCCTGAGAACAACAAAAGAAACAAAAGGTGCCTGAAAGTTGAATTTTGAAGTGAACATCTCCAAGGATCATCATATTCTGAAGACCAAAATGCAAGGTTGAGAGCAGTATAATACCCAACATCTTGGTAATGATGCTTTAAGAATGTTCTAGGATTGTTACATTCTGTCGAGTTGCTAATGGTTAATTTACAGGGTTGTTTAAATACATAATTAGAGAACACAGGTTAAAAATCTCCACAACTTATAGCCTCAGTGTTATTAATCAATACTTGTATAAAAGGTGTACTAATTGGACATAGTGTATGGTTGCTCACTAAACGACAAAATAATTGCCTTGCTCACTCCTGATTCATACAGTACTCAAGTATGCAGACAAGGTGATTCCCAAGTTCAATTTTGATTGTTAACTGAATTTGTTACAATTTGGAGTCTTGCTTTAGAAATGCTCTGGAGTACAACAGTGATGGTTATACCCACAAGTGTCTTAGTGTCTTATGTTTGGAAGCATCCAAGTACTGCCCAATATCAATTTATACAACAGCATAATCCAGTAACAATAGGGCCCGGTTGTGATCTAAACCAACTTTTAAAAAAGTTTATTCATGGGATGTGGCCGTTGCTGACTAGGCCAGCATTTATTGCCCATCCCTAATTCGAGTCATAGCGTCATAGAGTCGTACAGCATAGAAACAGGCCCTTCAGCCCACCGCATCCATGCCGACCATAATGCCAATCTATACTAATCCCACCTGCCTGCATTAATACCATATCCCTCTATGCCTTGCTCATTCAAGTACCTGTCCAGATGCCTCTTAAATGTCACTACTGTTCCTGCCTCCACCACCTCCTCAGGCAGCTCCTTCCAGATACCCACTATTCTTTGTGTGAAAAATTTACCCCTTTGATCCCCTTTAAACCTCCTCCTCTCACCTTAAATCTATGCCCTCTAGTTTTAGTCACCCCTACCATGGGAAACAGACTCTGGCTATCTACCCTATCTATGCCTCTCATAATTTTATATACCTCTATCTTGTCCCCTCTCAGCCTCCTTCGCTCTAGGGAAAACAGACCCAGCCTATCCAATCTCTCTTTATAACTCAAGCCCTCTAAACCAGGCAACATCCTTGTGAATCTTTTCTGCACCCTCTCTAGCTTAATCACATCTTTCCTGGAGTGCGGCGACCAGAACTGCACACAGTGCTCCATATGCAGCCGAACCAACGTTATGTACAACTGTAACATGAATTCCCATGTTACATGAAGATGATTGATGAAGGAAGGGCAGTGGATGTTATCTATATGAACTTTAGTAAAGCCTTTGACAAGGTCCCGCATGGCAGACCGGTACAAAAGGTGAAGTCAAACGGGATCAGAGGTGAGCTGGCAAGATGGATACAGAACTGGCTCGGTCATAGAAGACAGAGGGTAGCAGTGGATGGGTGTTTTTCTGAATGGATGGATGTGACTAGTGGTGTTCCGCAGGGATCACTGCTGGGACCTTTGCTGTTTGTAGTATATACAAATGATTTGGAGGAAAATGTAGCTGGTCTGATTAGTAAGTTTGCGGACGACACAAAAGTTGGTGGAGTTGCGGATAATGTGAGGATTGTCAGAGGATACAGCAGGATATAGATTGGTTGGAGACTTGGGCGCAGAAATGGCATTTGGAGTTTAATCCGGACAAATGTGAGGTAATGCATTTTGGAAGGTCTAATGCAGGTGGGAGGTATACAGTAAATGGCAGAACCCTTAGGAGTATTGACAGGCAGAGAGATCTGGGCGTACAGGTCCACAGGTCACTGAAAGTGGCGACGCAGGTGGATGAGGTAGTCAAGCAGGCATACGGCATGCTTGCCTTTATCGGTCGGGGCATAGAGTATAAAAATTGGCAAGTCATGTTGCAGCTGTACAGAACCTTAGTTAGGCCACACTTAGAATATTGCGTGCAATTCTGGTTGCCACACTACCAGAAGGACGTGGAGGCTTTGGAGAGGGTACAGAGGAGGTTTACCAGGATGTTGCCTGGTCTGGAGGGCATTAGCTATGAGGAGAGGTTGGAAAAACTCGGATTCTTTTCACTGGAATGACGGAGATGGAGGGGCGACATGATAGAGGTTTACAAAGTTATGAGCGGCATGGACAGAATGGATAGTCAGAAGCTTTTTCCCAGGGTGGAAGAGTCAGTTACTAGGGGACATAGGTTTAAGGTGCGAGGGGCAAAGTTTAGAGGGGATGTGCGAGGCAAGTTTTTTACACAGAGGGTGGTGAGTGCCTGGAACTTGCTGCCAGGGGAGGTGGTGGAAGCAGATACAATAGCAACGTTTAAGAGACATCTTGACAAATACATGAATAGGAAGGGTATAGAGGGATATGGATCCCAGAACTGCAGAAGGTGTTAGTTTAGGCAGGCATCAAGATCGGCGCAGGCTTGGAGGGCCGAATGGCCTGTTCCTGTGCTGTACTGTTCTTTGTTCTTTGTTAACTCTTGTACTCAATGTCTCGGCCGCTGAAGGCAAGAATGCCATGCACCTTCTTCACCACCCTGTCTACCTGTGTTGCCACTTTCAGGGAACTATGTACTTGCACCCCAAGGTCTCTCTGCTCAACAACACTCCCCAGGGCCCTGCCATTCACTGTATATGTCCTGCCCTGGTTTAACTTCCCAAAATGCATCACTTCACACTCGTCTGCTTTAAATTCCATTTGCCATTCCCTTGCCCACTTTCCCAGTTGATTGATATACTGTTGTAACCTTAGACAACCTTCTTCACTGTCCACTATACCACCAATTTTGGTGTCATCTGCAAACTTACTAATCATGCCCCTTACATTCACATCCAAGTCATTAATATATATGACAAACAACAGAGGGCCCAGCACCGATCCCTGCAGCACACCACTAGACACCGGCCTCCAATCTGAAAAACAACCCTCCGCTACCACCCTCTGCCTCCTATCATCAAGCCAATTTTGTATCCAATTGGCTAGCTCACCCTGGATCTCATATGTTCAAACCTTCTGGACCAGCCTACCATGCGGGACCTTGTCAAAGGCCTTGCTAAAGTCTATGTAGACAACGTCCTTCGCCCTGCCCTCGTCAACCCTCTTGATCACCTCCTCGAAAAACTCAATCAAATTTGTGAGACATGATTTCCCACGCACAAAGCCATGCTGACTATCCCTAATCAGACCATGCCTTTCCAGATGCATATCAATCCTGTCTCTCAGAATCCCTTCCAATAACTTTCCCACTACTGATGTAAGGCTCACCGGCCTGTAGTTCCCTGGCTTATCCTTGCTGCCCTTCTTAAATAAAGGCACAATATTAGCTATCCTCAAGTCTTCCGGTACCTCACCCGTGGCTAACGATGATATAAATATCTCTGCCAGGTCCCCAGCAATCTCCTTCCTTGCTTCCCATAGCATCCTGGGATACACCTGGTCAGACCCTGGGGATTTATCCACCTTAATGTGCTTCAAAGCCTCCAACACCTCCTCCTTTGTCATGTTGATATGCTCTATGATATCGGTGTTCTCTCCCTTGAACTCACGAGCTTCCATGACCTTCTCCATGGTAAATACTGACAAGAAATATTCGTTTAAGACCTCGCCCATTTCCCGTGGCTCCACACATAGATTACCACACTGATCCTTAAGGGGACCTACTCACTCCCGAGCTACCCTTTTAATATACTGATAGAATCTTTTAGGATTCTCCTTTATCTTATCTGCCAGGGAAATCTCATGGCCCCTTTTCGCCCTCCTAATTTCCTTCTTAAGTGTACTCCTACATCCCCTATACTCCTCGAGGGACTCGCTCGATCCCAGCTGCTTAAACCTGACATATGCCTCCTTCTTTGTCCTGACCAGACACTCAATATCCCTCATCAACCAAGATTCCCTAAACTTGCCAGCCTTGCCCTTCCATCTAACAGGAACATGCCAGCCCTGAACTCTTCCTATTTCACTTTTAAAAGCCTCCCACTTGCCAGCCATCCTTTTACCTGTAAACAGCCTCTCCCATTCAACTTTTGAGAGTTCCTGTCTGATGCCATCGAAATTAGCCTTCCCCCAATTTAGGACTTCAACCTGAGGACCAGTCCTATCCTTTTCCATAACTAGCTTGAAGCTAATAGAGTTATGGTCACTGGTCCCAAAGTGTTCCCCCAATGACACATCAACCACCTGCTCATCCTCATTTCCTAATTGCCCTTGAGAAGGTGTTGGTGAGCTGCCTTCTTGAACCACTGCAGTCCATGTGAGGTAGGTATACCCACAGTACTGTTAAGAAGGGAGTTCCAGGATTTTGACCCAGTGACAGTGAAGAAATGGCGATATAATTCCAAGTCAGGATGGTGTGTGACTTGGAGGGGAACTTGCAGGTGGTGGTGTTCCCATGCATTTTCTGCCCTTGTCCTTCTCATTGGTAGAGGTCGCGGGTTTGGAAGGTGCTGTCGAAGAAGCCTTGGTGCGTTGCTGCAGTGCATCTTGTAGATGGTACACATTGCTGCCATTGTGCGTCGGTGGTGGAGGGATTGAATGTTTGTCGATGGGGTGCCAATCAAGTGGGCTGCTTTGTTCTGGATGTTGTCAGCTTCTTGAGTGTTGTTGGAGCTGCACCCATCCAGGCAAGTGGAGAATATTCCATCACACTCCTGACTTGTGCCTTGTAGATGGCGGACAGGATTTGGGGAGCCAGGAGGTGAGTTACTCATCGCAGGATTCCTAGCCTCTGACCTGCTTTTGTAGCCATGGTATTTATATGGCTACTCCAGTTCAGGGTAGCCCCTAGGCTGTTGATAGTAGGGGATTCAGCGATGGTAAAGCCATTGAATGTTAAGGGGAGATGGTTAGATTCTCTCTTGTTGGAGATGGTCATTGCCTGGCACTTGTGTGGCGTGAATGTTACTTGCCATTTACCAATCCAAGCCTGGATATTGTCCAGGTCTTGCTGCATTTCTACACGGACTGCTTCAGTACCTGAGGAGTCGCGAACGGTGCTGAACATTGCGCAATCATCAGTGAACATCCCCACTTCTGACCTTATGATTGAAGGAAGGTCATTGATGAAGCAGCTGAAGGTGGTTGGGCCGAGGACACTACCCTGAGGAACTCAGGATAGCACGTTTAGAGAGGTGGTCACACCAAAGATAATGGTAGCACAGACAGAAAAGGGATGGGTGGCACAAGGTGGAGTAATAGGTGTAGACAGATAGTTCAAGAGTCCCCTGTGGCCATCCCCCTCTCAAACAGATATATCGCTTTGGATACTGTTGGGGGGGATGGCCTCCCAGGGGAAAGCAGCAACAGCCAGGTCCGGCACCAAGGATGGTTCTGCTGCACAGCAGGAGGGAAAAAGGAGTGGAAGAGCTGTAGTGATAGGGGATTCTATCATAAGGGGTACAGATAGGCGTTTCTTTGTCTGCAAATGTGACTCCAGGATGGTATGTTGCCTCCCTGATATTAGGGTCAAGGATGTCATTGAGCGGCTGCAGGACATTCTGAAAGGGGGGTGAGCAG
The DNA here is from genome assembly GCF_036365525.1 of Heterodontus francisci. Lineage (NCBI taxonomy): Eukaryota > Metazoa > Chordata > Chondrichthyes > Heterodontiformes > Heterodontidae > Heterodontus > Heterodontus francisci. The sequence goes on from NC_090375.1 coordinate 53,771,173, forward strand.
CCAGAGGTCGCGGTACACATTGGTACCAATGACATGGGTGGAAAAAGGGATGAGGTCCTGCAACAAGAATTTAGGGAGTTAGGTAGCAGATTAAAAAGCAGGACTTCTAAGGTTGTAATCTCAGAATCACTCCCAGTGCCACGTGCCAGTGAGTTTAGAAATAGGAGGATAGAGCAGATGAATGCGTGGCTGAGGAGAGGGCTTTAGTTTCCTGGATCACTGGGTCTGTTTCTGGCAAAAGTGGGACCTGTACAAGTTGGACGGATTGCACCTGAACCGGAATAGGGCAAGCATCCTCACTGGGAGGTATCCTAGTTCTGTTGGGGGGGGGTTTAAACTAATTTGGCAGGGGGGTGGGATACAGAGTGGAGATACAGTAGGGTGTAATATAGAACAGAAAGTGAGTCTGTCTGGAAGGCAGAGCAAATATAGAACTGGTAAGACACAAGTGAAAAATGCAAGGTTGGATTGCATATATTTCAATGCAAGGAGTCTTACTAGTAAGGCAGATGAATTGAGGGCATTGATTAGCACATGGGATTATGATGTTATTGCTATCATAGAGACATGGTTGAGGGAGGGACAGGACTGGCAGATCAATATTCCAGGCTATAGAATATTCAGGCGCAATGGGAGAGGGGATGAAAGAGGAGGTGGCATTGCACTGTTGATTAAGGAGTCAATTACTGCAGTAAGGAGGGATGATATCTTAGAAGGTTCCTCAAATGAGGCCATTTGGGTAGAACTTAAAAACAAAAAGGAGGTAATCACTTGGCTGGGAGTGTACTACAGGCCTCCAAATAGTCAGGAAGAGATAGAGGAGCAGATATGTCGGCAAATCTCAGAGAGGTGTAAAAATAATGGGGTAATAATAGTAGGGGATTTCAACTTCCCCAATATTGACTGGGATAGTCTTAGTGCAAAAGGCTTAAAGGGGGCAGAATTCTTAAAATGCATACAAGAGAGCTTTTTGAGCCAGTATGTAGAAAGTCCTACAAGAGAAGGGGCAGTACTGGACCTAATCATAGGTTATGAAGCTGGTCAAGTGGTAGAAGTGTCAGTGGGGGAGCATTTCGGGGTTAGTGACCATAACTCTGTAAGATTTAAAGTAGTTATGGAAAAGGACAAAAATGGACCAGAAATAAAGGTACTGAATTGGGGGACGGCCGACTTTAATATGAAAGTATAGAATCTGGCCAAAGTGGACTAGGAGCAGTTACCTGTAGGAAAGTCTACATCACGACAGAACAGTGGTTGAATCAGGCAAAACGGAAATCATGCTTGACAAATCTACTAGAATTCTTTGAGGATGCAACTAGTAGAGTTGATGAGGGGGAGCCAGTGGATGTGGTTTATTTGGACTTTCAGAAGGCTTTCAACAAAGTCTCACATAAGAGATTAGCATGTAAAATTAAAGCGCATGGGATTGAGGGTAGTGTATTGTGATGGATAGAAAATTGGTTGGCGGACAGGAAACAAAGAGTAGGGATAAATGGGTCTTTTTCCGACTGGCAGGCAGTGACTAGTGGGGTACCGCAGGGATCGGTGCTAGGACCCCAGCTATTCACAATATACATTAATGATTTAGATGAGGGAACTAAATGTAATATCTCCAAATTTGCAGATGACACAAAACTGGGTGGGAGGGTGAGTTGTGAGGAGGATGCAAAGAGGCTTCAGGGTGATTTGGACAAGTTGAGTGAGTGGGCTAATGCATGGCAGATGCAGTATAATGTGGATAAATGTGAGGTTATCCACTTTGGTAGCAAAAACAGGAAGGCAGATTATTATCTGAACGGCTATAAACTGAGAGAGGGGAATATGCAGCGAGACCTGGGTGTTCTCATACTCCAGTCGCTAAAGGTAAGCATACAGGTGCAACAGACAGTACAAAAGGCAAATGGTATGTTGGCCTTCATAGCAAGAGGATTCAAGTACAGGAGCAGGGATGTCTTGCTGCAATTATACAGGGCCTTGATGAGGCCACACCTGGAATATTGTGTGCAGTTTTCGTCTCCTTATCTGAGGAAGGATGTGGTATAGAGGGAGTGCAGCGAAGGTTTACCAGACTGATTCCTGGGATGGTGGGACTGATGTATAAAGAGAGATTGAGTTGGTTTGGATTATATTTGCTGGAGTTCAGAAGAGTGAGGGGGGCTCTCATAGAAACCTATAAAATTCTAACAGGACTTGACAGGGTAGATGCAGTAAAGAATGTTCCCGATGGTGGGGGAGTCCAGCACGAGTGGTCATAGTCTAAGGATACAGGGTAAACCTTTCAGGACTGAGATGAGGAGAAATTTCTTCACCCAGAGAGTGGTGAACCTGTGGAATTCACTGCCACAGAAAGCCGTTGAGGCCAAAACATTGTATGTTTTCAAAAAGGAGTTAGATATAGCTCTTGGGTCTAAAGGGATCAAAGGGTATGGGGCGAAAGCGGGAGTTGGATGATCAGCCATGATCATAATGAATGGCAGAGCTGTCTCGAAGGGCCGAATGGCCTATTCCTGCTCCTATTTTCTATGTTTCTATCAGTGGGAGTCATTCAAAAGGAAATTGTCAGAGTTCAGAGCCAACATGTACCCGTTAAGGTGAAGGGTAGGACTGGAGAATTGCTAATGTTGTCCCCTTGTTTAAGAAGGGTAGCAGGGAAAATCCAGGTAATTATAGACCGGTGAGCCTGACATCAGTGGTAGGGAAGCTGCTGGAGAAGATACTGAGGGATGGGATCTATTCCCATTTGGAAGAAAATGGGCTTATCAGTGATAGGCAACATGGTTTTGTGCAGGGAAGGTCATGTCTTACCAACTTAATAGAATTCTTTGAGGAAGTGACAAAGTTGATTGATGAGGGAAGGGCTGTAGATGTCATATACATGGACTTCAGTAAGGCATTTGATAAGGTTCCCCATGGTAGGCTGATGGAGAAAGTGAAGTCGCATGGGGTCCAGGGTGTACTAGCTAGATGGATAAAGAACTGGCTGGGCAACAGGAGACAGAGAGTAGCAGTGGAAGGGAGTTTCTCAAAATGGAGACGTGTGACCAGTGGTGTTCCACAGGGATCCGTGCTGGGACCACTGTTGTTTGTGATATACATAAATGATTTGGAGGAAAGTATAGGTGGTTTGATTAGCAAGTTTGCAGATGACACTAAGATTGGTGGAGTAGCAGATAGTGAAGGGGACTATCAGAGAATACAGCAGAATATAAATAGATTGGAGGGTTGGGCAGAGAAATGGCAGATGGAGTTCAATCAGGGCAAATGTGAGGTGATGCATTTTGGAAGATCCAATTCAAGAGTGAAGTATACAGTAAATAGAAAAGTCCTGGGGAAAATTGATGTACAGAGAGATTTGGGTGTTCAGGTCCATTGTTCCCTGACGGTGGCAACGCAGGTCAATAGAGTGGTCAAGAAGGCATACGGCATGCTTTCCTTCATCGGACGGGGTATTGAGTACAAGGGTTGGCAGGTCATGTTACAGTTGTATAAGACTTTGGTTCGGCCACATTTGGAATACTGCGTGCAGTTCTGGTCGCCACATTACCAAAAGGATGTAGATGCTTTGGAGAGGGTGCAGAGGAGGTTCACCAGGATGTTGCCTGGTATGGAGGGCGCCAGCTATGAAGAGAGGTTGAGCAGATTAGGATTATTTTCATTAGAAAGACGGAGGTTGAGGGGGGACCTGATTGAGGTGTAGAAAATCATGAGAGGTATAGACAGGGTGGATAGCAAGAAGTTTTTTCCCAGAGTGGGGGATTCAATTACTAGGGGTCACGAGTTCAAAGTGAAAGGGGAAAAGTTTAGGGGGGATATGCGTGGAAAGTTCTTTACGCAGAGGGTGGTGGGTGCCTGGAACGCGTTGCCAGCGGAGGTGGTAGACGCGGGCATGATAGCGTCTTTTAAGATGTATCTAGACAGATACATGAATGGGCAGGAAGCAAAGAGATACAGACCCTTAGAAAATAGGCGACATGTTTAGATAGAGGATCTGGATCGGCGCAGGCTTGGAGGGCCGAAGGGCCTGTTCCTGTGCTGTAATTTTCTTTGTTCCTTGTTCTTTGTTCTAACAGGCCCAGGGAACCCTGGATGTCAAGGGATATAGAGGATTGGATGAGGAAAAAAAAGGAGGCTTATTGCAGACCCTAAGCGCTGAAAACAGCAGAGGCACTAGAGGAGTATAGAAAGTGTAGGGTGGCACTTAAAAAAGTAATTAGGAGAGCGAAGAGGGGACATGAAAAAACATTGGTGGGTAAGATAAAGGAAAATCTTAAGGGGTTTCATATATTAAGGGTAAGAGGATAACCAGGGAAAGAGTAGGGCCCATTAAGGACCAACGTGGCAATCGTTGTGTGGAGCCGGAGGACATAGGTGAGGTTTTAAATGATTACTTTTCATCGGTGTTCACTATGGAGAATGACGATGTAGGTGTAGAGATCAGGGAGGGGGATTGTGATATACTTGAACATATTAGCATTGAAAGGGAGGAATTATTAGCTGTTTTAGCAGGTTTAAAAGTGGATAAATCCTCAGGCCCAGATGAGATGTATCCAAGGCTGTTATGTGAGGCAAGGAAAGAGATAGCAGGGGCTTTGACACAAATTTTCAAATCCTCTCTGGCTACAGGAGAGGTACCAGAGGACTGGAGGACAGTGAATGTGGGTTCGTTATTCAAGAAAGGTAGCAGGGATAAACCAGGTAATTACAGGCCAGTGAGTCTAACATCAGTGGTTGGGAAAATATTGGAAAAAATTCTGAGGGACAGGAGTAATCTCCATTTGGAGAGGCAGGGATTAATCAGGGATAGTCAGCATGGCTTTGTCAGGGAGAGATCGTGTCTAACTAACATGATTGAATTTTTCGAGGAGGTGATGAGACGTGTCAATGAGGGTAAAGCAGTAGATGTAGTATACATGGATTTCAGTAAGGCTTTTGATAAGGCCCACGTGGGAGATTGGTTAAGAAGGTAACAGCCCATGGGAGCCAAGGCAATTTGGCAAATTGGATCCAAAGTTGGATTAGTGTCAGGAGGCAGAGGGTAATGGTTGAGGGCTGTTTTTGCGATTGGAAGCCTGTGACCAGCGGTGTACCACAGGGATCGGTGTTGGGACCCTTGCTGTTTGTAGTGTACGTTCATAATTTAGATGTGAATATAGGAGGTATGATCAGTAAGTTTGCAGATGCCACGAAAATTGGGGTGTTGGAAATAGCGAGGAGGAAATCCTTAGATTACAGGGAGATATAGATGGGCTGGTAAGATGGGCGGAGCAGTGGCAAATGGAATTTAATCCTGAAAAGTATGAGGTAATGCATTTTGGGAGGACTAACAAGGCAAGGGAATATACAATGGATGGTAGGACCCTAGGAAGTACAGAAAGTCAGAGGGACCTTGGTGTACTTATCCATAGATCACTGAAGGCAGCACCACAGGTAGATAAGGTGGTTAGGAAGGCATATGGGATACTTGCCTTTATTAGCCAAGGCATAGAATATAAGAGCAGGGAGGTTATGATGGAGCTGTATAAAATGCTAGTTAGGCCACAGCTGGAGTACTGTGTACAGTTCTGGTCCACCACACTTGGAAGGATATGATTGCACTGGAGAGGGTGCAGAGGAGATTCACCAGGATGTTGCCTGGGCTGGAGCATTTCAGCTATGAAGACAGACTGAAAAGGCGAGGGTTGTTTTCCTTGGAGCAGAGAAGGCTGAGGGGGAGACATGATTGAGGTGTACAAGATTATGAGGGGCATTGATAGGTTAGATAGGAAGAAACTTTTTTCCTTAACGGAAGGGTCAAGAACCAGGGTGCATAGATTTAGGGTAAGGGGCAGGAAATTTGGGGGGATTTGAGGAAAAATTTTCACCCAGCAGCTGGTTGGAATCTGGAATGCACTGCCTGAAGAGGTGGTGGAGCAAGGAACCCTCACAACATTTAAGCAATATTTAGATGAGCACTTGAAACGCCATAGCACACAACGCTATGGGCCGAGTGCAGGAATATGGGATTAGAATAGATGGGTGCTTGATGGCTGGCACAGACATGATGGGCCGAAGGACCTGTTTCTGTGCCCTATAACTATGACTCGATGACTCTAACTCCTGCAGTGATGTCCTGAGCTCAAATGATTGACTTCCATCAACCAAAACCATCCTCCTTTGCGCTAGGTATGATTCCAACCAGCGAAGAGTTTCCCCTCGATTCCCATTTACTTCAGTTTTGCTCGGGCTCCTTGATGCCATACTCGGTCAAATGCTGCCTTGATGTCAAGGGCAGTCACTATCATCTCACTTCTTGAGCTTAGCTCTTTTGTTCATGTTTGAACCAAGGCTGTAATGAGGTCAGGAACTGAGTGGCCCTGGCAGAACCCAAACTGAGCGTCACTGAGCAGGTTATTGCTAAGCAACTGCCACTTGATGGCACTGTTGATGACACCCTCCATCATTTTATTGATGAGTGAGAGTAAGATGGGGCGGTAATTGGCCGGGTTGGACATGTCCTGCTTTTTGTGTGCAAGACATACCTGGGCAATTTTCCACATTGCCGGATAGATGCCAGTGTTGTAGCTGTACTGGAACAGCTTGTCTCGGGGTGAAGGAAGTTCTGGAGCACAGGTCTTCAGTACTATTGCCGGAATATTGTCAGGGCCCGTAACCTTTGCAGTATCCAGTGCCTTCAGTTGTTTCTTGATATTACGCGGAGTTAATCAAATTGGCTGAAGACTGGCATCTGTGATGCTGGGGACTTCAGGAGGAGGCTAAGATGGATCATCAACTCGGCACTTCTGGCTGAAGATTGTTGCAAATGCTTCAGCCTTATCTTTTGCACTGATGCACTGGGCTTCCCCATCATTGAGGATGGGGATATTTGTGGAGCCACCTCCTAGTTGTTTAATTGTCCACCACCATTCACGGCCGAATGTGGCAGGACTGCAGAGCTTAGATCTGATCCGTTGGCTATGGGATTGCTTCGCTTTGTCTATCACATGCTGCTTACACAGTTTGGCACGCATGTAGTCCTGTGTTGTAGCTTCACCAGGTTGACACTTCATTTTGAGGTATGCCTGGTACTGCTCCTGGCATGCCCTCCTGCACTCTTCATTGAACCAGGGTTGGTCTCCTGGCTTGATGGTAATGGTAAATATGCTGGACCATGTGGTCACAGATTGTGGTTGATTCTGCTACTGCTGATGGCCCACAGCACTTCAGGATGCCCAGATTTGCATTGCTAAATCTGTTCGAAATGTATCCCATTTAGCACGGTGATAGTGCCACACAACACGATGGAGGGTATCCTTAATGTGAAGGCGGGACTTGGTCTCCATAAGGACTGTGCGGTGGTCACTCCTACCAATACTGTCATGGATAGATGCATCTGCGGCAAGCAGATTGGTGAGGATGAGGTCAAGTATGTTTTTCCCTCTTTTTGGTTCTCTCACCGCCTGCCACATACCCAGCCTAGCAGCTATGTCCTTTACGACTTGGCCAGCTCGATCAGTAATGGTGCTACTGAGCTACTCTTGTTGATCGACATTGAAGTCCCCCACCCAGAGTACATTCTGTGTCCTTGCCACCCTCAGTGCTTCCTCCAAGTGGTGTTCAACATGGAGGAGTATTGACTCATCAGCTGGGGGAAGGCAGTAGATGGTAATCAGCAGGAGGTTTCCTTGCCCATGTTTGACCTGATGCCATGAGACTTCATGGGGTCCGGAGTCGATGTTGACTCCCAGGGCAACTCTCCCGACTGTATACCACTGTGCCGCCACCTCTGCTGGGTCTGTCCTGCCGGTGGGACAGGACATACTGGGGGATGGTGATAGCAGTGTCTGGGACATTGCCTGTAAGGTATGATTCCGTGAGTATGACTATGTCAGGCTGTTGCTTGACTAGTCTGTGGGACAGCTCTCCCAACTTTGGCACCAGCCCCCAGATGTTAGTAAGGAGGACTTTTCAGGGTCAACAGGGCTGGGTTTGCCATAGTAGTTTCCAGTGCCTGGGTCGATGCCAGATGTTCTGTCCAGTTTCATTCTTTTTTTATTGACTTCGTAGCGGTTAGGTACAACTGAGTGGCTTTATAGGCCATGTAATAGTCAACCACATTGTTGTGGGTTTGGAGTCACATGTAGGCCAGTCCAGTTAAGGACAGAAGATTTTCTTCCCTAACGGGACATTATTGATCCAGATGGGTTTTTACAACAATCGACAATGGTTTCATGGCCATCATTACACTAGCTATTAATTCCAGATTAATTGAATTCAAATTCTACCTTCTGTTGTGGTGGGATTAAAATCCATGTCCCCAGCGCAATACCCTGGATCTCTGAGTTACTAGTCCAGTGACATTACCACGCCAACGCCGCCCCTATTTGTCATTAAATCACATAGCTGGCCCATCATTAAGACTGCCTATTTCTACTTTCATAACATCATCTGATTTGCCCTCCCTCAGCTCATCTGCTGCTGAAAGCATCATGCATGATTTTGTTACCTCTAGACTTGACTATTCCAACACACCCCTGGCAGGCCTTCCATTTATTACCCTCCATAAACTTGAGGTCATCCAAAACTCTGCTGACCGTATCTTAACTTGCATTAAACCCTGTTTGCCCATCATTCTTGTGCTCACTCACTTACCTTACCTCCCAATTAAGCAACGCCTATTTTTAAATTCTTATCCTTATTTTCAAATCTCTTCATGACCTCACCCTCCCCTTCTTTGTAATCTCCTCCAGCCCTATCTCTGCTGCTTTAATTCTGGCCTCTTATGCATCCCCAATTTTAATCGCTCCATCATTGGTGGCTATGCCTTAGGTTGCCTTGCCCCTAAGTTCTGGAATTCCTTCCTTAAACCTCTCCACATCTCTACTTCCCTTTCCTTCTTTAAGATGCTCCTTAAAATTTACCTCTTTGACCAATCTTTTGGCCATTTGCCCTAATATCTCCTTATGTGGCTCAGTGTCAAATTTTGGCTGATAATGTTCACATGAAGTGCTTTGGGACATTTTACTGCATTAAGGATGGTATATAAATGCAAGTTGTTGTCATTTCACATGTGGTCTCCCAATCTTTCTGGGGATGGTCTGAGAAAACACCTAAGAAGATGAGCCAGATATGAAACATCAAACTACTTGATTTCATAACAAGTGAGCATACAGAGCAACAGTTATGATCAGACTCATTTAATTCAATCATTACAACTTGTCTTTGCATAATAACACCAAATAATGAAGATGCTATGCTTCCCCACAACAGTGGGTTATCTTGCTTGACTTAAACTGAGTTGAAAGCACTTACTTGAAACTGATGAGACTGATGACAAAGATGATGAAATGACCTTGTGTATTGTCTCTTGTTTTCTGATGTTGTGATAACAAGTAAGGTGATAACAAAAACTGAGGAAGAGGAAATAGCAGAAGTGGAGATCCATGGCCTTGGCAGGATTTCTCGATGTGAAGTTGGAAGCTGATCCTAAGATACATGAGTATTGGAACTTCCAAGATGGATTAACTAATGATGAGGAGTTTCATCTTCAAAAGTCATAAAGTTCATGTGCCTGACAGCCTGAGAAATTTCATGTTGGGAAAAAATATATCAAAGCCACCAAGCAATTGAAAAACCCAAATGTTCGCAAATGATGTCTTGTCCAGGCCTGGAATACTGGTAGAAATTGCAGAAATTTTAGCTAATGTTCAACAAATAACACACACAATAGAAATAAATAGAATTTACAGCATAGAAGTAGTACATTTGGCCCAACTGTTCATGCTGATGTTTATACTCCCTCTGCATGGGCCAAAAATACAAAAATAAACTGTGCCAAGAGCCAATGCAATTACATATTTAATTGTCACATTTCTATAACTCAATCTGTTAACCAATGCCAAGAATTAAAAGTGACTGTACATTGCAAACAGTGTGTTGCTAGATACATGTTCCCAAGATGGAATTGTTTCAAATAATTGAGCCTTACCCATGAGGAGTTCAAAAAATGTAAAAGAAAGAAGCTTATGGATTCAAGCAGATAATGCCATCATCCTACCTGAGACTTGTTGAAGAAAGCAAAGTGTGAAGAGGAACATAGTTAATTATCGTAGTACACATAGAGATGCAATACTGTCACCTACACAATTCTTGATACTGGAAGTAAAACAATATTTCCCACCTCAGAACAACTACTGAAACTGGATATCTTCAAAGAAATTTCATGACAACTCGACAAAAGTAACAAACGAGTTATTATTTCCAAGAATCTGTCTTTTAAAACTACTGCTATGAGGAGGTACAGTGAGAGTGCACACAACTGAGCAAAAACTGAATGGAAAACAGTGATTGTTCTGCAAAAGAGTGATGAACATAGGAACATAGGAGCAGGACTAGGTCATTCAGCCCATCGAGCCTGCTCCACTATTCAACATGATCATGGCTGATCATCCACTTCAATGCCTTTTTCCCACACTATCTTCATATGATTGTAGATTATGAAAGAAAATGATCAACACTTGATAAGGAACAAAAAGAATCTCTTCAAAAGACCTGAAAGGTTGGAGCTGGTGTGAGAAGAGCTGAAGAAAGAGGAGAAACAACAAATTAAACTGGAGATTAGCAAGAGCAAGCCAGAATTATGATTCTGCATGTAATCTTAAAATTAAAATTGGGCCATTTAGGAGTGAAATCAGGAAACACCTCTCACACAAAGGGAAGTAGATATATAGAACGTTCTCTCCAAAAATGGATGCTGGGTCAATAGAAATTTTCAAAACTGAGATCAATAGATTTTTGTTACACAAATATATCACATGATATAAAGCAAAGGCAGGTAAATGGAGTTCAGGTGTGCTGATCAGTCATGATCTAATTGAATGGCAGAACAGGCTTGAGGTTCAGAATGGACTACTCTATATATTTCATAATCAATTACCCAAGTATTCGTACCTTCAAATGGGAAGACATTTTATTTAAAGGGTAATCCCAGTCTTCAATGTACCAAGGATTTAATAAAGATTTTTGACCAGATCATTAAGTCCAACGATTCAATAAAATAAAGCTACTTGTTTTTATGTAACAAGCCCCACTACTTTAATTTTACCTTAGGATGTGTATTTCTTACAAGATTACGAGATTTCTTACAAGAAAACTATGAGATGGATGGAGAATTAATTAAAAATGGAAGCATATTTTTTAAAAATCCAACCTGCCAATTTTGTGCATTTGCAGGTACAGAATGGTCTGGTATATCGCAACGATCATTTGCAACAGTCCTCTCCCAATGTGCCTTTTCAACTGGGCAGATGGTTCTGGCTGGGCTGGCTTATGAGATTCGTAACTGGAGGATGCTGCAATTAATTATCTCATGCCCTTTGGTTATCTTCTTCTTTTACATATGGTAAAGTATTTTACATAACTTCTGTAAGCTTCAATTCTATCACAAGGGTCAATTTCTTCTTATTTCAGTATTAGATTTATCAGTAGCTATCTTTTATTTATGGCCCTTAGTTTTGGATTCTTCCACAATGGAAATATCTTCTCCATATTTACTCTGTCCAACCCATTCATAATTTTAAACATCTCAGGTTACCTCCAAGTCTTTTTTTAAAGGAAAAAGCCCAACTTGTCCAATCTTTTCCAATAGTTGTAATCTCTCAGTTCTGGTACCATCCTTGCAAATGTTCTTAACACTTATTCCAGTGCTTCTGTGTCCTTTTTATAGTATGGAGACCAGAACTGTGCACAGTATGCCTGACCAAGATCTTATACAAAAGACCTGAAACGTTAACTCTGTTTCTCTCTCCACCGACGCTGCCTGACCTGCTGAGTATTTCCAGCATTTTCTGTTTTTATTTCAAGATTCTACACAATTTCAGCAAAGCTTAACTACTTTGGAATTCCCCTATAAATAAACCGCACTGCTTTGTTAGCATTTTAAATTATTTTACTGACCTTTTAATCAGCACGTCTGCAGTATCTACGGAGAGAGAAACTTAATTAACATTTCAGGTGAATGACCTTTCACCAGAACTGGAAAAAGGTAGGGATATAATTGCTTTTAAGCAAGTACAGAGGCAGGAAAAGGTGGGTGGGGGAGGAACTAAAAGAAGGTCTGCAATAGGGTGGAAGCCAGGAGAGATTAAATGACTAAAAGATGATGGTGCAGATGGTGCAAGGTAAAAGGAGATGGTAATGGGATAAAAGCAAAATACTGCGGATGCTGGAAATCTGAAATAAAAACAGAAAGTGCTGGAAATACTCAGCATGTCTGGCAGCATTGGTGGAGAGAGAAACAGAGTTAATGTTTCACATTAAAGGTCACAGACCTGAAACAAAAGGTGGGCCTAAACAAGGTGTAAATGGGAAAAGCAGAGTCATCAGCTCTCATCGTTCTCACATTGAACAACTTCTCTTTTAACTTCACTCATTTCCTGCAAATAAAAGGTGTTGCTGTGAGAACCTGTATATGTCCTAGCTATGCCTGTCTTTTCATGGGATAGGAGTAGGCCATTCGGCCCCTCGAGCCTGCTCTGTGATTCAAATGGATCATGGCTTCCACCTCAATGCCATTTTCTCTCACTATCTCCATATCTCTGGATAGCTTTAATATCTAGAAATCTATCCATCTTTGTCTTGGATATACTAAAGGATTGAGCCTCCACAGCTCTCTGGAGTTGAGAATTCCAAAGATTCACAACCTTTTGAGTGAAGAAATTCCTCTTTGTCTCAGTCCTAATCTCTTATTCTGAGACTATGTCCCCTTGGTTCTAGACCCCAAGCCAGGGGAAACATCCTTCCTGCTTCTACCCTGTCGAGCCCTGTCAGAATTTTGTATGTGTCATTGAGATCATCTCTCACTCTTCTAAACTCTAGAGAATGTAGGCCCAGTTTCCTCAATATCTCCTCACAGGTCAATCCTGCCATTCCAGGGATCAGTCTGGTGAACCTTCGTTGCACTCCCTCGATGGCAAGTATATCCTTTCTTAGGCAAGGAGACCAAAACTGTGCACAATACTCCAGGTGCGGTCTCACCAAGGCTCTATACAATTGCAGCAAAACATCTTTACTCTTGTACTCAAGTCCTCTTGCAATAAAGGCCAGTATACCATTTGCCTTCCTAATTGCTTGCTGCACCTGCCTGTTAGCTTTCAGTGACTCATGAACAAGGATACCCAGGTCCCTTTGGGTGTCAACACTTCCCAATCTCACACTCTGCATTTCTGTTTTTCCTACTAAAGTGATAACTTCATATCTTTCCACATTATATTCCATCTGCCATGTTCTTGCCCACTCACTTAGCCTGTCTAAATCCCCTTGAAGCCTCTTTGTATCCTCCACACAACTCACATTCCCATCTAGTTTTATGTCATCAGCAAACTTGGAAATGTTATATCTGGTTCCCACATCCAAATCTTTGATATAGCTTGTGAATAGCTGGGGCCCAAGCACTGATCCTTGCAGTACCTCGCTAGTCACAGCCTGCCAACCTGATAATGACCCATTTATTCTTACTCTGTTTTCTGTCCGTTAACCAATTCACAATCCATGCCAGTAAATTACCCTCAATGCTATGTATTCTAACTTAGCTTACTAACATCATGTGTGGGACCTTATCGAAAGTCTTCTGAAAATCCGAATTCACCACATCCAGTGGTTCCCCATTCTGCTGGTTACATCCTCAAAAAACTCGCAACAGCTTTGTCAAGCATGATTTCCTTTCATAAATCCATGTTGACTCTGCCCAATCCTACCATTATTTTCTAAATGTCCAGTTATCGCATCCTTTATAACAGATTCTAGCATTTTCCCTACTGATGTCAGGCTAACAGGTCTGTCGTTCTCTGTTTTCACTCTACCTCCTTTCTTAAATAGCGGGGTTACACTGGCTACCTTCCAATCTGCAGGAACCATTCAAGAATCTGTAGAATTTTGGAAGATGACTACCATTGCATCCACTATCTCTACAGCTACCTCTTTCAACACTCTGGGATGCAGATCAGCAGGCCCAGGGGATATATTAACTTTCAGTCCCATTAATTTCTCTAGTGCTACTTTTTTACTAATACTAATTTCTTTCAGTTCCTCATTCTTGCTGGTCCCTTGGTTCTCTATTATTCCTGGAAGGTTTTTTGTATCTTCCTCCGTGAAGATAGACAGAAAGTATTTGTTTAGTTTCTCTGCCATTTCCTTATTCCCCATTATAAATTCTCCTGTCTCTGCCTGTAATGGGCCCACTTTGTTAATTTTTCCTTTTTACATTCCTATAGAAGCTGTTACAGTCTGTTTTTATGTTTCTTGCTGATTTACTTTCATATTCTACTTTCTCTTTCTTTATCAGTGTTTTGGACCTCCTTTGCTGAATTCTAAATTGCTCCCAATCCTCAAACTCACTACTTTTGGCTACATTTTAAGCCTCTTCCTTTGATCTCATACAATCTTTAATTTCTCTTGTTAGCCATGGTTGGATCACCATTCATGCTGGGTTTTGGTGCCTCAAAGGAATGTAAATTTGTTGTAAACCATGTATTAATTCTCCAAATGCTCACCATTGCCTCTCTACCCTTGTACCTTTTAATGTAGTTTCCCAATCGACCACAGCCAACTTGCCCCTCATACCTTTGTAGTTTCCATTGTTTAGATTTAAGACTTTAGTTTCGGATTGAACTACATCACTTTCAAACTTGATGTAAAATTCTATCATGTTATGGTCACTCTTTCCTAAAGGCTACTTTACAATGAGATTATTAATTAGCCCTTCCTCATTGCTTAATACTAGATCGAAAATAACCCTTACTCCAGTTTGTTCTTTCACATACTGTTCTAGAAAGGTATCTCGTTTACATTCCAGGAATTTGTCCTCCACAGCAATGGTGCTAATTAGGTTTACCCAGTCTATATGTAGATTGATGTCCTCCATGATTACCGTATTATCCTTGTTACATGCACCTATAATTTTCTGATTTGTGCTATGCCCCGCATTACCATTACTGTTTGGTGGCCTATAAACAACTCCTACCAATGTTTGCTGCCCCTTGCTGTTTCTTAGCTCCACCCAAACTGATTCTACATCTTCCGATCTAACTAATGTGCTGATCTCATCCTTTATTACCAGCGCTACACTACCTTCTTTTCCTTTTTGCCTATCCTTCCTAAATGATAAATACCCTTGAATATTCAGTTACCAGCTAGGCTCCCACCTGCCAAGAATGAGGCACATGAATTTTGTCATGAACATTGATTTTTAATTGTTGTTGGAGCGAGTAAATGAGTGGTTAAACAGATCAGCCATGGCTGGAAATAAACATTTACATACTAACAGACATCGAAGGTGAGGAAGTGCATTCCCGGGCCTGCTAAAGAGGATACAATCCACAAGGGCCAAGACTGGTTAGACCAGCTGGTCACATGACTAACTGGCTGTTCCAGGGTTTTCCTTTGAACTGGCCACAGAGAGATTGAACTCAGAGTGTCTGTTTGCTCCTGGACTGAGAAGATCTCTCCTGTCTGCTCCCATCTCTTTCTCACAAGCCTCTGAATTCACTGAAGACACATGAAACCCAAGAGAGAAAAGTATCATACAGAGAACAAGGTTTAAGAAGAATACTGGGCCCCAACAAAAAGCAAGATCTACCTACAATCAAGGACTCGACTGTGAGCTCGAAGAACAAAAACTCTGCAGATAGTGCCTCAAACTTTTCCACTTTATTTTTTCTTCTGCTCTTTTCTGCATCTATTTGCATGTGTGTATCACTTTTGCATGCTAGTGTGGGCATGTCGGGTATCCATAGGCGTTAACCGATTAGAGTTTAAGTTTAATAAATTTCAACTTTTCTTCTTTAAACCTAAGAAAGCCTGTTTGTGCTGGTTTCTTTGCCTTATAATTGGAAAGCGGTGAACTAGCATTCACCAAGCGGGAACTAAAAACAGTGTGTTTGAAATTAAACCCTGTTATGGTAAAACCAGGTGATGGCTGAAAGGGAACCCTAGACCTCTTTCTCACTGGGTCGTAACACCGTAATGGCATTTAGATCATACCTGTTTACTTCCATTTGTTCTGTCAATTTGTCTACCTTGTTGCGAATGCTTTGTGCATTTAGATAGAGTGCCTTTTATTCTGTCTTTTTATTATTTTCATAACCTTTAGCCTAATCTACTGGTACACTCTTAAGTTTGTATGCTCTGTCCCTTCCTGCCGCATTCAGATTATCAATTCCCCTTATTGCTACCTTTCTCTCTTGCCCTATCCTCTCTCTTTAATTTATTACATCTTCCCTCACTTGATCCCTCACCCTGACTATTTATTTTAAAGCCCTCTCTACTGCCCTAGTTATACAACTCGCTAGAACACTGGTCCCAGCACAGTTCAAGTGAAGACCATCCCAATGGTACAGCTCTCATTTTCCCCAGTACTGATGTCAGTGCACAATGAATCAAAACCCTTTTCTCCCACACCTATCTTTAAGCCAATTATTTCACTGTCTAATCTTATTTACCCTCCTCCAATTGGTTCTTGACTCAGCAATAATACTGAGATTATTACCTTTGAGGTTCTGCTTTTTAATTTAGCCCCCTTGCTGCTCATAGTCTCGACGCAGAACCTCTTTCCTAGTCCTGCTTATGTTGTTGGTACCTATGTGGACCATGACAACTGGATCCTCCCCCTCCCACTGCCAATTTCTCTACAGCCCCAGAGCAGATGTCCCAAACCCTGGCACCTGGCAGGCATCACAGCTTTCTGGACTCTTGTGTAATCTCTCCACAGATGCTGCCAAATTTGCTCCATTTCCTACAGTGTTCCTGCTGCTTTTCCCAGCAGGATTCTCATTAATATTCTTTGGGCCTCCTTATCTCGAGAGACAATGGATACGCGCCTGGAGGTGGTCAGTGGTTTGTGAAGCAGCGCCTGGAGTGGCTATAAAGGCCAATTCTGGAGTGACAGGCTCTTCCACAGGTGCTGCAGAGAAATTCGTTTGTTGGGGCTGTTGCACAGTTGGCTCTCCCCTTGCGCCTCTGTCTTTTTTCCTGCCAACTACTAAGTCTCTTCGACTCGCCACAATTTAGCCCTGTCTTTATGGCTGCCCGCCAGCTCTGGCGAATGCTGGCAACTGACTCCCACCACTTGTGATCAATGTCACACGATTTCATGTCGCGTTTGCAGACGTCTTTATAACGGAGACATGGACGGCCGGTGGGTCTGATACCAGTGGCGAGCTCGCTGTACAATGTGTCTTTGGGGATCCTGCCATCTTCCATGCGGCTCACATGGCCAAGCCATCTCAAGCGCCGCTGACTCAGTAGTGTGTATAAGCTGGGGATGTTGGCCGCTTCAAGGACTTCTGTGTTGGAGATATAGTCCTGCCACCTGATGCCAAGTATTCTCCGAAGGCAGCGAAGATGGAATGAATTGAGACGTCGCTCTTGGCTGGCATACGTTGTCCAGGCCTCGCTGCCGTAGAGCAAGGTACTGAGGACACAGGCCTGATACACTCGGACTTTTGTGTTCCGTGTCAGTGCGCCATTTTCCCACACTCTCTTGGCCAGTCTGAACATAGCAGTGGAAGCCTTACCCATGCGCTTGTTGATTTCTGCATCTAGAGACAGGTTACTGGTGATAGTTGAGCCTAGGTAGGTGAACTCTTGAACCACTTCCAGAGCGTGGTCGCCAATATTGATGGATGGAGCATTTCTGACATCCTGCCCCATGATGTTCGTTTTCTTGAGGCTGATGGTTAGGCCAAATTCATTGCAGGCAGACGCAAACCTGTCGATGAGACTCTGCAGGCATTCTTCAGTGTGAGATGTTAAAGCAGCATCGTCAGCAAAGAGGAGTTCTCTGATGAGGACTTTCCGTACTTTGGACTTCGCTCTTAGACGGGCAAGGTTGAACAACCTGCCCCCTGATCTTGTGTGGAGGAAAATTCCTTCTTCAGAGGATTTGAACGCATGTGAAAGCAGCAGGGAGAAGAAAATCCCAAAAAGTGTGGGTGTGAGAACACAGCCCTGTTTCACACCACTCAGGATAGGAAAGGGCTCTGATGAGGAGCCACCATGTTGAATTGTGCCTTTCATATTGTCATGGAATGAGGTGATGATACTTAGTAGCTTTGGTGGACATCCGATCTTTTCTAGTAGTCTGAAGAGACCACGTCTGCTGACGAGGTCAAAGGCTTTGGTGAGATCAATGAAAGCAATGTAGAGGGGCATCTGTTGTTCACGGCATTTCTCCTGTATCTGACGAAGGGAGAACAGCATGTCAATAGTCGATCTCTCTGCACGAAAGCCACACTGTGCCTCAGGGTAGACGCGCTCGGCCAGCTTCTGGAGCCTGTTCAGAGCGACTCGAGCAAAGACTTTCCCCACTATGCTGAGCAGGGAGATTCCACGGTAGTTGTTGCAGTCACCGCGGTCACCTTTGTTTTTATAGAGGGTGATGATGTTGGCATCGCGCATGTCCTGGGGTACTGCTCCCTCGTCCCAGCACAGGCATAGCAGTTCATGGAGTGCTGAGAGTATAGCAGGCTTGGCACTCTTGATTATTTCAGGGGTAATGCTGTCCTTCCCAGGGGCTTTTCCGCTGGCTAGGGAATCAATGGCATCACTGAGTTCCGATTTGGTTGGCTGTATGTCCAGCTCATCCATGACTGGTAGAGGCTGGGCTGCATTGAGGGCAGTCTCAGTGACAGCATTCTCCCTGGAGTACAGTTCTAGGTAGTGCTCAACCCAGCGGTCCATCTGTTTGCGTTGGTCAGTGATTATGTCCCCCGATTTAGATTTGAGGGGGGTGATCTTCTTGATGGTTGGCCCAAGAGCTCTCTTCATGCCATCATACATTCCTCTGATGTTTCCGGTGTCTGAGGCCAGCTGAATATGACTGCATAGGTGTTGCCAGTAGTCGTTTGCGCAACGCCTAGCTGTTCTTTGTGCAGTACTACTGGCTGCTTTAAGTGCTGCGGATGTTAAATCGCTGGGGGCTTTCTTGTAGTTCAAAAGTGCAATGCGCTTAGCGGCTATGACAGGTTCCAGCTCTTCATTATGAGATTGAAACCAGTCTGCATTTCTCTTCGCACTTTTGCCGTAGGTGGTCAAAGCTGACTCATAGATGGCGTCTCTGATGTGGGCCCACTTGGTCTCAGCATCCCCTGTGGGAGTGTTTTGAAGGGCTGTTACAAGTGAATTTAGAAATTTTTGTAACAGCTGTGGGTGAGAAATTCTGCTCGTGTTGATGCGCGGGTGGCCCTTCTGCTTGGAATGATGCAACTTCTTTGGTCTGAGTCTAACCTTGCTGCACACCAGGGAGTGGTCGGTGTCGCAGTCTGCACTGTGGAAGCTGCGTGTGATTTGAACACTGTTTAAGGCGGCTCGCCTTGTGACAATGAGGTCTAGCTGGTGCCAACGACGTGATCTTGGGTGCCTCCATGAAACCTGGTGACAGGGTTTAGTGTGAAAGAACGAGTTGGTGATGCAGAGGTTATGATAGGTACACAACTCAAGCAGTCTCTGCCCGTTCTCATTCATCCTTCCAACGCCATAGCGCCCAAGGCAGGAGGGCCATATGCAAATCAGAATCACATGATTTTCATGGGACTCCAGTGGCATTTTAACCCACTCCTGAGTGGGGTAGCCAGGTAAAGATTTTGGGAAGTATTTGGGTCCTCCAAGGTAAGTTTTAAAAAATTCCTTAGTGGGGCCAGATCTAGTGCTCCTTCCAGCTCTCCAAGGGACATCCAGGCATCTTCTATCCTGGGCTCACACCTGACCAGGCATGAGACTCTCGCAACACCCCCTCTCCGCTTTCGAATGTACGTCGCTACCAACTGTCTTTTCAGTAGCAGAGGCAGAGACAACCTCGTCGCCCGATTGTTATCTCCCTTCCCACCTCAATAGCTTGTCTGCTCGAGTCAGATGAGCAGCTGACCACCGGCATTCAATCAAGGCAATCTGCTAGGCCTCCCAGTGGATACTCCCGTACAGGATTATGCCTTGCCCAATAGCTGCCTACTGGTAGTTAAAATCAGTCCCTTAAATGTTGTTTTCAGAATCTATTAACTGAGTTTTCGAATGTAGCAGGTCTTTGAATCCAACAGAGCTTCTTCCACTGCCATGGTATTTAACACCTTGCATGTTTAACCCAGTAAAACCCACCAAGGTGTTTCACGGGTTTGTTTCTTGCCCCTGCATGCTTTCAAAGGAGGCAAATGAGGGGATGGCATCATGCACCATATTTCCCATCATTGCCTCCAAAACAATGTCAGCATGAATAATATTACTGGTATTGACAGTTGCTAAGGAGCAGCATAAGACAAATTTTACCCCCCTGCCCCCAACCCCCACCCCCTGCACCCCACAAAAAGGATTCACTCTTTCCCCACAGGAATTTTGAGAACAGAATTTGAGGCAGCTTTTCTGTCCCCTGTAGGCAGCCAGCCCTGCTCCACTCCTGCAGACAGCCAAGGACTTACAGCAGTTATTTTCTGCTCCATCCGTGGCGGGTTCCTGCCAAATAATTAAAGTTAGCCTGGCCTCAGGAAATGGACCAGTACCTATCAGTTGGGAGCAAAGCCCAACCCACACAGCGCTCCCTCTGCCCACACCTCCAAATTACCACCCCCAATCCCGGCTACAGGAAAGTTTAGCATACTGTGCCTTTCTATTCTTTTGTTGTTGTTTTCCCTAGGGCCCTGCCTGAGTCTGCGAGATGGCTTGTAATGACAGGTCGAAATGAAGCAGCCAAGAAGTATCTTATGAGTGCAGCAATAATTAACAAAAGGGTAGTGCCTGAAACATTGTTTGACAAGGTATTTGTCATAGTTTTTAAATACTTTGAGGAATTGTTTGAGCAGTGATAATTATGTTCAGTTGACCTTGTTGGGAAAAAAAGCTTGGTACCATAGCCAAGTTAATAAATTTACTCAGGACTTTATTATATCTGAAAGTGTTTCACTTCACTTTGAAGCACAGTGTCTCATGTGCAAGTAGACACAACAACTATGGGATGAATGAATAGTTAACCTGGAGTTTAAATCACCAGAAGAACGCATTGTTACTCTTCAAATAGTGCAAAGGAAACAGCTACCTAAACAGACAGCAACACATTTCATGTCTCATCCAAAGGACAACACCTCTGACAATGTAGTACTCATTCAAAACTCCACTGGAACATAAAGTTAGTTTTTGAGCTGAAACCCTGGCAGGGTCCTCAAACTCACCACCTTATTACAGCTCCAAGTATGCCAGCCTTAGTTCAGTGGTGGCATTCCTGTGTCTGAATCAGAAGGTTGAAGGCTCAAGCCCCACTCTAGAGACTTGAGCATGTAACCTAGGCTGACATTTCAATGCAGTGCTGAGGGAGTGTTGTACATTAGAGGTGCTGTCTTTTGGATGATTTGTTAAATCAACAGCCCCATCTGCTCTTCCAGGTGGGCGTAAACGATCCCACAGTACCATTTGATAAACAACAAGGGATTTCATTTATTTATCTCTCAACCAATAGCATTAAAAACAAACTAGTCATTACAGTATATAAATTGGCTGTTGCGTTTCCTCAATTACAACAGTGACTACACTTCAAAAGTATTTCATTGGCTGTAAAGCACTTTGTGACAGCCTGAGGTCATGAAAGATGCTATGTAAATGCAAAATATTTGTTTCTTTCTTATTTGGTGTTCATATTTGGTGAGGCACCTAATTAGTCTGGACTTCAATTTTCAGCAATGTTCTGAAAGAGTGACATAGATTAGCCGTTTGGGTGAAGCTTCTTTTCCATAATTGGACTGCACCAGTTCAGCTGAAGCTTTCTATCTCTTTAAGATGCTGATGGATGCACTGCATGCTTTCTGATTTTCTTTTTCGAAAATGCCTGACCTTGGTTGGGCTGTGTATTGAGGATGAGTTGACAAAGCCATGTTGAGTATCTCCTCACAAGGAGGGAGGGCAGATGGGAATATATGAGCCAAGGTCCCCTACGAGTATCTACTTTGGACCATCAGGCATTTGCATTTGGCAGTGGTCTGGGAGTATTTTGCCTGATAAGCTGGGGAATAGTGTGCTACATGGATGGGAGAAGGACCATGTGGAATCAGGGAAACTTGGAAAGTACAATTTTTCCAATATTTCTGGGCTGGAGAAATTTGGATATGTTTGTTCCAACCATTACCATGAATTTTTATCAAGCAGTCAGATGTTTAGAGTTCACTGATACTGGCTGCCTAACAATACCATATTTACTTTCAAGCTTGCGACTGAGAAGGAAATCCAGCAGGCCACTATTTTGGATCTTTTTAAGACATCAAGCCTGAGGAGAATTACATTGGTTTTGGTTTTCATCTGGTAATATTGAATTCTTCATCAATTAATTTCCTAATTCAAAATGCTGTGTGCCAGTGATTTGCATATAATTTGATATCACTGAATCTGAGGAATAGACTGTTGTGATACTGAATAATAACATTTCTCAACTTATTCCCTTATTTCTTCCCTGGAACCAAAGGTTTATAAACAGCTTTGTGTATTATGGATTGTCCTTCAGTGTTGGAAGCTTTGGCACGAACATTTACCTAACTCAATTCATCTTTGGACTGGTGGATATCCTACGTGTATCTTGCATCTGGCTACTGAAGATATTTGGTCGGAAAAAATGTCAGGGAGGTTTCCTGTTGCTTAGCAGAATCTCATGCCTCTTTATATTGGCTTTTCCAGAAGGTAGGAATGGAGTAAATGGGTGGTGGAGCAGGTAAGATACTGTCATAGCAATCCTGGGTGCCCATTTCAAAATGGTGTTGTTAGATTCATACAAACTTACAGCACAAAAAGAAGCCATTCAGCCCATCGAACCTGTACATATATAGAATAATGGATGCCTGGGATTGTGTTATAGGCTGGAATCTAATTGAAGAGTTCAGATTGTTTCAACATAGAATAATGGATACCTAGGAATGATGTGTGAGGCAACGAGGAACATTAATGGAAATGATAGCTATCGCATTTACAATTAAATCTTGCATTCTTAAGCCATATACTCATACATAAAACAACTCACATCGAGAAAATATTTGATTTTCCAATTGAAAGAGTTATATAAATGTCAAAGACCATAGGGGAAATATTAACCAAAAGAATGGGCAGGTTTGGGGCAGGTATGAAGTTGAATTGTTAAGAGTCTTATAAGTGAGATTTTTGTTTGAATCACACTCAACTTTTGTCCCAATAAGACTACGACCAATATGGCAACAGGATACTTGGTGCAGTAATTCAGGAAAACTTTATTAAGAAATAATGAGTTATACATAACAAAATCCAGATAGTGACTTTACAGCTCTTACGGTTGTGCTTTCCGATCGAGATTTGGTCACAGGCGATGCACAGACCCTTCTCAGTCTATCTGATCTGAAGGTTCTTTTGTTCTCTCCTTGCCACATACTGGAGTTATTCTGCTTCTGTGGTTTCACTTCTGGGAATCTTCTTGTTCAGTGTAAAGGGAACAACAATGGTAGAGTTTAGAATAGACAGGTGAGTGGGACTGTGCCAGGACTCAATAAGCACAGTTTTCCGGGGGAGTAAGGGTGTCATCAACCATATTTACCCTCACATAAGGCAATCCCCTTCATTCTCAATCTCCTCCTCCCCTCCAGTGAGTGACTTCAATTTCATACTTTTATACATGGATGTACAAGGAGTAGCTTTCTGACACTGGCCATACACTGAGCATAAAACTTTGGGCAGGAAGCACTCAAATTAAAATGTGCTCCCTTGCTGGGCAAAGGTCCCAAAGGAGCACAAAGCCAGGAAATGGCCCCTTTACAGTAGCTGTTCTTTGTGTTCCAGGTACACCTATTGAAGTCACTGTACTTGCCATCATTGCAAAATTGGCAATCTCATGTTCCTTCACCACTGCTTACGTTTATTCTGCTGAATTATTCCCTACTGTGATCAGGTATGATAGATTATAAAAGGCACCATGTAATGAGCAGGTGTGAAATCTGTCAATTTTGTTGAGGTTTTATTGCTGGGGAGTATCCTTTTTCTGTACTCATTCTAGGCATCAAGCATTCTCAGGTCAGGTGTAGTGTGCATTTAATGAAGAGTGCAGCTTTCTCTACTATGTTCCAGTCACATGTTTTAACATGGGGTGTAGTGGTGTAGTGACTATGTTACTGGACTGGTAATCCAGGCCTATTAATGAATGTGAGTGGGTTCATATCCCACCACTACAGTTTACATTTGAATTCAGTTTAAAATCTGGAAATAGCAAGCTTGTATCAGTAGAAGTGACCATGAAGCCTCAAAAACGCAAAAGATTCACTAATGTCCTCTAGGAAAAGATGCCTACCTTCCTTCACATAAAGTGGTCTGTGTAATATGTGGCTCCATTCCTATACCAGTGTGGTAAACTAGCCTCCGAAGAGGCTGAGCAGCCCAGTCAGTTCACCAATTTTTCAGGACAATTATTGATGGGCAATAAGTGCCAGCCTTGCTGGTAACACCTGTATCCGCTAACAGGCATGCAGAGGTGGAAAACTTGTTGCTGGTAAGCATACATCAAGCTGCCCGTAAGTCAAGGAGGTAAGGGAAACGTTTGGCAGGATCTTGTAGATAGGAAGGTGGGTTTCTGGGCAGTAGAGGCCTAGAATTTCATTGTCGGGCATGGAGCTTCTGCTTCTTCCCCATCCATATACAGTTAAAATGCCATCATCGTCATAGCACCTCAATTAGTGTTTAATAGAATCATAGAATCGTTACAGCACAGAAGAAGGCCATTCAACCCATCATGTCCGTGCTGGCCCTCCTAAGGAACAATTCATATACTTAATGGCACTCCTCCACACTGTCTCCACATCCCTGCACACTCCTCCTCTTCAGATATTTAAAATATTTTTAAAATGTAGAAAAATTTATGACACAGAAGGAGGCCATTCTGACCATCATATCTGCGCCAGCTGAAAAATGAACTACCCAGCCGAATCCCATTTTCCAGAACTTGGTCCATATCCCTGGAGGTTATGGGACTTCAGGTGCATATCCAGACACCTTTCAAATGAGTTGAAGGTTTCTGCCTCGACTGCCCTTTCAGGCAGTGAGTTCCAGACCCCCACCACCCTCTGGGTGAAATTTTTTTCCTCATCTCCCCTCTAATCCTTCTACCAATCACTTTAAATCTATGCCCCCTAGTCACTGACCTCTCTGCTAAGGGAAATAGGCCCTTCCCATCCACTGTATCCAGGCCCCTTACAACCTTGTACACCTCAATCAAATCTCCCCTCATCCTCCTCTGTTCCAAGGAAAATAACCCCAGCCTATCTAATCTTTCCTCATAGCTGCATTTTTCCATTCCTGGCTACATCTTCGTAAATCTCCTCTGTACCCTCTCTAGTTCAATTACATCCTTTCTGTAATGAAGTGACCACAACTGCACACAGTACTCAAGTTGTGACCTAACTAGTGTTTTATATAGCTCCAGCATAACCTCCCTGCTCTTATATTCTATGCCTTGGCTAATAAAGGAGAGGATTCCATATGCCTTCTTAAGCACCTTATCAACCTGTCCTGCTACATTCAGGGATCTGTGGACATTCACTCCAAGGTCCCTCACTTGCTCTACACCTCTCAGTATTTTCCCATTTATTGTGTAATTCTTTGCCTTGTTTGACCTCCCCCAATGCATCACCTCACACTTCTCCGGGTTGAATTCCATTTGCCGCTTTTCTGCCCATCTGACCAGTCCATTGATATCTTCCTGCAGTCTACAGCTTCCCTTCTCACCATCAACCATGCAGCCAATTTTTGCATCATCTGCAAACTTCTTGATCATGCCTCCTACATATAAGTCCCAATCATTAGTATATACCAAAAAAAGCAGGGGACCTAGTACTGAGCCTTGTAGAAACAGCCTTCCAGTTGCAAAAATACCCAACAATCACCCTTTGTTTCCTGACACTGAGTCAATTTTGTATCCAGCTTGCTGCATTTTCCTGGATCCCATGAGCTTTTTTATTAACCAGTCTGCCATGTGGGATCTTATCAAAAGCCTTGCTAAAATCCATGTCATTTACATCAACTGCACTACTGTCAGCAATCCTCCTTGTTACCCCCTCAAAAAACTCAATCAAGTTGGTCAGACAGGAAGAACACAAGAAAGAGGAGCAGGAGTAGACCATGTGGTACATTGAGCCTGTTCTGCCATTCAAAACGATCATGGCTTATCTTCAGATTCAACTCCACTTTCATGACCTGCTCACCATACCCCTTTGATTCCCTGAGAGACCAAAAATCTATCTATCCCAGCCTTAAATGTTTTCAACAATGGAGCAGCAACAACCCTCTGCGGTAGAGAATTCCAAAGATTCACAACCCTTTGAGTGAAGTAATTTCTCCTCATCTCAGTCCTAAATGATCGGCCCCTTATCCTGAGAGTTTGCCCCCGTGTTCTAGATTCCCTGGCCAGCGGAAATAATTTCTTAGTGTCAACCCTATCCAGCTCCTTTAGAATCTTATATGTTTCAACGAGATCACCTCTTAATATTCCAGAGAATACAGGCCCAATTTACTTAGTCTCTCATCATAGGACAACCCCCTCAACCCAGGGACCAATCTAGTGAATCTTTGCTGCACTGCCTCCAATGCAAGTATATGGAGTCATAGAGTTATACAGCACAGAAACAGGCCCTTAGGCCCACCATGTCCATGCCGGCCATCAAGCCTATCTATTCTAATCCCATTTTCCAGCACTTGGCTTTGTATGCTATGACATTTCAAGTGCTCATCTAAATACTTCTTAAATGTTGTGAGGGTTCCTGCCTCTCCCACCTCTTCAGGCAGTGTGTTCCAGATTCCAACCACCCTCTGGGTGAAAACACTTTTCTTCAAATTCCCTCTAAACCTCCTGCCCCTTACCTTAAGTCTATGCCCCCTGGTTATGACACCTCTGCTAAGGGAAAAAGTTTTTCCTATCTGCCCTATCTATGCCTCTCATAATTTGGATACCTCAATCAGGTCCTGAATGACATGTCATAGACACATGCCAGGTAAGGTACAATTAAAACCAGCAGTTTCACTTCCAGGTAAATCTTGCCTTCCATGGAATCAAACAGTTGTTGAGTTCCTTTCTTAAATGTGGAAACTAAAACTACACACATTATTCCAGATGTGGTCTCACCAAAACCCTGTACAATTGTAGAAATATTTCCTTATTCCTGTACTCCAATTCCCTTGTAATAAAGGCCAACATGCCATTTGCCTTCCTAATCACTTATGTCAGACACTGAGACACGATCTTCCCTTAACAAATCTATGCTGACTGTCTTTGATTACTCTGTGTCTTTCTAAGTGACAAGTTACCCTGTCTCTCAGAATTGTTTCCACTAATTTGCCCACTGCTGAGGTTAGACTGACTGGCCTGTGATTATTCAATCTATCCCTCACTCCTTTTTTAAACAAGGGTACACTGTTAGCAGTCCTCCAATCCTCCGACACCACATCTGCATCCAGTGAGGATTGGAAAATGATGGTCAGACCTCCAGTATTTCCTCCCTGGCTTCTTTTAACAGCCTGGGGTACATTTCATCTGGCTCACTTTATCCACTTTCAAGGAGCTGATCATTCTCTCTCTCCCGTTATTTATCACATATAACATTTCACACTCCTACTTAATTACAATGCCTGCATCGCCCCCCTCTTTTGTGAAGACAATCACAAAGTATTCATTAAGAACCATAACAACATCTTCTGCCTCTACACATAGGTTACCTTTTTGGTCTTTTATGGGCCTTACTCTTTCCTTAGTTATCCTGTTATTCTTAATATATTGATAGTGTTACGACCGACCGCTCCAGTCAAAGCCCCCAATCAAAATATACGATTCTGATTGTGGTGGGAGAAACGCAATGATAATTCAATTCCATCGCTCCACAGATCACCTAACATATCATTTAAAACATTCCAAATTAAAGAAAGACCCAGCCAAATTGTACCATCTATTATCCCCCAAATGAGGCTAACCAAACTAGGTGTCTTTAAATCAATAAATTAACTCTAATTAGAAGAACTAAAATCTTAAACACTATGAAGATATATTTAGCATTTAAAATAGAAAAAAATAGAGTCCTTGTAAATTTACAGTCCAATGTTGCTTAAAGTCCTCACAGAATGTTGCTTAAAGTCCTCACAGCCATCCGATGTGGAAAAAAGGTTCTTCCACAGTAGAACAGTCTGTAGTCTAACTCCAGCAGTAGGTGAAGCTTTCCTTCTCCAGCGAATTTCAACAATTAACGACTTGCAAACACTTTCAATAGAATCAATCTGACTTTAGAGTTTTTGAGGGATAAAAGATTGTCACAGCCTAACTTCCCTTCCTTCAGTTCAAATTATCAGAGATCTTCATTTTGGCTTGACTTTTTTTTAGAACATGGAGAGATAATAATTAAACAGGTTAAAATCCCATTCCTTCAGTTTAAATGGTTGAGAGCTCTTTTTCATGTGCTAAACAGCACAGCTGTCTCTGTGTGTGGCCTCTGTGTCTGTGTTCTGTTAGAACAAACTGTCTTCAACTAAAAAGCCAGTTCAAAATTGAATTGTAACAAATGTATTGCTTAATACTTACTCCCAGTGACGAGAATGCACCCTTTGAATCGCAGTCTCCAAATGGCTGTTTCTAAGGCAACAAAAATGCACCTTCCTATAACTCCTGAGGCTTGCTGGTTCTTAAAGCAATACTGATCCTTTAAAGGCAAACTGCATATTCTCAGAAAAATAAACTACAGGACCATGACAATCGAACATCTTTGGGTTCACCTTGATTTTACTTGCCAATATTCTTTCATGCCCTCACTTTGCTTTCCTGATTTCCTTTTTGACTTCACCCCTGCACTTCCTACATCCCTCTCGGCTTTCTGCAGTATTGAGTTCTTGGTCTCTGACATTAGCTTTCCTTTTCTGCCTTATCTTACCATGTAGGCTGCTTGACCTACAGGGGCTCTATTTGGCCATTCCACCCTTTTCCTTTGTGGGAACATGTTTACTCTGAACCATTGAATCTCCCCTTTGAATGCCTCCCACTACTCTAGCACTGATTTACCTTCAAGCAGTTGTTTCTAGTCCACTTTTGCTAAATCACTTCACAGCTTAGTAAAATTGGCCTTACCCCAATTTAGAACCTGAACTCCCGTTCTATCTTTGTCCTTTTGCATAATTATGTTAAAGTAACTGAATTATGATCATTACCACCAAAATGCTCTCCCACTGTCACTCCTTCCACCTGCCCAGCTTCATTTCCTAA
Source organism: Heterodontus francisci (assembly GCF_036365525.1). NCBI lineage: Eukaryota > Metazoa > Chordata > Chondrichthyes > Heterodontiformes > Heterodontidae > Heterodontus > Heterodontus francisci. The sequence continues at coordinate 53,800,418 of NC_090375.1, forward strand.
AACTAAGTCCAGAACTGCATCCTTTCTTGTTGGGACTTGCTACAAACTGGCCAAAAAAGATCTCCTGATTACACTTCAAGACTTCTGTTCCCTCCATTCCTTTCACACTAAAACTATCTCAGTCAATAGTGGGGTAGTTAAAATCCCCTACCAGTACTGCCCGTTGTTTTTGCACTTCTCAGAGATTTGCCTACATATTAGCTCTTCTATCTTCCTCTGATTGTTTGGGTCTATAGTACGCTCCCAATAGTGTGACAACCCCTTTTTTTGGTTCCTTAGCTCAATCCATATGACCTCGTTTGATGATCCTTCTAACATATCATCCCTCCTCACAGTTGTATTTGTTTCTTCGACCAGAATTGCCACTCCCCTCCTCTTTTATCCCCCTCTTTATCTCTTCTGAAAACCCTGTAACCAAAAACGTTGAGCTGCCATTCCTGTCTCTCTTTAAGCCATGTTTCTGTAATATCTGTGATATCATACTGCCACGTTTCTATCTGTACCCACAGCTTGTCTGCTTTATTTGCTGTACTCCTTGCATTGAAGTGCCCCTGGGCGCTGCCAACATTTTTTATTTTCTAACCCTTGTTTCCTCTGCCTTCCAGACTCATTCACTAAGTTTCTGCCATCCATTTTCATTTCTAATTTTGTCCCATCTGAATTCACCCTCAGGTTCCCATCCACCTGCCAAACTAGTTTAAACCCAACCCAACAGTACTAGCAAACCTCCTCACAAGGATATTTGTCCTGGTCCTATTGAGATGCAAACCATCTGGCTTGTACAGGTCCTACCTTCCCCAGAACTGGTCACAGTGCCCAGGAATCTAAAGCCCTCCATCCTGCACCATCTCTCCAGCCATACATTCATCTGCTCTAACCTCCTATTTCTAAGATCACTAGCATATGATAATCCAGAAATTACTACCTTTAGGGACCTGCTTTTTAATTTCTTTCCTAACTCCTTAAACTCTGCTCGCAGTGAGATACACTCAGGGGACTCCTGCACTACCTGTCTGTTACTTTTTAACTGTCTGTTGGTCACCCATTCCCTGTCTCCCTGTGTACCCTCTAGCTTCAGGGTGAGCACATCGATAAATGTGTGATCCACATAGCTGTCAACCTCATGAATGTACCGCAGTGACATCAGCTGCTGCTCAAGTTCCGAAACCCGGTGCTCAAGCTGCTGCAACTGACGACACTTTCTGCACAAATGGTTATCCAGGACACGGGAAGTGTCCAGGAGCTCCCACATTTCACACTCACAAGGTTGGAACAGCCTGCCATTACTTTATTTATTAACTAATAGCCTTGTTACTGCTAATAAATCTTACTACTACTAGTGAACCTTATTGATGGGGTTCCCATTTGAATTTGCCAGGCACCTCAGCTGCCAATAAAAACAACCAGGTTAATCCAGCTGTAGGGCAGGAGTGGAGCAGTAAATAGAGCTACTCAATTCGAATTCCCACTTCATCGGTTTTTCTGCAGTTAACATTCCCCATTAATAGTCAACAAGAATGTCCAGGCTTTGGTGAAGTCAGAGCTATTGAAAGAAGGTAACACAATCAGCATAATTCAGAGAAAAATTAGCTCTGAGTAAATTCAGTCCGTACCAGCACAGATAGTGAATGCGTTAGTATTGACAGGATTTGCCTGCTTTATGGGGTGAACAGTAAAACTGGAATTTCTAAACATAAATGAGAAAGATACATACACATAGATTTAGCAGGTGAGTACCCAAAATACATAGATCAGCAGAACACAAATGAAATAAAAACAAGTAAGCCTGCTTACGTTAAATATTTTTGAGCTAATACAATATAGACATTTATTAAACAGTTGCATAGTATTCATAGTACAGAAACAGGCCAATTGGTGCAACAGCTCCACACAAACCTCCTCTCACCCTTCTAACCTGATCAACATATCCTCCTATTCCTTTCTCCCTGATGTGTTTATCTAGCTTCCCCTTAAATGCATCTATGAAAGTCACCCTGACAATTCCTTGTGGTCATGAGTTCCACATTCTAACCGCTTTCTGGATAAAGAAGTTTCTCCTGTATTCATTATTGCATTTATTAGTGAATATCTTGTATATCATGGCCCTTAGTTCTACGTCTACCCTATCAAACCCCTTCATAAACTTAAAGATCTCTATCAAGTCACTCCTCAGTCTTCTGTTTTCCAGAGGAAAGAGCCTCAGACTGTTAAATCATTCCTGATAGTATAACCTCTCAGTTCTGATATCATTCCAGTAAAATTAACTTCAATAAAAGCATGAAATTAACCAAGCCATTCATATCAAAATGCATGTTCTTTGCAATGTAAGTGGGAGTGTGGCCAGTTATTGTGACTAAGCCCCTTTTTATTGTGATTTCTATGAATATGTGAACTAATTAAGTAGTTTCTTTTGATTTGTTTAATTCTCTCTTCCATTTCTGATTGGTGTTGTTACTGAAGTGTTGAGGTATTTTAGAAGATTTCAAATGACAATCCTTTCTTCATAGTTCATTTATTCCTTTCAACCATTAAACAATTACAGAAGATTAAGTAATTAGGTAATCTCACTTTAACGCAGTGCAAAGAGCTTACCGAACTGCTTAAATTAGCTGTTGCGCTTATTAAATTATAAGGTGGCCCTCTGTAATTGATGCCTATGGTGATGCCAAATGGTTAGATACTTGCCTGCTATAAGTACAGAATGTAGACTGGGAGTGGACTGTAAAGCCGACAAGTTTGAAACTGTTTCATTTTATATTTGTGATACAGGCAGAGTGGCATTGGTTTGGTGTCCATGTCAGCTCGGATAGGTGGCATTATTGTCCCCATGATCGCACTTTTGCAACAAGACTATCCAGCTATTTTCATAACCTTATTTGGAATTGGACCAATAGTTGCCAGTGCCCTGAGCATCCTGCTGCCCGAAACTGTCAACGAAGAATTAGCAGATCATACCAGGCAAGTTGGAAATGCTAAAAAGTTAGTGCTTGTTTATTCAGTCCTGCTTGCTATCAAACTTATTGATATACAGTAGTCAGTTCCTTTGTAAATTAAAAAATATATTCAAAAGCTTTTAAAATGTTCCTGTTAGTGTTTGACCTTGTTCCACAAAAAAAACTTAATTTTTAGAGCTACTTTGAAGGCCGGTGAAAGAGTTAGCAGAAAGTCACCATGGTTATTAACTCATGCTGGGTCCATGGCCAGTTTTGTGGGTAGCTCCAGCTTCTGCTGCAATGTTTTTTAAACTAGCACAAAAGATTGTGGAAACTAGATTTGCACTTTCAGAAAGGTGAGGGTATAGATAAAAGAACACATTCCATTCAGGGCATCAGTATCTATCATTTCCAGTACACAGAACGCATGGTCGTATGTAGAGTAAAGGATCCGCCACTATGCCCTAAAAAATATTTTTGGTACCAACATCAGAACACCTCTCCTTGCTGTATCAATGTAACATTTTTCCATTGCCTGCACCAGCCATCCTTCAGCTGAATTCTAGGTTAGGATCAGTCTTCTGCTAGAGGCGAATGCCCCAAGGTAATTTTGTGTACAATCTGCAAGGTCAGCAGATGAAAATCTTCATCCCATCAGAGTTGGTAGAATTCAAAACTCAGGTCAGAGCTCTTTTTAATTGTTGGTTATAGTGTAGTGTTGCAGTGTAAAGGTGCTTAAATGCTTCACTTCTCTATTTGTCTCCTAGGGAAATGAATAGAAAGAGTGAACTGGAAAATGGACACCATCAGACAACAGTAGAAGACAGAAACTTTATAGAGACCACCCGATTGTAAAGCAAACCATCATCACAGCCTGAATTCTGAGCAATGTCACTATAAATTACTCAGAATTCTTGCGATCTATTCTGCATTTTAACTTTGAGATTTACTGAATTCAATAAACACTTCAATATATTGCCAAAGAAAATGTTATGTTGCTAGGAAATTGGTTTTAAGGAAAAGATTGAATAATTTTGTATTCGTAATTTGAACATAGGAAGAGCCATCATGAACAGGTACAATGAATTATAGGGAATGTTCATTGCACTTGACTGAAAATGGCCAATGTTACTAGTACCAGTGATAGAGGTCCCTCTGATGGGATCAGCATCACTAATCTCAGAAGAAGACGTTCAACTCACTGCTTCGCCTGGTGAATGAAGATTGCATATTCCCTCAGAGGAGACTTCAAAACAGATTTCTGGTTAGAATAAGTCTGAAGGAAAAAGAACATAAAGAATCTCAGCAATGCCTTCAGTTCGTAGCACATTGGCCTTTGAGTCAGAAGGTTGTCAGATCAAGACCCACTCCAGGACTTGAGCACAAAAATCAAGCTTGATATTCCAGTGTAGTACTAATGGAGTGCTGCACTGTCGGAGGTGCTTTTAGATGAGGTGTTAAACTGAGGTCCCGTCTACCCTCTCGGGTGGACAAAAAAAAAAATCCCGTGGCACTATTTCAAAGAAGAGCAGGGTATTTATCCTGGTGAGTTGGCCAATATTTATCCCTCAGAAAATTCAGTTAAAAAAAAATTACCTGATCTTTATCAAATTGCTGTTTTGTGGGAGCTTGCTGTGCACAAGTTGGCTGCAGCTTTTCCCACATTACAACAGTTAAAAGAACTTCATTGGCTGTAAAGCACTTTGGGATGTTCTGTGGTCATGAAAGGCACTATATAAATGCTTTCTTTCTTTATCCAGGTTCTCATTTAACACACACAATGGTACCCCACACTCCCTTTTAACACTGTTGGTCTTCCTGGCTCACATAAAATGTGCAACTGCTTCATCAGACTTGCATAATATGTGGATGAGGAATAGTGTGTTGCAGTTCTAATTTTCTGTTTGTTGGCGAATATCTGGCCCTGCATTTTGTTTGTCCTTTGACCTTGGACACTCAAGGCCAATAGCATTATCAGATGTGGACTGCATCTTTTAAAGGTACACACCCATTTGTTTTAAACAGTCGCCTCTTTATCAATATAGAGTAATTTACGGCACAGAAGGAGGCAATTTGGCCTATCGAGTCCACAGTCCCACTTACCTGCTCAATCCCTGTAGCCCTGCAAGTTTATTTCCTTCAAGTGCCCCTCCAATTTCCTTCTGAAATCATTGATTGACTCCGCTTCCACCCTTGTGGGCAGTGAGCTCCGGGGGCTAAATTGGATAGCCTCCGAATTCTGGCACGGGAATCACAATGTGCAATTATCCTGTGCCCGATTAAAGTGATGCAAGCACAAGTGGTCAAGGTCAGCGATTGTACCCTTACATTCCAAGTCCTCCCAGCTGAACAACTAGCCTCACACACTGCTCTAATTACCCCTTTCACTCACCAGCAATCTACCACGACTCAAACTTGACATCCCTATGCTCTATCTCACCCTCACCCACTTAACACTGCTGGAAGCTGCACATTTACATCTCGCAGCATCCACATACTGCAAGCTCTTGAACTGTAGCAGGTGCATCACCCAAACTCATAGCAACACACTCACTGACACGTTTCCCTCTCTTTTGCAGGTCATGGTGGCCCATTATAGATGGCAACAGCAACAATCTGGTGTTGGGGTGGGGTGGGGGTGGGGGGGTGGGGTGCAGGCATGGCTGCACGCAGGCAATAGTGTTGGGGATCATTAGAACAGCCATCACTGAGGCTGTGGCAAGCAGCATGGCTGATGCCATCCTGGATGACAGCATGTTCCTGCCTTATGGACCTTCTCAAATCTCATTTCACCCTCATCCTGCAATCTGGTATGATGTAGAAACTGCAGATGATGTAACCATGCACCTCCTGCTTTCCACCACCTCCCCCCCCCCCCAACCCTTCCCTCACCCCAACCTTCCCCTTGTGCAATTATAATTTCAGATACCCAAGAACTGCTGCTTGGCCAGCCAGTGGTGCATGAGGCTGAACGCCCAGAGAAAGAATAGACCTCTGAGGAAAAAACATCATCACTCAATCTCACACTTAATTCCATTAACTCAGATACTGGCACCTTCAACAATATGCGCACATATACCCCCCAACTCCCTCTGCTCCTGTACTCACTTTAGAATTGTATCCCTTATTTTTTATTGCCTTTCCTCATTCTTCCTATCAAAATGTATCACTTCACACTTCTCTGCATTAAATTTAATCTGCCACATGTCTGCCCATTCCACCAGCCAGTTTATGTCCTTTTAAAGTCTATCACTATCCTTCTCACAGTTCACAATACTTCCATGTTTTGTGTCATCCGCAAATTCTGAAATCCTAAGTCTAGGTCGTTAGATCCAGAAAAGCAGTGATCCTAGTACCGACCCTTGGGGAACCCCATTTTATAACTTCCTCTAGTCTGAAAAACAACAGTTCACTTCTACTCTGTTTCCTGTCACTCAGCCAACTTCATATCCATGCTGCCATTGAGCTTCAACTTTCCTGACAAGCTTGTTATGTGGCACCTTATCAATCGGATTTTGGAAGTCCATGTACACCACATCAAACGCATTACCCTCATCAACTCTCTCTGTTACTTCATCAAAAAACTCAAATTAATTAAGTACCATTTGCCCTTAACAACTCTCTGCTGGCTTTCCTCAATTAATTCACATTTATCCAAGGGACTAAGAGAGGACAGCAGGTTCATAGACCCACTGCCACTCTCTTGGGCAGTGCCTCAGCAATTCCAGTAATCTGCAAGACGCACTGAGCAAATGGTATCCAACAACACTCAAGAAGCTGAAAGCCATACAGAGAAAACAGTTCCCTTGATCGGCACCCATCTATCACCTTAAACATTCACTCCCTCCACTATCAGTGCACATTGGCAGCAGTATGTACCATCTACAAGATGCATTGCAGCAACTCACCAAGGCTCCTTTGACAGCACCTTCCAAACCTACCACCTAGAAGGACAAGGCAACTGACGCATGGGAACACCACCACCTGCAAGTTCCCCTCCAAGTCACATACCATCCTGACTTGGAACTATATCGCTGTTCCTTCACTGTCGCTGGATCAAAAACCTGGAACTCCCTCCCTTACAGCACTGTGGCTGTACCTACACCAGATCTGGAATGCTCTGCCTGGGAGTGTGGTGGGGGCATGTTCAACTGGAGCATTCAAAAGGGAATTAGACTGTTAAATGAAAAGGAAGAATGTGCAGGGTTATGGGGAGAAGGTGGGGGAATGGCACTAGGTGAAATGCTCATTACGAGAGCCGGTGCAGACATGATGGGCCAAATAGCCTCCTCCTCCACTGTAACAATTCTGTGATTCTGTGAGATTCACTACAGTGGTTCAAGCAGGCAACTCACCACCACCTTCTCAAGGGCAATTAGGGATCAGCAACAAACAGTGTGCTAACATCCCGACTTCTGCCCTTATGATGGACAAAAGGTCATTGATGAAGCAGATGAAGATTGGGCCTCGGACACTGCTCTGAGGATCTCCTGCAGTGATGTCTTGGGGATGAGATGATTGACCTCTAATAACTATAACCATCTTCCTTTATAATAGGTATGGCTCCAACCTGTGGAGAGTTTTCCCCTGATTCCCATTGACTTCAATTTTACTAGGGTTCCTTGATGCCACTTAGCCAAATGCTGCCTTGATGTCAAGGACAGTCACTCACCTCACCTATGGAATTCAGCTTTTTTGTCCATGTTTGGGCCAAGACTGTAATGAGGTCTGGAGCCAAGTGCCCATGGCAGAACCTAAACAGAGTATCGGTGAGTAGATTACTGATGAGCAAATGCCGCTTGATAGTACTATCCATGACACCTTCCATCACTTTGCTGATGATTGAGAGTAGACTGATAGGATGGTAATTGGCCAGATTAGATTTGTCCTGCCTTTTATGGACAGGGCATACCTGGAAAATTTTCCACATTGTCGGGTAGATGTCAGTGTTGTAGCTGAACTGGAACAGCTTGGCTAGGGAAGCGGCTAGTTCTGGAGCACAAGTCTTCAGTACTACAGCCAGGATCTTGTGAGGGCCCATAGCCTTTGCAGTATTCAGTGCCTTCAGCCGTTTCTTGATATCACGTGGAGTGAATTGAATTGGCTGAAGACTGGCAGCTGCGATGTTGGGGACCTCAGGGGGATACCGAGATGGATCATCCGCTTGGCACTTCTGGCTGAAGGTAGTTGCAAATGTTTCAGCCTTGTCTTTTACTCTGACGTGCTGGGATCCCCCATTATTCCAGATGAGGATGTTTGTGGAGACTCCTCCTCATTCACGATTGGATGTGGTAGGACTACAGTGCTTTGAACTGATAAGCTGGTTGTGGGATCACTTAGCTCTGTCTATCACATGCTGCTTCCGCTGTTTAGCATGCATGTTGTCCTGTGTTGTAGCTTCCAGGTTAGCGCCTCATTTTTGGGTATGCCTGGTGCTGCTCCTGGCATGCTGTCCTGCACTCTTCATTGAACAAGGGTTGATCCCCTGGCTTGATGGAGATGATAGAGTGAGGGATATGCTGGGCTATGAGGTTATAGATTATGGTTGAATACAATTCTGCTGCTGCTGATGGCTCACAGCGCCTCATGGATGCCCAGTTTTGAACTATTAGATGTGTTCTGAATCTATCCCATTTAGCACAGTGGTAGTGCCACACAATGCAATGGCGGATATTCTCAGTGTGAAGGCGGAACTTCGTTTTGATCCACCACATCAAACCAGAGGATGTTTACTGGATGACAAGGCCTACCCATTGAACACCTCGCTCATGACTGTGGTGAACAACCCAACCACATATGGCCAGCATGTGCATAATGAGAGCCATGCAGCCAAATAAAACATCATACAGTACATCACTGGGGTCCTCAAGCATTGATTCCCCTGCCTGGACCACTCTGGAGGGCCCCTGCAGTACTTGCTGGAGTGGGTGTCCCAATTCATTGTGGTCTCCACAACCTCATATCCTTCACAAGCTGGCCATCATGCAGGTACAGCCCGTACCTCCAAGAATCCAGCGAGCAGTTCAGTAACAGGAGGAAGAGGAGGACAGCCAACATCTTTTCCGGCCAGATGTCTGTGACTGCCTCATCTGACTACAGTTCCACTAAACACAACCCCCAAATCCCCAATGTACAAGAGTCACACCCCTTACTTTCCATCTGTCACTGACCATCGCAGCATGCTCTTGGTCACAATGCTGAAATAAAAGTCACTGCAAAACAAACATTCTGAACCAACTTTATTAAAAAAATCATGCAATAAGCCATTCAACTATTCACCCTTATTGTCTGCCTTGTTGGTGCCTCTGCCTGTCTTAGTGCTCCTACGTAGTGCTACCCCATCAGCTGCAGCATGGCTGGTGGAAGTCTGCAGACTGTCAATGAGGGAGACTGTAGATAGCCTCGCAGGGTGATCTTGAGCAGCTCAGGGCCGACCTAGGACTGTACCACCTCGACATATGTGGCAGTAGCCTGGGCAAGCTGGCTGATAGGCAACAGCAAGGGCACTGGCAGAGTGGATGTGGTGGCAGGATGAATGCTGTCATCAGGAGAGAGGACAGCAGGCTCATGTATCACAGTGCCACAGCCACTCCTCCAAGGTGGAGCCACAGCAATCCTAGTAATCTGTTGGAAGACAAGTTGCTGGACTGCTGTAAGATCCTGCAAACCCCTTTGAGAACTGGTATCCACAGCCATGATGGCAGCAGTCTCACATGGCAGTAAGCTGCGATTTATGGCAACAAGCTGAGATTTCATGACAGTCTGAGCTTTCACTGCAGCACTCAAGATGTTGGGTGGTTTCTACTTGTGCTGCAATCGAAGCTGAGACATTGGCCATCAGAAGCTCCATTGTGATCAGGTCTGCAAGCTTTCTTATGGCGTTGGCCACCAACCCTGTTCTGGAAGAATGGGCTGCAAGCTCTGTACACCTTTCCATTGATGTCTTCATCCAAGTGTTCTGTAGCAGACTCCTGTGTGACCTCACCCTCTGGGGAGCTGGCAACTGCGCTACCCTTTCCCCCTATCCTGTCTGCAGGTCATTCATGTCCGGTGACTCACCACATGCAGATCTTGCCTCTATGCTACCCGCTAAAGTACATGCAGTGCTAGTATCTGAGCTGGTGGCTGTGAGTGTGAGATTGAGTGATGTTTCTTCTTCATCGGTGTCCTGCTTCTCTCAGGCTCCACACTCCAGCACTAGCATTTGACTAGGTGGCAATTATTCAGTATCTGAATGGAGAAAGGCGCAAGGTAAGGCTGGGCTGAGGGAAGTGGGGGAGCAACAGCTGTATGCTCACACATCCGTAGTTTGTGGGATGAAGGGGAAGTGGGATGTGAGAAGGTAGATTAGTTAGGAACATAATAATATCTTCTATGGTTTCAGCCTGCCACTGGCCATGGCCTCAGTGATGGCTGCTATTAATATGGCTAGCACCATCCTCTCTATGCTGTGAAGACATGCAGCTGTGCCTCTCCTCTGTCAGTTAGGTGCTGCTGCCTGTGGTTATGTGCTACCTTCTCCTGAAAGAGAGAGGTAAGTGTGTCAGCGAGTGAGGTGCAATGTGTCTGGATGATATGCCTGAATAGGTGGCAGTGTCTGCAAGCTGAGAGAGGGTGTGAGGTTTGCAGCAGCGCTAGATGTGCAAGGGTGAGGTGAGGTTATGAATATGAGGTCTGAGTCATGCTTGGTAGAGACTTTGTAGGTGACTGAAGGGGACTTGGTGAATGGAGCAGTGAGAGAGGCTAGTGATTCATTGGTAAGGATATGGAATGTGTTGAAGCATTCACTAACATCGTCCATTCATATGAGGTTATTAAACTTCTTACCAGAACATTGACACTAACAGTTATCTGCTCCCAGTGTCTTCTCAGTGTCTGTTGGAGAGCCTCCTGACCCCTTGTGTGTAGAGGTCCTCTCTCCTCTTATCCACCTCCTGCACCAAGGTCTCCAATGCTGCATTAGAACAATGCTGTTTGCCCTGTTGCACCATTTGCACTCTTCTTCCAGCACCTGCTACAGCCAGGATGCACCTCCGCTTTAAATGTGCAGGCTAGGTTTAAGTGGTGCTAGCCTCTCATGAAGTTGGGCTCCTGTTGAGGTGTGCAGCCACTCAGCAGTTGTCCTTGAGATGGGGCAAAAGGCAACCAGGCCTCAGGCCCCAGCTCCATTTCATTCCCCACCAGTCACCGCTTCTTTGCCTGCCAAATATCCATGCACACTGAGGATGGGGAAGTGTTGCGGCTAGCTCCTTGGCCTGATTTGCTTCTTTCTACATCTCTTATGCCATTCCCCAGGACCACCTGCTGGAAGGTGACAGGAGGCCCAGAATAGTGACAGTAAGTCACCAGGGCGGCACAGTGGCGCAGTGGTTAACACCGCAGCCTCACAGCTTTAGTGACCTGGGTTCAGTTCTGGGTACTGCCTGTGCAGAGTTTGCAAGTTCTCCCTGTGACTGTGTGGGTTTCTGCCAGGTGCTCTGGTTTCCTCCCACAGCCAAAGACTTGCAGGTTGATAGTTAAATTGGCCATTGTAAATTGCCCCTAGTGTAGGTAGGTGGTAGGAGAATGGTGGGGATGTGGTAGGGAATATGGGATTAATGTAGGATTGGTATAAATGGGTGGTTGTTGGTCAGCACAGACTCAGTGGACCAAAGGGTCTGTTTCAGTGCTGTATGACTCTATGAGAAACTCTCTCTATAAGGGATGAGAGGGCATAGTAGAGGTCTCCTTTCCCTCCAATTTGGTCTCTTCATCTTTGGGACTCTCCTGCTTCTTTAACATTTCTTACAATCTCTTCTGGAGCTGCACACATCCTCATTCCCATCTTAGATACTAGCAGTGTCCCTCTTGGTAGTGAGCATCACACCCGGAACCTACCCTACATAGCAAGCGACCCCAGACCCAGAAAAATGGTTGTGGGTTAGGGCAGAGTTGGAGAGACAGAGGAAAGTCCCACCACACTACTATTACACCTCAAAGAGGAGAATCCTGTCCTTAATTTCAACATATTGAGGTTACAGGAAGAAGGAAAAGTATATGAGATGGCATTCTTGGAGATTAGTTAGAATGAAATGAAAAAATTTCAGACGAGCAAAGGTCATTGTAGTATCGGTAAAATAAAGATGAGAGAGAGAACATTTGGAAATGTCAAAATAAAGAATTTAATATGCATTTGGTTCTTCTTACCTTATTACAACTTGCATATAGATTAAGACTAACACAGTGAATAAGCTATGCTTAAACCAGGTTTCAGACTTTAATCTAACAGATCGTCAAACCATGATTCCTTTTAGTTTGTGGATTTGAGTGTGTATCTGTGCTGGATTCCTGTTTTAAGTGGATCAAAAAGACTGGCGATATCAGCTGTGTTATTCATCTGACCTGGCGCAGTTGCAGCCACATCCTCCGCGGAGATATCATTTGTAAAAGAGTTGGCTTGTGCCTGTTTAAATGTAAATTTGAGTGATGTGGGTTGTAGTATGCCAAGGAGGTCCATTGTCAAATCCTTGCATCCTGTCTGTGATTTGTTCATGGTGTCTTGAATGTCTGATCTTATTCTGCTTGTAAAATATACATCAGCATCAAAATAGTCTTTTGCAGAAACTGTGCTTTCTAAAGCAAGGCCATAGCCACTGATGATTTTGCTTGGTGAGGCAATGTTCCCAAGACCAAATACATCTCCAACCTTTCTGGGGAACCTGTAGTTAGCGCAGAGATTGCTCAGATTCCGCTGGACTACTGGCACCAGTTAATCTGATTTCTTTCATTGGAGAAACTAGAGACTAGTCATATCTGTAGTTTGTGCCAAGCTGCTGCAATCAGTCCACAAGGATTACCAAAATTATTCAGTGATGGGTTCTTAACATTTTCAATAGAAGTTTTAAAATTCTCTTCCGTTATCAGTGTGTAATTGTCACATGGTATCAATGGTTCCTTAGATTCAAGAAATTTCTCAGCTCTTGTGAGAGACTGATGTTCAGGACAATCACTGAGAACACAATGTGTTTCCTCCACTAATTTTATAGCAACCATACTTGACTTTTGTGGCAGCTCCCTTGATCCTAAAGGATTGGTCTGCGGTTGACTGTGGACATTTTCATCAAAAGTATCAACATTATTTTTGACCGTTATGATAATGCTTCCATTTGGTTTCAGCACTGATCAATCATGTTCAGATAACTTATTGGCAATCATTTGTCACTGGCTTTGGTGATCTGCCCCAAACAGATCTGAATTGTTGTTGGTTTGTTTGCACCATCAAAAGCTGGTACTTTGAAAGCCCCATTTGACTCAGCAGACTTGCTGAAATCTATTTCGGAATGACAGAGAAGATTATTAAATCTATCAGCACTGATCTCCTCATCGTTTGAAGAGATCAGAAAAAGCTGTCTTAATGTGAAGGGATCACTAGAATCTATATTCACACCAACAGTGTTGCCTGCTCTTGCTATTAGTTGACTTGGCTTAAATGCATTGTCAGTCTTGACTTGTTTATTTTGCTGGTGCAGATCTGAATTCTGACCACTTAAAATATCTGAAGTGATAACATTTAAATTGTCAAACATGGCAGCGGTATTCTCTTCTGTTAACTCTGCTGTTTGGTCTGAACGGAAAATGTCATTGGTATTCGTTTGTAACTCCATTACATTTGGCTTTGCCTGTGGCTGATTTTGATGAGGCATTTCAGATTCTTCAACTGTATCGTCAGAGTCAATGGCTAGGATTGGTGCTGATTGAGATAACTGTGGTGCAGCATTAATATCCATTTGGATTTCCTGTCTTCTTTGGCCTCCTTATCTCGAGAGACAATGGATACGCGCCTGGAGGTGGTCAGTGGTTTGTGAAGCAGCGCCTGGAGTGGCTATAAAGGCCAATTCTAGAGTGACAGGCTCTTCCACAGGTGCTGCAGAGAAATTTGTAGGGGCTGTTGCACAGTTGGCTCTCCCCTTGCGCCTCTGTCTTTTTTCCTGCCAACTACTAAGTCTCTTCGACTGTAAATCAGAGGTATCTTTATCTACTTGTACTTTTTATGAAGATTCTGTTAGAGATTCTTCAGCTTTTAGACTGGAAGCTGTTACCTCATTTCTCTTGTTCAATGAGGAGCCACACAGGTTCCCAAAGAAGTTTTGAAAGTTGGGCCTAGCTGACTTTTAGATCTCTAGGCTTTCCTTCTTTTTATTGTTTGAACCAAACAATTTTGCAAATGGACTATTACTGGTGCCTGACGATTTTGTAGGTTTCTGCTTGTTAAAAGTCATGTTGTCTTTTGCACCCTCGAAAGTATTATCGGTGTCACCCAGATCTGGTATCTCTAAAGTTTCAGATTCTGAAGCAACTAAAGACTCCCCTACAGTTTGTCCTCCCACAGATGGAATAATAATTTTAATATTTTCTCCTTTATCTATTCTTTCACTGTGAATGATATCTTGTTTTTGATTGGAAACTTTGGAAGTTTCTTCCTGTTTTGTATATTTACTTTAATTTGGCCCATTTTGAAATCCTATTATTCTTTATTTCCTCAGTGAGAAGCATCAGATAATTGAAACTGGCCTTTATCTTTGGCACAAGATTTCTTCCCCTGAAGTTTCATTCTTTGAACTGAGTTGGTGATATAGTTGAGTTGACAGGTACTGCTTGATCTGTCCATGGCACCGTGGCTGGCTCTGCTGTTCAGAAGGGCGGGAAAAAGAGTGGAAGGGCTATAGTCGTAGGGGATTCGATTGTAAGGGGAGTAGATAGGCGGTTCTGTGGTCGAAAACGAGGCTCCCGAATGGTATGTTGCCTCCCAGGTGCACGGGTCAGGGACGTCTCAGATCGGCTGCAGAACATTCTAAAGGGGGAGGGTGAACAGCCAGTTGTCATTGTGCACATAGGCACTAATGATATAGGTAAAAAACGGGATGAGGTCCTACAAGCAGAGTTTAGGGAGTTAGGAGCCAAGTTAAAAAGTAGGACCTCAGAGGTAGTAATCTCAGGATTACTACCAGTGCCACGTGATAGTCAGAGTAAAAATGAAAGAATAGTCAGGATGAATGCGTGGCTTGAGAGATGGTGCAGGAAGGAGGGGTTCAGATTTTTGGGACATTGGGACCGGTTCTGGGGGAGGTGGGACTATTACAAATTGGACGGTCTACACCTGGGCCGGACTGGAACCAATGTCCTTGGAGGTGCTTTTGCTAACGCTGTTGGGGAGGGTTTAAACTAATGTGGCAGGGGGATGGGAACCAATTGAGGTCAGTTGACAGTAAGGAGGTAGTAACAAAAGCCTGTAAGGAACTAGATAATGAAGTCAGTGTGACTAAGGGGAAGAGCAGGCAGGGAGCAGATGATGAATATAAAGGGACTGGTGGTCTGAGGTGCATTTGTTTTAATACAAGAAGTGTAGTAGGTAAGGCAGATGAACTTAGGGCTTGGATTAGTACCTGGGAGTATGATGTTATAGCTATTACTGAGACTTGGTTGAGGGAAGGGCATGATTGGCAACTAAATATCCCAGGATATCGATGCTTCAGGCGGGATAGAGAGGGAGGTAAAAGGGGTGGAGGAGTTGCATTACTGGTCAAAGAGGATATCACAGCTGTGCTGAAGGAGGGCACTATGGAGGACTCGAGCAGTGAGGCAATATGGACAGAACTCAGAAATAGGAAGGGTGCGGTAACAATGTTGGGGCTGTACTACAGGCCTCCCAACAGCGAGCGTGAGATAGAGGTACAAATATGTAAACAGATTATGGAAAGATGTAGGAGCAACAGGGTGGTGGTGATAGGAGATTTTAATTTTCCCAACATTGACTGGGATTCGCTTAGTGTTAGAGGTCCAGATGGAGCAGAATTTGTAAGGAGCATCCAGGAGGGTTTTCTAGAGCAGTATGTAAATAGTCCAACTCGGGAAGGGGCCATACTGGACCTGGTGTTGGGGAATGAGCCCGGCCAGGTTGTTGAAGTTTCAGTAGGGGACTACTTTGGGAATAGTGATCACAATTCCGTAAGCTTTAAAATACTCATGGACAAAGACGAGAGTGGTCCTAAAGGAAGAGTGCTAAATTGGGGGAAGGCCAACTATACCAAAATTCGGCAGGAGCTGGGAAATGTAGATTGGGAGCAGCTGTTTGAAGGTAAATCCACATGTGATATGTGGGAGGCTTTTAAAGAGAGGTTGATTAGCGTGCAGGAGAGACATGTTCCTGTGAAAATGAGGGATAGAAATGGCAAGATTAGGGAACCATGGATGACAGGTGAAATTGTGAGACTAGCTAAGAGGAAAAAGGAAGCATACATAAGGTCTAGGCGGCTGATGAAAGACGAAGCTTTGAAAGAATATCGGGAATGTAGGACCAATCTGAAACGAGGAATTAAGAGGGCTAAAAGGGGTCATGAAATATCTTTAGCAAACAGGGTTAAGGAAAATCCCAAAGCCTTTTATTCATATATAAGGAGAAAGAGGGTAACTAGAGAAAGGATTGGCCCACTAAAGGACAAAGGAGGAATGTTATGCTTGGACTCAGAGAAAATGGGTGAGATTCTAAACGAGTACTTTGCATCGGTATTCACCGAGGAGAGGGACATGACGGATGTTGAGGTTAGGAACAGATGTTTGATTACTCTAGGTCAAGTCGGCATAAGGAGGGAGGAAGTGTTGGGTATTCTAAAAGGCATTAAGGTGGACAAGTCCCCAGGTCCGGATAGGATCTATCCCAGGTTACTGAGGGAAGCGAGAGAGGAAATAGCTGGGGCCTTAACAGATATCTTTGCAGCATCCTTAAACACGGGTGAGGTCCCGGAGGACTGGAGAATTGCTAATGTTGTCCCCTTGTTTAAGAAGGGTAGCAGGGATAATCCAGGTAATTATAGACCGGTGAGCCTGACGTCAGTGGTAGGAAAGCTGCTGGAGAAGATACTGAGGGATAGGATCTATTCCCATTTGGAAGAAAATGGGCTCATCAGTGATAGGCAACATGGTTTTGTGCAGGGAAGGTCATGTCTTACCAACTTAATAGAATTCTTTGAGGAAGTGACAAAGTTGATTGATGAGGGAAGGGCTGTCGATGTCATTTACATGGACTTCAGTAAGGCGTTTGATAAGGTTCCCCATGGCAGGCTGATGGAGAAAGTGAAGGCGCTTGGGGTCCAAGGTGTACTAGCTAGATGGATAAAGAACTGGCTGGGCAACAGGAGACAGAGAGTAGCAGTAGAAGGGAGTTTCTCAAAATGGAGACGTGTGACCAGTGGTGTTCCACAGGGATCCGTGCTGGGACCACTGTTGTTTGTGATATACATTAATGATTTGGAGGAAAGTATAGGTGGACTGATTAGCAAGTTTGCAGACGACACTAAGATTGGTGGAGTAGCAGATAGTGAAGGGGACTGTCAGAGAATACAGCAGAATATAGATAGATTGGAGAGTTGGGCAGAGAAATGGCAGATGGAGTTCAATCAGGGCAAATGCGAGGTGATGCATTTTGGAAGATCCAATTCAAGAGTGAACTATACAGTAAATGGAAAAGTCCTGGGGAAAATTGATGTCCAGAGGTTCACCAGGATGTTGCCTGGTATGGAGGGCGCTAGCTATGAAGAGAGGTTGAGCAGATTAGGATTATTTTCATTAGAAAGACGGAGGTTGAGGGGGGACCTGATTGAGGTGTACAAAATCATGAGAGGTATAGACAGGGTGGATAGCAAGAGGCTTTTTCCCAGAGTGGGGGTTTCAATTACTAGAGGACACGAGTTCAAAGTGAAAGGGGAAAAGTTTAGGGGGGATATGCGTGGAAAGTTCTTTACGCAGAGGGTGGTGGGCACCTGGAACGCATTGCCAGCGGAGGTGGTAGATGCGGGAACGATGGAGTCTTTTAAGATGTATCTAGACAGATACATGAATGGGCAGGAAGAAAAGAGATACAGAACCTTAGAAAATAGGCGACATGTTTAGAGAGAGGATCTGGATCGGCGCAGGCTTGGAGGGCCGAAGGGCCTGTTCCTGTGCTGTAATTATCTTTGTTCTTTGTTCTTTTGTCATAAGTTTTGCTGATATCTGATAAATAGTAAGCAGCATAGGAATGTCCTCATGTCCCACATCAATGAATTCTTGTCCCCTTTCATTAGGTTTGTCTTCCAAAGATCCATGGTAAAGCTGGTAGTCGGCCAGCCATGAGTTTTATTGTTATTGTCTTCTTTGGATCTATTTGAGCGTAGAGAACGTGATAATGCAACTGTTTCAATTTGTGGATTAAACAGCTGGTTTTCTATTATTGATTTTCAAATTGGTTCTTCCTTACACAAACCATCAATATTTCTCTCTATTGTTCTGTCAGTTAGAGAATGTTTGATCAGCTGGACTAAGTTCCCTTGATGAATTCCTGCTTTTTCTTTCAATTTGGGACCTTCTATTAATTTCTCCTTATTAGTTCTATTGGTATTATGAAATTCAAATTTGAATTTCAGCTCTTTGAGACTCTGTTTCCCATTCATTCAAAGGCTTAGGCCTTTCTTCATCTAACTCAAGCTGTCTGGAGAGAGAAGCTGGCCTTTTATCTGTTTCTCTCTTTTCAAAATTGTCATTGTGTTGAAGGTCTGTGTTCCACCATCAGTCTTTTTTAAGGGAAGGAAAATAGGCCTTCTTATCCAAATAAAGGTCTGTCATCACTACTGTCTTGTCTGGTCCAGTTTTCTCAAGCTATTTAAATTTTATCTTCTTTCCATTTAATTTCTCTGTAATATTTAAGTCAAATTTTTCCTTCACCTGTTTAAGGCTTCCTCTTTCTGTATCTGCTCTCAGCTGCAAAGGGGGCCCTTTTTTTTTGCCCCAAATGAAGATCTCGAAATGCAGATTCTGTCTGTTATCCACTTAATTCTTTACAAGATGTTCCTGTCTAACTTTATTTTCACTAGGCCCAGCTGCACCACCCAACTCAAACTTTTTTTAAATTTCCATGAGATTTGGGCTCTTAGTGCCTGTTTTGACCAGTGATAAAAGGGCTGGATTTTGCTCTACTCAGATAAAGGTCTCTAAATACATACTCTATTATTTAGTTCATTTGCTGAGTGTTTCATATCCTCTGTATTTGATTTCATATCCTCTGTGGTTGGGCTGATGTTCTTTCACTCCTGTAAATTCAACCTTCACTCGGGTTAAAAGTTGTGTATCTCTTTACACAAATAAAGATCTTGGAGCTGTTCCAATTTACAGAGTTTGAGAAGTGGCATACACCTACTGTCTAAAGACATTGTGAGGAGGCCAGCTAATTCTGAGCTTTCCCGGTGGCTTTGAGCTTCTACTAATCTCATTGCTGGGCTCAGATCTATCAGCAGAAAACCATGTTGCACGTTCCAAGATTGGTTGTGTGACATTGGACACTGAGTCCAATTTCCCTTTTGGACCTGACAATTTACCACTTTCTTCGATTTGGGATTTACATTCAGCTTGGCTGTCACTGGTAAGGTTACTGCACTTCGAAAGCCGGAGATCTTTCTGAAGCCTATGGCCAAAGCCTTCATTGTAATTTTCCTTCACCTTGAAAAGCCTATCAAAGTGAGGCTTGCAATAAAATGCTCCCTGCACTGGCACATAGTTAAGCAGGCTGAAAAAGAAAAAAAGATGCTTTGTATCACACCAAGAAATAGCAGACTAATATGTCATGCAACATCATAATAAAAGCAAAATACTGCGGATGCATAGATCTGAAATAAAAACAGAAAGTGTCCATTTCTTATATCTGCCAGTTCTGAAGAAGGGTCACTGACCTGAAACGTTAGCTCTGCTTTTCTCTCCACAGATGCTGCCAGACTTGCTGCGTTTTTCCAGCACTTTCTGTTTTCATGTCATGCAACATCAGTTGGACACAATGTATTATTTATAGATATTTAACACAAACTGGGAGTCAGAAGCCCCAGCTTTAAACTAACTCGCCCAGCTGGAAAAAGTTCAGCTTAGAAGGCTGTTTTATACTCTGCCTGATTTTACTCTCCACTGACTTCAATGGAGATTAAAATTGGAAGGTTTGGAAAGCTGGCAACCAACCTGAAAACCCCCCAGAAAATGCTGGAAATACTGAGCAGGTCAGGCAGCATATGTGGAGAGAAAGCAAGGATCAACGTTTCAGGCCTGTGACCTTTCATCAGAACATGAACCCTTGCTTTTCGTGCCGGGAGGATTAGGTCAAATTCGGAGCTGGAGTTTCTGATAATTGCTTCTGAATTTGAGATATGTAATTGATAGAGGTCCAATGTATTATATAAACTAAATTACCAAGGGACACTAATGACTCCTGATTTATCTTAGCTGTGGCACAAGTAGATTCTAATAGCCTAATCCTTGGTTTATGTTTTATTAATTAGTTTTGGGAAACAAAGCCCTTTCCATTTTGGGCATCCAGTATCAATCCCAGGTCAGGAATACATAGAAAGATAGGATAACACCAAAAAAGATCACGGTGATCCATCAGGCTGGTTCCAGTTTCTATGAAATATCATAGCCCATGACACCTCTCATGTGCCTCTTTCAAGTTTTTGTCCAAGTACTTATCCAACTCTCTCATGAACTTGTCGATCCAACAGACCCCACTGTCTCCCTAGGCAGACATTTCCAGACATCCTCTCTGTAAAGTAGTGGGGTAGATCTAGACTATGTACAATTGTGTAAAATGCATGATAGTAAATCAGCAGGCAGCTTTGCATTTCTCCGTATTTTAATTTCCATTCAATGGCAGAGACCCAGTTCTCAAAAGGTCAGTGCAGGGCCTTCGTTATCACTGGGTCAAAATCCTGGACCTCCCTACTTAACATCCCTACTGGAGTACCCTCACCACACACACTGAAGTGCTTCAAGAAGGCAGCTCATCACTTTTCAAAGGGAACTAAAAATGGGCAATAAGTGCTGGCCTTGCTAGCAACACCCATATCCCAAGGATTAATTTTTTTAAAGTAATAAAAAAAGGAAGAGGCCATGACCAGGCACTTTTCCTCCAAGCACTAAAGGCCTGCACCATCTGTCTACTGGCAGTTCCTGGGGTTAGTGGAGGTAATGGCAGTGAAACAGCCTTCCCACTGGCATCAACATGTGGTGGGTGAGGAAGGGATGGATAACTGATGTCCCAGTAGGGAGAGAGAGAGGGAAATCAAGTTCAGGACAGGAGCGTGGAAGTCGGCCTCACTACCAGATCTGTTCCCATTTCCATTGCTATTCCACTGAGCTGAATGGTTGAGAAAATCCAGACCCCAGTGTCTGTCTCATAAACGGTCAGGTTAGATGTGATGTGGTTAGATGCAAAGTAAAGCATTCTCTATTCTGTCCCAGCAAAAAGTCAGTGCCTATCCACTGCAGCATGGAATCACCATTTAATGTATTACTTAGATTAAATAATACCATTGCATCACAAGTCATGTCATTGCACTCCTGACATTTGTAAGTCCTTTCTCCAGGATGATACTGCCCCTTTAAGAAATGTTTAACATGCAGTTAAATATTTAGTCATGATTTTATGTAAATGCATATATAATTGTTTCCTTTAAAGTCAAGAAAAATAATCTCAAAGTTTTATAATGTAATTTGAAATGTGGTAGTAATTTGGGGAGGTGGTGGCATAGCGGTAATGTCACTGGACTAGCAGTACAGAAGCCCACCCTAGAGCTCTTGGGACACAGGCTCAAATCCCATAGCTGATGGTGAAATTTGAATTTGATTAATAAAAATCTGGAATTAAAACAATAGTTTAATGGTGAACATTTAAAACATTGTCAGTTGTTGTAAAAACCCATCTGGTTCATGAATGTCCTTCAGGGAAGGAAATCTGCTGTCCTCACCTGATCTGGCCTAGATGTGATTCTAGACCCACAACAATGTGGATGACTCAAATGCCCTCTAAAATAGCCTAGCAAGTCACTCAGTCCAAGGGAATTAGGAATGGGCAATAAATGCTGGCCTAGCCAATGACACCCACATCCCATGAACAAATAATTCCGCGTGGGTTTCCGCCGGCTGCTCCGGTTTCCTCCCACAGCCAAAAACTTGCAGGTTGATAGGTAAATTGGCCATTATAAATTGCCCCTAGTGTAGGTAGGTGGTAGGAGAATGGTGGGGATGTGGTAGGGAATATGGGATTAATGTAGGATTAGTTTAAATGGGTGTTTGTTGGTCGGCACAGACTTGGTGGGCCGAAGGGCCTGTTTCAGTGCTGTATCTCTATCTCTAAAAATAAGAAAAAAAAACAAAATAATATTGCAAATCAACAGTAATATCAAACCCAGATGTAAAAACACTCACCTCAGCTTGTGACTACAGTGCTTGCACCGGAAGCAGGAAGGGTGCAAGACAAGGCTGTTTGCTACCAGGCGTTCCATGGGATAAACTGTGTTTTGACATGCAGCGCAGAGTTCCTTACTCCGAGACTGGAACTAACACAAGAAGTTTGTCATAAGGACACAGCTATAGACTATCCCCCCAGAAAGCCGAGAATCAGTGACTGCTTCTTTATGTGTTCTTCAAAACTTGGTTCTAGTCTCTAATTCAACAGAGAGTGCAGATCCAACCCTGGCATGTGTAGCTTATCACACTGGGTGATTCCCCACATCTATTGAACCATCAAAGGAACCACCATAACCTGCTTCTATCTTTATCTATCTGATCTTTTCACTAGCAGAGTAGTAAACAAATTTGAAAATGCGCACACGGTAACGCAATGAAGCATTTCTACAACCAATATGGTCACACTGTTTGCAAACTCGGCATTCCTCCAAACAATGACACGGCCATTTAAAAACAGGTCTTTAAAAATTGAAGTGGTAGCCAAGGCTCAGTGGTAGCACTCTTTTCTCTGAGCTAGAAGGTTGTGGGTTCAAGCCCCATTCCAGGGATTTGAGTACATAATCTAGGCTGACACTTTAGGCTGCACAGTTGGAGATGTCATCTTTCAGAAGATATGTTAAACTGAGCCTCTGTCTGCCCACTCGGGTCAAAGATCCCGTGCACTATTTGAAGAAGGGCAGGAGAGATCCCCCCCAATTACCTGGCCAATGTTCCCTGTAATCCGTGCGGCCATGCAACAACCTGTGAAGACCCCACGCAGGCTGCGCACAAGTCATCCCCTTAAATTACCAAGTAAAAACATTTAATGGGGCCGTGCATTTAAATAATTCACACGCTCAAAAGAATAAAAAATTAGAGGGACATTTGTCCTGGCCAAAATTTATCCCTCAAATAAAATATCTAAAACAGATTGTCCCGGCATCAACATAGCTGTGTGCAAATTGATGCTGTGTTTCCCTATTTTAAACAATGATGACACTTTAAAAGTACTTAATTGGCTGTAAAGTGCTTTGGAACGTACCGAAGTTGTGAAAGGAGCTATATAAAGTTCTTTCTAGGCCTAACTGCAAGCTTGTTCCAATAAGAATGAATTTGGCGTCAAGTAAAAATATTGTGATTAGCTCTTTGATCACTTGATATTTTCTGGGAAAGTTTAGAGGTAAATATTTCATTGCAGAATTTGAATCAATGGAGGAAAGCAGAGCCTTTCATACAGAACATTCACTAAAATATACCACGACATCGCAACCATAGATATATTAGGCAAAAATGCTGCAATTTATTCTGGATATTAAAAAACCTGGGTCGAGGGCCAAGGCCAAGAGAGCAGGTCGCCATGAAGGTTGACAAGGGTGGGAAAGAGGACAAGATAAATCAAGTGGTTAGATGATGCCAAAATTGAGTTTTGAAGCTGCTGGATCGTAGGAGGAATGGATGGACGAGGCAGGTAATGCCATAGTCCTCTGCTCTTGGAAGAGAACATGTTGGCGATGGTGCCATGATTTCAACACAATACTTGATGGTCATGAACTGGTTAGAATGAAGGGGACTCATAAATGTTTCAGGGCAGAACTTTGCAGACCCTACTCTAGTGACAGATACTGTATAAAACATATTCAGGAGTAGAAATTATGACTTTATTACATTTAATTCCTTCACCAATTTTAGGCTATTGTAAAACCATGGAATGTTTAAATATATTTTGCATGTCTGCATTATGCATCCTTTACCATTCCCCAATATTATTTGGCTGCCATCTTGAAAAATCCATTAGGAGTGAGTAATACTTTGTGGGCCTTGGGGTGTTATCTCATACTGCCCTGGTTGTGTTTCTGCTGCAGACAGTCAAACTCTTCCCCATGTACCAGCTCTACCAGTGAGGTGAGACTAGATAATGTAGACCATGACATCTTATTCAGAACAGTCAATAAAGAAGTCTGCACTTGAAGGGGAAAAATTCAAAACTAATCTGCAGAAATAATGGCCTGCATTTTATTCGAAAGCTGCAGATCCTGACATTGGGGCCGGAAGTGGGTGCAGCTTCTGTTGGGGCCATGAGTGGCCGACCGCACAAGATCAAGTGGTGGCTGGCCAATTTAGGTGAATGAGGCACGGTGATCATCTAATGAAGTGGATGGAGGTGGAAGCGGAGGTGGAGACACCGGCATCAGCTGATGTCAAGGGAGGTGCTGGCACCATATTTAAAGGCAGCCAGCCCTGCATTCAATATATGATCTGCCACTGCAAGGATTTCTTCAGGGGAGAGGGGCTGCACAACGATAGCAAAAGGAAGACCCCGGGTGGCCCCACGCTTTAGTGATGCCTCCTTCCAAGTTCTCCTATAGGCTGTCAGGAAAAGATGGGAGGTCCTCTTCCCCAGGGACAGGAGGAGGACCCCAGCCAGCCTGACCAAGCAAGCCTGGCTGCAGATAGCGGAGTTCAGCAGCTGTGGGATCACCCCAAGGACCTGGATCCAGTGCTTCAAGTGGCTCAATGAACTCATTGAGGCAGCAAAAGTGAGTACCTCATAAATCTTTGACCTCTTTGGCCTTGCATTTGTCAGAGGTGCTTTGGGAGGAGAGGGAGTGCCTACCCAAACGTAGGCAAAGAGTCAGGGCATACAGACAAGCTGCCTGAGGCATGGTTAAAAGGTGCTGAAAGACTTCCATTTGTCATTGGAGACCCTCACAAAGTCCCTGAAATGGGGTCGCATACAGGAAGCATCTGCGTGCTCCCATCAGTAACTGCTGTATTACCAGCAGCATATGTCTTGGGCTTGTTCCTGCTCGGAGACAAACAAAATTCATTTTTGTGTCTGCAGGAGAAGATAGCACACAATCGCAGAGAGTGGGTCAAGAGCAGCGGTGAACTGCCAAATCTCCATGTCCTGAGCCTGATGGAGCAGAAGGCCATGGAGCTGACATGGCCGCAGATGGGTATTTTATTGCAGATGGAGAGATGGGGGCATCTTCCCAAAACAGTGAGTAAGGTCACCATGGGAAACAAGAGTGCATCAACAGCGATGCAGCCATGCTGCCCATGAGGCATCCGGCGCCCACAGGGAACTCCAACATGCAAGTGATTGCAATGTCGGGAGGGTTAGCCCGTCAGTGCATCTGTTCTCTCATGCATATCACGCAGAACATCAGCAAAGAGCCACTGAGACTGCGGGAGAGCCTGCCGCCTCAGAGGGTGCATTGTCACCTCATATACACGCACCCTCCACCAGAACAGATACTCTCACAGCAGTGGGTATGCACGTACGGTTAGATATGGGCATGCACATAGCATGGACATGTACAAGCAACTAATAGAGGCTGTGACAACCCAGGCCTCTGACAGTCGGAGGACTGTGGGAGGCCAGGCCCATGTCGAGCCACAGGCTCAAGCCATGTCTCTGGCGTTGCCAACATCATGGGAAATGCTGCAGCTGCAGTGAGAAGTCAGGCAACGTCTGGCAGAGGTGCTAGAGGCAATATGTGCCCAAGCATTAACAATGCAGGAGTCCATCCAGGCCTTGAGTGCTGCACTGTCTCTGACTGGTGCATGTGTGGCATCCTTCATTGAGAGATTGGTGGCTCTCTTGGAGAGCCACTTCCAGCAGAGCACTCAGTATCTGCAGGACATTCATGCAGACTTGAATACCCTCGTCTTGACCATGAGCTCAAGGTAGCAGTGGCAAGTCAAGAGGGGGAAACGAGGGATCTGGAGTTGCCACCAGGTCCTCTAACCTCTCAGGTCAGCAGGGAGGCACAAATGTTCCTTGTAAGGGAGGAGGAGCGGCTGCCTCCCACAGCTGGGGGCTCCTCTCAGGGTGCTCCTAGTGTGGGCAGCAGTTCCTCAGCCCCTCTGCCCGTGACACCAGATCCTCCTTCATCCCTGATGACAGAGGGAGGTACTGCTTCTGAGCAGGAGGTCCTCAGCATGCTGGAGCCCTCCAGGCCTAAGGCATCCAGAGTACGACTGTCAAGGTCATCTGTAGCCAAGGGGCACCAAGGTCGGCAGCCTGTCTCCACTTCAGCTGACGGCTCAGAAGGAGCACCATGTAGGAGTGCACACAAAGAAGAAGAGCACCTAGAAGCACCCGGGATTCATCAGTGGATGTCTAATGTAAATAGAAAGGCTAGCGTTTGTTGTCAGGGATCATAAAGACAAGCTTATATCTAACAAGATCTCCTTCCTCTTATTTATGGCCTTTGGGATTCACATTAACCCTGCCTCTGTCAGGCGGCTCGAGGCTATGATGCTATGACAGATGTGTAGCATGCTTGGGAGGAACAGGTAACCTTGGGCCTTGGGGGCTGGATTTTATCCGGCCCTTGGAGACGGGCTGGATGGCAGGAGGGCACACAAAATGGTGTGGGGTGGTGTCAGACGTCCAATGTTGGCCTGCCCCCTTGCTATTTTGTCCATAGCAGGCACTGCTGGGAGGCCAATTAAGCCACTTAAGTGGCCCATGTCTCCTGCCTCTGCTGGCATTTAGCCAAAAGTCAGAGGGTAGGGGCTCGCCACTGTGTGAGACTTGGCAGCCTCCTAGTGGGCTTGGGGTTGGGGGGGGGGGGGGGGGTGCGGCGGGGGGGGAGCCCTCCTGTGGCAGCAATCCATGGCCCACGGTAGGCCCCCCAGTGACGATGGCTGCCCCCTCCACCCCCTTGCCGGGGCCCGCCTAACAGGCCCTGGCGACCCTGACCCCACTTACCTTTGTCCCAGGCTCTCCTCGATCTTCACTGCTCCAGGCCTCCTGCAGTACCGGCAGTGGCCACTGCTCCTGGTGGCATTGCTGGTACTGCTGAGCTGCCGGCCCTCTGACTAGCTGGCAGCTTTTGGGGCAGGATTTTATCCCTTAAAGGGATGGTATCCCTGACAGCAGGCAGTTAATTGCCTGCCTGCCATTGAATTCGGCTGAGGGTCCAATAGAGGGCCGAGGCCCCGAGTTACCCCCTGCCTTCTGGCCCGTTTTCGTTATAAAATTTAGCCCTTGGTTTCCAAAGCTTTCCACTACTAGGGTTTTCCTCATTTCATGTCTGGGTCTGTTGTAGACTAATTGATGGAGATTGATTGTTATGATCAGTCAACAACTCCATTAGCATTGTACTATACAAATACTATGATGATAGAAGGCTAACCAGATGGAGCTTAGTCTAGCAATTCCTTTGTTCCTAATTTTAAAATTGATTTCAGGAACTTCTCATTGGGAGTGATGAACTCTTGGGAGCAGAATTTCCATGGGATTCCCCAAAATTTCCACTTTAGCCTTAGTGGAACATTGATACGTGCCTATTTCATTTTTAGTTATCAGAACTATTGATTCTGTTCATCTCTCAATGGAGGACCCTATATAGGCATTTCAGGCACTTCAAGCATTGAATAGGCTTCTGAGCCGAATGTTGGATCCCCTGGAATCTTTAAAGAAACAACTGAATGCAACAATGGTGGGAATGTAGATTTGTTTGGATGAATGAATTAAGATGGGCCTTCACCATCATAAGTATTTTGTGTCTACTGATGAGATAGCTGAGCTGCTTGGAGTCCTGATCCTAAAATGATGGCACTAGCAACACAAAGGAGCGGTTAACTCATCAAATTGACATCGAGATTGTAGGGATAGATTTTCAGAATTAATGCTTCCCGCATGAAGCTTCACGTGACGGGAGTGAATATTTGGAAATTCAGGTGCAACAATCAGTGCGATCCCTTGATTACCTAACCTTTAATCTAAATTAGTGCTGCTACTGCATTGCCTTGCACAACATTGGAATCCAAGCCATTGTGCTGACGATGATTGTCTGCCCGTTCATCTTAATGGATGATTGGTCAAATGAAGTGCAAATCTTCAAAGCACACTCCCAGTACATAAACACCTCAGTAAATCAAGTATAACTCCGGAGTCAAGGCCTGATGTGGAGGAGGGAATTTCACATCTCTCTGCTTGACAACCCAAGGAGTCTAACTCCAGTGTAGTGTTGAATCAAACGTTGAATATCCCCAAGCCTTGGACCTCCTGGACACTTGCCTAACCTACCTGAACTAATTTAAATGTATAGATAGTGGGGTCCTGCTGCCTGCATTGTCAATATGCTAAGACTTAATTTCTAGGAGAGGAGTCCTACACCTGCTTGCTTGGAGCTTTCATTTGGGCTGCAGAACTTAAGTTACATACAGGCAGTTGTTACCATATCTTCATATTTTTTCCTTGGGGATGTAGTGGAATGATTGACAGTATGATTGGACATGACATGAATGCTCCTTCCATGGCCATAACCATCTTTTTATCAGCCAATAGGGTCATAGTACAATATGCAGGAGGCATTTTGGGTTCCCACAGCCCCATACAATACATACAGCCACTGGGCACAAGCTTCCTACTGAATGCCAATCCAGAATTCAGAGTGGGAGCACCAAGAAGGCACCAAGACTACCTGGAACAGGTTTCGAACCCTGCATTTCTAATCCAAATACTTGCTCCATATGTAGGCAATGTACCTTGGCTGAAACCTGAACTGCCCTTAAATCATATGGTCATTCTTCACAAGGAAGGCTAGACACAGAATTTTAGTGGGGTTCTTCCACCATGTGGTGTGGGGAGGGGGAGCAACTCAATTGGGCCAAATCTGTCTTCTGCAACATCCACACATTTCACTGAATAGCAAATAGGAGTACTAACCATGGCTGATTTTCCCCCTTCCTCTAGTGGCAAACAAGATAACTGCAGGTCTCCCACAAGCACTCTTCTGGTTGCCATCCATGAGCTGAGCACAGAACAGGGATTGAACCTTTGTCTAACAGTTTGGTTTCACAGTGGGCAATGAATTTACAAACCGAGCCACATTAATGCTGGAATGTAAATCCCTTTTTAAAGATCAGCACAGTAAATATCAAATGCAAAAATCTTGATTTTAAACAAAATCCACATAATGTCTACGGTTCATATCGCACAGTTTGAAACAGATTCAGTGCAAAAAAAATGACACTGATAAAATATTAAAAATGTTTATTAAGGCAGGCTGTGGAATAAAAAAAAAGAGAATAAAATGTTTAGCAAACAGGAAGAACAGTTCACAGGTGGAAAGAGACTTTTGAAGATCCTAGGGGAGCTGATACATTGTGTTGGATGTAGAATTAAAGTACAAAGGAAACTTGAGGAGATAACTTGAATAGTAATTCAAAATTGTAGTCTAATTACAATCACAACACTATAACTCTTCAGTAAAAACAGGAAACACTGGAGATATGCAACACACAGGGGTATTTTTATCTTTGAGAGATCGTGTAAAACAGGCAATATTGAATTGGCCCCTAATACATGTTTTTCCCTTCCATGACCAGAAAAATTGGGAGTGGTGTATAGTGAGTGGTTAATTCAATATTGACAATTTTACATCATTGGCCAAAGTTAAAATTACCCACCATGGAGTCTAAAACCAGTGCATTGGCAAGTGTGGTGATGAACCTAGGAGCAGCAGCATATGAAAACAGAAAAGATGTTCAACATTGTGAATGTAAGATCTTCATCGAAGCTCAACTTTGAATAGGATCTACATCTCAAACATTAACCTGCCTTTTCTCTTTTCAGCTGCTGATGAACTTGCTGTACACTTCTAGATTTTTATTTCAAATTTCCAAGTTTGTTTTTCTTCTGAAAGATCAAGAGAAGTTGACACTTATAGTGTGCATCCTCTGTTAGTGGCGACCCTTCTACCTGCCTGTGCCAGTCTGAGGAAGGCTTGTTAACCCATCCCTTCAGAGGCTGACCAGGTCTGCTGTGCATTTCCAACACCTTTTTGGTTCTTATTTCAGGTTTCCAGCTTTATAGTTTTTTTCTTCCCATCTCTATGTTCCTTGTACACAGTGTCGTAGGTTGTACTTTCGAAGAACCCAGTGCGACTCTAAGGTTTAAAATTTCTTTGCTGAGCCAGGATTGCCAAAGGAAACGAACACCACTCCACTTTCCTTAGTGTTTGGGCATGAGTCTTCCGCTAGTCTCGCCGGGCTCAGCAGGTGCCTACTAAGAATGGGCGAAGTAGCAACTTCATATCTAGGTGGACCTTGAACTATCTCGTATGTCGATGTGGTCCTGGACTCGGATTGCTTTGTGACTGTGGTTGAGGTTTTTGATGTGATAATTTTGTTCCCAAATCGATCGATCTCTTCATATTTTTCCATGACAGTCTTTGTACCAACTATCTCACCTCCATCAGGCCCTGTCTTGAACTCCACAACACTTTTGCTTCTCTGAGGGACTGGGCTCTGAGTTCTATCAACGACATTGTTTATAAATCCACTTAAAGGAATACAGCCAGTGGATGAGTTGGGCACATTGTTACTGGCATTGGCAATGTTGTTTCCATTTCTATTCTTTGTTTGAATGAACTCATCATTGGTGTCTTTTGGCATGGAGTCCTTCCGACACACAGACTGCTGCTTTGGCGTCTCAGCTCTAACACTCAGCATGCTGACACCGTGGTGTCCATTGCAAAGAATTGGATCCTCAAGATCATCGTAGGTTGTCACTTTTGGAAATCGGGATGGGACATCCTGCTTTTGAGGTGCAGGAGAAATGCATGAGTCCTCACTTGATGGAGCAGACAGGTCTTTTTTCAAAGGATCTGAAGGTTTTCTAGCTGCGGACTCGATAGAAATGTAGGAAGGAGATGATAGGGTGTTCACAGGGGCGGGGCAAGCTGGAACATCTAGCAGTTGTCTGGCTTGTTGGTCTGAATTTTCTAACCTTTGTTTCCTGACATGACCATCTTTAACTTGCTTGGATTTTTCTGCACTTGATTTGCTGGAGATGAGACTGATTTTCTTGATATTGCCAGATGGGGGGCTTGAAGTAACTCCCAGTGACTCTCCAAAAAGGCCAGAGAGTCCCGCAATATCAGACTCTGATTTCAGATTGGAGACAGAATACAGGGCCTTTTTAATGGACTCTTCAATGTGTAACAGCTTTGCCAATGTCTGCTCCTTCAGATAGATGATCTCTGCACTCGCCCTTTCAAGATCTTCAAACACAAGTTCCACAGAGGACAAACCTTCTAATTCATCCTTGGCTACTCTAGGCTGATTCTGTAACTCATCCTTTCGGCGATCAATTGGTTTGAGTTGCTTAACCATGTTATTCTTAGGCACCACCCATTCAGGCACATTCTCAAATAAACTTTTCAGGCCTTTCACATCTACTTTGAAAGTCTCCTCTTCAAACTCTTTCACTTGGGACAAGATCTTCTGTAGCTCTTCTCGCTTCCTCAGGTTTTCAAATATCTCCATCGCTGCCTTCACATTTCCTCGCATTATTTCCTCTTTGTGAATTGATAACCTTTTCCTGCGATCGTCTTCAGTCTCTTTCCCCTGCTGCCGGTTTCCTCGCATTATGACTGTGTCTGGTTGCGGGGTACATTGCTGCTCTGTGTGCAACAGTACTTGTTGGTGATTTGCAGCTGATACTTGGTTACTGGACCCATGCTGATCAATGCATCTGAGACATTGGACACTTTGGGACTGTGGTTGTTCAAACGACACTTTGGCTGACTGTGGCGGGTGCAACTCTGCACTTGGCTGAGGCTGTCGGTAACTCTTTTGTGTGTTAACAGTGGCTGAGGTTTCTGGCGACACAATTTTAACTTTTTTTGGTAAAGCAGACATACTCTCTGCTATTGTCACATCCTCTTTCAGATTGCTGACCTGGCTCATTTGAGGAGAGCTTTTTTTGTTCTGGATGCCAGAAGTGTGAAGAGCAGCTTTACATCCTTGAAACATTTCAGTTCTCTCTGTGCTTTTCTCCAAATATGACTGCATGTTTCCCTGGACCTCTTCTGCAACAGTCAACTCCTTTGGTACCATTTCTTGTTCCCTGTTCATTTGGCCACTTGCCTCAGCAAAGCCTTCAGAGTAGTCCTTTATTGTCTGTTGGCTCTTCCCATGTGATACCATGTTTTCTGCTGGGCTGGTTACCAAGCTGGGCTTGTTGCGTCCTTCCTTCCTTTGCTTGTATTTCTCTTCTGACAACTGCAAGGGAGTTCTCATTACTTTGGTGTAAGATGCCATTGAGCTAGATTTTTCTTCCAAAAGAGACTGTTCACAGTCCATTATCAGATGAGCATCCTGACATTCTGACAGCTGGCCAGCTTGTGTAGGAGGTGAAGCCCTGGTAGTTTTTGCTGGAGGCATAATCTTTGGTGAGTTGCATGCATCAGATAACAATGGGTTTGATTTTACCATGGCTGATGCATAGTTTTTTGGTGGATTAGATGGACTTGGAACAGAATGGATTGTGTGTAAATGTTCAGGCTTGGGAGGCAGAATGGGTTTGCCCCCCTGCATTGGCAAGTATCTGGTGGGTACAGCATGTGGTTTCGGTGCAATAGATGGCTTAGACAGGATGTTTTTTTCGTGGGTCTTGGGAAGAAGAGGTGGAGAAAACTGGGAAGTAGCTGAGTTCTTCACTGCAGCAGACTCAGACTGGTTGTGGGGAAAGGGGCTGCCCTCCACAGATGGTTGGCCACAAGCTTCACTCGACGGTGCAGGGGACTCTGTCACTGAAATTGGAGGAGGAAACTCAGTGTCAGATTGTGATAGTGAAATCTGATTACAAACAGTTCTAACACCACTCTTCTTTTGGTCCCATGCATGTGACTGGCCTGCAGTTCTATATATCATGGCAGCTTTAAAATCACCTTTGGAAACATTCATATTAGCTTTTCCCAGAGAATGGAGAGCTGCCTGCAAGCTACCTCGAACCACATCCTCTCTCTCGACAGACTTCTGCTCTGTCACTGAATTCTTTAAAGATTCTATAGTTGATTTTACGTCTCCCTTGATAATTATCTCCTGATCTGCCACTGCCCGATTGTCCTCCTCTAAGTTAGTGGAAGAGTACTGACCATGAGTCTGCATGTGTTCTGAAGCAGCTCCTATTTCATCTCTGCCATTTTTAACTACTTTGCTTAAACGTTCACCTTTCTGACCTTCATTAGAGCAAGCTGAAAATGACTGAATAAGTCCTTGTGTTCCCTCAGAGGCACTGACCTGTTGAGTATTCTGTTGGCTCTTTAGCTGGTGGGGCTGGGTGACAGTGACTTGAGTGCTTGTTCGATGCCTTGACATGATGCTGCTTTGCTGCTGTGTGGAGATTTGTCTGTCTTTCTTCACCTTTTCTGCTGCATTCTTGCACTGAACAGTTTGATGACATTGCTGAGATGCTGCTGTGCTTTGTGTGCCACTCTTGAAATGCTCTCGTTCACTAGATTTGTGCTGGATAGTCTGGGCTTCAGTTGTAACCTCTCTAAGGTTCTCCATTGCTGTTTGAAAGTCCTGACCGGTGATACTTGCTGCCCTTACCTCTTGCACTGTAAGGGAAGCTTCACCTAGTGAGTGAACAGAAGGTTCTGAACGCTCTCCAACTCTCACTCCCTTCTTATCACAAGTAGATTTCTGTTGTGCAACCACAGTGTCTTTCGCAATGCCATTGGCAACTTCTTCCCTGTCCAGCTGCCTTGTTTGATACTTTGCATTCTTCAGTGATTGCAGTGTAGCCTTAACATCACCTGTCACAATCTCTTCTTTCTCCACCTTAATAGATTGATTTGCAGCCTGCCCCAGGGACTGATGAGCAGGATTGATATCACCACCTAATATTTCTTCTTTCTGAACAATATCGTGGGCAGTCTGTGCTTCTGTCAAGAAGTATTTCTTGGTTCCTTTGACATCACCTGGTACAATGTCATCGACCGTCCTTTCAACTTGTCCTCTACTCTCTTTCAAATTCCTTATAGCACCTTCTACATCACCACGTACAATCTCCTCTTTCTGGGAGGAAACTGAAGGATCATCAGATTCCTCTTGGCTGCCCTTGAGGTAGTCCAATGTCCCTGATTCAATGCATGTTGTGTACAGTTGGACATTTCCTCTTTCGTTCTCCTCACGTTTTACTGTCATTGATGTTGTTTGCTGCTTGGTAGAGGCAAGAAGACTATCAATGATAGACTTTACATCTCCTCTGAGCACCTCTTTATCAACTCCTTCATTTTGGAGATGATTAACTAGAGAATAAATAGTGATCTGAGCAATTCCTCTTTCAGTCTCCTGAATCAAAATTCCTTTTTTGACTTTACTGTCTTGCATAAGAAGGCTATAAATTTCATTAGCATTGTCTCCTTTAGCAAATTCTTTCCCAACACCAGCCTCGGATTGGGAGAAAAGCTGAACTTTATTTGAAGAGATTCTCCCATTTTCATCCTCCTTCAGCACAATCCCTTCAGAATGGAGGGTTTCTTTCTTTTGAAGCAACTGCCACAGAATTCTCTGTAAGTTGCCACCGATAACCTCTTCTTTTAGAATATGTGGACCAGCCTGACTCATCAGTTGATATTTAGCCATTTTTAGAACACCTATCTCACTTGATTCAATGATAAGTCCCCTTGATGTAATGGCAGTGCAGTTGTAGAGAGTCTGTAAACTTGTATGGACACTTTGTTCTGTGATTGTGGCACTTTCTGTGCTACATTGAGCACGAATGAACGTGTCCAGGGGTGTTGTTTCGAATAACCATGTTGTAGTCTTCACATCAGCATCTGTCACGTTTTCTTCTGTTTCTTTTCTCATTGAAGTATCTGAATCTTTTAAACTGTCCAATGGTTGGGACTCAAACAACCAAGTGCACCTTTTCACATCTCCCCTCTGTACATCTTCTCGGTGGACAGTGTTTACACCCATGCTTTCTTCAGCTCCCCCTTTCAAGGCATCAATGGGGAGATTTTCAAACAGCCAAGTTGATGTCCTGACATCTCCGCTCTGAACATCGCTGACACTGACCATCCTTACATACTTCCGGTTTACCTGCTGCTCTTCAAGAAGTTGCTTGCTCGCTTGCACATCTCCTCCTTGGACCTTGTCCACTACTTTTATTCCCGGTTGTGCTTCATCTCGAATTGAATCCAAAGGCTGGGTCTCAAATTTCCATCGAGCTGCTGTCACATCTCCCTGGTGCACATCTTCCTGTGTAACAGCTCTGATCACAAACACCTCATCCAGTGGCTTGATTGTATCCAATGGTTTGGTTTCAAAGAGCCACCTAGTTCCCCTTACATCTCCCCTCATGATTTCCTCCTTCTTTGCTGTAGTAACTTCATGATATTGGCCTTCCTTATCTCGGATTGCATAGAGGGGCTGTGTTTCGAAGAGCATGGTGCACGACTTAACATCACCAGTGGCAACTGACTCTTCCTTTCTTGAACTGAGGTTCATTAAATCGGTTTCATCTTTGATCTGATCCAATGAGCAGGTCTCAAAAACAAACCTTTTGCTACCAACATCACCTCCCTTTACATCAGTAATTGTGTATTTGGGTGTGGCCTCCTCTGGCATTTCCTTAATGGAGTCAATGGGGCAGTTTTCAAACAGCCAAGTGAACTTGTGTACACAACCTGACCCTGACTGTGTGGCATCCAATTGCATGGATTTGAAGCTCTTTCCTCTTTCCACCACGTCACCCACTGCATTGAGTGAGTTGCACTGATAGATTTCTTTCACTCTTGATACATTCCCTGACTGGATGTCCACCTCGCTAGTGTATCTCATATTCTGTCCCTCATCCAACTGTCCAGCAATATTGCCAAGTTGTTCTGTTTCAAAAAGATGTTTTGTGGTCTTCACATCCACCCCTTTAACATCATCCAGTTGTGCGCTGAAGACCTTTAGGTGTTGTTCTTCATTCTCATTGATGCTGTCCAATGCTTGTGTTTCAAATATCCACGTGTATGACTTCACATTACCTTTTTGTTCAGTTTCATCCTTCTGCTTAGCTTCTAATTTTTCATACAAAGCATCCATTGGTTGTGTTTCAAACAACCACCTACATGTCTTCACATCACCCTTTATCAAGTCTTTGTTGTTAGAGCTCTGAATTTCTGTTTTGTTTATGTTGCCATGTATGACATCAAGAGGCTGTGTCTCAAACAGCCATCTCCTTAACCCTATATTACCAGTTTTTATTTCCTCTTTGGTGATGCCTTTAACTAATTCCACATTCTGTGTGTCTTCATCAAAATGATCCAGACGGCGGGTTTCAAACATCCAACTGTAGTGTTTGACATCACCACTAATGACTTGCTCACGACTTACTGTCTTGACTTGATGGCAATGACCGGCACCGTCCATGATGGCGTATAGTGGGATGGTTTCAAAGAGAGCTCTGTTCTCATTTACTTTTCCAGCCAAGAGTTCAACCTGCTTCTCAGCAGAGATTTCATCTGAATTTTTAATGCTATCAAGAGGTAGAGTTTCAAAGAGATACTTATAACTTTTGACATCTCCCTTCTGTATCTCCAATGTCTTGGTGATATTGGAGGTCTCACTTTGCTCCTTACTAATACTGTCCAGAGGACAGCTTTCAAACAAATGAGCTCTTTGCTTCACATCTCCCTTCTCTTCTTCTGTCATAACTCTCTTCAAGTGGCCAACTTCAAAGCTGTCCTTCAAGATTTCCATTGGCTGTGTCTCAAACAACCAAAGACTGCTGTGCACATTGCCTCCAATTATTTGTTCTTTAGCAACCTCTTCAGATGGACTTTCCTTAAGTGAGTCAAGAGGCTGAGTTTCAAAAAGCCAACACTTCTTATTCACATCTCCTCCTTCTATCACCCCAATGCTAGCTTTGCAATTTGACTCCTCGGTCTGCTCGTTGATGGTATCCAATGACTGTGTTTCAAAAAGCCATCTTTTCTTGCCAACACCACCTTGTTGGGTCTCTTCCAGGGAGATGCCTCGTATGATTTTTACTCTTGAGAAATCTCTGTTAATGCTGCTCAGGGGTTGAGTTTCGAACAGCCACCGAGCACTTTTGACATTACCACTCTGTTGGATTTCCTCCCTGCAGATAGATTTGATCTGGTGGATGTTCCCGACTGTATCTCGAATGGCATACAATGGTTCTGTCTCAAATAACTTCACTGTCTTGCTTACATCCCCTTTCAGTTCCTGTATTTCTGAGCGCAGTTGCAACATGCTGCTTTCTTCCATTGTGTGGCTACGTCCCAAATCACCTAACAGATGGGTCTCAAAAAGCAGTTTAGCACCTCTTACATCCCCTTTCTGTACAGGTTCTTTCAGGACTGCTTCTTGGAGATCATTCTCCTCCGAGTAGATTTTATTCAGGGAATCCATAGGCTGAGTTTCAAACAACCACAGTGCCGTGCGGACATCACCCTTGGTTTTCTCTTTTCCAACACTCGAGTCTCCGGAAAATTCTGAATACTGGGCACTGATGTCATTAATTGTTTGGTTTTCGAACTTCCATGATGTGCTCCTCACGTCTCCACTAAGGATGGTCTCTTCTTCCTTCAGCTTCTTAGCTGCTTGGTGATCTCCAATGGTGTCCAATGGCCAGTTATCAAATATCCAGCGCATAGACTGGACCTCACTCTGAAGCCCCGTGTTGCCAGTACCATGTGCACCAGTTGTTAAGGCAGCAGCTGCCCGTTCGGCATCCAACACCTCGGCCCAGTCCTCCCTGACCACTTCCTGTAGGTTTTTCCTCAGCTCTGGGTGCATGTGCTTATATAACCTCTTCAGTTCATTAATTTGGCGTTGCTGGTGAAAATTGACAAAGGTTTGGTGCGGAGGGGGTGGTATGTTTTGAGGATGGTCTTCCACTGTTATGCTTGGCTTAGTAGCAGCCTCGAGTATATCAGGAGGCGGAGGCGGTGGTAGAAAATCGTTCTCCAAAGTCTGAGCCACACCCGATAATTGGATCCTATCCAAGTTCTGGGCCATCTTTAGTAAAACAAGGTTATACATGAGGATATATTGGAAAGTACCCTTGTCTTGTGTCATGCAATGCGGTTTAGTAATAATCAAAATTCAAGTCAAACGGTTAATTATGAATAATTTTTAAATAAAATGGATTTGCAGAAGAAAGGGATTGCTGTACCTTTCTCCAGCACTGTACGCACAGATC
The DNA here is from genome assembly GCF_036365525.1 of Heterodontus francisci. Lineage (NCBI taxonomy): Eukaryota > Metazoa > Chordata > Chondrichthyes > Heterodontiformes > Heterodontidae > Heterodontus > Heterodontus francisci. Next base: position 53,838,599 of record NC_090375.1, read on the forward strand.
ATGCAGTGTGGGTTGCCGAGAGGTGAGTATCAATGCACAGCAAACAGACCTCAGCCTTGTTGAAACTCATGAGGAACTCTTCACATCACAGAAAACAGCACAATTAAATTATTCCAACTGTATCTTTTCCTCTAAAAATGCCAGTGCTGAAAATGGCAAGTTTTTCTAAACAAGGTTGAAATTATCCAAACTAGCCCTGTAACTGGATGGCGCTGGAGTGTCAGGCCTATATCTGGCTGTTACGAATGCACTACCTGAGAATGTGGTGGAGACAGGTTCTATCGAGGCAGTCAAGAGGGAATTGGATTGTTATCTGAAAAGGGAAGCATGTGCAGGACTACGGGGGGGAAGGTGGGGTAGTGGCACTGGCGAAATTGTTTGTTCAGAGAGCCAGTACAGACACGACGGGCCAAATGGCCTCCTTCCGTACTCTAACTTCTGTGATTTGTTACGTTATATTTGGAATGTATTTTAGGGACTTGAACGTCAAAAGAATGTAGATGTTTTGGAAAAGTTAAGAGAAAAGTAACAAGGACAATTACAAGATGACATTAGAACTAAAGTATGAGGAAAGACTCTGGAATTGAATACAAGATAGAGCATTATCCAAGTCTTTAAGGTGGTATTTACATGTTACACTTTGGGAACTCAAAACTGGTGTCACCCCTTAGGACTTTAATGTGCTCTGCAGTCCCTGGGTTCCCTGCTACTTTTGCATTGATGTGTACCCTAAACCGCTTTACATTTGATGCAAAAGTGGCAGGATTAATGCAACCTAAAATATCAAAATAAGTAGATAATTCTGATGTGAGCAGGCTAATTGGGACTGTGTAAACAGGACAGTGTTGTAAGTAAACTGAGTCTAGAACTGGAGATGAATAATTACACAGTCAACAAGATTTGTGCAAGATGAGATTGACAGTTAAAGGGATAATTAGAAACAGAGATCAGATGAAACAATATTCAGCCTGGCAAATGGCATTGGTGGATATCAACTGGCCAGGGCTGAATAAAGGAAATGAAGAGTAGATAAGTATTATGAAGTTTGCTTAACTGATTTTGGGAGATCAGGGAGTATTAATTCAGAACTTTCCTTAGTGAGAATAAGTGGGTGAAGTAGAATCTATAATGGGATACATTGTACATGGTCTGTGGAAGAAAGTTAAGTGAATGGGTAAAGTCTATGGCAGGGTAAATTACCCCCTATATTGTCCAGTCTGGAACTAACCAGTATCTTAATTGATACTAAATATGAAATGTGCATACTCAAACTATTTTGAAAATGTATTGGCATATTAAGGGAATGTCTCAAGATGTTTATATTATGTAATCACATAGTGCCATTCCAATAAAATGACATAATTGGAGTATGTTTTAAATAAAGGTTTATGTTAACAGGAACCATGGAATACAATATCTCCTCAGTAAATTAGTTATTAAAGTACAAAAGCATTGGTCTCTTTTTGAAACCTATGGGTTCCCATTACCAACCCCCGCCCCCCCTTCCCCCAGCCACCACCACCAACCCCACCCCCACCCCCACCTCTGTAGTTTACGTTATATCAGAATCGAATCATTTTGGTGCCATTGTGTAGAGGAAATGAAGGCTGTATCAGAGATGCAGTAGAAGTCCCACCCCATGCTAGTCCAGGCTGCGCGAGTATTAATGACACAGCAAAAAAAATAGTCTTAAAGGGGAACCATCGCCATTTGGGAAGAAGGAAGATCCAAAGAGCTCAGCATAATGTCTTGTCATACTCTTGTCACGTGCAAATGACATGGTAATGTTTTTGCGCTATTATGATGTTTATGTCATTATTGTTGGTGAACACTGTTATAAAGCCAGTGTCAATAGCCTTTTGATGACAAGCATTCCCCCTTTAAAACATTAAAAAAAATTAAATCACTGCAATTTTCACACACACACACAGTGATGGCACTTCTAGGCCAAAGTGTACCAGATTTTACACAATATTATACTACCACAGATTATTTTTACTACTAAGAACATATCAATATTGGCACTCTAGTGGGCATTTTCATGCCATGTCCATTTGAACAGTGAAGTAATATACCATAGATATTGTCCTTCTCAACTTGGATTGTGTCTGGAGACATCATTAGGGTGAGGAACACTTGGAGAGAGCAATTTGATGTTTTGAACTAAGGAATATATCTAAATATATATTTAATATACTTAAATTTATTTGCTTATGAGTGATCTTTCTTGAGCATATTGGTTTTCTATTTACACAGATATAGAGACTATCCACAGAATTGGGCCTAATCATGTGTTAATTAATGTCCAAAGACCAACACTGGATGCAACATATTTTTTGGTGGGAGGGTGTGCAGTGATAGATACCAAAATGGTACCCACTAAGAACTGTCAAACTCATTTCACTTAGTGTCCATTAAACTGGTAGATAGAGGAAACGTTCATGCCATCAGTGTGGGCTAGATTTGAACACAGGTCCCAGAGTTGGAAATGTATCTTCAAGATCCCTAGCTGGTGGTCTAAATGGCCAATTCCAATTCATAATCCGAACCGTTGAGTCTGGCTTGCTGTAGGTGAAATTAAAAATAATCAAGTCCCGAAATATGTATCTTTAAATGTATCTGGCCATGGTCCCAAGGCCTATGAGCTGACCGAAATATTAAAAATAAAGAGGGAAGAAAGTAACTTGGCAGGATGAATTACAATACCCTTCCCATCATGAGGCACTAAGTGAAAGTCTGATGCATTCCAATCCTTAATGAGAGGGAATTAAAATGTGAAAGAGAGGCTTCGGGAGAGGAGGCAGAAAGGTTATCTCAAGGAAGCACTCATGCAATGCTGCCGGTGGTCATTTACGGGACAGCATTAGCAGAGGTGCGACAGATGGTTGGCTATGGACAGCATGCAGTGTGGACCTGGGGAGGTTGGAAATGGGAAGGAAAAAAAACAAAGTAATGTCAGCCACTAAGATCACCGCAAAAAACAATCAATTCCAATGTCATTAAACACACCCCTTTCTGTTACCTTGATCTGATGAGGGTTGTTCACTAAATGAAGAGTACTCTCCTGAGAAGAAATAGCCTAAAAACAAATGGTATCCATTTAGAAATATAGGCCTCAGCAGGCAACAACCCCTTCTGTATACCCAAAGACGACAAAGGTATACATGCAAGTTTGCTCAAACCTAATTGATAGAGCAGATTTTGGCATCGCTTCTCTGCCGCACCCCCAATGCACCCACCCAGCACCACAAACACCCACCCGCCCCCCCACTCCCACCACGATGTCTCAGTAGGTAATTATACTGCCTGATGTAGAATTGAGTCCTGCAGATTAGAAGGCCCTGGGTTTCAATATTGCTTTGTACTGCTAGCTTATCTCAGACGAGGTAACGAAAGGACCACTGCAATAGTGAGGGAAGGGAAACCAGAATGGATTTCTTCTCCTGACCAATGTTTGCTACACTCTACTGGAATGTGATTTTTTTTGCAAACAGTGTTCCATAAATGAGCAGTTCAGACAAAGAAGGCCTTTTAAGCCATTTGATCATGTCTTTCCAAAATATTAAACCTATTGGCTGAATTTTCCCTCTGGGAGAGGAAAACAGGAGTTGGGACTGTTTTTGGGTTCCGAACACCCCTCCATGCAACCCCCCCCCACCACCCCCCCCCCAGGAGGGAAACAGTCATTTTTGGGATTTTCATGGAGGCGGCCCCTTAATTGGCATGGAGACAGATTCCTGGGTATTTCTTGAAGTTGGAGGACCAATCAGAGGCCTTCCAGCTTGAGAGGAGCAGCAGGCTACAGTAAAGGGTAAGTAACTGAGAGAGCTCTTCAAATGGAGATGCCCTCTCACCAACTTTTTAAAACTTTAATTTAAAAAAACAGATTTAGCAGCCAGGTTACTGCTGTGTGGCCTGGATTTTATTTTGCTGCTGCCACAATTGGCGGCGGCCCACACGCGCGGGTTTTATTCTGCGGAGCCGCCGCGGTATTATACACGATGGCTCATTTACATGGCCAGGTGAACAGCCCACCCCAACCCCCCAAGACGTGGAGGGGGCGGGTGATCCGTCCCCAGCAATAGCGTCCAGCGCCACTGCGTAGGTGCCATTTTTGAAGGGGTTCCAGCCATTACATTTAATTTAAATTTTCAAAGGGAAGGTTCAATAAAATTGATTGAAAAAAATTACAGACATGTTTCCAGCCCCTCTCCCACCCCCACCAATAACAATGCACTCATTCCTTGCCCTCTTCCCCCCAAAGTTGCGTACCTTGTGTACTTGACCGTCCCCCCCACAAAGTTCACAAACTTTTAACTTTACTGCTTCCCAACAGCCCCTCCACCAATCACATTAGTTTGAGCCTGCTCCCCGCCTCCTGCCCTGAAAACCTACTTCCTCCCCCTCTCCCCACCAATGTCCTGCATCGGATCTCCGGATGGAAATCCGAAGGCGCGGTAGTCCTGGCAACCGACTGGAGTATTGGAGCTGGATGGCTGGCGGCAGCAGGTAAGGCATTAATTAGCACCATTAACATATTTAAATTTCAGCCCTGTTGCTGAGTGGTTGGGGGGGGGTGCGGGTGGGGGGCAGCATAACAATATAATAAAAGTAAAATACTGCAGATGCTGGAAATCTGAAATAAAAGCAAAAAATTCTGGAAATACTCAGCAGGTCCGGCAACATCTGTGGAGAGAGAAGCAGAGTTAATGTTTCAGGTCAGTGACCTTTCATCTTTTTGAAAGCTTTCTGCCAGTTCCGATAAAGGGTCACTGACCTGAAACGTTAACTCTGCTTCTTTCTCCACAGATATTGCCAGACCTGCTGAACAATAAGTAGCAGATGAATTATGGGGTACAAAGTGGGCAGCATTGTGTCGAGGTGGAAAAAGGAGGCAAAAAAAAAAGAACAATTTCGCAGGGATTGCAAGGACGCCTGGAAAGCAACTGGTGCCAGTACTAAAATGAGTATTCGCACATTGCATATGCTAATGAGGAGCCTAAAGTCTGTTTTGGAACCCCTCAAGGAAATTGGGCATGGGGCCTGCTCCATGCAGGTTTGCCAAGTGTGAATGCAGTCTATCAAGCGGCTGCTGCCAAAAAGGTAAGTTTTCTTTAATTCATGTGGATACAGGAGGGACTGGAAAATTCCTCCCAGTTCCACAGCACTCCTGACAAGCGCTGCCCACTGTGATTGGGCCCCTTCTGCTCTCCTCCCCCTTCCTTGGCATTTGTCTGAGGGTTGCTGCTGTCAAGGTAAGTGATCCAAAATCATAGAGTGATATAGAAAAGAAGGAAGCCATTTGACCATTTTGCCTCTTTGAAAGAGCTATCTAATTAGTCTCATTTCCCTACCCTTTCCCTATAGCCCTGGAAGTTAGTATTGAATCTGCTTCCACTGCCCTTTCAGGCAGTGCATTCTAGTTTGTAACAACTCAGTGTTTAAAAAAAAATTCTCGTCATCTCCCCTTTTATTTTGCCAGATGGTTTAAATCAGTGTCCTCTGCTTACAGATCCTTCTGCCACGAGAAATAGTTCCTCTTTATTTACTCTATCAAAACCCTTCATGATTTTGAACACCTCAATCAAATGTCCTCTTACGTTGCCTACTTTAAGGAGAACAATCCCAGCTTCACCAGTCTCTCCACGTAACTGAGGTCCTTCATCTTTGGTACCATTCTAGTAAACCTTCTCCACATGCTCTCTAAGGCCTTGACACCCTTCCTAAAGTGTAGTGTCCAGAACAGGGCGCAATACTCCAGCTGGGCCCAACTAGTGTTTTATAAAGGGTTAGCATAACTTCCTTGCTTTTCTACTCTTTTTCTCTGTTTATAGAGCCAGGGATCCCACATGCTTTTCTAACAGCCGTCTCAATTTATTCTGCTACTTCAAAAATGTTATACTTTCACCCACACCACTTTTAAAACTGTACCATTTAGTTTGTATCATCTCTTGCTTTCTTTCTACAAAAGTGCATCACTTCATACTTCTCTGCGTTAAATTGCACCTGCCTGCGTCTGTCCATTTCAGCATTCTGTCTATGTCATTTACAAATTTTGAAATTATGCCCTGTATATCTAAGTTCCGGGTATTAACATATATCAAAAGTGGTCCTAACAATGACCCCTGGGGGATATCGCACTGTATACTTCCCTCCGGTCTGAAAAACAACTGTTCACCACTACTCTCTGCTTTTTGTCTCTCAGCCAGTTTCCTATCCATGCTCCTACTGTCCCTTTAATCCCATGGGATTCAATTTTGTTAACAAGCCTATTATGTGGTTCTTTATCAAACACCTTTTCACAGTCCATCTGCACAACATCAACCTTTGTTCTCTAAAATGGATGAGCTTCCTGTGGAGGCATGACAGGTGATAACAGCTAGGCAAAATTATTGAGATGAGGTCCAAGGCCCAATTTCAGGCAGGCCTCTCAGTTGGGGCATGTACTGTGCTAATTCTGGGTCAAAAGAAGCTCAGGTGAATTTCCACCCCATGGTTTTGTGTCCTGCAATATCATTTTCCTTCCAACAGGTGTCATGTGAGCATCATGTAGGGATACAGATGCACTGTTCAGTCAACAAGGTGTATTTATGAAGCAGTGCAGCAGCTGGTCAGTGCTGTGGGAAGCAGCCTGCCTGACCACCTGACTTTACAAAGAGCTGCCACTGGCTGGGGAAACATTGAGCAGGTTCATGTTGACGGGTAAACCACTTCAAATTCATAAAAATAACAGGCAGAACAGGATAAAAATAGCTTGACATGAATGTAATGAATGTGCGTACTTCAGTTACTGTGTTTAACAAATTCCATTAAACCAGATCTGTAAAGGGATAATAATTTCTCCATGAGGGAGTTTTTTGAGTTAACCAGCAGCTTGATTGGCAAGCAAGAGCCTGCTTCTAAAATTCAAAATGCAGGAACCATTTGCCCTGTTAAATGTTTGTGTTGCCCATATAATGGTGGAATATAAACCACTCTGCCCCATACATGATGCAATGTGCTCAATTTTGTTCCATACATGATTTATTAAAGAAAGACTTGCATTTATGTACTAACTTTCATAACTTTAACATGTCCCTTAGCACTTTACAGCCAATTAAGCACTTTTGAAGTGCAATCACTGTTGTAATGTAATACAATGTGCCGATTACACAAAATTACATGGTTTAGTTAATAGTGTAGACGGGAACATAATATTACAAAGAAATATTGGTAGATTAAGTGAGCGGGCAAAACTGTGGCAGCTGGATTTCAATGCAGTTAAGTGTGAGTCTTCTAATTTGTACCAAAAAAGGATAGATCCAAGTTTTTTTCATGGTGTAAAGCTAGGATCTGTGGAGGCCCAAAGAGATTCAGGGTTCCATATGCACAGATCACTAAAACGTAGTAGTCAGATACAAAAATTAGTCAGGAAGGCTAATGGAATGTTACCCTTTATAACTAGAGGGCTAGAATAGAAAAGGAAGGAAGTTTTACTACAGCTATACAAAGCCCTGGTTGGACCCCATCTGGAGTACTGTGTACAGTTCTGGGCACCACACCTTAGAAAAGATACATTGGCCTTGGAAGGAGTGCAGTGTAGAATCACTAGAATGTTGCCAGGGCTTCAGGGCTAAATTATGAGGAGTGGTTACACAAACTAGTCATGCGTTCCTTGGAATATAGAAGATTAAGGGGTGATTTGATTGAGATTTTCAGGATTTTGAAAGGAATTGATAAGGTAAATAGAGAGCAACTTTTTCCACTAGTGGGACAGACTAGGACAAAGGGGCATAACCTTAAAATCAGAGCCAGGCCATTCAGGAGAAAAGTTAGGAAATACTTTTTCACACAGAGTGATAGACATGTATCACTCTCTCCCACCAAAAGCAGTACATGTTCAGTTAATAATTTTAAATCTGAGGTAAATAGATTATTGCTTGCCAAGGGCATTAAGAATAGGGAGCCAAGGTGGGTGGATGGATTAGTAGACATATCAGCTACGATCTCATTGGATGGCCGAACAAACTCAAAGGGCTGAATGGCCTACTCCTGCTCCTATTCTGTCCCATAACTGGTGCAATGTGACCCATTCTGTCACAGTTTTTTTTATTTCCAGAATTTTTAAACTGAATTCAAATTCTCAAACTACTATGGCAGGATTTGAAGTTATGGATTACTTGTCTTAGGCCTGTGGATAAGTATTGAACTAATGTAACCACTACACTACCACACCCCTTAATCTGTCCAGATTAAATTTGTCAATTCGTTTCATATACTTGAAATCTTCAGCTAGGTAACCTCAGTTTCTTCTTTTCCATAGCGAACAAGCCCAAAATCTTGCACTTTTCCAATTTACGTTAAGATTCCCCATAATGGAACTGTCGCAGGTTAGCTATTGGCAAGTAAATCAAAGGATTTACCAAGCAATTTTTTTATTTCTTTGTAAACAATCTGGCAGTTTCAGAGCCGCCTTCTCATGATGTCCTTTTGCCCTCTATGGTACTGAGAATGAGAAAGAATGAATGGAATGCTGAATACTTACAGGCTTCACTGATGAGTCTGCTGCAGATATTTTAGACAGATAGATGGATAACCTCTCTTTGACAGAGGTGACCTTCTCTCCTTCCAGTGGTTGGTTGTTGGTCTTGGGTGCCCCCAGATTCAATAATCTCTTCTCGTCTGCAGGAGGAAAGATCTTTATTAGGTCAAATTTCAGAAGATTTTTCACAAGAATTGCACCACAAAAAGAAACTGCAGGCCATTTTTAAAAGATATATTTCCAGTTTCTACTGAAGGCCCTGATCCGTCCTGCTTAAAGTTACTGCAGAGAGGCCTGAGCCATTTTCAGGAAGGGTTGGCAATCCACGTGGATTGTCTGGGAGACCCCAGGAATTGGAGATTAATCTAAGGCATAACTTCCTCACAGTTGCATTCCATCCTCTTGAGATTAAGGCCAACATTCCATTAGCATTATTACACCTGTGCACTAGCTTTGAGTGATTTGCACACATGGCAACTAAATCCTTTTGCTTCTTCACAACTCCTGGTCTCTCACCAGTAGAAAAATATTCTTTTTCTCAGATTCAAAGTGGATTATCTCACACTTGCCCACATTGAGTGCTTATCTGCGACAATTTTGCCCATGCACTTAGTCCATCTATGTTCCTTTGTAACCTGCTGCTCCCAAGTATACAACTTAGTGTCATCTCATCCCAAGGTGCTTCACAGAGTAAAACAAATAGATATGAGCAGTAATAAAAGTGTTTGGGGAATAGTTTGACGGAGGAAAATGAGGGCAAGGCAAAGAGGCTTAGGAAGAGAATTCAAGAGGGTAGGGAAAAGCTGGTTGAAACCTTTTCAGACAATCCATTTAACAAAACACTCTCTTTGTAAAACTGTAGATCAACTCATTTCCCTCAGACACATTCCCATTACTTCAGGTGCAAGTTCAGTTTCAGTCATTCAGTGCACCTCCCAGTTTAATTAGCTCAGCCAACACGCTTTCCCTAGTCACATAGGGGACTGTTTGGGTACGCTGCCTTACTGCCTTACTCCTGCTTCCAAAACTCTCCTCAAAACTAATCATGCCATTGACAACCCCCACCCCCTCACGAACCCTCCTGAATTCCCTCTTCCTGCTTTTATCAATGCTGCTACTTTTTCGTCTTTAACACTTTGAGACATTTTATCACACATGAGGAGCTCTATAGAAATGCAAGTTGTCGCTGTAATTGATGCCATGATGCTATTAGCATCCTGGCTCTATGTTTGGTTACCTGTTTTTTGAACAACCGAGGTTGAGTCAACTATATTTACGAGTCCTGTGGATAGTGTGAGTTGCAGGCTTGCTGTTAGCTGAAATCCTTTAATATAAAAAGGGACTCAGATCTTTCCTTATTTCACAATACCAAGTACTACATATTTGAACCATTAATTCTTCATTTGTCTTGCTTTCTCTCTTACTCATTCGAATATTTATGGTATCGTGTGCTATAAACTCCAGCCCTTCACCAAGGTTTCTTAATATGTGTATCATAGAAAGAACAATCATTGTCACTGGAAGGCACTCTTTTACCCCTCTCTCCCCGATCCAAAAAAAATGACAAACATTCACAAACGGATAATAATATTAAACCCAAGCTACACACCTGCAAGTGTCTCTCAGTCCTGTGGAGCTTTTTGAGATAGTTGCTGCAGTCATTAGTGAGCTAGTTACTGACCATAAAATACCTACACACGCATGCACGCACAGAGGGAGCTGCAGACTCAGCACAGAGCAGCTCTGAATTGTCAGCCAACAATGTGTCAGTGGCTGGAGCCATCAACGCTGTATAAACAACGACCTCAAGCAAAGGGAATGCTAGCCCACCCATTGTGTTGAACAAGGGCAGGAAGAGGCTGTGATCCATCCCTACAGGAATCACTGTCAACTGGCTTTAGGGCCTTAGGATACTTACAATGAACAATCACAGGATCTGCTGTACAATCACATCATGCTCCTCTGTTTCATAAATGTACCAAAACTGAGTGAGGCCAGTTTCCAACCTTTTATTGTCTAGCTGGTTGGCTGGCTGACATGTGTGGAGGCCTTACTCTGCACTCCAAGAGTCTCCAAACCAAATTACTGAGAAATCCACCTAAGAGTTTCTGTCTACAGAAAGGAAAGAACTTTGATTTATACAGCCTCTGTCATGTCTTCAGGATGTCCGAAAGAAATACTTTTGAAGTGTAGCAACTGTTGTGTATGGAAACACAGCAGCCAATTTGCATAGAGCTAGGTCCCATTTACAGCAAGGAGATGAATGGCTAGATAATGCTTTGATGATTGATGAGAGACAAATATTGGCCAAGATGCTTCCCTTGCTCTTTGTCAAAAAGCGCCATGCCTACCTATGACCTGAAAGGTCAGGCAGGCCCTTAATTTAAGGTCTTATCCCAAAAATGGCACATTAAACAATGCAGTATTCTTTCTCTATGGCAATTAAATGCTCAGGTCCTGGAGTGTGGCTTCTGACTCCGAGTGCTATCACTGAGCCAAGGCTGATACTTGTTTGCCTGATACTGCGTACTTCAAAAATATTTCTTTTGGACGCCCTGGACTTTTGACAACATTGCTTTCCCTTAGTAAAACACTGTCTATTGCTTAGACTATAAACTCATAGGGTGGTATTTGAACCTATGGTCTTCCAGCCAAAAGGTGACAGTACTACCAAATGCTGCAGGCTGGACTTAACAATTAATGCCTTCACATCATGGGGCACAGAAGTAAATAGGAAAGAAAATGACTAATTTAATAAACATAGCTGTCCAGTTTATTTATTATATATTTTCAGAAAGCATACTCAAAAATCAATCTTGCCTCGGCCAAAACTGGACATATACCCAGCAACCTTATCTGTGATCTCATCATTAATTATGGGCAATCCTCTTAAGTTGTCTACTGGGTCAGTTTTTCCTACCCACAGTACTTCCCCTGCGGCGACAGGGCCTCGCAGCGCATGGGTAATTGCGGCTGTGGCAGGAAGAGGCCCTTAATTGGCGTTTAACTACCCAATTAAGGGCTTCAATTGGTGTTGGGGCAGGAAGGCTGTTCACAGCCCTTCCCAGTCCGGACGAAGTTTCGGCAGAGGCGGGATGATGGCAGCAACAACCCCACCTCCCCCACACCCCCCACCCCCCACCCTCACCACCATCCCACCCGATTTTATGCTCTCCCCAACTCCAAACCCGCCGCGGGGGAGAGCGTAAAATGCCACCCATTAACCTGTTTCTCTCTCCACAGATGCTGCCAGACCTGCTGAGTATTTCCAGCGTTTTCTGTTCTTATTGTAGCTTAAGACTGCATCTCGGACAACTCTTTACTGCTTTCGTGCCTAAAGTATTTAGCAAAAATTACCCCTGAATCTTTTACATGAATACCTTCAATGAGATTGGACATATCTCACATATGCGGCACAGTGGCGCAGTGGTTAGCACCGCAGCCTCACAGCTCCAGCAACCCGGGTTCTGCCTGTGTGGAGTTTGCAAGTTCTCCCTGTGTCTGCGTGGGTTTTCTCCGGGTGCTCCGGTTTCCTCCCACAAGCCAAAAGATTTGTTGGTAGGTAAATTGGCCATTATAAATTGCCCCTAGTATAGGTAGGTGGTAGGGAAATATAGGGACAGGTGGGGATGTGGTAGGAATATGGGATTAGTGTAGGATTAGTATAAATGGGTGGTTGATGGTCGGCACAGACTCGGTGGGCCGAAGGGCCTGTTTCAGTGCTGTATCTCTAAAACTAAAACAAAAACATTATGAGATAGGGAAACACATCTGGCACCTCACATGCCTGCAGGTACCATGCCAGGCCCACAGCCACACACCATCCTGACTTAGAATTATATCGCCATTCCTTCACTGTCGCTGGGTCAAAATCCTGGAACATCCTCCCTAACAGCACTGTAGGTGTACCTACCGGACAGAGGCTGCAACAGTTCAAGGAGGTCACTCGCCACCACCTTCTCAAGGGCAATTCAACCGCTCCAATCAGTTACAAAGCAAACAAGCATTGCAAAATTTCAAATGAAAAGTTTTATTTGTTACATCCCTCAGGTGGATGTAAGACCCCTTGGCACGATAAGAAGAGTGGCGAGTTTTCCCATTGTAATGACCAACATGATCTCTCAACCAACACCACCAAAATAAAAAAAAAATCAGATTAACTGATCATTTATCTCATTGCTGTCTGTAGGATTTTGCTGGTGCTGATTGGCTATCATGTTTACCTACATAACTAGAGTCATTGTACTTCAAATGTAATTCAATGCTAAAAGATATTCTGATGCCATCAAAAGGCTTTTCATAAAGGAAGTAGAATTAGCAAATGATAAGGAGAGGCACAAAACCTCAGCTTGGGAATTTTTTGTGTTACAGCTGAGATGGAATGGAATAGATACTTTTGATTCATTAATACTTACACAGGAGAATTCTTTGCTCATCATCGAATAATGCTATTAGGAGAGTAGGTGAAAAATTCGGGGAAAGTAGATGGTTTGCAGGCCATGCCTTTCACTGCACATAGTTCCCTCGATGCCTAATTCCTAGTCTGTCAAATTATGTTTTCTCTGATTCCCCACTTGCTGTAAGGATGAGCTGTCTGGTCTTAATTGGATCACATCAGATGGGCAAGCACAGAAAATGGCAACTGACTATCTCCTGCCATCCACACAGTGTAGAGTGTATGTCTCTCAGCACTGACAGAAGGGACAGAGTGGGAGACAGAGACAAAGTGAGTAATTGTAACCCAACTCACTGGGCAGGAAATTCATGAGATTGGGCGGAGTGTTAGTTTTACTTTCTATTGACTTTAGTGTCAGGCAGAGTGTAAAACCAACGTTACACCCGATCCTGTCAGTTTCCCGACAAGTGGGTTAGGTTAAAATTGCTCCTAAAGTGATAAGGAAGAGACAGAAATAGGGAGGTAGAGAGGGGGAGTTGAGATGCACATAGGGAAGCTGAAAGACAGGTCGTGATATTGAGGTGCAAAGAGAGAAAGTCAGAGAAAAGCAGCTAGAGATAGAAAAAGAGGGGGAGACAGAATAATAGAGAGGGGAACCATGGATATTTATAGCAAGGAATAAGACCATTCAACCCAACGTTTCTGTGCTGGCTCTTGGCTAGGGCAACCAAAAACTAATTCCACTGCTGATATCTTTCCCATAACCTTGTATTTTCTTCATATTGCTACAGAAGGAAGAAACTGAAGGAAAAGACAGAGGGAGAGTGGCAGGAATAGAAAAGGTGAAGGAGAGGCAGATAGACAGAAGGGAGCGAAACAGGGAGGCAAAGGAAGACAGCCAGACAAGAGACAGTAGATAAGTAAAGAGAAGCATTAAGAATCAATAGGAAGATAAAGAGAGTGGGAATATTGGATTGCAAGCAAAAAAGGGAACACATACAATTACCAATTACATAGTGACAGAGACGAAATGAGACAAAGACAAAGAAAGAGAGAAATAGATAAAGAAACATTGACAGGGACACAGAAATGCAGATTTGATATATATAGTTCCTTTTCCAGGACCTCAAAATTGTGAAATGTCTTACAATCTGTGTGCTTTTATAGCTCAAACATAGTGCCATCTAATTAATGCATTTTAAAAGATCTATATCAACCTATTCTTTTCAACTCTGATAATGCCTTGCTATGTGGGCCTTGTTCCTACCACATGGGCCTTATTCTGGCATCATAGGCACTATTAGTTTGGGTCTTAGCTCAGCATCATTGGTTTTCTTCCTGCATCATGGACCTTGGCCCTCTATCATAGGCCTGTATTATGGATTGTGGCCCTATATCACAGGCCTGGCTCTGTAACATGGAACATGGCCCTATGTTGTAGGCCTAGGCCTATATCATAGAGCTTGGCCCTACATTATGGATCTCGGCCCTAAATCATTGTTCTGGCTGGAAATCAGACAGAGTTCTAAAATCAGCAAAGAACTTTTCTGGCCAGTGACTGCTTAAAGTTCTACATAAATTCTAGGTTTTTAAAAAAGAAACTGAGCATTGTCCTTGTGACAATTGCAGTGACAGGCAAGCTATCACAGGCCACAGATCAGAAAGAAGGTCCATCAAAGCTCCCGACAATTGTCTGGGATTGCAGGAATGTGAAGTCACTATTCCTGGAAAGGAATTTGAAAGAGGTTTCCCTGAAGTGACAACTGTTTGAAGAGCTGTGGAGTCCAGTTGTTGCAGTTGGACAGATTCATCCCATGAAACAATTACTTGGGTTCCAAACATTTCAGGCTTATAGCTCCAGCAGAGTCCTGCCTCCTTCACCCATCCGCTCACTCTCACATACCCATTCCCTGGAAATTGCTGAGTGCTGTAGCAGTGGATGAAACCTCATTCTTTCTCCCGTTTCAAATTCTTAACCTCTGACATGATGTTGATGATTAGAGAGGAAAATGGAGATCTATCTTAGTAGTATCATCTATGAGTCAGAAGGTTGTGGGTTCAAGTCCCAGACCAGCGACTTGAGCACAAAATCTAGGCTGACAGTTCAGTACTCACTGATCAAGCACCATCCTGATTTTAAAATTTTCATTCTGGTTTTCAAATCCCTCCATGGCCTCGCCTCTCCCTATCTCTAATATCCTCTAGCCCCACAACCCTCCAAGATAACTGCACTCATCTAATTCTGGCCTCTTGAGCATCCCCAATTTTAGTCGCTCCACGATTGGTGGCCGTCCCTTCAGTTGCCTAGGCACTAAGCTCCGGAATTTCTTCCTTACATCTCTCTGCTTCGCTTTTCTCCTTTAAACACCCCTTAAAACCTACCTCTTTAACCAAGCCTTTGGTCATCTGACCTTATGTGGCTCAGTGGCTCCTGTGAAGTGCCTTGGGACATTTTATCATGTTAAAGATGCAATACAAATAAGTTGTTGTTGTTAATGCTGCAGTATTGAGGAGGTGCTGTATTGTCAGAGGTTCTTTCTTTCAGATGAGATGTTATATTCAAGCCCTCTCTGCCCTCCCAAGTGTAGGTAAAAGATCCCATGATACTATTTTGTAAAAGAGCAGGGGACCTCTCCCCAGTGTCCTGGCCAATATTTATCTCGCAGTCTTTTTTTCGATTCATTCACTAACATGACTAAAACAGTTTATCTGGTCATTATCCTATCACTGCTTACGGAGGTTTGTTGTGCTCAAATTGGTTGTCACGTTTCCTACATTACAACTGTGACTACACTTGCAAAGTATTTCATTGGCTGTGGGGCATCCTGAAATCATGACAGGCACTTTATAAATTCAAGTCTTTCTTTCTTTGATTGTGTAGATGCTGTGGGGAAGAGCACATGGTTAATTCTCAAACCCCCCGCCCATCACAGTGACTATCTTTGTACAGAATAAGTGAAGAACACATAACTGATCCATGATCAACAATGATATACAAAGAATGGCAGCACACTTGCTTTGAATGGCCATTGGTTTATTTATGACATCATGCCAAAAAAGCTTAACAATGTATTCAACTAATAATTTTGAAAGCACGAATAAAATTTTAAAAATCCTCATGCTGTTTAGTAGAATCCTTTTTTCTCCACAGGTTTCTTCTCCTGTCCTGTAGTCTCTGGCTCATTATGGAGCTATAATACACATGGCCTGTACCCTCCAGTATCTTGCCTATATGATCTTCTAGTTCTTTATTTCAATTTTTCCTGTCCTGCCTATCCTCCCCTAAAACCATTGGTTTACACTGGTGGACAGTTCTATGATCACCCTTAGAGACCTTACGCAGTGTCCGTTCTTCATGAGCCTGTACAATGTGCGTCAACAGACTGTTTGATCAAGAGGGGCATCACAGCTGAGACCAGTGCCCAGCCATGTGGACTTTCCAACAGTGGTTACTGAGACCAGTGCAAACAGGATCGCTGACTGATTTTCCTTTTCTCAAATCCAGGCAGTTACTGAGGTGTATAGAAGCACCACCTACTAAAATCAGTTATCAGAGTGGTAATACAACAAGAATTTGCATTTTATACAGAACTTTTAATTTAAGAAAGCATCTCTAAGTGTTGCACAGAAGCATAATAAAATAAAAATTGTCACCAAGACAAAGAAGGAGACATTATGACAGGTGACTAAAGGCTTGATCAAAGAAGTAAGTTTTAAGGAACATCTTAAAAGAGAAGAGAAGGATGGATAGATAGAAAATTTTAAGGAGAGAGCGATGACAGGCTATTTGACCGAGTAAGCATCAGAACTAAGCCTGATTTTGTCCAGCAGGAGCCATTAGCTAGCAATCATGAATAGGTGTGATATGGCTGATATGCTAGGTCCTAGCTTGATACCTGGATGGCTGATGACATGGCCGTCAATGGTGGGGTGAAGGAAGTTGGGAATGTGCAAGAGTCCAGAGTTAGAGGAATGCAGAGTTCTGGAGGGTTGTAGGGCAGGAGAAGTTTACAGAGATAGGAAGGGATGAAGCCATGGAGGAATTTGAATATGAGGATGAGAATTTTAAAATTAAGACATTGGCGAACTGGGAGCCAATGTAGTGGCGATGGATGATAACTCCTTTTATTAGGTTATTTATACTTTGCTTCATTTTCTTACCTGTTTCTTATTCCTCCAGTCAGAGCACTTGTGCTCTCATTTTTGCTATAATTTTTTGATAAATGGGATAGAATTGTTAATTCCAATTGCCGTGACAATATGTTCCTGCTAAGAATGATCGAAAAATGATGTGTTCCTGTAATAATCACCCCAATGGCTCTGGGAGTAGAGTCTGCAGGTTGGTCAACCATACAAATTAGGGTGGCTGTGGAGTCAGTCCTTGGTCTGCATTCTAAGTTAGCTGTTCTCACCTAGAGTGATACAGTTCACATCAAGTGCTTTTATGAACAGAAATATCAGCCAGGGCTCTCATTCCTGTTTGCTATCTGATGACTCCTGCTGGACAGGATCATGCTTGGTTCACTCAGTCACATAGCCTTGTTCACTCAATGTTAACACTCACATATGGCAAATGGCCACACAAGCAAGGTACATGTGAGACTTTGTCTCAGTTTGGGCCTTCAGGGAAGGAGGGAGAAATTTGGAGAGAGAAAAACTTTCAAGTTAGGATACTGAATTAGAGGGCTTATTGAGATAATTTCTATTTTAAAACTTAATCAGTAAGTGGTGAGTCACATTTAAATATTTGTGCCAGGACTGTAAGACAATCTGTTTCAAACAACTCCCCCGCCCCTTTTCAACAATCCTGTACATTCAGAACCAGCCAAATTATATAAGGCAGCTTTGTCGGTAACTTTCTAAAACTCCATCACCCATGCACTTCCCTGTGCTAAACCCACCTCACCTGCTTTTGCTGTCCATAATTTTCTCTCCATCTCCAATGCAGTGATTTCAAAATCCTCATAAACATCTGAGGATTCCTTTATAGAGTTACTCTAGAAGCTCCTCCAATCCCATGTCCCTGTTAACACACTCTGCTCTACTAGGCTTGGCTAGTACATACTTCCCTCCTTTCCCCGATCCAGACTTCAAACATCACACCATGGTCTCTGGAAATCTCTTGCTAAACCTGTTCTCTTTGCTATCTTACTTCCCACTCTCCTAGCTCCTCTAAACCTATCTCTTGAATCTTGCCTTGGCCTCCTCTCCTAACTTTGGCTCAGTATCGGATTTTCTGCTCTCATTAATCTTGTAATAGAGGAAGCGATTGTATTTATGTAGCATCTATCACACCCTCAGGATGTCCTAAAGCTCTTTGCAACCAATGAATTACTTTTTAAAGTGTAGTCACTATTATATAGGCGAAGACACTATATAAGTGTTAGTTCTTGGTTTTCTATACAATTTATTAAATTCAGTTAGTAACAAGCTAGAAGATTGCAGAGCTTCAAACATAATAGTTTGTATTCATTCGCAATTTTAGTACACACTATGCAGCTATCAATTACACCAGCATTTTCCAGTCAGAGCAAACAGTCAGCTGACTTCCTGTACTTAACTATTGAGTTAAGGCAACATTTTTAAAACTATAGCATAGTTGACTCCCGAAGTCATTGGTTTTAGCTGGTTGATTCAACCCACGCAGACTCTTCATCTACAACACTCAACAGCAATGTAAAAAGGAGAAACCGTTTACTCCATAACTGATAATAGCTCTTCACCTATTGTGAGAAGGTCAAAACATAGCTGAGACTGCCTGTTACTATCATGCCTTGGGTTTCAGCCTGTATGACAGTATATCTGTTCTGTTTCACCCCTTACAGAAAACATCCAGTACTTATACTAGCTAGCCAGCTATATCTGTAGTTATGTCATAAGGTGTAGTTATATTGATGTGAAAGGGTTTTGGGCATGTATCAGCATTAAAAAAAAGGAAAATGTCACTTGGAAATATCCGAATAGGAGAGAGATCAGGAGCCTCCTCCCAAAAGCTTTCTTATACCTGTTCAAGCCTGCACTAGCTGCATTATGGCTCCAGTCTGATACACATCCCAGTTCTAAGTGAGCCTTTTGACCTCCAGGGAACTTTCAAAAACTTTGTATGAAATCATTCGAATCCTTAAAGTGATTGCTGCTGCCTGTGCTTAGTTAACACTGAAAGGTTTCATGGAGAAAGGGCGGAAGGCAGCATATACATTAATGCTGGTCAGTTTGAGCTTGGTCTGCAGAATCGCAAGAGACTACTGACCCTTCAATCAGCTGGCGGATACCAGTCTCAGATCAGGAACTGGAGTGTAATGCCAGCCTTATTCCTTGATACGCAACATACCATATAATACTACTGTTACTGCTAATGGTTAAGCTTACATGAGGATGAAATTGGTATATGCCAAAAACACGAATCAGGCTCATAGTGATATCAGTATTGAAGTCAATGGTACAGAAACAGTATAAAATGGGCTATTGATTCACAATTGTATATTTCACACTTTCACTGAGCACCAGTTTTATCCCTCATGTTCCATTCATCTTCTGAATGAGTAAATCCTATTTAAATAGGGTCTAAAATAATTCTTCACAACTCACAAGAGGTACAGTGCTTACCAAAATCTTTCTCCTCGCCGTGAAGTCTTCTTTGCCTTTTCTTTTTAACAGAATCCCAGTTGAAAGGCTTGAGTCCTCGGTAGTTCTAATGATAGGTGGAAGGAGTCCTGCTCCCAGCTGTGTCTGCGTCCTTTTCAGGCTTAGGGAAAATGCCGACAGCTGATTCTATCGCTGCTCTATGTTTGGGAGAATAAGCTGGCTCTATTTATAGGGCATTAGGAGTCTGGCTGCTCCATCAGGCTGAGTCAATCACTGCTTCCAGAAATCATCGGGGGACTCACGCTGTTGACATCCCTGAAAGCTGAGCATGCCGAAGGCACCTGCTCAGTGGGCTGAGCCCAGGAAGGCAATGACGTCCTAGGTGCTCAGCCAAGTTGATTGCTGAATCTATATGATTTCCTTCTCTTCCCTCAGATGCTGACGATGACTTGATAAACAGTGACATCACAGTCATTAAAGCTACGGTGTAGACGCCATCACATGCCAAAGATGGGTGTGTGTAGGGCATCAGAAAACCACCATGACACCTGCAGGAAAACCGAGACCAAATCCACCTAAACCAACCCCAAAGACTTAACGGCACATCAACCATCATATTAGACAACTTAACATGATTTTAAAGCAACTGTTATATCTCCTAGATGTCCATTAGTCTATATAAATCATCTGAAACCCCGATTATATTTCTGCCTGTAACTCATTTCCAGGTATCCATTATTCTAGATAGAAACCATCAAAACCCCTCGATTAGATTCCAACCTGTAACTCCTGTATATCCAATATTCTACATATAGATCACCCAAACCCCTCAATTAGATTCGAGCCTGTAACTCACTCCTGTGTATCTATTATTCTATATATGAATCACTCAAACCCCACGATTAAATTCCAGCCTGTAACTCAATCCCAGGTATCTGCTATTCTATATATAAACCATCTGAACCCCTTGATTAGATTCCAGCTTGTAACTGACTCCTGGGTAGCCATTATTCAGCGTACAAACCAATTGCCTTCAATTAGATTCCAATCTGAACCCCCAAAGATTTAAAGCCATCGACTCTTTTTTTTATTTGTCCTGATTCAGTGATCTTATTAGAAAGATTTTGGGGCCAATATTTTCTCCTTTCAAAGAGGACCTGACATCTTCCCCCTGGTCTCGTGTTGCATTGGCGGTGGGGGTGGTGGGGAGGGGTTGGAATCGGCACCAGAAATGTACGCTTGCCACTGACATGCAATGTAGGCAATCTACCCCTGGCCTTAATAAGACTGTTGGGTTCAGTGATAGATGCTGCCATATCCCAGCAGGCACATCCTGGCACATTGACTGAGATGCACCCACACCCCATGAATTTTTCACCTCTATGTCATGAACTAGCTGACCTGAAATCCTACTCGGCAATCCTCGTCTGGTCCTCTTTTATTGATGTTGGCTATTGGTCCAGGTTCATTTTTGTCTTCCGCTATCCTCCCCTATTGTGAAGACCCCAACTTCTTGCTGGTGTATGATTCCACGAATGCTGGTCATCCTGCAGTACCTCATCCAAATGGTGATCAGTTGCATGTCAGCTTTGACAATGCATTTCAAAAAGCAATTCAGCTGATGGGGCATCACAAATTATGGCTGACTTGTGGACGACACTCATGGATATTAACCCCATCATCTAGGTTAATACTTTAGAGAAGAAGTGCTGTGTTGTCAGAGGTACTGTCTTTTGGATGAAATATTAAAAATCAAAATTTCACCTATCTACTTAGGTAGACGTAAAAGATACAATGATACTGTTTCAAACAAGAGCAGGGATTCTACCAGGACTTTGGTCACAAGAACACAAGAAATAGGAGCAGAAGTAGACCATACGGCCCATCGAGCCTGCTCCGCCATTCAATATGATCATAGCTGATCTTGGGCTTCAATTCCATTTTCCTGCGTACTCCCCATATCCCTGGATTCCCTGTAAGACCAAAAATCCACCTATCCCAGCCTTAAATGTATTCAACGATGGAGCATCCACAGCCCTCTGGGGTAGAGAATTCCAAAGATTCACAACCCTTTGAGTGAAGTAATTTCTCCTCATCTCAGTCCTGAATGATTGGTCCCATATCCTGAGACTGTGTCCCCGTGTTCTAGACTCCCTGAGCAGTGGGAACAATCTCTCAGTTTCTACCCTATCCAGCCCTTTCAGAATCTTGTATGCCTCAATTAGATCACCTCTCATTCTTCTAAACTCCAGAGAATAAAAGCCCAATTTACTCAATCTCTCATCATAGGACAATCTCCTCATCCCAGGGACCAATTTAGTAAATCTCGCTGCACTGCCTCCAGTACAAGTATATCCTTTCTTAAATGTGGAGACCAAAACTGCACACAGTATTCCAGGAATAAAAACAAGAAATGCTGGAATCACTCAGCAGGTCTGGCAGCATCTGTGGAAAGAGAAGCAGAGTTAACGTTTCGGGTCAGTGACCCTTCATCGGAACAGTATTCCAGGTGTGGTCTCACCAAAGCCCTGTACAATTTTAGTAAGACTTCTTTATTCCGATACTCCAATCCTCTTGCGATAAAGGCCTACATGCCATTTGCCTTCCTAATAGCCTGCTGCACTTGCATGTTAACTTTGTGTGTTCCTTGTACGAGTACCCCCAAGTCTCTCTGAACATCAACACTTACCAGTTTCATACCTTTTAAAAAATATTCTGCTTTTCTATTTTTAACAACCAAATTGAACAACTTCACACTCTCCTACATTATACTCCATTTGCCATCTTGTTGCCCACTCACTGAAACTGTCAATATCTCTTTGCAGCCTCTCTACGTCCTCCCCGCGGCTTATCTTTCCACTGAGCTTTGTATCATCAGCAGACTTAAATACATTACTCTCTGTCTCTTCACCCAAGTCATTAATATAGAGTGTAAATAGCTGAGGCCCCAGCACTGATCCTTGCGGCACCCCACTATTCACTGCCTGCCAATTTGAAAATGCCCCATTTATGCCCACTCTCTGCTTCCTGTCTGTTAACTAATCCTCTATCCACGCAAATATATTACCCCCAACACCATGAGCCCTTATCTTGCCGATTAATCTTTTATGCGGCACCTTATCGAATGTCTTTTGAAAGTCCAGGTATACTACATCTACTGGTTCCCTTTTATCTACCCTGCTAGTTACATCCTCAAAAAACTCTAATAAATTTGTCAAACAGAATCTCCCTTTAGTAAAACCATGCTGACTTGTTCTAATCATACTATGCTTTTCCAAGTGCAATGTTAAGACTTAATAGTTTCCAGCATCTTCCCAATGACTGATGTTAGGCTAACTGGCCTGTAGTTTTCTCTCTACCTCCTTTCTTGAAAAGCAGCTTAACATTTGCCAACTTCCAATCTGATGGGACCATTCCTGAATCTAAGGAATTCTGAAAAATCAAAGCCAGCGCATCCACTATCTCTGCAGCTATCTCTTTTAGAACCCTAGGATGTAGGCCATCTGGTCCCGGGGACTTGCCAGATTTTAGTCACTCAAGTTTCTCCAATACTTTTTCTCTGCTGATAGGACTATCCTTAATTTCCTCACTCTTTTTAGCCCCTAGGTTACTGCCTATTTATGGTATGGAATTTATGTCTTCTACTGTGAAGACAGACATAAAATATTTGTTCAATTAACATCACTAAAAGCAAATAGATTCATTGGTTATTTGTCCCTTTCCTGTTTGGGAGATCTTGCTGTATGCACATTGGTTGCCATGTTTGCCTGCAACCTGTCTGTATAACAACAGTAGCCTCAGTTAAACAGCAATTCATTGGCTCTGGAGCACACTGAGGATGTGAAGGCTGCTCCAGAAATGCAAATCTTTTATATTGTATTGTCAGCCAAAACAACATTCCTAAATGCTCCAATGCCCCTGAGCTGTAGGAGAAAAAACAACAGCTAAGATTCCTGATCCTGACCATCAATCAGTGATCCCTGCTATAAAGAATTTTATTGGGCTCAACTGTAATGCTCTCCCAATGTTTAACAGCCTACTGAGATTCACATTAGGAATGGCCACTTGAACGAGACAATGACACAACTGTCCACCAACTTGGGTTGCTGGCTACAGAAGAAGAGGAGAGAAATATAGTGAGAGAGGGAAAAAATTGGGTTTTCACACATTCCATAGAGCCACGGGCTTTCAATCAGGTGGAAGTCTATGAAATAGCCACACCAATCAATAAGCCAGACACATGCTGTAGGAATGTACAGACTTATATTAACATTTTAATATCCACATAATAGGTTAACTGATGGCGAAGCTAAATATTAAGACATCTGACTGCATGGTCACAGATCATAATCCTGGAACATTTTGTCAGAGAAGAACTTAATATCAAACAGCAATGAGCCTAAAGGAACAGCAGTGAGTGAGCGAAGCAGCAGTGTTTGGACGCAATGTGCCCAGTCTAATCTGAGACACTGATTGAATGGGTTGCCTCAAAATAACCTCACTAGTCACTTGATGATTGATTGTAGAAGAAAATCAACTAAGCGGCTGTGTCATCGCTGACAGAACAGACTCATTTCATGCAGATAATCGGCGTTAAAAATGTGAATGCTGGAAATCTAAATTATAACAGATAATTCCAGAAATACACAGCAGGTCAAAGATATGTTGCCATTGGTCCTGTTGGATTCTCCCATTCACATTCCGCCATTTTCTTTTCCATTTTGGAGGAATTTGCAACAACTTGCACTCTATTATGCCTTTAACATAACAAAACACCATAAGGTGCTTCACAGCAGTGTTATCAAATAAAATTTGACACCAAGCTACATAAGAAGATATTAGGATAGGTGAGGTGGGTTTTAAAAAACATCCTAAAGGAGGAGAGAGGTAGAAAGGTAAGAAGATTTAAGGAGAAAATTCCAGAGCTTTGCACAGCAATTTTCCAACAGTACTGCAGGTGCCGCTGATGCTCTACAATACAATAACAGTGACAGCAGCATCTTGTTTTACATATATTTAACATAGATAAATGTCTCATGGCACACCACAAAAGTGTAATCAGACAAAAATGGACACCTAACCAACAAAGAGGTATCCGGAGTGGTAATCACAGGTTTGGTCAAAGAAGTGGGTTTTAAGGAGTATCTTAAAGGAGGAGAGGAGAGGAGAAGAGGTTTAGAGAGGGAACTCCAGAGCATAGGGCCAGAACAACTGATAGCATGTTTGCCATTGGTTAAATTAAGGGGGTGTGGGATGCACAAAAGCCCAGAGATGATCTTGAGAGAGATTGAAGATGTCCATATACAAAAGACAAATGTCTGATCAGGTCACAGGTGGGTATTAATGTTACAGACCCAAATTATACTAAGATGCAAGTCAATTGGGGCAGTGCAAGTCAACTCCCATAAAAATGAAATGCCCAGACTGCTTAAGGGAGTGACTGACTTAATAGGTCCAGATCTGAATTTGTAGCATGTATAAGGCACTTAAACTAGAATGACTACACTGAGGGAGCACTGCATTGTCAGAGGTGTTATCTGTTAGATTTTAGAATGCAGGCAAATGGAACAGCCAACTTGCAAACAGCAAGGCCCCACAAACGGTGATAAGATAAATGACCAGATGACCGAAGGCAGGATGATGTCTGTTAAGGGACAAATGTTGACCATACCACTGAGAGAATTCCCCTGCTCTTCTTTGAATTAGTGCCATGGGATCTTTTACATCCTCCTAAGAGAGAAGGCAGGGCCTCAGTTTAACATCTCATCTAAAGGGCAGCACCTCCAGCAGTGTAGCACTCCCTCAGCAGTGCACTGAAGTGTCAGCCTAGACTTTGTGCTCAAACATGGAAAATCAGCCCTGTCACATTGGGTGAGTAATGCATCAAGGCAATAGTGGACATAATATAATACACTTTAAGATGATAATAGAGAAAGACATAAGTATGACGAAAACTAGGTTAATAGATTGGAGAAAAGCTGATTTTGAGGGGCTGAAGATAGAACTTGCAAAAATTAAATGGGCAACAACATTGGCAAGCAACATGTAGAACAACAATAGGAAACATTTAAAGTGGTGTTCAACAGAGTGCAGCAAAAATATATTTCGCTAAAAGGAAAGAACAGACTAAACACTAGTGAGACTCCATGGATAAATAAAGACATAAGGGAACAACTGAGTGTTAGGAAAGAGGCATACGTTAAATACATAGACAGCAGAGGAATGCACGATAAGAGAGAATACAAAGAGATTAGGACAGAAGTCAATAAAACAATTAGGAAGGCAAAGAGAAACTATAAAATTAAATTTTAAAGGAACATAAAAGAAAATGGTAAAATATTTTACAGGCACATCAATAAAAAGGAAGGCTGGGATGAGAATTAGACCATTACGGGATAGACAGGATAATACCACAGATAACAATAGAGAGATGGCAGAAAGATTAAGTAATTATTTCACTTTGGTATTTACCAGGGCGGTAGAATGACATGACATTGAATGATGAGATGAGTAATGAGATAAAGGAGGAAAGTGAGGTGGAGAGGCAGAGAACTTTAGGGAGGTTATTCCAAAGCTTGGAGCCTTGGCAACTGAAGGCACGGCCACCAAGGGTGGATCGATTAAAATCAGGGATGCACAAGAGGCCACAATTAGAGGAGCGCAGATATCTAGCGGGGTTGTGGTGCTGGAGAAGATTACAGAGGTAGGGAGGGGTGAGGCCATGGAGAGATTTGAAAACAAGGATGAAAATTTTAAAATCAAGATGTTGCTTGACTGGCAGCCAATGTAGGTCAGCAAGCACAGGGGTGATAGGGGAAAGGGGGATGACCTCAAGTTTATAGAGAGTAGAATGTGGGAGACCAGCCAGGAATGTGTTAGAATAGTCAAGTTGAGAGGTAACGAAGGAATGAATGAGGGTTTCAGCAGCAGATGAGCTGAGACAGGGGCGAAGTTGGGCAATATTATGGAGTGGGAATTGTTTTAGTGATGGCACGAATATGAGGTCAGAAACTCATCTTGGGGTCAAAAGTGACACCAAGGTTGCAAACAGACTGGCTGAATGTCAGACAATTGCCAGGGAGAGGGATGGAGTTAGTAGCTAGAGAACGGAGTTTGGGGCGGGGACTGAAAACGATGCCTTCAGTCTTCCCTATAATTAATTGGAGGAAATTTCTGCTCATCCTTTTGTTGCAGCAGCTTTTTCTGAAGCAGAGATAGTACGCGCGAGGTGTCAGCTGGGAAGGTGAGTTTCAGTTTAAAATAACACCTTTTGTTTCGGCGGACAAGGGGACTGCTGGGTAAGTAAACTTATATATTCGGGCAGTTGCTAAACCCGAAACACTACACGTGTAGTGTCTCCCACCCATCCTCCTCCTCTAACCAAAAAAAAAAGGCCTCTTGTGTGGAGGGTTTGGGAAAGTAAGGTTATACTTTTTTTAAAATCTCTGTTGTCAATTTAGTGCGGAGGGGATGGAAGCTAGGGTAGTTGCATGCTCCTCTTGCAGGATGTGGGAGGTGAGGGTTACCACTGGTGTCCCTGCTGACTTCACCTGTGAGAAGTGCACCCAACTCCAGCTCCTCGCAGACCGCATTAGGGAACTGGAGCTGGAGCTGGATGAACTTCGGATCATTCAGGATGCTGAGGGGGTGATAGCGAGCAGTTACAGGGAAGTAGTGACACCTAAGTTACAGGATAAAAGTAGCTGGGTGACCGCCAGGGGAGGGAAAGGGAATAGGCGCACAGTGCAGGGATCCCCTGTGGCCGTTCCCTTCAATAATACGTATACCGTTTTCGATACGGTTGGGGGGGACAACCTACCAGAGGAAAGCCACAGTGGCCAGGTCTCTGGCACTGAGCCTGGCTCAGTGGCTCAGAAGGGAAGAGGGGAGAATAGGAGAGCGATAGTGATAGGAGATTCAATGGTTAGAGGAACAGACAGGAGATTCTGTGGTCGCGAACGAGACTCCCGGATGGTATGTTGCCTCCCGGGTGCTAGGGTCAGGGATGTCTCGGATCGAGTCCACAGGATTCTTAAGGGGGAGGGGGAGCAGCCAGAGGTCGTGGTACATATCGGTACCAATGACATAGCTAGGAAAAGGGATGAGGACCTGAAAAGCGAATATAGGGAGTTAGGTTGGAAGCTGAAAGGCAGGACGAGCAGAGTAGTAATCTCAGGATTGTTACCGGTGCCACGGGCTAGTGAGGCTAGAAACAGGGAGTGAGTGCAGCTGAACACGTGGCTACAGAACTGGTGTTGGAGGGAGGAATTCAGATATGTGGATCATTGGGATACCTTCTGGGGAAGGTGGGACCTGTACAAGAAGGACGGGTTGCATCTGAACTGGAGGGGCACCAATATCCTGGGCGGGAGGTTTGCTAGAGCTCTTCGGGAGGGTTTAGACTAGTTTGGCAGGGGGATGGGAACCGGAGCCACGGATCAGTGGATGGGGTAGCTGTTGAACAGGCAGATACCGAGTGCAGAGAGTCTGTGAGGAAGATTAGACAGTTGACAGGGCAAAGTTGCAGCCAGTATGATGGGTTGAAGTGTGTCTATTTTAACGCAAGAAGTGTCAGGAATAAGGGTGATGAACTTAGAGCATGGATCAGTACTTGGAGCTACGATGTTGTGGCCATTACGGAGACGTGGATATCACAGGGGCAGGAATGGATGTTGGATGTTCCGGGGTTTAGATGTTTCAAAAGGAATAGGGAGGGAGGTAAACGAGGTGGGGGAGTGGCATTGTTAATCAGGGATAGTATCGCAGCTGCAGAAAGGGAGGTCGTCGAGGAGGGTTTGTCTACTGAGTCAGTATGGGTGGAAGTCAGAAACAGGAAAGGAGCAGTCACTTTGTTGGGAGTTTTCTATAGACCCCCCAATAGCAACAGAGACATGGAGGAACAGATTGGGAGGCAGATTTTGGAAAGGTGCAGAAGTAACAGGGTTGTTGTCATGGGTGACTTCAACTTCCCTAATATTGATTGGAACCTCCTTAGTGCAAATAGTTTGGATAGAGCAGTTTTTGTCAGGTGTGTCCAGGAAGGTTTCCTGACTCAATATGTAGATAGGCCGACTAGAGGGGAGACTATGTTGGACTTGGTGCTTGGCAACGAACCAGGCCAGGTGGCAGATCTCTCGGTGGGAGAGCATTTCGGTGATACTGATCACAACTCCCTGACCTTTACTATAGTCATGGAGAGGGACAGGAGCAGACGGGATGGGAAAATATTTAATTGGGGGAGGGGGAATTACAATGCTATTAGGCAGGAACTGGGGAGAATAAATTGGGAACAGATGTTCTCAGGGAAATGCACAACAGAAATGTGGAGGTTGTTTAGGGAGCACTTGCTGCGACTGCTGGATAGGTTTGTCCCGATGAGGCAGGGAAGGGATGCTAGGGTGAAGTAACCTTGGATGACAAGAGATGTGGAACAGCTAGTCAAGATAAAGAAGGAAGCTTACTTAAGGTTGAGGAAGCAAGGATCAGGCAGGGCTCTAGAGGGTTACAAGGTAGCCAGGAAGGAACTGAAGAATGGACTTAGGAGAGCTAGAAGGGGACATGAAAAAGTCTTGGCGGGTAGGATTAAGGAGGTTCCAAAATCCCAAAATTCCTCACTTATGTGAGGAACAAGAGGATGGCCAGAGTGAGGGTAGGGCCGATCAGGGATAGTGGAGGGAACTTGTGCCTGGAGTCGGAGGAGGTAGGGGAGGTCCTAAATGAATACTTTGCTTCAGTATTCACTAGTGAGAGGGACCTGGTCGTTTGTGAGGACAGCGTGGAACAGGCTGATATGCTCGAACAGGTTGAGGTTAAGAGGGAGGATGTGCTGGAAATTTTGAATGATATGAGGACAGATAAGTCCCCGGGGCCAGACGGGATATACCCAAGGATATTACGGGAAGCGAGGGAAGAGAATGCTGCGCCTTTGGCGATGATCTTTGCGTCTTCACTGTCCACTGGAGTAGTACCGGATGATTGGAGGGTGGCAAATGTTGTTCCCTTGTTCAAGAAAGGGAATAGGGATAACCCTGGGAATTATAGACCAGTCAGTCTTACGTCGGTAGTGGGCAAATTATTGGAGAGGATTCTGAGAGACAGGATTTATGATTATTTGGAAAAGCATGGTTTGATTAGAGACAGTCAGCATGGCTTTGTGAGGGTCAGGTCATGCCTCACAAGCCTTATTGAATTCTTTGAAGATGTGACAAAACACATTGATGAAGGAAGAGCAGTGGATGTGGTGTATATGGATTTTAGCAAGGCGTTTGATAAGGTTCCCCATGGTAGGCTCATTCAGAAAGTAAGGAGGCATGGTATTCAGGGTAAGTTGGCTGTCTGGATACAAAATTGGCTGGCCCATAGAAGTCAGAGGGTGGTAGTAGATGGAAAGTATTCAGCATGGAGCTCGGTGACCAGTGGTGTTCCACAAGGATCAGTTCTGGGACCTCTGCTCTTTGTGATTTTTATAAATGACTTGGATGAGGAAGTGGAAGGCTGGGTTAGCAAGTTTGCCAATGACACGAAGGTTGCTGGAGTTGTGGATAGTGTGGAAGGCTCCCTCTTAACCTCAACCTGTTCCGTTCTGGTCGCCTCATTATAGGAAGGATGTGGAAGCTTTAGAGAGGGTGCAGAGGAGATTTACCAGGATGCTGCCTGGACTGGAGGGCATGTCCTACGAAGAAAGATTGAGGGAGCTGGGGCTTTTCTCATTGGAGCGAAGAAGGATGAGAGGTGACTTGATAGAGGGGTACAAGATGATGAGAGGCATAGATAGAGTGGATAGTCAGAGACTTTTTCCCAGGGTGGAAAGGGCTATCACCAGGGGGCATAATTTTATGGTGATTGGAGGAAGGTTTCAGGGAGATGTCAGAGGTAGGTTCTTTACACAGAGAGTGGTGGGTGCGTGGAATGCGCTGCCAGCGGTGGCAGTAGAAGCAGATACATTAGGGGCATTTAAGCGACTCTTGGATAGGTACATGGATGATAGTAGATTGAAGGGTAGGTAGTTAGTTTGATCTTAGAGTAGGTTAAAGGTTCGGCACAACATGGTGGGCCAAAGGGCCTGTACTGTGCTGTACTGTTCTATGTTCTATGTTCTTTCCAGTATTGGATGTTGGATAAACAGTCTGATAATTTAGCAACAGTGGAGGAGTCGAGAGAAATGATTGTGAGGTAGAGCTGAGTGTTGTCAGCATGTTTGTGAAAACTAACGCTGTGCTTTTGGATGATATTTTTGAAGGTATTGTCAGAGGACTGGAAGATGGCTAATGTAATTCATATCGGAAAATATAGACCAATCAGCTTAACATCGGTGGGGGAAGAATAATGGAATCTTTACTAAAAGAGAGAATAGAAGAACTCTAGAAAAGAAAATAATAATGAATAGGCAGCATGAATTTCAAGGGGGAAAACCTTGACTAACCTTATTGAATGTTTTCGGAACATAGGACCATAGTAAACAGGAGCAGGAGTAGGCCATTCAGACCCTCGAGCCTGCTCCACCGTTCATTATATCATGGCTGATCTTTTACCTCAATGCCATTTTCCCGCACTATCTCTGTATCCCTTTATATCTTTAATATCTAGAAATCTATTGATCTTTATCTTGAACATACTCAATGACTGAGCTTCCACTGCCCTCAGGGGTAGAAAATTCCGAAGATTCACCACCCGCTGAGTGAAGAAATTCCTCCTCATCTCAGTCCTAAATGGTCTACCTCGCATTCTGAGACTGTGTCCCCTGGTTCTAAAACCACCCAGCCAGGGGAAACATCCTTCCTGCATCTACCCTATCGAACCCTGTAAGAATATTGTATGCTTTAATGAGATCACCTCCCATTCTTCTAAACTCGAGAGCACATAGGCCCAGTCTCTTCAATCTTTTGTCATAGGACAATCACGCCATCCCAGGAATTAGTCTGGTAAATCTTCGTTGCACTCCCTCTATGGCAAGTATATCCTTCCTTAGATAAGGAGACCAAAACTGTACACGATATTCCAGGTGCGGTCTCACCAAGGCTCTATACAATTGCAGCAGGACTTCTTTACTCCTGTACTCAAATCTTCTTGCAGTAAAGGCCAACATACCATTTGCCTTCCTAATTACTCTAGGTCAAGTCGGCATAAGGAGGGAGGAAGTGTTGGGTATTCTAAAGGGCATTAAGGTGGACAAGTCCCCAGGTCCGGATGGGATCTATCCCAGGTTACTGAGGGAAGCGAGAGAGGAAATAGCTGGGGCCTTAACAGATATCTTTGCAGCATCCTTAAACACGGGTGAGGTCCCGGAGGACTGGAGAATTGCTAATGTTGTCCCCTTGTTTAAGAAGGGTAGCAGGGATAATCCAGGTAATTATAGACCGGTGAGCCTGACGTCAGTGGTAGGGAAGCTGCTGGAGAAGATACTGAGGGATAGGATCTATTCCCATTTGGAAGAAAATGGGCTTATCAGTGATAGGCAACATGGTTTTGTGCAGGGAAGGTCATGTCTTACCAACTTAATAGAATTCTTTGAGGAAGTGACAAAGTTGATTGATGAGGGAAGGGCTGTCGATGTCATATACATGGACTTCAGTAAGGCGTTTGATAAGGTTCCCCATGGCAGGCTGATGGAGTAAGTGAAGGCGCATGGGGTCCAAGGTGTACTAGCTAGATGGATAAAGAACTGGCTGGGCAACAGGAGACAGAGAGTAGCAGTAGAAGGGAGTTTCTCAAAATGGAGACGTGTGACCAGTGGTGTTCCACAGGGATCCGTGCTGGGACCACTGTTGTTTGTGATATACATTAATGATTTGGAGGAAAGTATAGGTGGACTGATTAGCAAGTTTGCAGACGACCCTAAGATTGGTGGAGTAGCAGATAGTGAAGGGGACTGTCAGAGAATACAGCAGAATATAGATAGATTGGAGAGTTGGGCAGAGAAGTGGCAGATGGAGTTCAATCAGGGCAAATGCGAGGTGATGCATTTTGGAAGATCCAATTCAAGAGTGAACTATACAGTAAATGGAAAAGTCCTGGGGAAAATTGATGTCCAGAGAGATTTGGGTGTTCAGGTCCACTGTTCCCTGAAGGTGGCAACGCAGGTCAATAGAGTGGTCAAGAAGGCATACGGCATGCTTTCCTTCATCGGACGGGGTATTGAGTACAAGAGTTGGCAGGTCATGTTACAGTTGTATAGGACTTTGGTTCGGCCACATTTGGAATACTGCGTGCAGTTCTGGTCGCCACATTACCAAAAGGATGTAGATGCTTTGGAGAGGGTGCAGAGGAGGTTCACCAGGATGTTGCCTGGTATGGAGGGCGCTAGCTATGAAGAGAGGTTGAGTAGATTAGGATTATTTTCATTAGAAAGACGGAGGTTGAGGGGGGACCTGATTGAGGTGTACAAAATCATGAGAGGTATAGACAGGGTGGATAGCAAGAGGCTTTTTCCCAGAGTGGGGGATTCAATTACTAGAGGACACGAGTTCAAAGTGAAAGGGGAAAAGTTTAGGGGGGATATGCGTGGAACGTTCTTTACGCAGAGGGTGGTGGGTGCCTGGAACGCGTTGCCAGCAGAGGTGGTAGATGCGGGCACGATGGCGTCTTTTAAGATGTATCTAGACAGATACATGAATGGGCAGGAAGAAAAGAGATACAGACCCTTAGAAAATAGGCGACATGTTTAGATAGAGGATCTGGATCGGCGCAGGCTTGGAGGGCCGAAGGGCCTGTTCCTGTGCTGTAATTTTCTTTGTTCTTTGTTCTTTGTTCTAATTGCTAGCTCACCGCCACGTTAGCTTTCAGTGACTTATGAACAAGGACACCCAGGTCCCTTTGGATATCAACACTTCCCAATCTCTCACCAGTTAAGAAATATTCTGCATTTCTGCTTTTCCTACCAAAGTGGATAACTTCACATTTTTCTACATTATATTTCATCTGCCTTGCTCTTTCCCACTCACTTAACCTGCCTAACGCCCCTTGAAGCATTTTTTCATCCTCCCCACAAATCACTTTCCAACCTAGTTTTGTCATCAGAACACTTGGAAATATTACATTTGGACCCCACATCCAAATCATTGATATAGATTGTGCATAGCTGGGACCCAAGCACTGATCCTTGCAGCACCCCACTAGTCACAGCCTGCCAACCTGAGAATGACCCCTTCTGTATGTTTTCTGTCCGTTAACCAATTCTCAATCTATGCCAGTATATTACCTCCAATCCCACGTGTTCCAATTTGCTTACTAACCACCTGTATGGGACCTTATCCAAAGCCTTCTAAAAATTCAAATACACCACATCCACTGGTTCCCCCTTATATAATCTACTAGTTACATCCTCAAAAAACTCCAACTGATTTGTCAAACATGATTTCCCTTTCATAAATCCATATTGACTCTGCCCAGTCCTACTGTTATTTTCTAAGTGCCCCATTATACCATCCTTTAGAATACATTCTGACATTTTCCCTTGGACCTAACATGTCTGTAGTTCCTCGTTTTCTCTCTTCCTCCTTTCTTAAATAGTGGGGTTACATTTGCTCCTTTCCGATCTGCAGGAACCATTATATAGAATCTTGGAAGATGATCACCAACGCATCCACTATCTCTACAACCACCTGTTTCAACACTCTGGGATGCAGATCATCAGGTCCAAGGGATTTATCAACTTTCAGCTCCATAATTTCTCCAGTACAACATTTTTACTAATACTAATTTCTTTCAGTTCCTCATTCTGACTAGTCCCTTGGTTCTTTAGTATTTATAGGTGAAGCAGCAATTTACTTGTATTTCCTTCAATTTAGTATACTGTGTTCGCTGCTCACAACGCAGTCATCTCTACATTGGGTGACCCGTTTGCAGAACACGTTCACTCAATCTGAAAACAGGACCCCGAGCTTCTGGTTGCTGGCCATTTCAACACATCTCCCTGCTCTCATGCCCACATTCCTGTCCTTGGACTGCTGCAGTGTTGTAATGAATATCAACGCAAGCTCAAGGAGCAGCACCTGATCTTTTGATTAGGCACTCTACAGCCTCGCGGACTCAACCTTGAGTTCAACCATTTCAGAACATGACTGGCCTTTTTTTCCTATATTTTTCTATTTTTTCTTATGTTATTTTATTTTGTTTTATTTTATTTTATTTGTCAATCATGTGCCTGTTTTTCATGTAGACAGAGCTGCTCATGACTCTGCCATTAACACTCTCTCTGGACTAATGCTTTGTCTTTCACCACAAGCATTAACATGCTCTTTGCCTTTGTCCCATGACAGCTTTGATATTTAATCTATCCTGCCCTTTGTCCTATCACATACCTTCCCTTTTGTTCTCTTCCCCACCAACCCCCACTCCATTCACTTGCTTAAAATCTAATTCTTTTCTAACCTTTGCAAGTTCTGATGAAAGGTCACAGACCTGAAATGTTAACTCTGCTTCTCTCTCCACAGATACTGCCAGACCTGCTGAGTTTTTCCAGCACTTCCTGTTTTTATTTCAGATTTCCAGCATCTGCAATATTTTGCTTTTATTATCAAGAAAGACATCTTTTTCCTGCATTCTTGGAGATAGCAGTTGATGTCTGGTTTATTCTCATGGGCCAGTTGCCCAATCAGCCAGTAGTGAGGAATAGCTTCCTATAATGTTAACTGATATCTGACGAACATTCCTCATAACAGACTAAGTATTGGAATGAATTGCTTCATGGTTGAGACAAAATCGGATTCAGAAGCCAAGAGCTATCAGATTTTATTGGTCAACATTTTAGCTCCTCTGTCATGGATTAGTCAGTTCATTTAGAAGCTCATGTGAGTTAATGTTTCATCTCACATCCAATGAGGGCAATGCTGCTAAATAAGGGAAGACTCTTCTCTTCATAGCTCTCAAATTTAGCATTGTAGGAAGACTGTGAAGACTGAGAGTATTGGGAAAAAGAGTAGCATTTTTTTAAATGGAGAAACCAAGGTTCAAAGTTCAAATTCCACGGGGCAGAACATCGCTAAAGTAGAAGAATGTAGGAGGGAAGATGAGGCCACTAAGAAATTAATGGGCAGTATGACACTAAATTTAGGTAGATTGTATGAGAAATGGAAAGACTGAGAGAGGTAAGATCCCTGTGAAGAAAGAGTTTGAGTAGGAGATGGTACAATGAATCTTGAGTTCAACATAGTGCCCTGCAGCCCAAGGACATGAGAAACTTCTGACAATATATTGGCTTCCGTACTTGCCGTCAAACCATATAAAAATGCCTGTCACACACAAATGAGTCTGAGCTTTGACATTGTGGGTCTCTACGCTATTACACCCATAAACTGGCAGACAGAATCCCAAAAAAGCATTCCCAGGATCTCTTTGTGAATACTTATTTTGAGAATTAGCACTCAAGAAAATAAAAATTGCCCTAGGTTTGACTGGGTAGATTAGGAATGTTGTGAGCACACATGGTGAGTGATCACTGAGTGTATTTGGAAACAGTCACTGGTGAGTAAGCAGAGAACTAATAGCTACACTGGCTCATATCTATGACCTCATCAGCTATAAACTGAACCAGCTTTAAACCTCACCAAATGTTTTAAAGCTCCAAGGCCCTGGAGTCTTGTATGAACAGTGTTTTTAGAATCTAATTTAGTGTTAGAAATTAAAGAAACCTTGGCCTAGGAATAACTGTTGGCAAAATAAGCGAATGAATTACTTAATGTGTTCATACAATGTTCCTCTGTCTGCTAGCAGTCATCGTAAGATTTATTTTAAAATGTGTTAACACCTCTGTTAAAACAGCAGATGACAAAATGTCACATGATCACATAAAAGCTGGCATCATCGCCAATAATTTCTAGGTTCCTGTTCTTCATATATCTACAACCCATGGGATCTGTTCCTGTGTTAGAATTTACTGCTAACTCTCTTATTGGAAATGTTTATATGTTTCCACATTCTCCTCCAGCCCAATATAAGTGTAACACAATATCAGGTGAATCATATTCACTGAGATGATAGCTTCCCACGCCACTCCCCCAATTCCCAGGACTGGCTTGTACATTGTTGGTAAGCCTGTCTACTACCACCTCACTGAATCAATAGTCCACCACTGCCTCACCAGTAGTCCCCCAGCCTAGTCTCCTAAATCACTCCCCACATCCTAATTGTAGTTGCTGAATCAATAGTGCCCTACTTAATACTGTAGAACTCCCTCCTCTATTATTTCACAAGTATTCGCTGAAAGTGTGTATTTGAATTCAATAGTTTTTGTCAACACTCTTGTTTCTGCTGTTGCTCCGAGTAACAGATATTTTTGATTTTTTTTAACTATCTTCCACCACGTCACACTTTCCTCAGTTATTGCCCCAGCCATGACTCAATAGTAGCATGCTTGTGTCTGAGTCAAAAGGTTCAAGTCCTGCTGTAGAGCCTTGAGCACAAAATTCAGTCTGACAATTCAGTGCAGCCTGAGGGATGCTGCACTATCAGCAATGTTGTCTTTCAGCTAAGATGTTAACTGAGGCCCTGTCTACCCTCATAAGTACTTAAAAAATCCATGACACTAGTTTGAAGAAGAGCAGGCCAATATTTATCACTCATTGAAGATCACTAAAACAGATAATCTGGTCATTTATCTCAATACTGTTTACAGGACTTTGCTATGCACAAATTGGCTGCCATGTTTCATACATGTTACAACAATGACTGCATTTCAATAGTTCTTCATTGGCTGTAAAACACTTTGGGATGTCCTAAGGTCTTGAAAGGGCTATATAAATACAAGGTCCTTTTTTCTTTCACCCCTCAGTCCTCATAGGCTTCCACTGACACCTTGGCCGGGATTTTATGGGACAAAGTGGATGGCGATGGAGGCAGGGGGAGCCGTAAGATCGCGTCAGGTCGGTCCCCGCCGTCGTCATGCCGGAATGCAAGTTAACGAGTGACGGATACCAAGTTGCGTGGGGCCTCCACTCGTGTTTCAAAAATGAACAATTAAAAGGTAATTTAGATGATTGAGGAGGCAATTGAAACTGATTTTTCAGGCCCCTGCAAATTTTTCGAATAGCGTGCCAGCGACGCAATGGGGTCAGAGCGTCAGCAGCTTTTAAAGGGCGGCAACGGAGCGGAGGCTGGGTAGTATTTCAGCACCCACTGGAAGGGTCTCCCTGTTAGAGCAGCAGGGTCCAGGTGGCATGGGTATCATGCTGGCTAATGTGATTCCTTGGCTGGAGGCTGAAAAGCTGTGGCTGCTGGTGAAGATGGTGGTCGCTGGTCACAGGCTTCCTACTGGCCACAGTTTGATACAGGGCTCGGGTGCTGGTGGCCCATTAAACATGCTGCCAGCACTTCCTTCTGCGTCAGCTAATGATGCAGCTGTCACCTCAAGGACCGTCTCCAGAAGCTGGATGATTAGCAACGGCCAGCTGCCAGTCATTAATTGACCAGCCGGCAGGAGATCAGTCAGTAAATGGAGGTTGGAGCTTCCGCATCTGCATTCTCGTCAGGTCATGAAATATTCCAGCTACATCTCCCAGCACAATGATTTCCAAATACTTATCCACATTTACAAAGGCCTCACTACAATCTATCCCCATAACCTTCTCCATCTCTATATCCCACACCATGCCCTCCACTGCTTTGGGATGGATTTTACGCCGGGCGGACGGGAGCTGGCCATTGATGTAAAAGCCGGTGGCGAACCCACTTATGCCCATCCCGGGGATCCGTCCCGCATTTTATGAGTCTCTGGGCTTTAATTGGTCCGAGGTGGAACTTCCACCCACTTGAGGGAGGAAGTCCCGCCTCATTGAGCTGCTGACCAATCATCGGGCTGGCAGCTCTTAGTCCCAACAGCGCCACTGGGAGCGGTGCCCACTGCTGGGACTGCAGCCCCAGCAAGGACATGGAGCCATGAGTGCAGGCCAGTTTGGTTTGCCTCACCAGGGAGATCAGTTGTGTCCCAGCGAGGCAAGGGTGGTCATTTGGGGGAAGGGGGGCGTCTCGGGTCCTGGGGGTGGTTGGGGAAGAGGGGGTGGGCCTTGACAAACGGGCACAAGCCGCCAGCTTTCACTGGGTGGCCTTTCATGTCTCCCGGACACCCGCTTGCCATGGGTAAAATCCCCGTGGAGGTGGGCGAAGGCCTTTAAGTGGCCGTTAAGTGGCCACTTAAGGGCCTTGATTGGCCTGGAGCAGGAGGCCCATTTCTCACCCTCCCGGCCCAAGTAAAGTGGGGTGGAGGCGGGAGCAGGTCAGGAAGACCTCCTGGAGCCTCCCACTCAATTTTATGTCACCGCCCCCCGCCCCCCTCCTGCCACCATACGGCTCGCTGGGGTGGCATAAAATTCCAACCTTTGAGTCTGGATTGCTGTATGTCTGCCCCTAATCGCAAGCAGAGGCAGGGTCTTCGCCCATCATGGTCCTGCCATCTGGAATTCTCTCCCTAACCTCCTGAGTGGCATGGGACAAACCCACATCCTCAGTTGTACTGAATATAAGTTCCAGCCTCCCATACTTTTAAGCCTCAAATTGTGTTTATGTCACAAGATTACAAAATCGATACAGATAAGGAAGGCTCTTCAAAAAAATAGGGTTACTCCCATACAGTGTTCTCTTAATTACATCCCCTGCCCAACTGGAAATATATTTGGGGCGGCACAGTGGCGCAGTGGTTAGCACTGCAGCCTCACGCTCCAGCGACCCGGGTTCAATTCTGGGTACTGCCTGTGTGGAGTTTGCAAGTTCTCGCTGTGTCTGCGTGGGTTTCCTCCGGGTACTCCGGTTTCCTCCCACAGCCAGAAAGACTTGCAGGTTGATAGGTAAATTGGCCGTTATAAATTGCCCCTAGTATAGGTAGGTGGTAGGGAAATATAGGAACAGGTGGGGATGTGGTAGGAATATGGGATTAGTGTAGGATTAGTATAAATGGGTGGTTAATGGTCGGCACAGACTCGGTGGGCCGAAGGGCCTGTTTCAGTGCTGTATCTCTAAAAAAAAATATTTCCTGTTCTGATTAATTTACATCATTTTGGTATTGTTTCCCTTACAGCAGAAATAGTTAAGGGATGATTTAGTAGAGGTGTTCTAAATTATATGGATTTTGATAGAGTAAGTGAGGTGGGTCATTAATCAGAGGAGACAGATTTAAGATAATTAGCAAAAAGAGCCAGCGGGGAAGTGAGGAGAATTCTTTCTAAACAGTGAATTGTTCTGATCTGCAATGTCTGAAAGGCTGGTGGAAACAGATTCAATAGTAACTTTCAAAAGGGAATTGGATGTATGCTTGAAAAGGAAAAATTTACAGGCCTCTGGTGGAAGAGCAGGGGGGTGCGACTAATAGGATAGCTCTTTCAAACAGCCAGTACTGACACAATGGGCTGAACATCCTCCTTTTATGCTGTAAGATTCTATGGCATCAAGAACTTCCTAATATTATCCTAAATTTGCATTTTTGTAGTCTGGACCTCATTTTCTTCTCTCACGGTCACAATTTAAGTTGAAATAATGTTCTGGCTTTACCTTTTCTATTCTGTTTACTCTGTCAGTCATGAATGAGCTGGACGTACAGCCAACAAAATCGGAACTCAGTGATGCCATTGATTCTCTAGCCAGCGGAAAAGCCCCTGGGAAGGACGGCATTACCCCTGAAATCATCAAGAGTGCCAAGCCTGCTATACTCTCAGCACTGTACGAACTGCTTTGCCTGTGCTGGGACGACGGAGCAGTACCACAGGACATGCGCGATGCCAATATCATCACCCTGTATAAGAACAAGGGTGACCGTGGTGACTGCAACAACTACCATGGAATCTCCCTGCTCAGCATAGTGGGGAAAGTCTTCACTCGAGTCGCTTTAAACAGGCTCCAGAAGCTGGCTGAGTGTGTCTACCCTGAGGCACAGTGTGGCTTTTGAGCAGAGAGATACACCATTGACATGCTGTTCTCCCTTCGACAGCTACAGGAGAAATGCCGTGAACAACAGATGCCCCTCTACATTGCTTTCATTGATCTCACCAAAGTCTTTGACCTCATCAGCAGACATGGTCTCTTCAGACTACTAGAAAAGATTGGATGCCCACCAAAGCTACTAAGTATCATCACTTCATTCCATGACAACATGAAAGGCACAATTCAGCATAGCAGCGCCTCATCAGACACCTTTCCTACCTTTCCTATCCTGAGTAGCGTGAAACAGGGCTGTGTTCTCGCATCTACACTGTTTGGGATCTTCTTCTCCCTGCTGCTCTCACATGCGTTCAAGTCTTCAGAAGAAGGAATTTTCCTCCACACAAGATCAGGTGGCAGGTTGTTCAACCTTGCCCATCTAAGAGCGAAGACCAACGTACGGAAAGTCCTCATCAGGGAACTCCTCTTTGCTGACGATGCTGCATTAACATCTCACACTGAAAAGTGTCTGCAGAGACTCATCGACAGATTTGCGGCTGCCTACAACGAATTTGGCCTAACCATCAGCCTCAAGAAAACGAACATCATGGGACAGGACGTCACAAATGCCCCATCCATAAATATCGGCGACCACACTCTGGAAATGGTTCACGAGTTCACCTACCTAGGCTCAACTATCACCAGTAACCTGTCTCTCGATGCAGAAATCAACAAGCGCATGGGAAAGGCTTCCACTGCTATGTCCAGACTGGCCAAGAGAGTGTGGGAAAATGGTGCACTGACACAGAACACAAAAGTCCAAGTGTATCAAGCCTGTGTCCTCAGTACCTTGCTCTACGGCAGCGAGGCTTGGACAAAGTACGTCAGCCAAGAGCGACGTCTCAATTCATTCCATCTTCGCTGCCTCCGGAGAATCCTTGGCATCAGGTGGCAGGACCATATCTCCAACACTAAAGTCCTTGAGGCAGCCAACATCCCCAGCATATACACCCTACTAAGCCAGCGGCGTCTGAGATGGCTTGGCCATGTGAGCCGCATGGAAGATGGCAGGATCCCCAACGACACATTGTACAGCGAGCTCGTCATTGGTATCAGACCCACCGGCTGTCCATGGCTCCGCTTTAAACACATCTGCAAACGTGACATGAAGTCCTGTGACATTGATCACAAGTCGTGGGAGTCAGTTGCCAGTGATCGCCAGAGCTGGCGGGCAACCATAAAGGCAGGGCTAAAGCGTGGCGTGTTGAAGAGACTTAGCAGTTGGCAGGAAAAAAGTCAGAAGCGCAAGGAGAGAGCCAACTGCGTAACAGCCCCGACAACCAATCTTATCTGCAGCACCTGTGGAAGAGTCTGCCCCTCTAGAATTGGCCTTTATAGCCACTCCAGGCGCTGCTTCACAAACCACTGACCACCTCCAGGCACTTACCCATTGTCTCTCGTGACAAGGAGGCCAAAGAAGAACTATCTTATATATGGGGTCTCCCCCGAGTCAACTGATTTCAAGATGGAGGGGCCCTCTGATGCTTTTCTCACCACCAAAAGAGTTTGATTAATTCCCCTATGCCTTGGTGCCAAAATTGGATCTATTTTCTTGTAATAAAACTGGAAAGTGCTGGAAATACTCAGCAGATTTGGCAGCATCTGTGGAGAGAGAAGCAGAGTTAACGTTTCCCGTCAGTGACCCTTCATCAGAACACAGACACAGGTTCTGATGAAAGGTAACAGACAGGAAACGTTAACTTTGCTGCCAGACCTGATGAGTATTTCCAGTACTTTCTGCTTTTATTTCAGATTTCCAGCATCTGCAGTATTTTGCATTTATGTATTTGCTTATAACTTGGCTTTGCTACCAGCACAGTACAGTCTCTGATCTACACATACTCTGCTGTTGTCATTGTTTCAAGCTCTGCTTACCCAGCTCTTCTTTCAGTAGTTTTGGCAGTTGTTGTACTGGTTCTCTTGCTTCAGGCAGAAGTTCTTGGTTAGTTTTTGGTTCCTGTCAATTTGGGCAGAGACATCATGATATTTTAATATGGACTGAAGGATGAGTGGAGTTAAATTATTCCAGCAAGATCGTTCTTGTAAAGACAGTTAAGATCTTAAGGGACCCATATGAAGTTGGAAATGATGGGCAGAGGATAATAAAAGTGCTAAATCAGCACTTGGATGTTTTTACCAGAAAGCAAGTCCCCAGAAAGGTACTTGTCACATAGTGGATATGTTAACGGACTAGTAATCCAGAGGCCTGGTTTCCAGAAAACCTGAGTTCAAATCCGACCAAGGCAATTTGAGAATTTGAATTAGTTGAAAAAAAATATTGAAATAAAAAGCTGGTAGCACAAAGTGGCCATGAAACTGTCAAATTGTAAAAGCTGGAGTGGTTCATTAATATCCTTAGGGAAGGAAACCGGCCACCCTTACATA
Organism: Heterodontus francisci; assembly: GCF_036365525.1. Taxonomy (NCBI): domain Eukaryota; kingdom Metazoa; phylum Chordata; class Chondrichthyes; order Heterodontiformes; family Heterodontidae; genus Heterodontus; species Heterodontus francisci. The sequence continues at coordinate 53,881,387 of NC_090375.1, forward strand.
GTCCGGTCTATATGTGACTCCAGTCTCTCACCAACAGAGTTAACTATCTTCTGAAGTGGCCTTTGCAAGGAACTCAGTTGTAACAAATTACAACAGCAATTAAAGAAGACCCAGCACCACTTTTTCAGGGTAAGTAGGATGGGCAATAAAAGCTGGCCTTTCTAGCAATGCCCCCATACTCAGAATCAATAATGAATATATAAAAAAAATCTAATATCAAACAAACATTGCCCACGTTCTGGGCTTTGACTGTAGTGAAGCTGCAACCTGAGCGGTGACGGGCACTAGATCAAAACCATGCCTTTCCTGGACACATCTTCCTGTCAACACCTATCTGGCAACCCTGGAGGAATATGTGCAAAATGCCATTTGACTCCTCTCTATTTCCCTGCTTATGCCTGCTCCAGGTGCATGCATTCCAATCCCTATTCTATTGGGTAATGCCTGTAAATCCAGGTGTAACTAGTCTCTTCCCTTTCCTCTCAAAAATTGAGCAATCCCCTGGTACAAAGGAGAGATGAATCTTCCTAACTGTTTATTCTACTACTTTCTATTTTTACCTCAGATTTGACATTTTTATATTTATCCTATCAAGGACTGAACATCCCAGACAAGGCATTTTCTATGACCCAACAAGGGATGGTTGTTAACTGCTGATTCTTTTTTCTCCTGCCTGACCTCTGCTTGCCTTTTGTCCTTCACATTGGTATGCATAACTGATCCAGACTCTTCATTCAGGTCACGTTTACTTTGAGCCCCAAAGTTCTTCAGAGTCGAGGCATAACTACAAGATCTCTGTCACAAATCATCTGATTTAATATGTCCTTGTAAATCTGAAAAGTGAAAAGGCCAACTTCCCTTATGGAAAATGTTGCAAACATTCTTGCTTGCACTTCAATGTTCTCCATTCATGGGATCATATTAGAATGTTACAACTGGCCTCTATGGCCCAGAGACAAATAATGCTATGGCACTGTAAATAGAGCTTGACATAGCATTCCTTTGCCTTTGGCCCTTGAAGTTGATTCTAATGTTGTTTCCTTAGAATTTATCCTACTGCATCAATTGATGTTATCATGGTGCACAAAGATATCTTTCTCCTGGGTTTTTTCTCCTCTCTCCTTTCATCTCCTGAAGGACTCTTTTGGGCTGACAACTAGGGATGGGCAATAAATGCTGGCCTTTCCAGTGATACCCATATTCCAAGAATTAATTTTTAAAAATTCTTTGAAGGTAGTGGCCCTTAAAGTATTGGTACAGGTGATTAGCATGTTCTCTGCAAATTTGCTCAAATGTTGTGCAATGTGCTATAATAAATGATCATGTGATATACACATACACACATGAATCAATCTTGACGTACCTTTTTGAAGGTGTTTTCAGGGACAGTAATAAGAAGTTGCCTTCTCTCAGCTTCCTCTAGCTCCTTGGGGGCAGTGCTCATGCTGTATCTTCCTTCATACACCTTGGTTCTGGATGACAAACAGCTTGAAATTATGGGGCTTTCACCCTTTACAGTGCTGTTTGATGGGATCACTTTGACTTTTGACTCTGCTGATACCTCACTTTTACCAACAGGAAGTTCGAAGAGGTCCCGCAGCATCCTAATGTCAATGGCAGTGTTCTTAATTTGAGACATGTTGTCCATTGATTTGCACCTTTGTTGAGGAAGGCCAAAAGGCTGCGTGTCTTTCCTTTCAAACACCATTCTTAAGGACTCCATCTTGTTTCTGGATGGAGCTGTTGGAGACAGAATCTTGGAAAGAACACATTTCCTTCAATATTTTCAAATTTAAAAAGACATCTCTTTCTTAGCACTATGAATTCCTTTTTAATAAAAAAAAAACACTCCCCAACAATCTTCTGCTCTTGTGTTATCTTGTTGGGATACACAGAGGCCATGGCAACGCCTCTACCAATCAGAGTTCACTTGCCAACCAATCAGCACTCTCTTCTTATGCAGTATAAAGTTGTTGTTCTCCCTTACATCTGTATTCTTACAGATTATCCTGATGAGTGCAAGGCGATAAGCTTCGACAACATGTCTCTATTTTCAGCAATACTCAAGTTCTATACTACCAAATGACTAAATATTGTTTTCGCAAAGATGGTGGGTGCCCTATTAACACTGCAAAGTATTTTACATCAAGTAATGCAATGTTTCACAATAAGAGAAAGCACTGGAAGGATTTACTCACCTTTTGCTTTTCTTCTTCTGATTCTGTGCTTAGATTCACTGTGCTTTGATATCTATGAGAACAAACCAAACAGTTTTGGACAGAATAAGTTACACCTACAGAGAGGATTCCAAGAATGAATGTCCTGAGCAAAGACTGACACTCTTCCTACCAGGAGGTGCTAGAGAGCTCCCTGTTTCCAATTTCCCATTCCTCAGTGTGAGATGCTACAACTTTCACTGAGCATTTTTTCACTCATTACAGCCCAGATCAGGAAGCAAATGAACTTGAACAGGCTTTGAACCTGTTTCCTTCTCTGCTCTATGATACTGAGGACAAGTGCATTAAAACTCAGCATCATCACTCTGCTCCAAAGGAGGCATTTAATAAATAATGAAACTGAAAGTAATAATTTCAATAAGATTTTGCAATATACGCTTTGTAATCTTGTGGGCACCCATAATCCTGGCTCTTGCCAATCTGTTCTATCATTGGCTCCACCACAGGCTTATCACTGCTCTTCTCAATATAAATCTGGACTCAAGTATAGGTGATACAATATCAAAACTTACAAAATTCTTAAAGGGCATGACAGGATGGATGTGGATAGGATGTTTCTCCCAGCTGGTGAACTAGAACCAGGGGACATAGTCTCAGAATATGGGGTAGGCCATTTAAGAGTGCAATTAAGAGGAATTTCTTCACTCAGAGGTGGTGAATCTTTGAAATTCTCTACCCCAGAGGACTGTGGAAGCTCAATCATTGAGCATGTTCAAGACAGAAATCGATAGATATCTGGATACTAATGACATCAAGGAATATGTGGATAACATGGGAAAGTGGCATTGGAGGTAGATGATCAGCCATGATCTAATTGAATGGCGGAGCAGGCTCAACAGGCTGAATGGCCTACTCCTGCTCCTATGTTCCTAAAATCGGCAGCCATAAAATTAAGGAATCATAGACTCCTATAGCACAGAAGGAGATCATTCGGCCCACCTTGCCTGTGCTGCAGTGTGGCAAATATGAAGAGGACTGTAAGCAGTTTTGGAAGAACATAGACAGGCTAGCAGATTGAGCAGATAAATGCCAGATGCAACTTAATGATGAAAAATCTGTGTTGATACATTTTGGAAGGAAAAATAAGGTGATTAAGTGTACAAAGAATAAATCTTTAAAAGGAGTAGAAGAGCAGAAAGAATTAGGGGTTCAGCAACACAAGTCCTTAAAAGTGAGAGAGGACAAGGCTTTCACCCAAAGTTGAAATGTCCATCACCTAAAAGGACAAAGGCAGCAATGGCATGGGAATGCCATCATCACCAAGTTCACCTCCAAGTCACACATCACACCCATTTGCACATCTATCACTGCTCCTGAATCGAGGCTGGCTCAAAATATGGAACCAACTGTGATGAAATATAGGTACAATAGGCTTAATTAGGTAGAATTTAGATATAGTTAATATACTGTACCTTTTAGAATTAAAGATTGAATAAATGGTCAGTTTTCAAATGTCACTGACATTCCCCTTTTAAGAAGGTAGAGTTAAAAATTTTAAGATCTTTCAAGGTCCCTGTTATGAACCAGAAACAAGTTGGGAAATCCATTTCAGTCTCTCTGTTGCCAGGGACTTGAAAGATAAACACACACATTGAAATATCCTGTGTGACATCAGTAAGAGGTAGCAATAAACTTAATTAGTTTATGGGGTTGTTGATGCAGACAGATCAGCTCAAAAGGTTGCTTTAAGGTACCGTAAAGAAGACAATTATAGGTAATAAAACAATAAAGAAAATGGACTTACAGGAACAAGAGGCCAAGTAAATACAATTATAAACATTCTGACCAGATAAATGCTCACAACTTCAAGAACAGGGGATTTCCAGTAAAACATTAAGTAGAGAGTTAGTTAATGATACTACCAAATATGGATCTTGAAAGCAAGAAAAATACACCAGAAAGGTAACACATATGCTTAAAGGTCAGGTGATACCTTAGCAACAGTATAAACATGAGAGTTTTTGAAGCAACAATTAGAAGTGTTGAATTCCTCAAATAATACTCCTCACCCCATGCCTTACTCGGGGAATTTAAGATAAAAATTTACTTTAAATTTTGATGGATATTCTAAGATAATTTTGCTGTAACATTAGCAGGCTTAAACATTTGGATTCTATGTTAGAAATAAAATTATATGTTACATATCTTAGTAATATTTGATATTGTAATATACTTATCCACTTAGAAGTGTATTGCATGTTAAATTCTTGAGTAAATATATAAAAGTTAATAAACCGTCTCATGTAGCATTCTGTATACAACTACAAGAACTCCCTCTCTCTGTCTCTTTTGGTGGAGAGATTCGTATTGGAGAGAGTTACCCATACCCTTATAATATCTGGGATATTTATGACTTAGCTATAATCATATTAAAAATAAGCTATCCGAAAGATGGTAATACTTTCTGTTAGTTTTCTTTCTTTGAGGGAAAGCTAGTTCAATTCTTTGGATCCAATTAAGTGTCTATAAGAATTTGTCTGGTTTGAGCTTCATTAAAGGAGCTTCATAGGGATGTACTCCTGATATGGTTTGGTCCCTATAAGGGACTATAGGGGTTAAAGTCATAAATCATTTCACAACAGCATTGTTAGAGCACCTTCACCACATGGACTGCAGCAGTTCGAGAACATCCACCACCACCACCTTCTTAAAGGGTAACTAGTGATTGTCGCATCTCAGGCTGAAGAATCACACTTGAAATCACAACTTTAACTTTATAACAAATATTTAGCAAGTGTTTTATGAAAGACTTCTGTAGAGTTCTCACTTCATGTTCTCACTACTGGATCATGTACTTATTTGAACTTACAACCCCCAGGTCAGTTGTTTACTCCAAAGCACTGAGTCCCTTTCAATTTCACTTCCAAGTACCATATATTCTTTATTACTCAAGACCACACATACAATCATTCCATTCCTGCCTTACCAGACTAAAACATGTCGATGATTTTTGGACATAATCACAGCACATAATCTTCATATTGTTTTGATGGTCTCCTCTCGCGTGTGGTCTTCCTGTTACCTTAGGAACTCTGGTCACCACGTCAGGAATAGGCAATGTCGTCAGCCCTCTGGAACCGATGTTTCTTCCTCTACATAGCAAACTGCCTGCCTGCCAACAACATCACTGGCTTAGACTTCTGAATCGTTGGATGTCAGCTTTGCCTCAGCTCCTACATCTGCTTCATCTGCCATTGTGCCTTTATCACCATGATACTTTTCAACGCATGAAGAATTTCTGTCATACAGTACTCCTTCTGGAGACTGCACAGTCAATTTCCCTTCTTGGCAATAACAGTGTCCGGCTTGGGATAATATGGTGTATCCATCTTACTCGTACTCTCCCGTCTCAGCAATACTTCATCACCTGGCATCACATCAGATTGTCTAGAACTCCTTCTGTGGTCTGCATAAAATTTTTCAACACCCTTTTTCTCAGCATCGCGATCTCAAACATCCTGATCAACTCTAATGTCCCTCAGCTCTGGTATCTTGGTGCGTACTTTGCATCCAAATAACAACTCAGCTGGGCTCTTTCCCGTCGTTTTGTGTGTAGTTGCTCTATACATTGCCACATATGACAACAACATCTCTTTCCAGTTTTTATTCTCAGTTTGAGCAATCCTCATCTGTTTGTCTAAGGATTGGTTTTGTCTTTCCACTTCCCCATTTGCCTGTGGCCATTTAGGTGTTACTGTGTGATGGTGATTACTTGTGACTTGCATGTAATCTGCAAAGGTCTGTGAAATGAATTGTGGCCCATTATCTGAATACAAAGTGACTGGTAGACCATGCCTTGCAAATATTTCAGTCACTGCAAACACAGGTTTCTCTGCCGTTGTAGACTTCATTATCACATACTCATAATAATGGCTGTAATCGTCAATTACTACTAGTATGGACTCTCCTGATGGAGATGGACCTAAGAAGTCAACTGCTACATTCTCCCATGGTACTACGTACTGGTTCTAGTGGATTGGGTCTACTGACAAGTTAACATTTATGACCTGTTTTGACAAAATGTTCCACATCTTTGTCCATCCCTGGCCACCATATTTTGGTTCGTAAGCTTTGCTTGGTACCAACTAGCTAGCATTGCTAGTCTAGGTCTAAGGTTTTGCGGCACTATAAGTCTGTTATCTCTGAGAATACACTTCTCAATTGTGCACAGTTCGTCTTGTATAATAATGTATGTCTTGAATGGGCAATTCTCCCAATTTCCAGCTTGGATTCTCTGTCTGATGTTATTCAATTCTGGATCTTTGTCTGACTCTCTTTCAATCTCTCTAGTTGTCATTGTTCTGTGTAGCATGAACTGCCACAAACAGCTTCCTTCTGTCATGAAGATCTGTGTGTATGTCCTTCAACTGACTCTATGATGTCTTGGTCAACCAGTTCCTTGACCTTTGCCTCAACATTCCCTCTCAGACCAAAAGGTGTTCTATGTACAGACTGAGCTACAGGCTTCACGTTCTTGTCAATTGTTAATCTCACTTGGTGGTTGTGCCACTTCCCAATTCCTTGAAACACTGGTTCAAACTCCTCTCGAAGCTGCACTTAGGATTTCACAGAATTCACTTTCAATCCAATGTGCAGCACCCCCAAGGCTTGGGCAGTGTCTCTACTCAGAAGAGGCTCACCATCCCACTTAATCACCTACGAATTCTGCCTCCACACTCTGATCCCCAGCTCTTACACTCAGTGAAACATGCAACAGTTTGAAGTGGAGTTTTAGATGTGTAAGGATAAAGCTTTTTGACACATTTTTGAGATGTGCACTTGATTCTCTTTGTCTTCAGTTCCTCCCACAGTGCTCTGCTGATGACATTACTGTCACTGCCTGAATCCACAATAATGCTCACTTCAACACCCCCAACAATCACTGGAACATTCTCATGGTTGCTTCCATTGACAGAAAACATGTATTCACGATTGATATTCATGTCCTCACTCACTGCATCTTCTTCAACTCATCTCACAATTGTACTACTTCCATCTCTCTTTCCTTTACATGGTTTGCCAGGCTTCCCACTCTGTTCAGCTTTGCTTCTGCACTTCTTGGCAAAATGATCTTTGCTCCCACATTTTCTGCATATCTTCCCCTTGGCAGGGCAGCAATCATCTCTTCCATAGTGCTCCAAGTTGCTACATCTGAAACACTCTCTCAGACTTTTGCAGTTTACACTTACGCGTACCTAGATTCTGTTGTGTCACTTGTTTAACCTCAGATTTTGTCATGCCGATGGCAGAAATAGGACCAAATTTCATACTGTGAACTTGTCCATCCACTGCTTCCAATACAGCCGCTATCTTCAAAGTGTCATCCAACGTTAAGTCACCTCCTCTTTCCAGCAGCCTGCACCTCAACTTATCCGACTTACAATGTTGGACCACTTGATCCATTATCTGGTTCTTCAAATCCGTCACAACATAATTGCATCCATCTGATGCCTGCCTCAAATGAGTCACAAATTAGACTACTGTTTCCCACTCTTTCTGTCTCATTTGATGGAAAACATGCCTATGGAATGTGGCATTTGGCGTCACCACAAAATGGTCCTTCAAAGCATGTTCATAATCTGCCTTTTCTCCCATGTTAGGCAACGTCATGAAAGTCTCCTTCACCAAAGCTCTGCATTGGACAGTAATAAGATCCGTCTGCACTTCCATTGCCCCGTCCAACAACAAACCACGACTGTCATCATACGCTTCAAACTCCTCCAGCCGCGCTTTCCATTTCACACTGACGGAACTGGCATCACCTGTAGGAGGAAATGGCTCAATTCTCCGGACTGCAGACATATCAGCTCCAGCAAATGCCATGACACAATCCTAAATATCTCTGAATTTAACTCGTTGCCAATATCACATGTTAGGCTGAAGAATCACACTTGAAATCACAACTTTAACTTTAACAAAGACTTAACAAGTGCTTTATTAAAGACTTCTGTAGAGTTTTGCTTAGTGTTCTCATTACTGGAGCATATGCTTATTTGAACTTACAACAACCGCAGGCCAGGTGTGTTCCCGAAAACACTGAGTTCCTTTCAGTTTCACTTCCAAATACCATATAGTTTCTAATACTCAAGCCCTCACTTACAATCATGACAGGGATGTGTAATAATTGCCGGCCTGTCAGCAATGCCAACTTCCCAAGAAAGGATAATGATAAGAAAAATAATACTTATTTGGTGCATGTTCTATATTTCGAAACTACAGGATTTTGTTTTATTTGTTCCTGGGATGTAGGGAACTCTGGCAATCCCATATTTATTGCCCATTCTTAGTTGCCCTGTTGGCAGTAAATCAAGCAAATATGCTGAGAATGCCGAAAGGCATTAGATGAAGTCTTTCATAAGTTGAAGCTAATGGCATTGAAGGCAAATTATTGACCTGGTTAGGAAATTGGCTGAGTGGCAGGAGACAGAGCATAGGGATAATGGGCAGCTACTCTAATTGGCAGGATGTGACTAGTGGTGTCCTGCATGGATCTGTATTGGTGCCTCAATGATTCACTGTATTCATTGCATTAGATGTTCTAATTGTAACTAGACTGGCCAAGAGAGTGTGGGAAAATGGAGCACTGACACGGAACACAAAAGTCCGAGTGCATCAAGCCTGTGTCCTCAGTACCTTGCTCTACAGCAGCGAGGCCTGGACCACGTATGTTAGCCAAGAGCAACGTCTCAATTCATTCCATCTTTGCTGCCTCTGGAGAATCCTTGGCATCAGGTGGCAGGAGCGTATCTCCAATGCAGAAGTCCTTGAGGCGGCCAACATCCCCAGCATATAGACCCTAAGACCCTACTGAGCCAGCGGTGCTTGAGATGGCTTGGCCATGTAAGCCGCATGGAAGATGGCAGGATCCCCAAGGACACATTGTACAGTGAGCTCGTCACTGCTATCAGACCCATCAGCCGTCCATGTCTCCGCTTTAAAGAGTCTGCAAATGCGACATGAAGTCCTGTGACATTGATCACAAGTCGTGGGAGTCAGCTGCCAGTGATCGCCAGAGCTGGCGGACAGCCATAAAGGCAGGGCTAAAGAGTGGCGAGTTGAAGAGACTTAGCAGTTGGCAGGAAAAAAGACAGACGCGCAAGGGGAGAACCAACTGCGTAACAACCAATTTATCTGCAGCACCTGTGGAAGAGTCTGTCACTCTAGAATAGGCCTTTATAGCCACTCCAGGCGCTGCTTCACAAACCACTGACCACCACCAGGCGCTTACCCATTGTCTCTCGAGACAAGGAGGCCAAAGAAGATGTTGGGCTAGAAAGCCACATATCCACGTTTGCCGATGACACAAAGATTGACATTGTAATCATGGAAGCGTATTACAAATTACAAAAAGATATGAATAAAGTGAATGGGAAACACTGTGGAAAATGGATTTCAATGTAGGCAAATACGAGGTTATCCACTTTAGACATCAAAAGAAAAGAACTGAGTACTCTTTAAAAGCTAGAACCAGTAGAGGTCCAAAGAAACCTGAAGGTCCGGGTAGATAGATCATTAAAATGTCATGAACAAGTACAGAAAATAATGAGAATGGCTAATGGAATGGTGGCCTTTGTATCTAGAGAAATAGAACACACGAGAATAGAAATGATGCTACAGCTAAAACAAAGCCCTCTTAAGGCCACCCTTGGAGTATGGGAGCAATTCTGAGCACCACACCTTAGGATGGACATATTGGCTTTGGAGGGAGAGCAGTGTAAATTTTGCAGCATAGATTTACCAGAATGATACTTGGATTCTGAGCATTAAATTATGAAGCAAGGTTGCAAAAACTAGGGTAATATTCCCTGGAATTTAGAAGGTTAAGAGATGCTTTGATTGAAATATTCAATATATTAAGAGGAACAGATAGGGTAGATGGTAAGAAACTATTTACACTGGTGGAAGAATCTAGGATGAGGGGGCATAGTCTAAATATTAGAATCAGACCTTTCAGGAGTGAAATTAGGATATACTTCTACACACAAAGGGTGGTAGAAGTTTGGAACTCTCTTCAACAAATGGCAATTGATGCCAAATCAATTGTTAATTTTAAAACTGAGATTGTTATTTTTGTTAACCAAGGTGTTGGAGGTGTTGGAGGTTTTGAAGCGCATTAAGGTGGATAAATCCCCAGGGCCTGACCAGGTGTATCCTAGGATGCTATGGGAAGCAAGGAAGGAGATTGCTGGGGCCCTGGCAGAGATTTTTGTATCATCGTTAGCCACGGGTGAGCTACCAGAAGACTGGAGGATAGCTAATGTTGTGCCTTTATTTAAGAAGGGCAGCAGGGATAAGCCAGGGAACTACAGGCCAGAGAATCTTACATCAGTGGTGGGAAAGTAACTGGAAGGGATTCTGAGAGACATGATTTATATGCACCTGGAAAGGCATGGTCTGATTAGGGATAATCAGGATGGCTTTGTGCGTGGGAAATCATGTCTCACGAATTTGATTGAGTTTTTTGAGGAGGTGACCAAGAGGATCGATGAGGGCAGGGCAGTGCACGTTGTCCACATGGACTTTAGCAAGGCCTTTGACAAGGTCCCACATGGTAGGCTGGTCCAGAAGGTTCGAACAGATGGGATTCATGGTGAGCTAGCAAATTGGATACAAAATTGGCTTGGTGATAGGAGGCAGAGGGTGGTAGTGGAGGGTTGTTTTTCAGATTGGAGGCCGGTGACCAGTGGTGTGCCGCAGCGATTGGTGCTGGGCCCTCTGTTGTTTGTCATATATATTAATGACTTGGATGTGAATGTAGGGGGCATGATTAGTAAGTTTGTTGGTGACACCAAAATTGGTGGTATAGTGGACAGTGAAGAAGGTTGTCTAAGGTTACAACAGGATATTGATCAACTGGGAAAATGGGCAAGGGATTGGCAAATGGAATTTAATGCAAACAAGTGTGAAGTGATGCATTTTGGGAAGTTAAATCAGGGCAGGACATATACAGTGAATGGCAGGGCCCTGGGGAGTGTTGTTGAGCAGAGAGACCTTGGGGTGCAAGTACATAGTTCCCTGAAAGTGGCAACACAGGTAGACAGGGTGGTGAAGAAGGCGTATGGCATGCTTGCCTTCATCGGCCGAGGCATTGAGTACAAGAGTTGGGATGTCATGTTACATTTGTACATAATATTGGTTAGGCTGCATTAGGAGTACTGTGTGCAGTTCTGGTCACCGCACTACAGGAAAGATGTGATTAAGCTAGAGAGGGTGCAGAAAAGATTCACAAGGATGTTGCCTGGTTTGGAGGGCTTGAGTTATAAAGAGAGATTGGATAGGCTGGGTCTGTTTTTCCTAGAGCGAAGGAGGCTGAGAGGGGACATGATAGAGGTATATATGAGAGGCATAGATAGGGTAGATAGCCAGAGTCTGTTTCCCATGGTAGGGTTGACTAAAACTAGAGGGCATAGATTTTAGGTGAGACGGAGGAGGTTTAAAGGGGATCAAAGGGGTAAATTTTTCACACAAAGAATAGTGGGTATCTGGAATGAGCTGCCAGAGGAGATGGTGGAGGCAGCAACAGTAGCAACATTTAAGAGGCATCTGGACAGGTACTTGAATGAGCAAGGCATGGAGGGATGTGGAATTAATGCAGGCAGGTGGGATTAGTATAGATAGGCATTAAGGTCGGCATGGACGCAGTGGGCCGAAGGGCCCGTTTCTATGCTGTATGACTCTATGACTCTATGACTAAAGGTATTAAGGGATATGGGGCACAGGTGGATGTGTGTAATTAGATCACAGAATGCTGGAACAAACTCTATGGGCTAAACGACCTACTCCTGTTCCGATATTCTTATGTTCCTAATATCCTTAGGATTCTCCTGTTCTGCCTATGCATATGTGAGGTTTCTGCCAAACTTATACCAAACCAGTAGTGGGAGAAACCTTGAGCAAATTCTCAGTGACAGTTTGTGACTGGAGTCACATGTAGGTCAAATTGGGTAGGAACACCAGGTGCCCTTTCCTGAAGGGCCTTTTTTTCTGACTATTCAATAGCTTTCATGGCCATTTTTTTTTCTGGTGTCAGCCACAAGTGACGAAGTTGCCAGTCTAGTATCACAACCACTATATTAACATATCCATATTCAGATTTATTGTTGTAATTTTTAGTTGAAAATGACTGTCATTTGGAAATGAATTATTTTTCAATACAGTTTAAAATTTTGTTCCCTGGCAACAGATGATCTATCACTCAGAGAAGAGCATTTTAATTAATTTTCTTTTTCTTTTTTTGTCTAGTAGCAAAAAAGGAATTCAAACATAGCCTCAGAAACCATAGCAGCATTCCAGTCAGGACAGCAGCCTGCAAATATAGAACTGTGCACATTCCTTCCAATACTGCCCCTCCCCATGGCATGTGATGCTGCATTTTTATAAGGGTCTGGATAATGCTGATAGTTTTTTTCATTCTGCCCAGCCCCTCAAAGTGCAGCTCCCTGCTTTCTCTGTGCAGCCACCACCTTCCCACCACCCTCACTGTGGATGGGAATCCCAGATCTCAGGAGATTTCCCACAGAGTGTGCAATGGTACTAAGCGACTTCCAACAGGAGCACAGAAGGTAGGAATACCTTCACCACATGGACTGCAGCGGATCAAGAGGCTGACTCATCACCACCTTCTCAAATAGCCACAAGGGAGGGGCAATAAATCCCACCCTAGCCCCATTCCAAGAATGAAATTTTAAAAAGAACACATTGTGAGGAGGATTCTACTTTGCCCCAATTTCGTCTGTCAACATCAGCATGTGAACAGCACCTCCCAAAGTACGTCAAAGTTCTTTGGTTGGCCTGCAGGAGTTTGATTTGGAGACTCTGAGACACTGTCATCAGCATTTTCCTCAGGGGAGGGGGTAAGAAATTCTCCAAGTGTGATAGGCTCCTGCTTGTGTCAGAGGCAAAAATATTCTCTTTAATGTCACCTCTCTCTCTGCTGGCTGCTGTGAGAAAACAAAATACATGAGAGGTCCGAACTTGTAACAGCTGGTCCAATAGCAGCAACTGATGTGTTGTGCAGCTGATATAACTTTGTACATGAGTGTGTCACTAACTATGGACACAAAATGCGATTGGAGGAGAAAACACACTGGCTGACACCAGAAAAAAAAAATGGCCATGAAAGCTATTGAATAGTCAGAAAAAAAGGCCCTTCAGGAAAGGGCACCTGGTGTTCCTAACCAATTTGACCTACATGTGACTCCAGAAAGTATAAGCAATGTAGGGTGTATTTTGACTTTTTGGATTGAGTTTGTTTACAGCGGAGAAACTTGGCAAACTGCAAAGGGACTTGGGTGTCCTTGTTCATAGGCCACTGAAAGCTAACATGCAGGTACATCAAGCAATTAAGACAGATGGTATGTTGGCCTTCATTGCAAGAGGATTTGAGATTTGACTATAGGAGTAAAGATGTTTCATCACAATTATATAGAGCCTTGGTAAGACTGCACCTGGAGTACGGTGTGCAGTTTTGGTCTTCTTACCTAAGGAAAGGTATACTTGGGAGTGCAACAAAGCTTCGCCAAACTAATTCCTGGGATGGAGGGATTGTCTTATGAGGAATGATTAAATAGACTGTGCCTTTATTCTCTGGAGTTTAGAAGAATGAGAGGTGATCTCATTCAAACATGCAAAGTTCTTAGAGGGCTCGACAGGGTAAATGCAGGAAGGATGTTTCCCCTGACTGGGGAGTCTAGAACCAGGGGACAGTCTCAGAATAAGGGGCAGGCCATTTAGGACTGAAATGAGGAGGAATTTCTTCACTCAGAGGGTGGTGAATTGTTGGAATTCTCTGCCCAGAGGGCTGTGGAGGCTCAGTCATTGAGTACATTCAAGACTGAACAAAGAACAAAGAACAGTACAGCACAGGAACAGGCCATTCTGCCCTCCAAGCCTGCGCCGATCTTGATGCCTGTCTAAACTAACACCTTCTGCACTTCCGGGGACCATATCCCTCTATTCCCATCCTATTCATGTATTTGTCAGGATGCCTCTTAAACGTCGCTATCGTACCTGCTTCCACCACCTCCCCTGGCAGCAAGTTCCAGGCACTCACCACCCTCTGTGTAAAGAACTTGCCTCGCACATCCCCTCTAAACTTTGCCCCTCTCACCTTAAACCTATGCCCCCTAGTAACTGACTCTTCCACCCTGGGAAAAAGCTTCTGACTATCCACTCTGTCCATGCCACTCATAACTTTGTAAACCTCCATCATGTCGCCCCTCCACCTCCGTCATTCCAGTGAAAACAATCCGAGTTTATCCAACCTCTCCTCATAGCTAATGCCCTCCAGACCAGGCAACATCCTGGTAAACCTCTTCTGTACCCTCTCCAAAGCTTCCACGTCCTTCTGGTAGTGTGGCGACCAGAATTGCACACAATATTCTCAGTGTGGCCGAATTAAGGTTCTGAACAGCTGCAGCATGACTTGCCAATTTTTATACTCTATGCCCCGACCGATGAAGGCAAGCATGCCATATGCCTTCTTGACTACCTTATCCACCTGCATTGCCACTTTCAGTGACCTGTGGACCTGTACGCCCAGATCTCTCTACCTGTCAATACTCCTAAGGGTTCTGCCATTTACTGTATACTTCCCACCTGTATTAGATCTTCCAAAATGCATTACCTCACATTTGTCCGGATTAAACTCCATCTGCCATTTCTCCGCCCAAGTCTCCAACCCATCTATATCCTGCTGTATCCTCTGACAATCCTCATCACTATCCGCAACTCCACCAACCTTTGTGTCATCCACAAACTTACTAATCAGACCAGCTACATTTTCCTCCAAATCATTTATATATACTACAAACAGCAAAGGTCCCAGCACCGATCCCTGTGGAACACCACTAGTCGCAGCCCTCCATTCAGAAAAGCACCCTTCCACTGCTACCCTCTGTCTTCTATGACAGAGCCAGTTCTGTATCCATCTTGTCAGCTCACCTCTGATCCCGTGTGACTTCACCTTTTGTACCAGTCTGCCATGAGGGACCTTGTCAAATGCTTTACTGAACACCATATAGACAACATCCACTGCCCTTCCTTCATCTTCATCAACTGAGATTGATAGACATCTACACATTAAAAACATCAAGGGATACAGGGATAATGCAGGAAAATAGTGTTGAATTAGAAGATCAGCCATGATCTCATTGTATGCTGGAGCGGGCTCAAAGTGCTGAATGGCCTACTCCTGCTCCTATTTTTTATGTTCTTATGCTCTTATGTAACAGAGGAACCTTGCAGAATGTGTCCACAGATCTCTGAAGGTAACAGGATAGGTATATAAGCAGGATAAGAAGGCATACGGGAAACTCTCCTTTATTGGCTGAGGCATAGACTATAAGAGCAGAGAGGTTATGCTAGAATTGCATAATACACTAGTTAGGCCACAGTAGAGTACTGAGGTACTCAGGTCACGACATTTCAGGAAGGATTTGATTGCAATTAAAGAGGTTACAAAGGAGATCTACGAGGATGAAGCCAGGAATGGAGAATTTTAGCTATAAGGAAAGATTGGATGGGCTGGGGTTGCTTTCTTTGGAACGGAGGGAGATTTAATTGAGGCGTATAAAATTATGAGAGGCCAAGATAGAGTGGATAGGACGGACCAATTTCCCTTTGCAATTAGATCAATAACCAGGGGTCGTATATTTATAGTAATTGGCAGAAGGATTAGAGGGGAGTTGAGGAGAATTTGTTTTTCATCCAGAGGGTGGTGGGATCTGAAAAAGTTGTAGAGGCAGAAACCTTAATCATATTTTAAAAAATACTTGGATATGCATTGGAAGTGCCATAACCTACAGGGCTATGGACCGAGCGGAAATTTGGATTAGGCTGGATAACTGTTTTTCAGCTTGCACAGACATGATGGGCTAAATGGCATCCTTCTGTGCCATAAATTTTTGATGTTGCTATGTTTGCCTTTTGAAAATCTATACACATATCAATTGCAGTACCCGCATCAACCCTCTCCGTTACTTCATCAAAGAAGTCAATCTGGTAAGTCATTAACAATTTGTCTTTAACAAATTAGTGCCAGATTTCATTTATTAGCTTATACTTTTTCAAATGCCAATTAATTTTGCCAATTAACTTGACAGAATATGGTTTGCAAGTCAAGGCTGCTGCCACTGTTGTGATGTTGCTTTAATTGTTTGAATACTGATTAACATACTACTGAAGGCGTAAATAGTTTAGTATGCATCATCACAGGAAGTAATGCAAGTTAACATGTGATAGGAGCAGTTAACAGGAGCAGTGTTAGTCAGCAGGTAGCATGTGAATTGAAGGGCTTTATTTAATTTATAAATCATCATTATAGTGTTTGGTACTTTTGTGTTAAGAGCCAATAACACAACAACCATCATATTTGAATTTGTGATATGCACTGTCCACTGTACAAATCACTACGGCAAGAACAATGAATTGTGAAACTTGCTGCATGAGTTATGGAAGGAACAGGCTTGAACAAGCTAAATGGCCCTTGCTCATCCATGCAGTCTTGTGTTAAGGGACCTTCATTTATAGCTGTAATGTGAGTAAAGGCCAATTCTTTCATTGAACAAGCTCCCTGTTTCAGTCTTTCCCATTGAGTATCTACACTCTACTTAATTTTCCCCTAATGTGTAAACTCCTCCATCACAGTTCATGTCCCAACATACCTAGCCACCAGCTTGGAGACTGATAGTCTCCTTGAATCGTCATCATACATGTCCAAGGATCCAGTAGGGAGATTCTGTAGTGACTGGGTCCGCCTCAGTTTGTCCTTGCTCTCCATTTTGTTTGATCCAGAAGATCAATTCATCCCTTCAGCATTAGTTGACTGAAATCAGAAGATAAATAAAATATATGGTTAATGCTTTAGTCCCTCTGCTTTTGCTAACAGGAGACTCAATGGGTGGGATCACCAATTAAATATTTATAAAAGGACATCATTCTGGCCAAAAAAAATAGCATTTATATAATATAAAAACAAAAAATGCTGGAAATACACAGCAGGTCTGGCAGCATCTGTGGAAAGAGAAGCAGAGTTAACGTTTCAGGCCAGTGACCTTTCATCAGAACTGGCAAAGGTTAGAAATGTAATAGGTTTTAAGCAAATAAAGCAGGAGTGGGACAAGAGATAACAAAAGGGAAGGTGTTGATAGGACAGAGGGTCACAGAGAATAACTGGCAAGAAGGTCATGGAGCAAAGAAAAAGGGTGTGTTAATGGTGTGGTGAAAGACAAAGCGTTAGTGCAGAGAGGGTGTGAATTGACAGAAAAATGAACAGCCCCGGCCAAAAGCACAAATATGAAAATAAACAGTGGGCAGACACGTGGAAAAAAAAATTATTGAGGAAACAAACTAAAATAAAAAGTAAAAAAAGAAAAAAATATAACTAACAATAAAAAGGGGGGCCTGTTACGCTCTGAAATTATTGAACTCAATGTTCAGTCCGGTCGGCCATAACATGCCTAATCGGTAAATGAGATGCTGTTCCTGGAGCTTGTGTTGATGTTCACTGGAACACTGCAGCAAGCCCAGGACAGATGTGAGCATGAGAGCAGGGGCGGGGGTGGGGGGTGGGGGAGTGTTGAAATGGCAAGCAACCGGAAGCTCGGGGTCATGGTTTCGGACTGAGCGGAGGTGTTTTGCAAAGCGGTCACCCAATCTGCGTTTGGTCTCCCCAATGTGGAGGAGACTGCATTGTGAGCAGCGAATACTGTATACTAAATTGAAAGAAGTACAAGTAAATCGCTGCTTCACCTGAAAGGAGTATTTGAGACCTTGGATAGTGAGGAAAGACGAGGTAAAAGGGCAGGTAATACACCTCTTGCGATTGCATGTGAAGGTGCTGTGGGAAGGGGACGAGGTGTTGGGGGTAATGGAGGACTGGACCAGGGTGTTAAGGAGGGAATGATCCCATGTTCCAGTGAACATCAATGCCTGCCCACTTTCTTTTTCATATTTGGGCTTTTGGCCAGGGCTGTTCATTTTTCTGCCAATTCATACCCTCTCTGCACTAACGCTTTGTCTTTCAGCACACTATTAACACTTTGCCTTTGCTCCATGACCATCTTGTCAGTTATTCTCTGTGACCCTCTATCCTATTAACACCTTTCCTTTTGTTATCTCTTGTCCCACCCCCGCTTTATTTGCTTAAAACCTATTACATTTCTAATCTTTGCCAGGTCTGATGAAAGATCACTGACCTGAAACGTTAACTCTACTTCTCTCTTCACAGATGCTGCCAGACCTGCTGAGTATTTTCAGCATTTTTTGCTTTTATTTCAGATTTCCAGCATCTGCAGTATTTTGCTTTTATGTTATTTGCATTTATATAGTTCCTTTCACGGCCACAGTACATCCCAAAGCCCTGTACCACCAATTAAATACTTTTGAAGTGTAGTCACTGTGGTACTGTCGGAAACATGTCAGAGAATTTGTGCACAGCAAGCTCCGACAAACAGCAATGTGATAATGACCAGATAATCTGTTTTTGTGATGTTGATTGAGTGATAAATATTGGCCAGGACACTGGGGAAAACTGCTCTGCTTTTATTCAAAAATATGCTCTGGGATTTTTTACATCTGCCTGAGAGGGCAGGAAGGGCCTCAATTTAATGTTACACCTGAAAGACCACACCTCTACCAGTGCAGCACTCCCTCAGTACTGTTTTGGATTGTGAGATTTGATTATTTTGTGCAAGTCCTGGAATGGAACTTGAACCTATCACCTTCCTGACTCAAATGCAAGAGTGCTACCAACTTTGAGCCACAGCTGACACAAAGTCACCATTGCAGATTGAAAATCAGACAGGTTCCACTCCATCAGGCTATGAGCCACGAAGGGGAAATTGACATTCCCCCCACCTCTCCCCTCCTGATCTCTCTGGCTAAGTAATTAGGCCAGAAAAGATGGCAGTATCGTCCTTCGACCTCAGTGTATGCCATTGCTGTATTCAAATGCTCATTGCCAACTGTCATAAAAAAATGGCGGTCGCTCTCTCCAGCAGTGGCCTTGATAATTATTGCCTGTACACAGCTGCATTTGGGTTTTCCTGTGAAGGCCACTTCTATACGTGGCTTTTGCTGCCTCCAAATTTACAAGTCACCTTTCATTTACTTTGCATTGTCGTCTCTAAAGTCAAAGCAATCATTAACGTCAGTGCAGGAAGTTCAAGAGCACATAACGAAAGAAAGAACTTGCTGTTATAGAGCTCTTTCTATCACTTCAGGAAGTTTCAATGTGCTTCAAAGTCAATTAAATACTTTTGAAGCATTGTTTTGTACAAGGATGCATAAGTAGGGCAGGTAATGCTCAGACGCAGGCATTTTCACTGAATCCAAGACTTTTTGTCATTAGAAGAGCAAAAGGGAAGTTAGAAGAATTTATTTTCGTGCAGACAGTGTTATTCTTGGGAATTTCCTCAGGTATTCTCCAGCTGCACAGCTGCAATTTTGGGAGGTAGTTCAGCGGAGCAGGAGAACCCGAGAGGAAATTCTGACAATTGAAGCAGCAACTATAACACAATTTAAAAGGGAATTGGATAAATGTTTGGAAAATATATGTAATAAGGACGAGAAATTGAGTGTTAGCACATAGCCCCAGTTGAAGAGCTAGTATTGGCGTAGGCTCAATGGACTAAATGGCCTCCTTTTGTGCTTCTAAGATCATGTGAAACCTTTTTACATGTGGTAAGGATAGAGATTTGTGGGGTTTCCCATGGGATATTTACTTGCCCTGATCACTTCCCCTACTTTGAAGTTAGTCTCAGTGTTTCAACTGCTGATATACTAAAACATATTCTATGAAGAAACAAACAGATGGATACAGTTGAGAAAGGATCTTCCATGGAGGTGATTTTTATGATTTAATTCTGATGGACCCATGTGGGTCATTGGCTTGCATTGCACCCATTTCAGGGATAAAACAGATGTAAATCATACGAATCTGCACGGGCCTTAGACCCACTGCTAAATTTGTGGGGGCCTTTTTTTTTTAAGATGTCCCTTGAGGAAGCTTAAATGGGTCAAGACTAATTTCTATCCGAAAATCGCAATCATAGTATGTAATTTTTATTCATGAGCTCCATCTCTTCCTCAATGCCACTTTGGCTTCTGATGAAAAAGCCACACCAAATCACTCTCAGATAGTGTCTGACCTGTTATATGCTTTCAGTGTTTTCTGTTTCTCTTTTTATTTTCGCTGAATGAAATAAGCAAATCTAAAACGCAATAGATGGGGGTCAAAATTTAAACCTTAATCTACTTCATGAAACAAAAAGAGCTTCCTGTCCTGAACAATGACAGGGCTGTTGATGGTACTCTGGAGTCATTGTCTACCCGGGTCCTGTTAATTTTTAACTCTTGTGCAATCTCTTTATATATTCTTTCATGAGGTGTGGGTGTTGCTGGCAAGGCCAGCATTTATTGCCCATTGCTAATTGCCCTTGAGAAGGTAATGGTGAGCTGCCTGCTTGAATACAACTGAGTAGTTTGCTAGGCCATTTCAGAGGGCATTTAAGAGTCAACCACATTGCTGTCACATGTAGGCCAGACCAGGTAAGGCTGGTAGATTTCATTCCCTAAAAGGACATGAGTGAACCAGATGGGTTTTTGTGACAATCTGGTAGTTTCATGGTCACCATTACTGATACTAGCTTTTTATTCCTGATTAATTTAATTTGATAGAGGTATTCAAAATCATGAGGGATCTGAACAGAGTAGATTGGGAGAAACTATTCCCATCGGCAGAAGGGTCATGAAGCAGAGAACACCAATTAAAGTTGAATGCCAAAAGAACAAAAGGCGACATGAGGAAACATTTTTTTACGCAGCGAGTGGTTAGGATCTGGAATGCACTGTCTGAGAGTGTGGTGGAGGCAGATTCAATCGTGGCTTTCTAAAGGGGATTGGATAATTACCTGAAGAGAAAAACATTTGCAAGGCTACAGGGAAAAGGCGGGGGAGTGGGATTAGGTGAGTTGTTCTTGCAGAGAGCCAGCACAGATACAATGGGCCAAATGACCTCCTTCTGTGCTGTAACCATTCTATGATTCTAATTTAAATTCCTCAGCTGCCATGGTGGGATTTAAACTCATGTCTCTGGATTATTAGCCCAGGCCTCTGAATCACTAGTCCAGTAACATAACCGCTATGCTACCGTACCCTTACTCTGATAAAGTACATCAATTAATCACTGGAATAGCACACTTCCTTCAAATAAATTAGAAATGAAAAAACATTAAACTATAAATATAAAGTGCCAAGAAGGCTCAGTTGGCAACACCCTTGCTTTGCAATGCTTTTTCTCGGTTAAAGACATTATATCAATGCAAGTTATTATTGTTGCTATTAATGCTGCTGTTGTTGAGTCGGAAAGATGTGGGTTAGTGCCAGGCACAAGAGCTTGAATGCATAATCTAGGAGTGCTGCATTGTCAGAGGTCCAAATCTTCAAAATTGGAATATTAATGCACAGAAACTGGCCACTAGTAACCCTGACATCTCAAGCTTAAACCTCACCATGGCAAATTGTAAAATTGATATCAATAGGGGCAAAATTGGATATCCCTCTCAAATGAGCATTGGGAATGCAATGTGCGATTAACTGGTAGCCATTCAAAGTAATGCAGCAGGCAGTACGTGAATTTCATGCTGCCTGGTAATTATGATAGTGATGTGCCACCCAGCGCTGAATTAACTGTTGAGTGACTACACATCTCAACAGGGGACCCAAGCTAGTGCAAGGCTAGCACCTTGACCCGAAACGTTAACTCTGCTTCTCTTTCCACAGATGCTGCCAGACCTGCTGAGTGGTTCCAGCATTTCTTGTTTTTATTTCAGATTTCCAGCATCCGCAGTATTTTGCTTTTATATTACCATTTAAAGCTTATCTGCCAGCTCCTCAGAGACTGAGCTCACAAACAAGTTGTGCTGCATAGAACTCAGATGAGGACTTTGATGGGGCAGTCTACAGAAAAAGGCCGTGGGGCATCTGCACAGAAATGCTTGGTGCATTGCTAGAGAGCCTAAAATAAAAGCAAATACTGCGAGTGCCGGAAATCAGAAATAAATTGAGTTCTGATGAAAGGTCACAGACCTGAAACATTAACTCTGCTTCTGTCTCCACAGATGCTGCCAGACCCGCTGAGTATTTCCAGCACTTTCTGTTTTTATTACTGATAGAGATCCTGTTGTCACTGTCAAGAAGCATTGAAGAGTCCAGTTCCAACTTGGCAGTGGGCTTTGTACAGAGATGGAATGCATCCTTTCCATGGAAGTGGTGGGCAACTTATTGGAATACTTGCAGACCCGACCATGATGCAGCGTCTGTTGGCCAATGTCTCAGCTTTCATTGCAGCACAAGCAGAAGCCACCCAAAGTCTAAGTACTGCAGTGGAAGCTCAGACTGAAGTCATGAAATCTCAGCTTGCTTCCACAAATGCTCAGACTGTTGCCATCATGGTCATGGACACTGGTGTTCAAAGGGACTTGCAGGGCTTCACAACAGTCCAGCAATCTGTGCTCCAGCAGGTTACTGGATTGCTGAGGCACTGCCCTGGGGGAGTGGTTGAGGCTCCATGGAGCAAGAACCTGCTATCCTCTCCCAGGATGGCAGCATTCATGCTCTGATGACTACCACTCTGTTAGTGCCCTTGTTGTTGCCAGTCAGTAAGTGAACCAAGACTGCTGCCACCCTTGTTGAGGTGGTGCAGTCCAAAGTCAGGCCTTCAAAGCTCAGGTCTTCCTGCAGGGCAATCTGCAGTGTGCCCTGCTGAAAGTCAGCAGCCTTCCATGTTGGAGACACTGGGGTAGCACTGGGGTAGCACGAGGACAGGCAAAGGCACCCGCAAGACAGGCACTAAAGGAATGCACAAGGGTGATTCGTTGACTTTTGTATGGAATAGTGGATGAGCAGTTGGATTAAGTTGTTACGGAATAGTTGTTTTGTGGTGTCTTTCATTTCAGTTATGGCCGTGATAGTCCGAGATAGAAGGAAGGTAAAGTGTGGGATTGTTGTACAATCTGATTTGGGGTTATATTCACAGGAACCAGAGTCAAATGAAACACATACGGACAGCCCATCCAGACGGGGTTGTGCCGATAGCCTCCTCCCTTCTTCCTCCTCTTTCTCCTCCTCCTCCTCTTTCCCCCCTTCCTCCTCTTAAAGAATTCACTAAATCCCTGGTGGCAAGGGCTGTGCCCTCGTGATGGCCAAGGTATTGGAGATACAGCAGACCACAACAAATCAGAACACCTGCTTTGATAAATACTGGGGAGCCCCTCCAGAGCCGTCCAGGCAGTGGAATCATTGCTTTAGTACCCCAATCATGTGCTTGATGATGTTTTTCGTGGCAGCACGGCTTTCGTTATGGTTGAGGCAAGAACTTGCTATCCTGTCCCAGGATGACAGCATCATGCTCCTACTACTATGTGCATGCTGGTCATATGTGGTTGGTTGCGGAGAGTATCATGAGTCAGGTGTGAAGTGTGTAGACCCATGTCGTTCTGCAGCCACCATCTGCTTTGACATGGCAGATGAAAGATTGATGGAACAGCAGATTGATGCAGAATGAACACATCATAAGTGCCACCAGGATAGCAGGCATTCACCAGCATGATGCAATGAATGTGCTCACACACTAACTGTACATTGAGTGAGTGGTAACCTTGGTGGTTGCGGTTCATCTCAGAATTGAAATTCAAGACCATGGTCATCTCCACTTGCAGTACCATCCTTGCCCTGCACTGAGAAATAAAGAACAAAGAAGAAAAAACAAAGAACAGTACAGCACAGGAACAGGCCCTCCAAGCCTGCGCCGATCTTGATGCCTGCCTAAACTAAAACCTTCTACACTTCCGGGGACCGTATCCCTCTATTCCCATTCTATCATGTATTTGTCAAGATGCCTCTTAAACGTCGCTATCGTACCTGCTTCCACCACCTCCCCTGGCAGCAAGTTCCAGGCACTCACCACCCTCTGTGCAAAGAACTTGCCCCGCACATCCCCTCTAAACCTTGCCCCTCTAACCTTAAACCTATGTCCCCTAGTAACTGACTCTTCCACCCTGGGAAAAAGCTTCTGACTATCCACTCCATCCATGCTGCTCATAACTTTGTAAACCTCTATCCTGTCGCCCTTCCACCTCTGTCGTTCCAGTGAAAACAATCTGAGTTTATCCAACCTCTCCTCATAGCTAATGCCCTCCAGACCAGGCAACATCCTGGTAAACCTCTTCTGTACCCTCTCCAAAGCCTCCACTTCCTTTTGGTAGTGTGGCGATTAGAATTGCACGCAATATTCTAAGTGTGGCCTAACTAAAGTTCTGTACAACTGCAGCATGACTTTCCAATTTTTATGCCCCGACCGATAAAGGCAAGCATGCCGTATGCCTTCTTGACCACCTTGTCCACCTGCGTTGCCACTTTCAGTGACCTGTGGACCTGTACGCCCAGATCTCTCTGCCTGTCAATACTCCTAAGGGTTCTGCCATTTACTGTATACTTCCCACCTGTATTAGATCTTCCAAAATGCATTACCTCACATTTGTCCGGATTAAACTCCATCTGCCATTTCTCCGCCCAAGTCTCCAACCGATCTATATCCTGCTGTATCCTCTGACAATCCTCATCACTATCCACAACTCCACCAACCTTTGTGTCGTCCGCAAACTTACTAATCAGACCAGCTACATTTTCCTCCAAATCATTGATATATACTACAAAGAGCAAAGGTCCCAGCACTGATCCCTGCGGAACACCACTAGTCACATCCCTCCATTCAGAAAAGCACCCTTCCACTGCTACCCTCTGTCTTCTATGACAGAGCCAGTTCTGTATCCATCTTGCCAGGCCACCTCTGATCTCATGTTGACTTCACCTTTTGTACCAGTCTGCCATGAGGGACCTTGTCAAAGGCTTTACTGAAGTCCACACAGATAACATCCACTGCCCTTCCTTCATCAATCATTTTTGTCACTTCCTCAAAAAACCCAAATCAAATTAGAGAGACACGTTCTCCCCTTCACAAAACCATGCTGCCTCTTGCTAATAAGTTTGTTTGTTTCCAAATGGGAGTAAATCCTGTCCCGAAGACTCCTCTCCAATAATTTCCCTACCACTGACGTAAGGTTCACCGGCCTATAATTTCCTGGATTATCCTTGCTACCCTTCTTAAACAAAGAAACAGCATTGGCTATTCTCCAGTCCTCTGGGACCTCACCTGCAGCCAATGAGGATGCAAAGATTTCTGTCAAGGCCCCAGCAATTTCTTCCCTTGCCTCCCTCAGTATTCTAGGGTAGATCCCATCAGGCCCTGGGGACTTATCTACCTTAATGCTTTGCAAGACACCCAACACCTCCTCCTTTTTGATAATGAGATGACTGAGACTATCTACACTCCCTTCCCTAGGCTCATCATCCACCAAATCCCTCTCTTTGGTGAATACTGATGCAAAGTACTCATTTCGTACCTCGCCCATTTCCTCTGGCTCCACACATGGATTCCCTTCTCTGTCCTTGAGTGGGCCAACCCTTTCCCTAGTTACCCTCTTGGTATAAAAAGCCTTGGGATTTTCCTTAATCCTGTTTGCCAATGACTTTTCATGACCCCTTTTAGCCCTCCTTGCTGAAGTTCCTTCCTACTGTCTTTATATTCCTCAAGGGATTCATCTGTTCCTAGCCTTCCAGCCCTTACTTTTTTATTTAGAGATACAGCACTGAAACAGGCCCTTTAGCCCACCGAGTCTGTGCCAACCAACAACCACCCATTTATACTAACCCTACAGTAATCCCATATTCCCTACCACCTACCTACACTAGGGGCAATTTACAACAGCCAATTTATCTATCACCTGCAAGTTTTTGGCTGTGGGAGGAAACCGGAGCACCCGGCGAAAACCCACACGATCACAGGGAGAACTTGCAAACTCCACACGGGCAGTACACAGAATCGAACCCGTGTCCCTGGAGCTGTGAGGCTGCGGTGCTAACCACTGTGCCACTGTGCCGCCCGAATGCTTCCTTTTTCTTTTTGACTGGGCTCACAATATCCCGCGTTATCCAAGGTTCCCGAAACTTGCCAAACTTATCCTTCTTCCTCACCGGAACATGCTGGTCCTGGATTCTAATCAACTGACATTTGAAAGACTCCCACATGTCAGATGTTGATTTACCCTGAAACAGCTGCCCCCAATCTAAATTCTTCAGTTCCTGCCTAATATTGTTATAATTAGCCTTCCCCCAATTTAGCACCTTCACCCGAGGACTGCTTTTATCCTTATCCACAAGTACCTTAAAACTTATGGAATTATGGTCACTGTTCCTGAAATGCTCCCCTACTGAAACTTCGACCACCTGGCCGGGCTCATTCCCCAATACCAGGTCCAGTACGGCCCCATCCCTAGTTGGACTATCTACATATTGTTTCAAGAAGCCCTCCTGGATGCTCCTTAAAATTTCTGCCCCATCCAAGCTCCTAGCATTAAGTGAGTCCCAGTCAATATAAGGGAAGTTAAAGTCACCCACCACTACAACCCTGTTACCTTTGCATCTTTCCAAAATCTGTCTACATATCTGCCCCTCTACCTCCCGCTGGCTGTTGGGAGGCCTGTAGAAAACATCGTGACTGCACCCTTCCTATTCCTGAGCTCCACCCATATTGCCTCACTGCACAACCCCTCCGAGGTGTCCTCCCGCAGTACAGCTGTGATATTCTCCTTAACAAGTAATGCAACTCCCCTACCCCTTTTACATCACCCTCTATCCCGCCTGAAGCTTCTAAATCCTGGAACATTTAGCTGCCAATCTTGTCCTTCCCTCATCCAAGTCTCTGTAATAGCAATAACATCATAGTTCCAAGTACTAATCCAAGCTCTAAGTTTATCTGCCTTACCTGTTATACTTCTCGCATTGAAACAAATGCACTTCAGACCACCAGTCCCGCTGTGCTCAGCAACATCTCCCTGCCTGCTCTTCCTCTTAGTCCTACTGGCCTTATTTACTAGGTCCCCCTCATTTATTTCACTTGCTGTCCTACTGCTCTGGTTCCCACCCCACTGCCACACTAGTTTAAAACCCTCCTGAGTGACGCTAGCAAACCTCGCAGCCATAATATTTGTGCCCCTCCAGTTTAGATGCAACCCGTCCTTCTTGTACAGGTCCCATCTGTCCCTGAAGGGAGCCCAATGATCCAGATATCTGAAACCCTCCCTTCTACACCAGCTGTTCAGCCACGTGTTTAGCTGCACTATCTTCCTATTTCTAGCCTCACTGGCACGTGGCACAGGGAGTAATCCCGAGATTACAACCCTAGAGGTCCTGTCTTTTAACTTTCTACCTAATTCCCTAAACTCCCCCTGCAGGACCTCGTCACTCTTCCTGCCTATGTCATTGGTACCAATGTGTACCACAACGTCTGGCTGTTCACCCTCCCCCTTCAGAATGCCCCCTGTCCGTTCAGAGACATCCTTGACCCTGGCACCAGGGAGGCAACATACCATCCTGGAGTCTCTTTCACGTCCACAGAAGCGCCTATCTGTGCCCCTGTCTATAGAGTCCCCTATAACTATTGCTCTTCTGCGCTTTGTCCCTCCCTGTTGAACAACAGTGCCAGCCGTGGTGCCACTGCTCTGGCTGCTGCTGTTTTCCCCTGATAGGCCATCCCCCCCAACAGTATCCAAAATGGTATAATTGTTAGAGAGGGGGATAGCCACAGGGGATTCCTGCACTGACTACCTGCCCCTTCTAGCGGTCACCCATCTATCTGCCTGCACCTTGGGTGTAACCACTTCTCTAAAACTCCTGTCTATGACACTTTGTGCCACCTGCATGCTCCTAAATGCATCCAGTTGCCGCTCCAACCGATCCATGCGGTCTGTGAGGAGCTGCAACTGGGGACACTTCCTGCAGATGTAGTCGTCCGGAACGCTGGAAGCGTCACAGGTGAAGCACTTCACCCCTCTAACTGACATTTCTAGCACTATTTAATAAATTAATTTAAGATAAATAAATACTTATTAAATCCTTACTAAATTGTTATAATAACTATATGGTCCCGAGTGCTAGATTCCTACTATAAATATTAAATGCTAACTAAATACAGTAATCTTCTCCCTCTGGTTTAGTTACTCTACTTGTTAATTAGTTAATTAGGGTTTTAATCAATTTTTATCAATGTTTTATTTTCAAATTCAGTAAAAAAAATTCCCTACCAGCCAATCAGATCACAGCTTTCCTGTGACGTCACTTTCAGTTTTTTTTACCAGAGGTAAGTTTTTTATACTTACCGGTCCGGAACTCCACCCTTCGAGTCTTCTCCCAGTCAGCTGTGCTCTTTGGAAGCTCTTGGCTCCCCTCACTGAGGATGGGTAGGAAATGAAAGGAGCTCCTCACTCCCTCCTTACTGAACTTCCTCAGTTACCAAACTTCCACTCTAATGCAACCCAAGTCAGCATTGTCAGATGGCTCACTTTTATACTGACTGACTCTCGCCCCCTGAAAACTAGTTTAAGCCAATTCTCTAATTAACAAGGTGCAGCTGCAAGCAGAGCCTGAGTGAACCCTGTTTCAAGCTGTTCTAAAACTCACCTTCTCCAACCCTAACAGCAACTGTTCAGTTGATCTGCTAAATAAAAGACAGATTAGATTTTCGATAAAATTAACCCTTAATTATCCTCAATTACCAAACTTCCACTGTAGCACTCTAATGCAACCCAAGTCAGCACTTCAGACTGCAGCCGGAATTATATGCCCCCAACCCCGCAGCAGTAGCTGGTGACGGGGGGTCGGAAAATAGAGTGGGAGTCAGGGGTTGCTGTTCCTGATACCTTCCCACCCCTGCTGAAAATTTATGAGGGGCAGCGGTGGCGAGAAATGGCCCACCCGCCCCAGGCCAATAAAGGCCCTTAAGCGGCCAATAAATTAATTAATTAATTGCCCACTTAATGGCCTCCTCTCACTGCCGCTGACAGCTGAGGTCCCCAGAAGGCCGCCCAGTAAAATATAGCAGCCTCCTTGCGGGCTGGGGGAGGCCCTCCTGATCGGGCACCCTGTGCCCCACGGAAGTCCCGCCCCACGATCCAACTGCTCCCATGGCAAAATACACTCCCCCACTCCCAACCGACTCCTCTTGCCTCACTAGGGCTTGGCCGATTGTCCCCGACAAGGCCCCAGACACTGACTGTGTTTTCTGGGCCTCTTGCTGCTGATACTGGGTGCAGTCACAGCAGCGGGGGCTTTGCTGGGACTGAGACCTGCCGGCCTGCTGATTGGTGAGAGGGGTGAAAGTCCCGCCCCAGGCCAATTAAGGACCTGGGGAGTGTACAATCCTGCCGTGGCTCACCAGGCCTGGCAGAGGCAGGCTCAACCCCGATTTCTGGCCGTTGGGTGAGGCCTCCCACCAAACATTAAAATTCCAGCCTGCAGGTTCGGTTCCAAGAGGTGGCAGAATTCTGTGAGCACCTCCTTTGTGAATTGCAGATGACGCACGCACATAAACACACACACACAAACACACACACACACACTGTTTCTGGCTTAGGTAGAGATAAGAAAAGTGCTTTCAGAAGATGCTGGGTGAATACGTTCTCCTGATGAGTGCCCTTCACCCCCTCCCTTTCCTCCCTTTGTGTGCAATTTATCCTCTTATTTGCTTCCTCGGCACCTTCTGTCTATCATGCTGCAGCCCAAGGATGATAGCTAACATATCCCGCTCTGGTGTACCCAGACTCCTTGCAGTCACAACCAATGTCTTTTCCATGTGCAGCACCGCTCCCTGCCGACTTCACCACCAGTAACCAACTTGTCAAAACACCCAGCACTTCCACAAAGTCAGACAGAGCCAGTAGAGATGAATCAGCAACTAATCTGCAAGTCGTTGATCCCTTTAAACGGAACTGGCAGGGGTTCTGCCTGCTTCTGAACGCATGTTTGAGACATTGCTAGCTGGAGTAGCGAGGTTGAAAATGGCAGCTATGGCACCAAATCAGGGTTAGGTGCTGACGAATGTCATGATCTGCTTACTCTGCATACCTCTGCATGAATGCCATTTTGTACTTAAACGCACCCATAGTGCCACAACAACCGGTGCTACAGAGCCCAATTTTGTGACCAATAGGTCTGTGAAACTTGCTGGATTGTTGTAAACACAACTGATTCAGTAATCTACTTGGAAGGGCACCCAGCAACCCTATTTTCTCCTACACGACATAGATGGCACTTAATGCCCTCTTCAAGTCAGCCCACTTTGTTTAATCCCATGCCCCCGCTCATTGCCCATATTGTTTAATATTCTTCTTTCAACAAGTAATTACCTTTAAAAAGAATTTATTAATTTGTCACTTGGCACGTCACACTCTTGTTCCTTGTAAGGTTGTAAAAACCAAGATGCCTGGGCTTTATGATCATGATGGACTCTCAATAATTTCTGAAATATTTTGTTGGTATTGTTGGCGGTGTGGGGTTGGGATTTTAATTGGGAGCGGGTTTCAGCCAGACAGATGAATAGGACAAGCATCATTTCTCCTCCACGATCCGCTCCCACCCCCCCCAACCCTGCACTCATAGCATCAATTTGAGGCCTGGCCTATTTTAACGCCCAGGCCTTATTTACATCCTGTCAGCCAGCAAACTCTCCATAATAGGCAGATATCTGGTCTCTTGCTCCTCCTGGCTCTGTAAAGAGAATTTTCTGAGGCTTCATTCCTGATACAGTTTACTGAGAGAGATGCCTGAGGCAGGTGACCCACTTGGTCAGTGGTTAAAATTATATCATAGCACTCCAATTTGTGACTATTAACGAGGCTTTTGCTTGAGTCAGGCAGGTTTTTGGCCAAATAAAAGTGGTGACAGGCAGGTATGTAGCAGTAAAGTGCAGTAAATTTTCAGATGCGATTCTAACTATGTGACTATCCATTCCTGCTGGATGGGCTAAAATTGCCTCTCCATTATTTAGTTGTTGCTCATTCCTATATCCCACTCCGAGGAGGATGGCCACCATTCTCCAAGGCTTAGGTGGATGGCTGGGCACAATCCCTACAGCAGCAAAGGAGATCTGTGTACACCCCACTGCATTATGGAAAGATTGACCTCAGCCCCACAATACAACATGGGAAGGTAGGCCTTGGGAAGTTTGGCTTCAGCCCCGAAGGTAATAATGGGAAGATAGGTCACAGCCCCATAGGGCAGCATGGGGAGGTAGGCCTCAACCCCCACAGAGCATCATGGGAGGTAGGCCTCAGCCCACACAGGGTGAAACAAAAACACATTTCAATGGATACCACAGGGGAAAAAGTACAGCTGATGATGGGGCAAATGGAATATGATGATGATGATGATGATGGCATCCGTCCATCTTCGGAGACAATGGACTGCACCCAGGGTGCATGTCACTTCTGGATTGAACATTGCCTGTTGCAGCTATGAGACGTGATGATCTCTCTCACTGTTGGAAGTAACGCTCATGCTCTATGCCAATTGAGCGAGAGTTTATAACGGGTACTGTTGCTTCCCGTATTGTGCCAATATAAACCATGAAGCTGGAGTTTCCTCTGTGGGGCACAGGCCTGGACAAATAGTATGGAGATCCTGAATGGCTCAAGCCTCAGGAAACTCCTCTCGGCATTGCTAGTATTGTCCAAGGGAAAGGAAAAACCACAGTACTGTTTGATACCAGCTCTGCTGCAGGAGTTGCCAGAAAGCTGCCTGATAAATGACAGATAACCGCCTCCAGGACTCCACTCCAGATTTTCTTTTGGGGTTTACTCCCTTAGCCTTCTTCTCTCCTGAGATACCCACAAGGCAATGAGGCTATTTACCCATGGCTGGGGGTCTGGCTCGAGGGCACCAGGACAGAACCACACGCTGATCTGCGTCCGGGGGCCAGGCCTCCTCCAAGTCCTTTGCAGTTTAATGTGGCACCACGGGATACCCAGTTTACGTATGTCACCACGGGGAAGCTTGCTGATGGAGAAGCTATGTACCGACAGGGAGAGGCTTATGCACTCGGCTCTTTTTTTCGCAATACCTGTACTGCTAGCTAGCGGTGAGAGCTGAAAGCAAGAGATGACAAGAAGCAGACTAACTGCTACGCTCACCCATTATGCTAACACACTTGACGTATCACATCAACCAGAGGCACACAAATGGAATATAAATAGAAATAAAGATGTTGAATTTGTGAATGAGAGAGTGACTAGGGATAATTTACCTCTCTGGGACGTTCGTGCAGCTAAAATGTCTGTGCTTTACTTACTGCCATACTCCCACTGCTGGCCTTTTCCCTGCCATTCACCCTCCACTCTCACACAATGTGGAGTGAATTTTCAAATGTCCAATTCTGGTGGGCATGTTCCAGGCTCACTGCCCACCTGATGGAGTGAGGCCCTGAATTGAATGATCTCTGTGAGCTGCTAACACTAAAGTAGCGCTGACAGGCAGTTCGCAACCAGAGTGTACGGAAGGGGGTGGGGTGAGAAATCCTGACGCACCTGCACAGAACCAAGCTGCAATGGTACTGAAAAGGATGGCGGGCAATCTGGGGAGGGTGCACAAAGGGACCGACAGTGAAGCAGGGAACGAGTTCTTGTCCTGAACCCACAAAACTTACATAAAAACTTTTACTTACCATTTTCTGAGGGGTCTGCAGCAGCAGTTAGTGACTGCTGATTAGGCACATGCTCTGCCCATTGATACCTGAAAATTGCGTCAGAATCTTCTGTACCACATAGGGCATGATTTGCATACTTTGATGAGACACCCAGCCCCCACAGCCATGATCAAACGCAAATAATGTTGGGCAGATCACCCGCAGAAAAGGACGATGAGTAGCGTACACTCATTTTCCCTGAGCTATTGTCCATTCTCAACTGAAAATAGGACAAAGATTGTCTCCTGGGTACGATGGAGGGTGAGAGTGTCAAAGCTGTAATGGGAGAATGGTAAGGTTGGAATTCTGGAATGATTAAGGTGAAGGAATTTCATATGAACTGAACATTTGAAGAATTAGTTTTTTTTTGTCAGTAGTGTAACAGGGCTGTGTTTTGTCTACCAAAACCATCAACATCTCATCATCACCATCTTCATTATAACCACAGTTATAATTTACCACCATTGTCATCATTAACATCATTACCACCATCATCACCATCACCACCCTTAACACATTACCACAATTCTACGATTATTCATTGGATCAATGAAGCACTTTGGGATGGCCTGAGAAACACATCAACATGCTACATAAATAATCCACTAAACAATCCATTCTGACAATACATTGTTTTCTTTACTGGGTTTTGCAGCCGATAAGAGCTTGTCAGAAAGCTGCTTAATTTTTTCTCATTGATTTAATTTCTTCCCATTGCCCCTCCAACCCCTTGCAAGCAATCATCCTGGTCCCAGGGCTTTGTGAGCACTGCCTTTGGACCTGTCATGAGGGATGAGCTCTAGAACAGTTGCAGTGACAACTTTCACTGCAGTTGTTACCCCATCCGCACCTGATCGGTGTGAATATTGGAAATTCAGGCATGTGCCCATGTAATTTAACAACCATTCAGTTAGGCAATTGTGAGAAGGGAGTGTCTGAATTTCCGCAGACAGGGAAAAGTTATTCATTTACTTTCTAGAGGAATAGCTCTCACTACATATCTGTACAGGACATTAGGTAGGGTGAAGGAACCTTGGATGACAAGAGATGTGGAACAGCTAGTCAAGAGGAAGAAGGAAGCTTACTTAAGGTTGAGGAAGCAAGGATCAGACAGGGCTCTAGAGGGTTACAAGGTAGCCAGGAAGGAACTGAAGAATAGATTTAGGAGAGCTAGAAGGGGACATGAAAAAGTCTTGGCGGGTAGGATTAAGGAAAATCCCAAGGCGTTCTACACTTATGTGAGGAACAAGAGGATGGCCAGAGTGAAGGTAGGGCCGATCAGGGATAGTGGAGGGAACTTGTGCCTGGAGTCGGAGGAGGTAGGGGAGGTCCTAAATGAATACTTTGCTTCAGTATTCACTAGTGAGAGGGACCTGGTCGTTTATGAAGACAGCGTGGAACAGGCTGATATGCTCGAACAGGTTGAGGTTAAGAGGGAGGATGTGCTGGAAATTTTGAGTGATATGAGGACAGATAAGTCCCCGGGGCCAGACGGGATATACCCAAGGATATTACGGGAATCGAGGGAAGAGATTGCTGCGCCTTTGGCGATGATCTTTGCGCCTTCACTGTCCAACGGATTAGTACCGGATGATTGGAGGGTGGCAAATGTTGTTCCCTTGTTCAAGAAAGGGAATAGGGATAACCCTGGGAATTATAGACCAGTCAGTCTTGCGTTGGTAGTGGGCAAATTATTGGAGAGGATTCTGAGAGACAGGATTTATGATTATTTGGAAAAGCATGGTTTGATTAGAGACAGTCAGCATGGCTTTGTGAGGGGCAGGTCATGCCTCACAAGCCTTATTGAATTCTTTGAAGATGTGACAAAACACATTGATGAAGGAAGAGCAGTGGATGTGGTGTATGTGGATTTTAGCAAGGCGCTTGATAAGGTTCCCCATGGTAGGCTCATTCAGAAAGTAAGGAGGCATGGGATTCAGGGAAAGTTGGCTGTCTGGATACAAAATTGGCTGGCCCATAGAAGTCAGAGGGTGGTAGTAGATGGAAAGTATTCAGCCTGGAGCTCAGTGACTAGTGGTGTTCCACAAGGATCTGTTCTGGGACCTCTGCTCTTTGTGATTTTTATAAATGACTTGGATGAGGAAGTGGAAGGCTGGGTTAGCAAGTTTGCCGATGACACGAAGGTTGCTGGAGTTGTGGATAGTGTAGAAGGCTGTTGTAGGTTGCAACGGGACATTGACAGGATGCAGAGCTGGGCTGAGAAGTGACAGATGGAGTTCAACCTGGAAAAGTGTGAAGTGATTCATTTTGGAAGGTCGAATTTGAATGCGGAATACAGGCTTAAAGACAGGATTCTTGGTAGTGTGGAGGAACAGAGGGATCTTGGGGTCCATGTCCATAGATCGCTCAAAGTTGCCACCCAAGTTGATAGGGTTGTTAAGAAGGCATATGGTGTGTTGGCTTTCATTAACAGGGGGATTGAGTTTAAGAGCCATGAGGTTATGCTGCAGCTCTATAAGGCCCTGGTTCGACCACACTTGGAATATTGTGTTCAGTTCTGGTCGCCTCATTATAGGAAGGATGTGGAAGCTTTAGAGAGGGTGCAGAGGAGATTTACCAGGATGCTTCCTGGACTGGAGGGCATGTCCTACGAAGAAAGATTGAGGGAGCTAGGGCTTTTCTCATTGGAGAGGTGACTTGATAGAGGGGTACAAGATGATGAGAGGCATAGATAGAGTGGAAAGTCAGAGACTTTTTCCCAGGGTGGAAAGGGCTGTCGCCAGGGGGCATAATTTTAAGGTGATTGGAGGAAGGTTTCGGGGAGATGTCAGAGGTAGATTCTTTACACACAGAGTGGTGGGTGCGTGGAATGCACTGCCAGCGCTGGTAGTAGAAGCAGATACATTAGGGGCATTTAAGCGACTTTTGGATAGGTACATGGATGATAGTAAAATGAAGGGTAGGTAGTTAGTTTGATCTTAGAGTAGGTTAAAGGTTCGGCACAACATCGTGGGCCGAAGGGCCTGTACTGTGCTGTCCTGTTCTATGTTCTATGTTCTATTACACCACTCAGTGATGTGAATACTTCAAGGTGGAAGAAAAGACCCACACAGTAACCATAAAGACGCTGCATATAAATTAGTCGCCTATAATCACTAGGTATGAAATAACCAGTATTTATATCTGTCAAAATAATTGCAGTGCTTCCCAACTTCTGTTTTCAGGGTGGTCTTTGTTTTTGGGCCGTACAGAGGAAGATTTCGAAAGCTGCATGCAATATGATGCTTAAAAGATAATCAATCAGGACCTAGCAGCCCTGAGAATGTTCAACTAAACATTAAGCAAAGCAAATGAAACAAGGTTTGAGTCGCATTAAATTATATCTGAATGGCAATAAGGGTGTCACTTACTTTCAAGTATGTTCAGGGTAGTTTCGCATCTTGCATTCTAGTCGAAGCTTAGAGAACTAAATGGCACACTTTCTTGGGCAGGATCTAAAGATAGTGCTTGAGCTTCTTCCGGGGTGGTCAAAGTCCAGTGCCTTCTGTCCACAGATCACCTTGTGCTGGCCCAGCCTATTTTCCCTGGAGAGAGAGGAGCGATTCCCACAATGATCAAGCAGGCCAGCTTCTGTGAAGGAATCATGTCTGTGTTGTGCGACACTGACATAGAGGTCAGAAAGTAGAGAATGTTCTCAGTATTTTATCAGCCAATTCCCCATACAAAAGAAAACAAAAGTGTAAAATTCAATTTTGCAGATGTGTCCTTTAACTGTTTGAGAACCGCAATGGTATTTCATTGGTCACCTGCTGCATGCTCCACAGCCATGCCATTTTGAGACAGAAACCCCGAACGCCACCTGCCAAGCAGCAAAATGATATAGAGCAGCAAGAGAAGGAGGATGAGGAAGAGGAGGAGGAAGAGAGATAGTAACCTCCGCAGCCTCTTTCAGCTAGGAGACCATGCCACTGACCTCAAATGCACCACCCCATACATCATCAAAGATACTCTCTGAACCTTTTCCATATCCATTGCCATCACGTCATTCTCTTTCTGTCAGCACTTATCGTTATCTCCCTCACTTGACTGCAGACATAAAAACACTAAAGGCACAATCAAGTCATGAGAACTTTCTACACCCTGCAAGAGGATGTCCATCCTTTTCTCCATTTCCTCCATCAAGTTTCCAGTGCAGCATCAGAGAACTTTGGTGCATGCTCTCTTTCAGCTTCAGACATTTCAATAGACAAACTATGATTCCTAACGCTTCTAGCAATCATAATACACCTCCCCTTTCAGATTTGTAGGCTGCCTTTGAAGACCCCTAGTCACTGCCCATATCGGATCACCTCTTGATTTGTGGAGCCAGTTAAAGTTAGTCTGCACTGCTTAAAACTAGTCTGTATCTCTTAAAGGGGAACAGCATTTTAGCTGGAGCAGGTCCTGGTAGTCATGCAGAAAGTGACTCTGACCTGTGAAACATTGAATAATGTATCATCATGGGACAGAGTGACCTCCAAGGTTTTTGGACTAGACGCCAGAGGCCTTGGTGGAGAAGATGGAAAGGAGGAGTGATGTCCTGTGTCTGTAGGGGCTCGGAAGCCCTTCTGACACATGCTCAGAAGGCAGTGGGATCAGATAGCTGTAGAGGTCCATGTCAGGAGTCAAGTCTTGAGGACCTAGACAGTGCCATAAGAAGTTCAATAACTTCACACGAGTGAATGTGTCTTCAATTTGTTACATCCTACCAACTGTGCCAGTAGCCTCAGACACTGCTCAATTCACCACACTCCCATCACTCACCTACCAACAATCTTGATCCGGACTGATAACTGATATTAATATGCTTCACCACACGCTCAGACAAATAGCACTACTGCAAGCTTTATACCTACATATCACCATTTGAACATACTGCCAGCTATACAACAAATACAGGCATATCAACCAAACACTTGGCACCAAACTGATTGACACCTTCCCTCTCTCTTGCAGGACAAGTTGTCAAACAACCAGAGGCAGCAGGTGTTAACTGGAGGGGGACCAGTGAGCCTGCATGTACGGACACCCAAAGAGGAGACAAGATGGTGTTGGTCATTATCGGAGTGGACATTGCTGAACCTGTGGCAGTAGAGGGACTGAAACCAGTGAAGGTACCCTTATATCTATTCCGCCTTCTCACATTCCACCTCTCCCTAATACCACACTATCCTCTGATTACAAGCATGCGCCTCTTACTTCCCCCCATTCCACGCACCACAACTTATCCTTTCAGATACCCAAGTAGTGTCACCTGGCCAGGCAGTGGAGGAACAGCAAGAAGACAATGATGATGAAGATGCACCATCACTTGATATACGTTCGCAGCCATAAGCTCAGATACCGACTCTGTACTTAATTTAGAGGACAGTATAAAGGTGTGATCTGCACATAGTGAGACACTAAGCCCAAGCTTGTCCTGCTCTAGATATCCTCTGTTCATTCTCCAAGTCATGCTGTATTCCAAGGGGAATAACTACTAGTGCACCTATATTTGGAAGCAACTGGTTTGTGCAAAAGCCTTGTAATCATCTAAAATTCATTGAGCACCTATCAGACCCTGTATAGCTGCAACAACTATAGAAAGCAGCAACCGCTTATTGAATCATAGCAACAGCAAGAAGAAATCAGCCAGCTACTAAACAGTAAGCTGTTGATGAACTCTTTAAATAGCACTGGTCTGAAGGGGAGGGGGGTGTGGTCCTTCCTGCTGCTGAACATGTGTTAAGAGAGGGTGTTGGCTGGAGTGTTGAGTGTTGGCACCACTGCTGTCAATGCGATTGACTTCATAATCTGCCTGCTCTACATACGACCAATGGAATGTTCACTGCAGGTGCGCCGACTCTATCACCAGTGTGGCTTCTGGTGCTACTCACTCTAGAAGAGTGCACATGTGGTGGAGGCCATTTATGAGAGCTAAGGCCACTCATAGCACCCAAAAAAGGATGCAAACAATCCCAATTTCATGCCAGCGGATCCATCTTTCTTTGTAGGTGGGTCACGGCAACTATAAAACAGCCTTTGATGAGGTGGCTAATTTGAGCTAAATTGTGGGTTTTCTGCTGAGCTCCAGATTTTCTATTATTAAATTTTTAAATATCAGTTGGAGGCAGAAGAAGATCCCTTGGGGCTGATTTTCCTCTTCCCTCTCCAACCCTATGCCTGGTTCATTATATTAGACCCGGCATTTCCCCCTATGCAAACCTAGCTTTTGATAGGGGCTTGTGTCCAGGTGTGCTGAAGTCACTGCAGCAGACCTCAGAGGCTTGCAACAGCAGAAATGGCTGTTAGCTCCAGGGCTTTCTGGCTGCTGTCCACTTGCAGAATCTAAGGGTAAGCTCTAGGAAACTGTGGGTAATTCAAAGGGGCCTCTGCTTTGTGCTCAGGAAATGAGATCTCTCCAGATGAAAAGCATAAAGAATTGGCCCCATTCCTGCTCTTTGTTTGCACCACATCATGGTACTTGTGCAGCAATCAAATTTTCTTTGAATTAAAAACCTTTGGCCCATAACCTGTGCTGTGCCAGATGCTCTAGCCATTTCTTGATATCACATGGAGTGAATTGAATTGGCTGGACTCTGTATCTATGACGGGGAAACCTTGAAAGGAGGCCAGGTAGGATGGCCTACTTGTCACCTTTTGGCTGAAGATGCCTGCAAACACTTCAGCCTTGTCTCTTGCATTGATGTATCTTTTGGTTGCTTTTCTTAATATTCTTCTAACCTTACTAACTGTGGTTCAGATATGGCTGTGTTTTTTTTCCAAATAGACCATACTTGCTTTCCTTATAATAGCCATAAATATATTTGCAGTTCTATCAATTCTAACATATTAGACTGACCAGCCTATAATTATTTGGCCTATCCCTTGCACCCTTTTTAAACAATGGTACAACATTCACAGATCTCCAATCATCTGGTACCTCACCTGTATCTAGTGAGGATTTGAAGATGATCTTCAGTGCATCTGCTATTTCCTCCCTGGCTTCCTTTAACAACCTGGCATGCAATCCATCCAGCCCTGGCAATTTATCCACTTTCAAGGATATCAGACCCTCTAGTACTTCCTCTCTCGTTATGCTTATCATATCTAATATTTCACATTCCTCCTCTTGAACTACAATGTCTACATCAGCCCTCTCCTTTGTGAAGACAGAGACAAAAACTCATTAAGGACCCTGCCCACATTTTCTGTATCCACGCATAAGTTCCCTTGTACATCTCTGATAGGCCCTATCCTTTCCGTAGTTATCCTCTTTCTCTTAATGTACTGATAAAACATCTTTGGGTTTTCCTTGATCTTACCTGCCAATAGTTTTTCATGTCCTCTCTCTGCTTTTCCAATTTCCTTTTTTACTTCACTTTCTAAACTCTTCTAGGCTTTCTGAAGTATTTTAAAGATTTTTATGATAATCATAAGCTTTCTTTTTCTGCTTTAACTTACCCTGTAAGCTTCTAGATAACTGGGAGTTTGGTAAGTGAGTGGATTTTAAGGGTTAATGTCTTAAGACTAGTTTTTGTTTTGTTTAAATTTAGCAATTAATTGAAGTTCTTGTTTCATTTAAGAGGTAAGTTGGGTTTCTTGCAGTATTAAACAGGGGTATACAAATACTCTGAGAGTAGCTGTAGCCAGTTAATTAGGTAGCTACTTAAACTAGTTTCTGAGCTCTAGCAGAGCTCTTGCAGAGCTGACACAGCATTGTTTTCAGAGTATAAATTCAGGGGATTCTCAGTGCTGCTTGTCTGCATTGAGTGTGAAGAAGGGAGTTTGGTAAGTGAGGTAGCTCGGTAAGGAGGGGAACTATAAATTAAGAAAAAAATAAATTTGAGTGCACAGAATGTAATGTGGGAGTTTGGTGTTTGAGGGAGGGGCTCCTTTCTTTCCTTCTTTCATCTGCCTTTCTGAAGCCTCCAGTAGCTGCCTGTCTCTTCTATACAGGGGGAGAAGCTGATTGGTGAGTAACTGATAAGTTATTCTACTTCTCGTTGCAATAACCATGTGTCCTAGATCACATCTGCAGGAAGTATCACCGGCTGCAGAAGCTTGAGCTCTGGGTTTCGGAACGCCAGCAGCGACTGGAGTCACTGCTGTGCATCCGCAAGGGAGAGGACTACATGGATAGCACATTTAGGGAGCTGGTCACACCGCAGGTTAGGAGTATGCAGGCAGAGAGGGAATGGGTGACTGCCAGGCAGTCTAAGAAAACCAGGCAGGCAGTGCAGGAGTGCCATGAGTCTATCTTGCTTTCTAATCGGTTTTCCATTTTAGATACTGGTGAAAGCAATGGGCCCTCAAGGGACTGCAGCCACAGCAAAGTTCATGGCACTATGGGTAGCTCAGCTTCACAGGAGGGGAGGAAGAAGAGTGCAAAAGCAATAGTGATAGGGGATTTGATAAAGGATCAAACAGGCGTTTCTGTGACTGTAAACATGACTCCAGGATGGTGTGTTGCCTCCCTGGTGCCAGAATCAAGGATGTCACGAAATGGCTGCAGGACATCCTTCTGGGGGAGGGTGAACAGCCAGAGGACGTGGTCCACATGGTCCAATGGACGTGGTCCAATGGCAGGTAGAAAAAGGGATGAGGTCCTGAAAGCAGGTTTTAGGGAGTTAGGAAGGAAGCAGGACCTCAAAAGCAGTATCTGAGGATTACTCCCAGAGTCACATACTAGTGAGCATAGGAATAGGAGAATTAATGGATTGAACACGTGGCTGGAAAATTCACAACAAGGTAGATGCTAGAATCTATTCTAAAGGCTGTGATAAATGGACACTTGGATAATAATGATCTGATTGGGCATAGTCAACATAGATTTATTAAGTAGGAAATCATGTTTGATGAACCTGTTGGAGTTTTTTGAGGATGTTAATAACAGAATTGATAAAAGGGAGTCGGTGGACGTAATAGAACATAGAACATTACGGCGCAGTACAGGCCCTTCGGCCCTCGATGTTGCGCCGACCTGTGAAACCATCTGACCTACACTATTCCATTTTCATCCATATGTCTATCCAATGACCACTTAAATGCCCTTAAAGTTGGCGCGTCTACTACTGTTGCAGGCAGGGCGTTCCACGCCCTTACTACTCTCTGAGTAAAGAAACTACCTCTGACATCTGTCCTATACCTATCACCCCTCAACTTAAAGCTATGTCCCCTCGTGTTTGCCATCACCATCCGAGGAAAAAGGCTCTCACTATCCACCCTATCTAACCCTCTGATTATCTTATATGTCTCTATTAAGTCACCCCTCCTCCTCCTTCTCTCCAACGAAAACAAACTCAAGTCCCTCAGCCTTTCCTCGTAAGATCTTCCCTCCATACCAGGCAACATCCTAGTAAATCTCCTCTGCACCCTTTCCAAAGCTTCCACATCCTTCCTATAATGCGGTGACCAGAACTGCACGCAATACTCTAGGTGCGGCCTCACCAGAGTTTTGTACAGCTGCAGCATGACCTCGTGGCTCTGAAACTCGATCCCCCTACTAATAAAAGCTAACACACCATATGCCTTCTTATCAGCCCTATTAACCTGGGTATCAACTTTCAGGGATTTATGTACCTGGACACCAAGATCTCTCTGCTCATCTACACTACCAAGAATCTTCCCATTAGCCCAGTACTCTGCATTCCTGTTACTCCTTCCAAAGTGAATCACCTCACACTTTTCCGCATTAAACTCCACTTGCCATCTCTCAGCCCAGCTCTGCAGCCTATCTATGTCCCTCTGTAACCGACAACATCCTTCGGCACTATCCACAACTCCACCGACCTTCGTGTCATCCGCAAATTTACTAACCCATCCTTCTACACCCTCATCCAGGTCATTTATAAAAATGACAAACAGCAGTGGCCCCAAAACAGATCCTTGCGGTACACCACTAGTAACTAAACTCCAGGATGAACATTTGCCATCAACCACCACCCTCTGTCTTCTTTCAGCTAGCCAATTTCTGATCCAAAGCACTAAATCACCTTCAATCCCATACTTACGTATTTTCTGCAATAGCCTACCGTGGGGAACCTTATCAAACGCCTTACTGAAGTCCATATACACCACATCCACAGCTTTACCCTCATCCACCTGTTTGGTCACCTTCTCGAAAAACTCAATAAGGTTTGTGAGGCACGACCTACCCTTCACAAAACCGTGCTGACTATCTCTAATGAACTTATTCTTTTCAAGATGATTATAAATCCTATCTCTTGTAACCTTTTCCAACATTTTACCCACAACCGAAGTAAGGCTCACAGGTCTATAATTACCAGGGCTGTCTCTACTCCCCTTCTTGAACAAGGGGACAACATTTGCTATCCTCCAGTCTTCCGGCACTATTCCTGTCGACAATGACGACATAAAGATCAAGGTCAAAGGCTCTGCAATCTCCTCCCTGGCTTCCCAGAGAATCCTAGGATAAATCCCATCAGGCCCAGGGGACTTATCTATTTTCACACTTTCCAAAATTGCTAACACCTCCTCCTTGTGAACCTCAATCCCATCTAGCCTAGTAGTCTGTATCTCAGTATTCTCCTCGACAACATTTTCTTTCTCCACTGTAAATACTGACGAAAAATATTCATTTAACGCTTCCCCTATCTCCTCTGATTCCGCACACAACTTCCCACTACTATCCTTGATTGGCCCTAATCTAACTCTAGTCATTCTTTTATTCCTGATATACCTATAGAAAGCCTTAGGGTTTTCCTTCATCCTATCCGCCAATGACTTCTCGTGTCCTCTCCTCGCTCTTCTTAGCTCTCCCTTTAGATCCTTCCTGGCTAGCTTGTAACTCTCAAGCGCCCTAACTGAGCCTTCACGTCTCATCCTAACATAAGCCTTCTTCTTCCTCTTGACAAGCGCTTCAACTTCTTTAGTAAACCAGGGCTCCCTCGCTCGACAACTTCCTCCCTGCCTGACAGGTACATACTTATCAAGGACACGCAGTAGCTGCTCCCTGAATAAGCTCCACATTTCGATTGTTCCCATCCCCTGCAGTTTCCTTCCCCATCCTACGCATCCTAAATCTTGCCTAATCGCATCATTATTTCCTTTCCCCCAGCGATAATTCTTGCCCTGCGGTATATACCTGTCCCTGCCCATCGCTAAGGTAAACCTAACCGAATTGTGATCACTATCACCAAAGTGCTCACCTACATCTAAATCTAACACCTGGCCGGGTTCATTACCCAGTACCAAATCCAATGTGGCATCGCCCCTGGTTGGCCTGTCTACATACTGTGTCAGAAAACCCTCCTGCACACACTGGACAAAAACTGACCCATCTAAAGTACTCGAACTATAGTATTTCCAGTCAATATTTGGAAAGTTAAAGTCCCCCATAACAACTACCCTGTTACTCTCGCCCCTGTCGAGAATCATCTTCGCTATCCTTTCCTCTACATCTCTGGAACTATTCGGAGGTCTATAGAAAACTCCCAACAGGGTGACCTCTCCTCTCCTGTTTCTAACCTCGGCCCATACTACCTCAGTAGACGAGTCCTCAAACGTCCTTTCTGCCGCCGTAATACTCTCCTTGATTAACAATGCCACACCCCCCTCTCCTTTACCATCTTCTCTG
Organism: Heterodontus francisci; assembly: GCF_036365525.1. Lineage (NCBI taxonomy): Eukaryota > Metazoa > Chordata > Chondrichthyes > Heterodontiformes > Heterodontidae > Heterodontus > Heterodontus francisci. The sequence goes on from NC_090375.1 coordinate 53,925,836, forward strand.
TTCTTACTGAAACATCTAAATCCCGGAACCTGCAACATCCATTCCTGTCCCTGCTCTACCCATGTCTCCGAAACGGCCACTACATCGAGATCCCAGGTACCAACCCATGCTGCAAGCTCACCCACCTTATTCCGGATGCTCCTGACGTTGAAGTAGACACACTTTAAACCAAGTTCTTGCTTGCCAGTGCCCTCTTGCGTCCTTGTAACTTTATCCCTGACCTCACTACTCTCAACATCCTGTACACTGGAACAACAATTTAGGTTCCCATCCCCCTGCTGAATTAGTTTAAACCCCCCCGAAGAGCACTAGCAAATCTTCCCCCCAGGATATTGGTACTCCTCTGGTTCAGGTGAAGACCATCCTGTTTGTAGAGGTCCCACCTACCCCAGAAAGAGCCCCAATTATCCAGGAAACCAAAACCCTCCCTCCTACACCATCCCTTCAGCCACGTGTTCAACTCCTCTCTCTCCCTATTCCTCGCTTCGCTAGCACGTGGCACGGGCAACAACCCAGAGATAACAACTCTGTTTGTTCTCGCTCTTAGCTTCCACCCTAGCTCCCTGAATTTCTGCCTTAAATCCCCATCTCTCTTCCTACCTATGTCGTTGGTGCCTATGTGGACCACGACTTGGGGCTGCTCCCCCTCCCCCTTAAGGATCCCAAAAACACGATCCGAGACATCACGAACCCTGGCACCTGGGAGGCAACACACCAACCGTGAGTCTCTCTCGTTCCCACAGAACCTCCTATCTGTTCCCCTAACTATGGAGTCCCCAATGACTAATGCTCTGCTCCTCTTCCCCCTTCCCTTCTGAGCAACAGGGACAGACTCTGTGCCAGAGACCTGTACCCCATTGCTTACCCCTGGTAAGTCGTCCCCCGCAACAGTATCCAAAACGGTATACCTGTTGTTGAGGGAAACGGCCACAGGGGATCCCTGCACTGCCTGCTAGTTCCCTCTCCTTCCCCTGATGGTAACCCATCTACCTACTTCTTTTACCTGAGGTGTGACTACCTCCCTATAACTCCTCTCAATAACCCCCTCCGCCTCCCGAATGATCCGAAGTTCATCCAGCTCCAGCTCCAGTTCCCTAACGCGGTTCTCGAGGAGCTGGAGTTGGGTGCATTTCCCGCAGATGTGGTCCCTGCCGTTCACAATGGGATCAGCCAGCTCCCACATCATACAGCTACAGCACATCACCTGCCCAGCCATCTCTACTTGGATTTTCAGAAGGCTTTTGATAAAGTCCCCCACAGGAGGTTGGTTAGCAAAATTAAAGCACATGAGATAGGAGGTAATATACTGGCATGGATTAAGGATTGGTTAACAGGCAGAAAGCAGACAGTTGGAATAAACGGGTCATTCTCACGTTGGCAGGCTGTGACCAGTGGGGCACTACAGGGATGAGTACTTGGGCCCCAGCTGTTCACAATATATATCAATGATTTGGATGTGGGGACCAAACGTAATATTTCCAAGTTTGCAGATGACACAAAACTAGGTGGGAATGTATGTTGTGAGGAAGATACAAAGCGGCTTCAAGGGGATTTGGACAGACTTAGTGATTGGGCAAGAATGTGGCAAATGGAAAATAATGTGGAAAAATGTGAAGTTATCCACTTTGGCAGGAGGAACAAATGTGCAGAGAATTTCTTAAACAATAAGCAATTAGAAAGTGTACACGTACAAAGGGACCTGGGTGTCCCTGTCAATAAGTCACTGAAAGCTAACATGCAGGTGCAGCAAGCAATTAAGATGGCTAATGGTATGTTAGCCTTTATCGCAAGAGGATTTGAGTACAGGAGTAATGAAACCTTGCTTCAATTGTATAGAACCTTGGTTAGACCGCACTTGGAGTACTGTGTGCAGTTTTGGTCCCCTTACCTTAGGAAAGATATTTTTGCCATAGAGGGAGTGCAACAAAGGTTCACCAGACTTGTTTCCAGGATGATGGGACTGTCCTACAAAGAGAAATTGGGGAAACTGGGCCTGTATTCTCTAGAGTTTTGAAGAATGACAGATGATCTCATTGAAACCTACATAATGCTTAAAGGGATAGACAAGGTAGATGCAGCTAAGATGTTTCCCTTGGTTGGGGAATCTAGAACCGGGGACTCAGTTTCGAAATAAGGGGGAAGCCACTTAGGACAGAGATGAGGAGAAATTTCTTTACTCAGAGGGTTGTGAATCTTTGGAATTCTCTACCATAGAGGGCTGTGGAAGCTCTCTCATTGGCTGAAATTTTACGTCTGCTGGTGACTCCAGGGAGGCTGGGTCGGAAGCGGCCCAGAAAACCGAATCAGCCCCGCGCCGCCCGCCCATCAGCATCACGTGTGGGGCTGCCAATTAGCGGCCCCTCGGCGTATTCGGCACCCGAAAGGGCGCGGGCGGCCGGCGGATTCAGTGGATGTGGTGGTGTAGCCAATGTCAGCCCTTTAAAAAGGCAGCCAGGAGTACAGAGATGTGGGGGCGGGGCCAATGACACTGTAAAAAGGCAGACAGCAGTACAATGGAGCAGACGCTCAGGTGAATACAGTGGAGGAGGAGTTTTTTTTTTTTTTAGAGATACAGCACTGAAACAGGCCCTTCGGCCCACCGAGTCTGTGCCGACCATCAACCGCCCATTTATACTGATGCTACACTAATCCCATATTCCTACCACATCCCCACCTGCCCCTATATTTCCCTACCACCTACCTACACTAGGGGCAATTGCTAATGGCCAATTTACCTATCAACCTGCAAGTCTTTGGCATGTGGGAGGAAACCGGAGCACCCGGAGGAAACCCACACAAACACAGGGAGAACTTGCAAACTCCACACAGGCAGTACCTAGAATTGAACCCGGGTCACTGGAGCTGTGAGGCTGCGGTGCTAACCACTGCGCCACTGTGCCGCCTGTTGTCTGTGCAACTGCCGAGGTGACCAGCTGACTGGAAAGTGAAGAAGTCAAGGAAGAGTGACAGTACCGGGCAGGAAAGGGGCCAACATTTGCAGATGAAAGCCGGAGCAATGGAGGGGAGAAGGTTCACCAAAGTCCCCAGATTCTCAGAGGAATCTCTGCAGGTCCTCTTCCGGGTGGTGGAGGCGAGGCGGGACATACTATTCAATGCCGATGGCCAAAAAAGGCCCGCAGAAATGACCAAGAGGGCCTGGCTGGAGGTCGCCAAGGAGGTCAGCAGCCACTGTGTGGTGTGGAGGACATGGCTCCAGTGCTGCAAGCGGCTCAATGACCTGCTTCACTCTGCCCGCGTAAGGGGTACTCCTCATTAATCTCATTGTGAATGTATCAGGGAAGGGTCAGTCTGTCCTAATGATATAAGGCGGAAACCAGCAATGAGCAGTCCTTGCCTGCTGCATTGTATTGGGACGCAAGATGGGCAGGTCTGGGATGCATGGTGATCCAATAGTGCTCAAATTGGGCACTGTATTGCAGTAGCGCTGAAATGCAACAAACCCAATGGGTGAGGGTGTGAGATACCAAATCATATGTCTAAACTAGGTGTGCTTGTTTAAATAGAAGAGGGCTCACAATGCCCGAGAGAGGTCCCAGACCGGTGGTAGCCATGGCAATCAGGCATATCTGACAAATAAGGAGGAGGATGCCTTGATGCTGACAGGGGAGGATGGAGGACGCGCCGTGGGAGATGGCGAGGTTCGCGGCCCTGGTCGTCAGAGTGAATGACCCATAATGTGGTGGGGGGAGGGCGGGGGGTTGGGGGGCTGTTGAAGTGGTGATTGTCTCATGGACTGAAGTGTGCTAATAAAAAGTTGATGCACACAAATGTGACCAAACTGCAGTAAGGGACATGTGCTTCAATCTGCAGTGCTGATCAAACTGATCAATCTGATTTTCCCTGCAGGTGAAACACATCAGCGGCCAGGAGGGGTCTCGGGGGCTCAATAGTCCACCTCTGAGGATGAGGAGATCGCCTCAGAGAGTGCACCGTCACATCACCGTACCTCACCAAGTGCCAGTGCAGAGACTTCCACCACAGTTGGGACTACTGCCTCTGCGGAAACTATGTCACTTATGGGTGTTAGCACAGCACAGTCGTCAGTCCAGCCACCAGAGGCAGAACCAGCCGATGCCTCACACACTCGGAGGAGTGTGGGAGGCCAGGCCAGTGCAGAGCCGCAAGCTGATGACAAGCCTCTGAGAACATCCATTCGGTGAGAGATGTTGCAGCTTCAACATGCGGTGCATGAAAATCTGGCAGAGTTGCCAGAGACGCTGCGAGGCATAGCACATAGCCTGGAAACTTCCATTCAGGGCATGTCTGCTGCAAACTCACAGGCATTTGTCCATCTGGCATCCTCCATTGACAGATTGGTGGCTGCAGTGGAGGGGTCAGTACTGGAAGCCATCCGTGATCTCAGGGGGAGTGTAGCCTCCCTGGACCAGGCCATCAGGGCGCAAACTCAAATCCGCATGCAGCAGGTCGAGGCTGCTCATCCCTCTGAGGACAGCTTTGAGGACCAGTCGAGCCTCAGGAGGGCACAGGGGCAGCAGCCAATAGCACATGGGAGCTCCTCTCAGGACGCTCTTGATGCATCATGCAGCCCCTTGCTCCCTCCGCTAGTGACATGCCAACCGCAAACTTCCAGGGTGTTAGTGGGTGCTCCTGATATTTCTCATGAGCACCCTGATATGCCATGGCCTGTATGGCCGCGAGCAGGCAGAGGACGTCCGCCAAAGTCATCAAGAGCAGGGAGGCAGCAGCCCGATCAGCTACCTGCCTCTGGTGAGTCTGATGGTGAGGGATCGTCCACATGCAAGAGCACTCGCAAACGTTTTAAGAAATCACTGTAACATCACTCCTGGTTCACTGGGTTACCTTCCGATTATTTATTTCAATTGCACATTGCATCACTGTAAATTAATTTTTGGTTTGAACATTTAACTTTGCATATGTCATCCATGAGGTTGCATCAGACATCGTTGCGCTGCTGAAATGGTTATATATGAGATGTCACACACTCAGGTTGGGTTCATCGTGACATGATGTTGTTTTTAATCTGATCTCTTCCCTTGCATGCGCGTGTTTTTCCCCCTCTCGGAATCCCACAATGGCTCAGTGCATGCCCCAATGTGAAATCTTTGTATGGAGCGATCCTCTCAAGAGAAATGCTTGCCTATTAGGGCATCCCGGGTCTCTCTCGCTCTTAATTCCGGAGAACATTCTGCTTCCTCTCCCCTGCCATCATGTGGGTGCTGTCCATTGTCCTCATTAGAAACTCCACCTTCATCTGATGATGCCTCACTATTACCTTGAACCTCCTCAATGGCGTCTCCCCTTTCCATTGCCAGGTTATGCAAGACACAGCAAATGACAATAATCCTCGATACTCGTGCTGGCACGTACTGCAGTGCTCCACCTGATCGGTCCAGACACCTGAATCTCATCTTGAGCAGGCCAATTATTTGTTCGATTGTAACTCTTGTGGCCGCAAGGCTCTCATTAAAGCGTTCCTCAGCGTGACCCCTTGGGATTCTCACGGGTGTCAGCCATGTCATCAAAGGATAACCCCTGTCGCCAAGTATCCAACGGTCAAGTCTGTCCTGGGGACCGAAAACAGCAGGCACCTGGGAGTTTCCGAGAATGTACGCATCGTGGCAACTCCCTGTTTACCATGCACAAACCTGCATGATTCTCTTCTGATGATCACATACAAGCTGAACGTTCAATGAATGGAAGGCTTTTCGGTTAATGAATGCCCCTGAATGACCTGCTGGTGATCTAATTGCCACATGCATACAGTCTATCGTGCCCTGAACCATTGGGACCCCCAGCTATTGCGCTGAATCCTCTTGCTCTTTCAGTCTGGCTGGTGTTGTCCATTTTGAAACTAATGAAATTATTAACATGTCTGAACAGTGCATCAGTCACAACCTTTATGCGGTGCTGCGCAGCAGCTTGGAAGACTCCGCACAAATCTACCGTCGATGCTTGGAAAGAGCCACATGGATAAAGGTTAAAGGAGATGGGCACCTTTAGAGTGACTGGCATTGGATGGCCACTGAGGCATCATCTCACAGAGCAATGTCATGGTCTCACGTGACAGACGCAGCCTTCTTCTGCACTGGCGTTCTGAAAGCTGCGGGTAGCTCAGATGCAGTTGGTATACCCTACCTGTTGGGTAGACACGTCTCCTGACATGTGTTTGCTCTCGCCCGACTCTGCCACCTGCTCTCCCTCCCACATAATGGGGAGCCACTTGACCAGCTGCTTGCGCATGCCCATTCTCAGTCCTTCTCTGAAGAGCTGCCTCTAAAATGCACAATTCCCATCGTTGGACTGGTTATCAGATTCAATGTTTAAATCTCTTAAGCTCCAGCTGTCAGGACAGGCACACACAACCTCCTTCCTTCCACTCACTGACTCAGGACAGACAGGTCCCGAGCTGCAGTGAGTCAGACTCAGTTGGAGCCTTCTGTACAAGCTACAAATGTCAGCATTTATAAGACACACAGAAACTTCACAGATAAGCAACACCAAAAATTTTACCTCCAACACCCTCACTGATTGTCTGCCTTCTGCCGTTCTAAAGCAGCCAGGTCTCAGACATGATCAGTGACCCGATTTATGGCCGTAAAATCAAACGGCCACGTAAATTTCCAGTTAATTGGCTTCTCAATCGTTTTAAGTGCCTTGAAGTTACTTGCGGTCGGGCGTCCGAGTAGTGACTCGTTTGCGCCCGACTTCCTGGATCGTGAAATGGCGTCTGTGCACGATGACGCCGGGGACCCGACCCAACGTCATCGGATGCCATTTTACCACCCGCATGCCTCCGAATGGACCCGATTAAGGTTGGTAAAATTCCGGCCATTGAGTATGTTTAAAGCAGAGATTGACAGATTTCTAAATACCAATAACATAAAGGGAAATGAGGATTGTCTGGAAAAATGCATTGATGTGGATGATCAGCCGTGATCATATTGAATGGCGGAGCCGGCTCAAAGGGCTGAATGGCCTACTCCTGTTCCTATGTTCCTAAATCATAAAATCCAAAACAGCTCTTCTCTAATAGCATGGCCCTCATGATGTATGAGGAAATGATCCTGACTGGCACAGTGAATTTGCTTGTATTGTCACCCCGTCCTGCAGGTTGTGCCTGATCTATTCACATCCTATGGGAAGTTGAAATTCCTAATGTTCCACAGGCTTGCCCAGTCTGATCCCAACCTTCTTCTTTACTGTGGCCAGCTATGTTACTGAATAGTAATACAGAGAACATTAATGGCAGTTTGAGAATTCAACTTTAGTTTAAAAAATATCTGGAAAACAGAAGTTTGAACATAGAATCTTACAGCCCAAAAGACCATTCTGCCCATTGTACCTGTGCTCACTCTTTGAAAGAGCTATTCAATTAGTCTTTCACCCCTGCTCTTTCCCCACAGCCCTGCAACGTTTTCTTTTTCAAGTATGTAACCAATTCCCTTTTGAAAATTACTATTGAATTTGCTTCCACCAGTTAGTGTATTATTCTACATCATAACAACTCGCTGCATAAAACAATTTCTCCTTTTCTCTCCGTTCTTCTGCCAGTCATCTTAAATATGTGTCCTCTGGTTAGCAACCCTCCTGTCAATGGAAACAAACTTCTTGCTATCTACTCTATCAAAAACCTTTTTTGATAACTGCAACCATGAAGCTTTTTTGGTGTGTTGCAAACCCAAGCTGGTTTCACTGATGTCCTTTAGAAAAGGAAATGGTCCTTCTGTGGTCTATCCTATATGTGGCTTTTAACTGCCTTCTGAAGTAGCCTGACAAACCACACAATTGTAAAGGAGAAGGCCACTTTCTCAGGGAAGCAATCTTTCTTCTTTTTCTTTTGGGCCTCCTTATCTCGAGAGACAATGGATGCGCGCCTGGAGGTGGTCAGTGGTTTGTGAAGCAGCGCCTGGAGTGGCTATAAAGGCCAATTCTGGAGTGACAGGCTCTTCCACAGGTGCTGCAGAGAAATTTGTTTGTTGGGGCTGTTGCACAGTTGGCTCTCCCCTTGCGCCTCTGTCTTTTTTCCTGCCAACTACTAAGTCTCTTCGACTCGCCACAATTTAGCCCTGTCTTTATGGCTGCCCGCCAGCTCTGGCAAATGCTGGCAACTGACTCCCACGACTTGTGATCAATGTCACACGATTTCATGTCGCGTTTGCAGACGTCTTTATAACGGAGACATGGACGGCCGGTGGGTCTGATACCAGTGGCGAGCTCGCTGTACAATGTGTCTTTGGGGATCCTGCCATCTTCCATGCGGCTCACATGGCCAAGCCATCTCAAGCGCCGCTGACTCAGTAGTGTGTATAAGCTGGGGGTGTTGGCCGCTTCAAGGACTTCTGTGTTGGAGATATAGTCCTGCCACCTGATGCCAAGTATTCTCCGAAGGCAGCGAAGATGGAATGAATTGAGACGTCGCTCTTGGCTGGCATACGTTGTCCAGGCCTCGCTGCCGTAGAGCAAGGTACTGAGGACACAGGCCTGATACACTCGGACTTTTGTGTTCCGTGTCAGTGCGCCATTTTCCCACACTCTCTTGGCCAGTCTGGACATAGCAGTGGAAGCCTTACCCATGCGCTTGTTGATTTCTGCATCTAGAGACAGGTTACTGGTGATAGTTGAGCCTAGGTAGGTGAACTCTTGAACCACTTCCAGAGCGTGGTCGCCAATATTGATGGATGGAGCATTTCTGACATCCTGCCCCATGATGTTCGTTTTCTTGAGGCTGATGGTTAGGCCAAATTCATTGCAGGCAGACGCAAACCTGTCGATGAGACTCTGCAGGCATTCTTCAGTGTGAGATGTTAAAGCAGCATCGTCAGCAAAGAGGAGTTCTCTGATGAGGACTTTCCGTACTTTGGACTTCGCTCTTAGACGGGCAAGGTTGAACAACCTGCCCCCTGATCTTGTGTGGAGGAAAATTCCTTCTTCAGAGGATTTGAACGCATGTGAAAGCAGCAGGGAGAAGAAAATCCCAAAAAGTGTGGGTGCGAGAACACAGCCCTGTTTCACACCACTCAGGATAGGAAAGGGCTCTGATGAGGAGCCACCATGTTGAATTGTGCCTTTCATATTGTCATGGAATGAGGTGATGATACTTAGTAGCTTTGGTGGACATCCGATCTTTTCTAGTAGTCTGAAGAGACCACGTCTGCTGACGAGGTCAAAGGCTTTGGTGAGATCAATGAAAGCAATGTAGAGGGGCATCTGTTGTTCACGGCATTTCTCCTGTATCTGACGAAGGGAGAACAGCATGTCAATAGTCGATCTCTCTGCACGAAAGCCACACTGTGCCTCAGGGTAGACGCGCTCGGCCAGCTTCTGGAGCCTGTTCAGAGCGACTCGAGCGAAGACTTTCCCCACTATGCTGAGCAGGGAGATTCCACGGTAGTTGTTGCAGTCACCGCGGTCACCTTTGTTTTTATAGAGGGTGACGATGTTGGCATCGCGCATGTCCTGGGGTACTGCTCCCTCGTCCCAGCACAGGCATAGCAGTTCATGTAGTGCTGAGAGTATAGCAGGCTTGGCACTCTTGATTATTTCAGGGGTAATGCTGTCCTTCCCAGGGGCTTTTCCGCTGGCTAGGGAATCAATGGCATCACTGAGTTCCGATTTGGTTGGCTGTATGTCCAGCTCATCCATGACTGGTAGAGGCTGGGCTGCATTGAGGGCAGTCTCAGTGACAGCATTCTCCCTGGAGTACAGTTCTAGGTAGTGCTCAACCCAGCGGTCCATCTGTTTGCGTTGGTCAGTGATTATGTCCCCCGATTTAGATTTGAGGGGGGTGATCTTCTTGATGGTTGGCCCAAGAGCTCTCTTCATGCCATCATACATTCCTCTGATGTTTCCGGTGTCTGAGGCCAGCTGAATATGACTGCATAGGTGTTGCCAGTAGTCGTTTGCGCAACGCCTAGCTGTTCTTTGTGCAGTACTTCTGGCTGCTTTAAGTGCTGCGGATGTTAAATCGCTGGGGGCTTTCTTGTAGTTCAAAAGTGCAATGCGCTTAGCGGCTATGACAGGTTCCAGCTCTTCATTATGAGATTGAAACCAGTCTGCATTTCTCTTCTCACTTTTGCCGTAGGTGGTCAAAGCTGACTCATAGATGGCGTCTCTGATGTGGGCCCACTTGGTCTCAGCATCCCCTGTGGGAGTGTTTTGAAGGGCTGTTACAAGTGAATTTAGAAATTTTTGTAACAGCTGTGGGTGAGAAATTCTGCTCGTGTTGATGCGCGGGTGGCCCTTCTGCTTGGAATGATGCAACTTCTTTGGTCTGAGTCTAACCTTGCTGCACACCAGGGAGTGGTCGGTGTCGCAGTCCGCACTGTGGAAGCTGCGTGTGATTTGAACACTGTTTAAGGCGGCTCGCCTTGTGACAATGAGGTCTAGCTGGTGCCAACGACGTGATCTTGGGTGCCTCCATGAAACCTGGTGACAGGGTTTAGTGTGAAAGAACGAGTTGGTGATGCAGAGGTTATGATAGGTACACAACTCAAGCAGTCTCTGCCCATTCTCATTCATCCTTCCAACGCCATAGCGCCCAAGGCAGGAGGGCCATGAGTCATGGTCGGCCCCAACCCTGGCATTAAAGTCCCCCAGCAGGAATAGGTGTTCGGTGTTGGGGATGCTGCTAATGATGTTATGGAGTTGTTCATAGAACTGGTCTTTAGCTTCAGGTGCGGAGCAGAGTGTTGGAGCATAGATGCTGAGAAGGTGTACTGGACCAGAGGTGGTGAGCAGTCGGATGGACAGTATGCGTTCCGAGCCATTTGAGGGAGGCTCTATCATGCTGAGCAAGGAGTTTCTGATGGCGAAGCCCACTCCATGCTGTCTTGGTTCTTCGGGATCCCTGCCCTGCCAGAAGAAGGTGTAGTCTTGCTCTGCTAGAGAGCCACTCGCGGGGAGGCGAGTCTCCTGAAGTGCTGCAATAGATGGGCAATATTGCCAGCCTCGCTTGTGAAACCCACATTCTCAGAATGAAATTTTAAAAATCCATATTTTCTGCCCTTCTGTTGCTGTATCCACCCCTATCAACAAAATCACTCCTCCACCTCACCTAGGCAGTCCACACTTCTGTTACACCTATGCTGGATTCATCGTGGTATCTATTTCTCTAGACATTAGATAGGCTGGGACTGAGGAAATTGCAGGCATGTGAATTCCCTCCCTGACCCCCCACCGTCAGCTCAGCTCTTAGATGTTTTGGGTCACATTTGGGCCCAGTAAAAGTTCGATCCATTCGGAGAGAAGACCCACGGTAGATTTTCGTATTCGCTGCCTGGGAGATAATATAATAAGCAGATTGCCTGCACTGTCAGATTACCACCCAGAAGTGAATGAAAATAGAGCAGTTTATATAATGAGGGGTGATCTACTCTGGAAGATTACCACCTGCGCAGTGAAGATGAAGATTTACCCACTAACATCACCAACCCCCACCAATTATTCCACCACCCCTCTCAACATCCCATCTGGCCTCCTGTGCCAGATATTTGCCTAAGAAGCATTTCGGTCACTCAGTATAAGCAGCTGCCTGTCCATGGATCACAGCTGCGCCCAATTCAGTCTTCACTAACTAGGTGTCAGCCTTAGCTCAGTGATAACACTTTCATCTCTGAATTGGAAGCTGTGTGTTTAAGTCTCATACTAGAGACTTTGAGTGTAAAATCTAGGCTGATGTTCAAGTCGAATGCTACAGTGTTGGAGCTCCTGCCTTTTGGATGAGCTGTTAAATCAACACTGGAACTGTAATGTGAATGCATCCTAAAAAAATGTGATAACCAATCTCAGTTGCACCGTCAATCCCTGCAGCACAAAATAATCATGGGATTCTTTCCCACACGCAGAAACACCCCACCCATGGAAAGCAGTGCTTGTGAAGCAATTACTTTATTAGTAAAGCATTTTAGCAAAATGCTGGCACTAATTATAGAGTCAGAAAGAGTTCTTTCAATAAAAAAGGTTAACAGTTGGCTTTTTTTGACTGAAAACATACACATCTGTGTATAAGCCCCACCCCCACTAACCACAGTTATCCTGCATATGTAACTGCAACATAATTGAACTTAACCGAATCCCTGGAGTGTAGCTGTGCAATTGCTGGCCAAACTGCACAGATGTAGTTTGTAAATGGTCGCAAATCTAGACTGACAAATCTTTATATTGTTTGAAATAAAAATCCAGAGAGTTACAGGAATGTGAAACAGACATGAATTCATGGTCACTGATTGTTGATCTCCAAGTAGGTCAGATTTTATTCTGTGGAATTGTAGGTTTTTCCACTGATTTGGGAAAATGCATTTCACAATTCCATCTGCTTTTCCATGTAAGGGGGAAGCCAGTGGCCTTGTCTTGGCTCTGGCTTATGGGAACTAAGTTCCATTTTCATTACATAGGATTATTACCAGTGTTTTGTGGATTGTATTCCATGATTCCATCTGTTTTCCATAAGTGAAAGAGAGCCCCTAACAAACATTAAAATTCTATAGCTTAAAATTGGAAAGTACCCTTCTGGCTGGTTTCACAGAGTTCTGTACTGGTAATGTATATTTACAAGATTCAACCATTCTTAACTGCTCCCCAAATTAGTGGCAACAAACAAACAAAATAAATTGAATTATATCTTTCATGACCTCAAGACTTCCTAAAGTGCTTCAAAGCCAATAAAGTGCTTTCAAAGTGTATTCCCTGTTGTAATGTAGGAAAACGCAGCAAGGTCCCAGAAAGCAACACTGAGATAAATGGCAGCAATTCTTTGTGTTGGTTATGTGGCCAGGACTCAAGGAGAACTCCCCTGCTGTTCTTCGAAATTGCCATGGGGCAGAGTGGCTGATTTGGCAAAATGATATCAGGTCTTAAAGGGTTAAGCTATGAAGCTAGGGTTGGCTTTGATTTTGGAAGATTGAGGGGAAATCTAATTCAGGTGTTGAAAATGATAAAGGAATTTGATAAGGTAGATATAAAGTATTTTTTCTCTTCAGGGAATACAGAACATGGTGGCACAGTCTTAAAATCTGAGCTAGGCCAATTAGAAGTGAAATCAGGAAACACCTTTTCATACACAGGGTAGTGGAAATTTGAAACTTAGGGCTCAGGGGCCGAAAGCAGAAGCCAACACTGTTTCGGCCAGTGGCGGGAACCTGGTTGGCATATTGCTAGCAGCAGCCAACTAAGAGGCCACTGCCCCCAAGAGCTGCTGGTCCAATCAGAGAGCTGGCAGCTCATGCAGCCTCCAAAGTGCCCCCACTAGTGGTGGCAATTGCTAAGCCTGCAACACCAAGGAGAAGGCACCTCAATGGCTGGGCACCCTTGAAGACAGGTCAGTGTGGCTGGGGAAGCCAGAGCCTGGCAGCCAGGCCCCAGTGAGGGGCAGGGGTGTCGGGGAGCACCAGTGGCACCATTGCCACTGTTATATATCAGGTGGCACTAATAAAGAAGATGGACTCCAAGCACGGTCAATTCAAGTGATATTTATTACATCATTGCTACACAAGCTCTGCTGTCATAGCGCATTAAAATAATACACGAATACATTACACTTTTTCTTAAAGTATTTTTGTTTCACTAATTATACAACTTCAACAGTGAGATGCAAATAACCAAATCTTTATGGATTATGGCATAATTGAAACTTTTTTTTTCTTTTGAACTACGTCTACATCATGTTTAGTAACTGGTTGACAAAGCCTTCCTGATCTTCTTTCGGTGTAGAGTCAGAGTTTGGACTGTTTGGGTTCGGTTCAGGATTCAAAGAAGATCTTGTTTCTTTCTCAGAAATTGGTACTTCAGACACTGAAGTCTGAACTGGTTCAAACTCTGGCATGAGCCCATGATCAAGTGGATAATGCTCCCATTTTGATTCATCTCTTGCCAGGATCATGTGATCGACATGAATATTTCTCACCTTTCCGTCAATTTCAATCAAGTATCTTTTGGTTCCATACACTTCTACTACATTTCCCACATCCCACTTATATGACTTGTGACAGGTCTCAGAACACGAACATGCTCATTTTGCCTCAAACTGTATTCCCTTTCTTTTATGTCATACAGATGTTTTTGACTGCACTGTTCATGTTCAATTTTAACAGTCAAGGTTGGGAGGACCAGACTCTAATGTGCCATCAAAAGCTCAGTGGGCGTATACCCCATCATGGAGTGTGGGGTTCTTCCATAGGATTTAGAAGCTTCAGGCGGGATCGAGGGGGATGTAAAAGGGGTGGGGAGTTGCATTACTGGTTAAGGAGAATATCACAGCTGTACTGCGGGAGGACACCTCGGAGGGGTCATGCAGCGAGGCAATATGGGTGGAGCTCAGGAATAGGAAAGGTGCAGTCACGATGTTGGGGGTTTACTACAGGGCTCCCAACAGCCAGCGGGAGGTAGAGGAGCAGATATGAAGACAGATTTTGGAAAGATTTCAAGGTAACAGAGTTTTAGTGGCGGGTGATTTTAACTTCTCCTATACTGACTGGGACTCACTTAGTGCTAGGGGCTTCGATGGGGCAGAATTTGTAAGGAGCATCCAGGAGGACTTCTTGTAACAATACGTAGATAGTCCAACGAGGGATGGGGCCGTACTGGACCTGGTATTGGGGAATGAGCCCAGCCAGGTGGTCGAAGTTTCAGAAGGGGAGCATTTCAGGAACAGTGAACATAATTCCATAAGTTTTAAGGTACTTATAGAACATTGAAAATAGAACATAGAACAATACAGCACAGTACAGGCCCTTCGGCCTACCATGTTGTGCCGAACCTTTAACCTACTCTAAGATCAAACTAACTACCAACCCTTCATTCTACTATCATCCATGTACCGATCCAAGAGTCGCTTAAATGCCCCTAATGTATCTGCTTCTACCACCACCGCTGGCAGCGCATTCCACGCACCCACCACTCTCTGTGTAAAGAACCTACCTCTGACATCTCCCCGAAACCTTCCTCCAATCACCTTAAAATTCTGCCTCCTGGTGATAGCCCTTTCTACCCTGGGAAAAAGTCTCTGGCGATCCACTCTATCTCTGCCTCTCATCATCTTGTACCCCTCTATCAAGTCACCTCTCATCCTTCTTCGCTCCAATGAGAAAAGCACCAGCTCCCTCAATCTTTCTTCGTAGGACATGCCCTCCAGTCCAGGCAGCATCCTGGTAAATCTCCTCTGCACCCTCTCCAAAGCTTCCACATCCTTCCTATAATGAGGCGACCAGAACTGAACACAATATTCCAAGTGTGGTCGAACCAGGGCCTTATAGAGCTGCAGCATAACCTCGCGGCTCTTAAACTCAATCCCCCTGCTAATGAAAGCCAACACACCATACGCCTTCTTAACAACCCTATCAACTTGGGTGGCAACTTTGAGCGATCTATGGACATGGACCCCAAGATCCCTCTGTTCCTCCACACCACCAAGAATCCTGTCTTTAAGCCTGTATTCCGCATTCAAATTCGACCTTCCAAAATGAATCACTTCACACTTTTCCACGTTGAACTCCTTCTGCCACTTCTCAGCCCAGCTCTGCATCCTGTCAATGTCCCGTTGCAACCTACAACAGCCTTCCACACTATCCACAACTCCAGCAACCTTTGTGTCATCGACAAACTTGCTAACCCAGCCTTCCACTTCCTCATCCAAGTCATTTATAAAAATCACAAAGAGCAGAGGTCCCAGAACAGATCCTTGTGGAACACCACTGGTCACCGAGCTCCATGTTGAATACTTTCCATCTACTACCACCCTCTATCTTCTATGGGCCAGCCAGTTTTGTATCCAGACAGCCAACTTTCCCTGAATCCCATGCCTCCTTACTTTCTGAATGAGCCTACCATGGGGAACCTTATCAAACGCCTTGCTAAAATCCATATACACCACATCCACTGCTCTTCCTTCATCAATGTGTTTTGTCACATCTTCAAAGAATTCAATAAGGCTTGTGAGACATGACCTGCCCCTCACAAAGCCATGCTGACTGTCTCTAATCAAACCATGCTTTTCCAAATAATCATAAATCCTGTCTCTCAGAATCCTCTCCAATAATTTGCCCACTACCGACGTAAGACTGACTGGTCTAAAATTCCCAGGGTTATCCCTATTCCCTTTCTTGAAAAAGGGAACAACATTTGCCACCCTCCAATCATCCGGTACTACTCCAGTGGACAGTGAAGACGCAAAGATCATCGCCAAAGGCGCAGCAATCTCTTCCCTCGCTTCCCATAATATCCTCGGGTACACCCCATCTGGCCCCGGGAACTTATCTGTCCTCATATCATTCAAATTTTCCAGCACACCCTCCCTCTTAACCTCAACCTGTTCGAGCATATCAGCCTGTTCCATGCTGTCTTCACAAACGGCCAGGTCCCTCTCACTAGTGAATACTGAAGCAAAGTATTCATTTAGGACCTCCCCTACCTCCTCCGACTCCAGGCACAAGTTCCCTCCACTATCCCTGATCGGCCCTACCTTCACTTTGGCCATCCTCTTGTTCCTCACATAAGTGTAGAACGCCTTGGGATTTTCCTTAATCCTACCCGCCAAGACTTTTTCATGTCCCCTTCTAGCTCTCCTAAGTCCATTCTTCAGTTCCTTACTGGCTACCTTGTAACCCTCTAGAGCCCTGTCTGATCCTTGCTACCTCAACCTTAAGTAAGCTTCCTTCTTCCTCTTGACTAGCTGTTCCACATCTCTTGTCATCCAAGGTTCCTTCACCCTACCATCCCTTCCCTGCCTCATCGGGACAAACCTATCCAGCAGTCGCAGCAAGTGCTCCCGAAACAACCTCCACATTTCTGTTGTGCATTTCCCTGAGAACATCTGTTCCCAATTTATGCTCCCCAGTTCCTGCCTAATAGCATTGTAATTCCCCCTCCCCCAATTAAATATTTTCCCATCCCGTCTGCTCCTGTCCCTCTCCATGACTATAGTAAAGGTCGGGGAGTTGTGATCACTATCACCGAAATGCTCTCCCACCGAGAGATCTGCCACCTGGCCTGGTTCGTTGCCAAGCACCAAGTCTAACATAGTCTCCCCTCTAGTTGGCCTATCTACATATTGAGTCAGGAAACCTTCCTGGACACACCTGACAAAAACTGCTCCATCCAAACTATTTGCACTAAGGAGGTTCCAATCAATATTAGGGAAGTTGAAGTCACCCATGACAACAACCCTGTTATTTCTGCACCTTTCCAAAATCTGCCTCCCAATCTATTCCTCCGTGTATCTGTTGCTATTGGGGGGTCTATAGAAAACTCCCAACAAAGTGACTGCTCCTTTCCTGTTTCTGACTTCCACCCATATTGACTCAGTAGACAAACCCTCCTCGACGACCTCCCTTTCTGCAGCTGTGATACTATCCCTGATTAACAATGCCACTCCCCCACCTCTTTTACCTCCCTCCCTATTCCTTTTGAAACATCTAAACCCCGGAACATCCAACATCCATTCCTGCCCCTGTGATATCCACGTCTCCGTAATGGCCACAACATCGTAGCTCCAAGTACTGATCCATGCTCTAAGTTCATCACCCTTATTCCTGACACTTCTTGCGTTAAAATAGACACACTTCAACCCATCATACTGGCTGCAACTTTGCCCTGTCAACTGTCTAACCTTCCTCACAGACTCTCTGCACTTGGTATCTGCCTGTTCAACAGCTACCCCATCCAATGATCCATGGCTCCGGTTCCCATCCCCCTGCCAAACGAGTTTAAACCCTCCCGAAGAGCTCTAGCAAACCTCCCGCCCAGGATATTGGTGCCCCTCCAGTTCAGATGCAACCCGCCCTTCTTGCACAGGTCCCACCTTCCCCAGAAGGTATCCCAATGATCCACATATCTGAATCCCTGCCTCCAACACCAGTTCTGTAGCCACGTGTTCAGCTGCACTCGCTCCCTGTTTCTAGCCTCACTCACACGTGGCACCGGTAACAATCCTGAGATTACTACTCTGCTCGTCCTGCCTTTCAGCTTCCAACCTAACTCCCTATATTCGCTTTTCAGGTCCTCATCCCTTTTCCTAGCTATGTCATTGGTACCGATATGTACTACGACCTCTGGCTGCTCCCCCTCCCCCTTAAGAATCCTGTGGACTCGATCCAAGACATCCCTGACCCTGGCACCCGGGAGGCAACATACCATCCGGGAGTCTCGTTCGCGACCACAGAATCTCCTGTCTGTTCCTCTAACCATTGAATCTCCTATCACTATCGCTCTCCTATTCGCCCCCCTTCCCTTCTGAGCCACTGAGCCAGGCTCAGTGCCAGAGACCTGGCCACTGTGGCTTTCATCTGGTAGGTCGTCCCCCCGAACCGTATCGAAAATGGTATACGTATTATTGAGAGGAACGGCCACAGGGGATCCCTGCACTGTGCGCCTACTCCCTTTCCCTCCCCTGACGGTCACCCAGCTACCTTTATCCTGTAACTTAGGTGTCACTACATCCCTATCACTATCACCCCCTCAGCATCCTGAATGATCCGAAGTTCATCCAGCTCCAGCTCCAGTTCCCTAACGCGGTCTGTGGATAAGGATAAGAGTAGTCGTCAGGTGAAGGTGCTAAATTGGGGGAAGGCTAATTATAACAATATTAGGCAGGAACTGAAGAATTTTGATTGGGGGCGGCTGTTTGAGGGTAAATCAACATCTGACATGTGGAAGTCTTTCAAACGTCAGCTGATTAGAATCCAGGACCCGCATGTTCCTATGAGGAAGAAGGATAAGTTTGGCAAGTTTCGGGAACCTTGGATAACGCGGGATATTGTGAGCCTAGTCAAAAAGTAAAAGGAAGCATTCATAAGGGCTGGAAGGCTAGGAACAGACGAATCCCTTGAGGACTATAAGGACAGTAGGAAGGAGCTTAAGCAAGGAGTCAGGAGGGATAAAAGAGGTTATGAGAAGTCATTGGCAAACAGGATTAAGGAAAATCCCAAGACTTTTTATACGTATATAAAGAGCAAGAGGGTAACCAGGGAAAGGGTTGGCCCACTCAAGGACAGAGAAGGGAATCTAAGCGTGGAGCCAGCGGAAATGGGCGAGGTACTAAATGAGTACTTTGCATCAGTATTCACCAAGGAGAATGATTTGGTGGATGATGAGCCTCGGGAAGGGAGTGTAGATAGTCTCAGTCATCTCCTTATCAAAAAGGAGGAGGTGTTGGGTGTCTAGCAAAGCATTAAGGTAGATAAGTCCCCAGGGCCTGATGGGATCTACCCCAGAATACTGAGGGAGGCAAGGGAAGAAATTGCTGGGGCCTTGACAGAAATCTTTGCATCCTCATTGGCTACAGGTGAGGTCCCAGAGGACTGGAGAATAGCCAGTGTTGTTCCTTTGTTTAAGAAGGGTATCAAGGATAATCCAGGAAATTATAGGCCGGTGAGCCTTATCCCAGTGGTAGGGAAATTATTGGAGAGGATTCTTCGGGACAGGATTTACTCCCATTTGGAAACAAATGAACTTATTAGCAAGAGGCAGCATGGTTTTGTGAAGGGGAGGTTGTGTCTCACCAATTTGATTGAGTTTTTTGAGGAAGTGACGAAGATGATTGATGAAGGAAGGGCAGTGGATGTTATCTATATGGACTTCAGTAAAGCCTTTGACAAGGTCCTTCATGGCAGACTGGTACAAAAGGTGAAGTCACACAGGATCAGAGGGGAGCTGGTGAGATGGATACAGAACTGGCTTTGTCATAGAAGACACAGGGTAGCAGTGGAAGGGTGCTTTTTTGAATGGAGGGATGTGACTAGTGGTGTTCCACAGGGATCAGTGCTGGGACCTTTGCTCTTTTTAGTATATATAAATGATTTGAAGGAAAATGTCGCTGGTCTGATTGGTAAGTTTGTAGACGACTCAAAGGTTGGTGGAGTTGCGGATAGTGTTGAGGATTGTCAAAGGATACAGCAGGATATAGATCGGTTGGAGACTTGTGCGGAGAAATGGCAAATGGAGTTTAATCCGGACAAATGTGAGGTAATGCATTTTGGAAGGTCGAATGCAGGTGGGAAGTATACAGTAAATGGCAGAGCCCTTAGGAGTATTGACAGGCAGAGAGATCTGAGCGTACAGGTCCACAGGTCACTGAAAGTGGCAACGCAGGTGGATAAGGTAGTCAAGAAGGCATACGGCATGCTTGCCTTCATCGGTCGAGGCATAGAGTATAAAAATTGGCAAGTCATGCTGCAGCTGTACACAACTTTCGTTAGGCCACACTTAGAATATTGTGTGCAATTCTGGTCGCAACACTACCAGAAGTACATGGAGGCTTTGGAGAGGGTACAGAAGAGGTTTATCAGGATGTTGCCTGGTCTGGAGGGCATTAGCTATGAGGAGAGGTTGGATAAACTCGGATTGTTTTCACTGGAACGATGGAGGTGGAGGGGCGACATGATAGAGGTTTAGTGGATAGTCAGAAGCTTTTTCCCAGGGTGGAAGAGTCAGTTACTAGGGGACATAGGTTTCAAGTGAGAGGGGCAAAGTTTAGAGGGGATGTGCGAGGCAAGTTCTTTACACAGAGAGTGGTGAGTGCCTGGAACTTGTTGCCGGGGGAGGTGGTGGAAGCAGGTACCATGGAGACGTTTAAGAGGCTTCTTGGCAAATACATGAATAGGATGGGAATCGAGGGATACGGTCTCCGGAAGTGCAGAAGGTGTTAGTTTAGGCAGGCATCAAGATCAGCGCAGGCTTGGAGGGCCGAATGGCCTGTTCCTGTGCTGTACTGTTCTTTGTTCTGTGTTCTTTGTTCTATACTTGAGCAGGGAATTAGCCAACCGATGTTTCATACTAAGTTTTGAACACCCATGCAGCACTTGTTTCTTGAGTGCTTCATCAACAATCCTAACAGATCTTTTAGTTGCTCCATTTGATGCCTGATGGTAAGGAGGAGTGAGGGTATGTTTGATATCGTTTTGTTCCATGAAATTTTGGAATGAAGTAGAACAAAATTGAGGACCAGTATCTCAGAGAAGCTTCTCTGGTATTCCATGAAAGGAAAAATAGACCATAATTGTAAACATCTGTTGTTCGTTCAGTATTAAAGAACAAAGAACAGTACAGCACAGGAACAGGCCATTCGGCCCTCCAAGCCTGCGCCGATATTGATGCCTGCCTAAACTAACACCTTCTGCACTTCCGGGGCCCATATCCCTCTATTCCCTTCCTATTCATGTATTTGTCAAGATGTCTCTTAAACATCGCTATCGTATCTGCTTCCACTACCTCCCCTGGCAACAAGTTCCAAGCACTCACCACCCTCTGTGTAAAAAACTTGCCTCGCACATCCCCTCTAAACTTTGCCCCTCTCACCTTAAACCTATGTCCCCTAGTAACTGACTCTTCCACCCTGGGAAAAAGCTTCTGACTATCCACCCTGTCCATGCCGCTCATAACTTTGTCAACCTCCATCATGTCGCCCCTCCACCTCCGTCGTTCCAGTGAAAAGAATCCGAGTTTTTCCAACCTCTCCTCATAGGTAATGCCCTCCAGACCAGGCAACATCCTGGTAAACCTCTTCTGTACTCTCTCCAAAGCCTCCATGTCCTTCTAGTAGTGTGGCGACCGGAATTGCATGCAATATTCTAAGTGTGGACTAACTAAGGTTCTGTATTGATATTTTTTCCCTTGTGCTTTATTTTGATCCACTTCGAGTGGCTAGCGATGATTACTAAGAAATTTTCCTTTTCACATCAGTCTACATGCACTCTTTGAAATGGTTGAATTGGCCATGACCATGACTGCAAAAGTTTTTTTGGCGGCTTGTTTGTACAGTTTTGGCAGATTGTCCAATTGCTTAGCAGTAATTCTGCATCACTGTCTAAACCAGGCCAATAAACAAAACCTTTTGCTATGGATTTCATACTGGTTCTTCCTGTGTGTTCAGTATGAGTTCTGCCAGAATCCTATCTCTCAAAAAATTAGGTACCGCCACTCTGTGATCCCACTTGATGCAGCCCTGCTCATGTGATGGGAATGGTGAGATTCTCAACAATCCGCTTGAAATCTCCACCATCCCAGCACGCTGATCACCAGGAGCCAGCTGGTCTTATGTACTGCAGTCTCTGCTTCCATTTGCAGCCGATATTTCTGCACCTTGATCCCATCCTCATTGCCAAAATCTGTCATATATGAGTATGCACTAATAAAGAAGATGGACTCCAAGCATGGCCAGTTCAGGTGATGCTTATTATGTAATTGCAGCATTACGTACTACACATGTTCTGACATCATATCACATTAGCATAATACACAAATACATTACAGCTGCGAGGGCGGCCAATGCCGGTGTGGGGCTCCTACTTGGGCCATGGAGTGCCCATCAAGAGGGGGGGGGGGCCCAGAATCTGCTGGAAGGATGCCAGGGTTTACCTGGTGGTCTCCCAGTGCAGAGGTGGGCCTTTCTGATGTGGACAAAATGCCTACAGAGGCGGGAAGTGGCCCTTAAGTGGCTGAACTTGCTGCTCGTGAGGCGACTGAGCTACCAAGTTTCCCATCGCTGGCAATTTGGCATGGCGGGCGGAAGACATCAGGCTCCCCTCCCCCCATCATTTTGCCAGCCCTCCTGCCTCCCAACATGTCGCCAATGGGCCAGGAAAATTCAGCCCTTGGTCTCCCAAATGGCTGTGGATGCTGGGCCAATTAAAATTTTGAAGACTTAGAGAAGTTTTTGTTCAGCATGGGCGTCAAGAGATATGGTGAAAATGCAAGTAAATGGAGTTGAGGTACTGATCAGCCATGATGCATCTGGTAGAAGAAGCTCAATGTCCTGACTGGAAAATTCCTATTTCTATGCACACCTGAGAGGCTCGATGAGGCATTCCCAATTAAAATCAATTAAAACCTACTCAGCTGAGATGATATCTGTCATTGATACAAAAAAACAAAGCCTACATGATGCACAACATGAACCCAACAGTTAAGACACTGCACAACCTGAAAGTAGCCAAGACAGCTGTGCAAATGAGAAGGAGATATTGTGCAAACAAACACTGGATCAACTTATGTCAAGAAATCGAAATTGCATGTGACAAAGAAAATCTACAAGCTTTGATTGAAGGAATCAAGTGGGCGCTTGACCCTGCCATCACCAAAGTTGCTCCCCTGAAGTCGGCAGATGATGAAGCACTCACCAACAGAAGTAAACAGATGTCCCGCTGGGCTGAACACAACTGTGAGCTGTGCTCCTGTGAATCGGACATCTCCAAGTCTGCGCTTAATGCTCTCTCGCAATTTTCTGCCATGGATGAGTTCGATTAAGAACCTTCATCCCTGCAACTCGAGAAGGCCATAGACCATCTAGCGAGCAGAAGGGCACCAGGCAAGGATGGAATCCCAGCCAAACTGCTCAAGCACAGGCAGTCCCATCTATTGCCACATTTTATGACCTTCTTCTGTTCTGGAAAGTAGGCTCTGTTCCACAGGAGAGGTGTGAGGCCAAAATCATCACACTATACAAAAACAAAGGTGATGGAGGAGACTGCAAGAACTACAGGGGAATCTCATTCCTTAGCATCATAAGGAAGGCCTTTGCTACTTTCACACTTAAAAGACTCCATTTACTGGCAGACAGAGTGTACCCGGAAGCACAGTGCGGTTTCCGTGTTGGCAGATCTACTGTGGACCTGATCTTCACCATACACTAGCTACAAGAGAAGTGTAGGGAACAGAGTATACCCCTTTATCTTACTTTCATAGATCTCACTAAGGCATTCAACACTGTCAACAGAGCAGGGCTCTGCAAGATTTTGGAAAAAATTGGCTGTTCTCCTCAGTCTCATCTGCACCTTTGATGACAACATGCACCGCACTGTACAGTTTGATGGCTCCACTTCCGACAGTTTCGGCGTGAAGAATGGAGTGAAACAGGGTTGTGTCCTAGCCCCCACTCTGACATTTCTCCATGTTCCTAACTTGCGCCTTCCCTGCACATATGGAAGAAGTCTACTTGCACACAAGGTCAGACGGCAAGCTCTACAATCTATCAAGGCTGAAAGCAAAGACAAAAACACATCGCGTCCTGATCAGAGAATTTCTCTGCACTGATGATGCTACGTAGTCGCTCACACGGAAGCTCAGCTACAAAGACTCATGGACTGTCTCTCCCATGCTCTCCTTGACTATAAGCACCAGAAAACTGTGGTCATGGGACAAGGTGTTGCATCTCCTCCCTGATCACACTAAATAACTCCCCACTGGAAGAGGTTAGCAAATTTTGCTACCTTGGGTCCACGGTGACAGACAATCTGTCCCTTGATGCAGAGCTTGATACACACATAGGGAAAGCAGCTACCACTTCGGCCGACTCGCAAAATGCTCATGGGATAACACCAAGCTGACCCTTAGGATCAAGCTGCTGGTTTATCAGGCCTGTGTTCTCAGCACCTTGCTGTATGGCTGTGAAACATGGGTGACTTACAGCTTCCAGGAAAAGAAGTACAATAATTTCCATCTTCGCTGTCTGCTGTGCATTATGGGTACATCCTGGCAGGACAAAATCACAAATGGGTCAATCCTCTCAAAGGCAGAGCTCCCAAGTGTGTTGGCAATGATCACACAGAGGCGGCTTCGCTGGATTGGACACCGGCAGGATGGAAGGTGGTCGCATACCCAAGGACCTTCTGTACGGGGAGGTAGCTGGGGCCAGATGACCAGTGGAGTGCCAAAAGCTCTGCTTCAAGGATACTTACAAGCATGACATACCTGGGAGTCACTAGCCGGTGAAAGAGGGAAATGGCGACATCCTGTGGACGTGTGCACTCCCACAATGACCAGTTGCTACAGTAGCTTGGCAACAGGCGCTAACGCTGAAAACAACAACTTGTCAACGTGGCAACTTCACTTGCGGCACTTGTGGCAGAACCTGCCTGCCAAGGATTGGCCTTCATAGCCATCAGCAAAGGTGCACCAAGAGAAGACACCCCACTTAAATGGATTGTTTGCTGCGTATCCATCATCTTTCTTAGATGGAAAGATGCCAACCAACCAACTGTGAGGTACTTCCCCATCTGTGATATGACTCCACGGACCTGGAATAAATGAGACCCAAAATACCAGGATTTTATTGAGGCAACAAATTGAATGTTTGTATTAAAGAAACGTAACAGATACTTTTAGAACTGCGGTTTGTTTTTATTAGACATGGGCCGTTTACTGAACAGAAAGCATTTCTGTGCTCTCCATCTATTTAAAGTAGTGTGAGGCACTACTCTACTCTTGGCTGATAGAGAAATGGATGTATGCTGGTCATAGCCATTACTAGATTTGACAGTTAGCAATTAATAATTTGCTATTGTTACCGCTGCTCAGTTGTATTCATATTGTTTCAACCTTACCCCTCCTGTTACTATATTCACACTCTCTAGAGCTGCCACATCATTCCTTATAACTCCCCCACCTCACCCAGGTAGACCATACTTCATGTGTAAGCTGATATAGTTAACGGCTGAAAATTCTCAACCTGATGCAAGTGCGACAGAAAGGACATCCACCAGAAACCATAACAACTGAATAGTTCAAAACGAAGGCTGACCAAAAGAGAAGATATATCAGAAAGGAATAGATGACGAGAAGTTAGGTTTTTTCCAACGATAGGGTATTGGAGGAAGGGAAGACTGTGTGTGGTAAGGAGTTACATTTTTTTTGAAGTGTTGAGAAAGAATGAGCTACAGGAAATGGTATGTTGAATTTTGACTGTAACACAATGCAGAGAAAAAAAGTATATTGGATGTGTATTTGGGGCTTAGTGAAAGCAAGAGAAGACAGTTCAATTCATTCCATCTTCGCTGCCTCCAGAGAATCCTTGGCATCAGGTGGCAGGACCGTATCTCCAACACAGAAGTCCTCGAGGCAGCCAACATCCCCAGCTTATACACCCTACTGAGCCAGCGGCGCTTGAGATTGCTTGGCCATGTGAGCCGCATGGAAGATGGCAGGATCCCCAAGGACACATTGTACAGTGAGCTCGCCACTGGTATCAGACCCACCGGCCGTCCATGTCTCCGCTTTAAAGACGTCTGCAAACGCGACATGAAGTCCTCTGACATTGATCACAAGTCGTGGGAGTCAGTTGCCAGTGATCGCCAGAGCTGGCGGGCAGCCATAAAGGCGGGGCTAAAGTGTGGCGAGTCAAAGAGACTTAGCAGTTGGCAGGAAAAAAGACAGAAGCGCAAGGGGAGAGCCAACTGCATAACAGCCCTGACAACCAATTTTATCTGCAGCACCTGTGGAAGAGTCTGTCACTCTAGAATTGGCCTTTATAGCCACTCCAGGCGCTGCTCCACTAACCACTGACCACCTCCAGGCGCTTACCCATTGTCTCTCGAGACAAGGAGGCCAAAGAAGAAGAAGAAAAGGAAGAAGAAAGTGAAAGCAAGAGAAGACAGTTCAAAGGTAAAATTACCAGTGTGATAGAGAAAAGAAAGGGTTCAAAAGAGTGAGATATGGTCTAGACTACAGGAGAGAGAAGAGTAATTTATAGGGCAACTTGTTTTATTTGTCTACAAGTCCTTAATGAAAGAGCTAGGATGAGTGAGATGAAGAGAGTAGTGTAATGTAATCATAGAATCATTAAAATTTACAGCACGGAAGGGGGCTATTTAGCCCATTGTGCTCGCGCCAACCAACCAGTAGCCATCCAGGCTGTTCCCACGTTCCAGAACTAGATCTGTAGCCTTGTAGGTTACAGCACTTCAAGTGCATATTCAAGACCTTTTTAAATGACCTGAAGGTTTCTGCCTCTACCACCCTTTCAGGAAGTGAGTTCCAAATGAAAGGAAATAAATGCCAACTTGGCTAAATTGGTAACACTGTTACCTCTAAGCAAGGAAGCTGTGGGTTGAAGCCCCATTACCTGAGTATATAACCTGACTTCACTCTCTGGGGCAGGACCAAAGTACGGAAAGTCCTCATCAGGGAACGTTTCTTTGCTGACGATGCTGCATTAACATCTCACACTGAAGTGTGTCTGCAGAATCTTAGCGACAAGTTTGCGGCTGCCTGCAACAAATTTGGCCTAACCATCAGCCTCAAGAAAACGAATATCATGGGACAGGACGTCACAAATGCTCCATCCATCAATATCGGCGACCACGCTCTGGAAGTGGTTCAAGAGTTCACCAGTGGATGTGGTGTAACTGGATTTTAGCAAGGCGTTTGATAAGGTTCCCCATGCATGGCTCATTCAGAAAGTAAGGAGGCATGGGATTCAGGGAAAGTTGGCTGTCTGGATACAAAATTGGCTGGCCCATAGAAGTCAGAGGGTGGTAGTAGATGGAAAGTATTCAGCATGGAGCTCGGTGACCAGTGGTGTTCCACAAGGATCTGTTCTGGGACCTCTGCTCTTTGTGATTTTTATAAATGACTTGGATGAGGAAGTGGAAGGCTGGGTTAGCAAGTTTGTCGATGACACAAAGGTTGCTGGAGTTGTGGATAGTGTGGAAGGCTGTTGTAGGTTGCAACGGGACATTGACAGGATGCAGAGCTGGGCTGAGAAGTGGCAGATGGAGTTCAACCTGGAAAAGTGTGAAGTGATTCATTTTGGAAGGTCGAATTTGAATGCGGAATACAGGCTTAAAGACAGGATTCTTGGTGGTGTGGAGGAACAGAGGGATCTTGGGGTCCATGTCCATAGATCGCTCAAAGTTTCCACCCAAGTTGAAAGGGTTGTTAAGAAGGCGTATGGTGTGTTGGCTTTCATTAACGGGGGGATTGAGTTTAAGAGCCATGAGGTTATGCTGCAGCTCTATAAGGCCCTGGTTCGACCACACTTGGAATATTGTGTTCAGTTCTGGTCGCCTCATTATAGGAAGGATGTGGAAGCTTTAGAGAGGGTGCAGAGGAGATTTACCAGGATGCTGCCTGGACTGGAGGGCATGTCCTACGAAGAAAGATTGAGGGAGCTAGGGCTTTTCTCATTGGAGTGAAGAAGGATGAGAGGTGACTTGATAGAGGGGTACAAGATGATGAGAGGCATAGATAGAGTGGATAGTCAGAGACTTTTTCCCAGGGTGGAAAGGGCTATCACCAGGGGGCATAATTTTAAGGTGATTGGAGGAAGGTTTCGGGGAGATGTCAGAGGTAGGTTCTTTACACAGAGAGTGGTGGGTGCGTGGAATGCGCTGCCAGCGGTGGTAGTAGAAGCAGATACATTAGGGGCATTTAAGCGACTCTTGGATCGGTACATGGATGATAGTAGAATGAAGGGTAGGTAGTTAGTTTGATCTTAGAGTAGGTTAAAGGTTCGGCACAACATGGTGGGCCAAAGGGCCTGTACTGTGCTGTACTGTTCTATGTTCTATGTTCTATGTTCTACCTAGGCTCAACTATCACCAGTAACCTGTCTCTCGATGCAGAAATCAACAAGCGCATGGGAAAGGCTTCCACTGCTATGTCCAGACTGGCCAAGAGTGTGGGAAAATGGCGCACTGACACGGAACACAAAAGTCCGCGGGTATCAAGCCTGTGTCCTCAGTACTTTGCTCTACGGCAGCGAGGCCTGGACAACATATGTCAGCCAAGAGCGACGTCTCAATTCATTCCATCTTCGCTGCCTCCGGTGAATCCTTGGCATCAGGTGGCAGGACCGTATCTCCAACACAGAGGTCCTTGAGGCGGCCAACATCCCCAGCTTATACACCCTACTGAGTCAGCGGCGCTTGAGATGGCTTGGCCATGTGAGCCGCATGGAAGATGGCAGGATCCCCAAGGACACATTGTACAGCGAGCTCGCCACTGGTATCAGACACACCGGCCGTCCATGTCTCCGCTTTAAAGACGTCTGCAAACGCGACATGAAGTCCTGTGACATTGATCACAAGTCGTGGGAGTCAGTTGCCAGTGATCGCCAGAGCTGGCGGGCAGCCATAAAGGCGGGGCTAAAGTGTGGCGAGTCAAAGAGACTTAGCAGTTGGCAGGAAAAAAGACAGAAGCGCAAGGGGAGAGCCAACTGCATAACATCCCCAACAACCAATTTTATCTGCAGCACCTGTGGAAGAGTCTGTCACTCAAACCACTGACCACCTGCAGGCGCTTACCCATTGTCTCTCGAGACAAGGAGCCCAAAGAAGAAGAAGAAGAAGAAGAAGAACTCTCTGGGGAAGTACTGAAGGAGTATTACATTTTCAGAGAGGCTATCTTTCAGTTGTGATGCTAAACTGCGGTTCTGTCTGCTTGCTCAGATGGATGTAAAAGATTTGATTGCACTGTTGTCCTTCAACTAACACCACCAAAATAGATGATCTGGTCATTAATTAATTTGCTATTTGTGGGTTCTTGCTGTATGCAAACTGGTTGCTGTATTTACCTACATAACAGTTGAAAAATAATCCACTAGTTGCAAAGTACATTTGGAAATCCTGGGGAATTAGATAAGATGCTAAATAACTGCATAATCTTTCTTTCTTGCAGCCCTATATATGAAAAACATGATCAAGGCATGTTTTTCACTATGGTGAATGGATCCAATACAAGGCAAATTGGGAACTAAGAGGGAAGGTGGGTGGAGATCTTTGTGGATTAAGGTACCAGGGTAGGCAGTTGAAGAAGATAGTACAAGTGGATTTGAGATAATTAAGTGCATTTTTGGACAGAAAAGAGATTGTGAAATATTGTACCAAAGTAGGGTTAATGTCTGAAATAGGTTGGTCCTTTGTGGTCTAATGGCCTTTCTGTGTTTAATGTGTCAGCCATGGCTCAGTTGGTAGTATTCTCACTTCTAAGTCAGAAGGTTGTGGATTCAAAGTCCCACTCTGGGGTTTGAGCACAAAAATCTAGGCTGACACTCCAGTGCAGCATTGAGGGAGTACTGCACTATCAGATGTATTATCTTTTGGATTAGACATTAATCAGATCGACACAAAAGATCCCACGGCATTATTTTGAAGAAGAGCAGGGGAGTTATCCCTGGTGTCCTGGCCAATATTTATCCCTCAATCAACATCATATAAACAGATTATCTGGTCATTATCACATGTTGTTTGTGAGAGCTTCATGTGCACTAACTGACTGCTGCATTTCCTACATTACAATAGTGGCTACACTTCAAAAGTACTTCATTGTTTGTAAAGTGCTTTGGGATGTCCTTTTCTTTTGGGCCTCCTTATCTCGAGAGACAATGGATACGCGCCTGGAGGTGGTCAGTGGTTTGTGAAGCAGCGCCTGGAGTGGCTATAAAGGCCAATTCTGGAGTGACAGGCTCTTCCACAGGTGCTGCAGAGAAATTTGTTTGTTGGGGCTGTTGCACAGTTGGCTCTCCCCTTGCGCCTCTGTCTTTTTTCCTGCCAACTACTAAGTCTCTTCGACTCGCCACAATTTAGCCCTGTCTTTATGGCTGCCCGCCAGCTCTGGCGAATGCTGGCAACTGACTCCCACCACTTGTGATCAATGTCACACGATTTCATGTCGCGTTTGCAGACGTCTTTATAACGGAGACATGGACGGCCGGTGGGTCTGATACCAGTGGCGAGCTCGCTGTACAATGTGTCTTTGGGGATCCTGCCATCTTCCATGCGGCTCACATGGCCAAGCCATCTCAAGCGCCGCTGACTCAGTAGTGTGTATAAGCTGGGGATGTTGGCCGCTTCAAGGACTTCTGTGTTGGAGATATAGTCCTGCCACCTGATGCCAAGGATGCCAAGGATGTCCTGTGGTCATGAAAGGCACTAAAGAATGCAAGCCTTTTTTATATTCCAAACAAGCCTTCAGTTCTTAATGTTGTTAAATTTCCCTTGAACTGAAAGAACTGCACTTCATCTGTCAGAGATTAACTTCTCCGGTGACCCCAGAGACAGACATTGTTACGTAGATATTTATGCTGTAACTGAATGTAAAAGATTCTTAGTTGCTCCTGCCCTACACCCACCTCAGTGACAGCTGAAACACACTTCCATCAAAGGCATTGGCGGATTTTCCATTCATCAAACACTACACATCAATAATATTGCGCGATAACAGCAACTTTGCATTCAATAACAACATATTAATGCAGGAAGAGAAATCAAATTAGTCCCTGTATGTGTATAAACATACATTCTTGGTGTGCAGACCTAGAAAGCACTCAAGTCTGGGACTCAAATTAACCCTACATTAACCCTACTTTGGCACAATATTTCACAATCTCTTTTCTGTCCTAAAATGCACTTAATTATCTCAAATCCATTGATACTATTTCAACTGCCTACCCTAGTACCTTATTCCACAAAGATCTCCATCCACCTTCCTTCTTAGTTCCCAATTTGCCTTCTTTTGGATCCGTTCACCATCGTGAACAACATGCCTTGATCATGTCTTTCATATATAGGACTACAAGAAAGAAAGATTATGCATTTATTTAGCATCTTATCTCATTCCCCAGTTGTCCACATGTCTTCTTCTTCTTAGGCAGTCCCTCCAGAACGAGGATGACTTTCTTCCACTCCAAGGTTGTGGCTCCTTAGATGGCTGAATAGTCCAATTCTCGATCCGCACACTCTGCCACAGATGGGGCAGGAGGTGTTTGATGAGGCGAGTGAATGGGATGCTCGAAATTCTGAACTCTGCTTCCGCTGTTTGCACTTGGTCACTGCCTGGGCATGTCGAAGTTGCTCAAACAGGCTGGCACCTTCGTGGATGCTTCTTCTCCATTTTGGGCGGTCTCGGGCAAGAGATTCCCACAAATCAGTGGAGATGTCCCATTTTTTCACAGAGGCTTTGAGGACATCCTTGTAGTGCTTCCTCTGCCCTCCTGTTAACCTCTTGCCATGACGGAACCCGGAGTAGAAAGCTTGCTTTGGGAGTCTTGTGTCAGGTATGCAGATGATGTGGCCTGCCCAACGTAACTGACTAGGCATGACCAGTGCCTCGATACGGAGGGGTGTTGGCCTGAGGGAGGACATTGATATTGGAGTGCCTGTCCTGGCATTGAATTTGCAGGATCTTGCACAGACACCGCTGGTGATATCTCTCCAGGGCTTTGAGATGCCTGCTGTACAGTGTCCATGTTTCTGACGCATAGAGGAGGGCAGGTAACATTGCAGCCCTGTAGACCATGAGCTGGGTGCCAGATTTGACGTCTTTGTCATCAAACATTCTTTTACTCAGACTACTGAAGGCTGCGCTGGCACACTGGAGGCGATGCTCAGTTTGAATGTCCAAATGTACTTTGCAACTAGTGGGCGATGTGGTAGGTTAGAACATATTGGAGCTGCCCTGATCTCTTTGTGAATGTATGTATTGTCTTGTACTATGACAAGAAGGCTACTAGTTCAAGAGCTATGCTGAGTTAGCTCCTCATGACATAGGTGGTTGTTAGGGTGCTAGAAGTGGTGTTAACAACTCAGAGATAGTGAGGGAAAGAATCTGCTCGAGTTATGTCCAGTGATTTCTGCTGGAAATTGGCTTGCCAGGTCATATGAAGACCTTCAATGGTTAAATAGCTGCCAATAATTATAGTTTAGATTCTGACTCATCTGAATGTCAGCTTCATTGGGTAGGACTCCTGACAGAAGAGTCTGAAGGTTGTATGCAAGCCTCACTCCAGCTTCTTAGGATATTTTCCTGACTTTATGTTACAGGAGAAGCGTCTTGTCGAATGGGAAAGTATAACTTGTTCACAACTTGGTTTCTGACCATTTGAAATAATGGAAGGTTGAGTACCAGCTGTGTCTGAATTTAGGCTATTTGGTAGGTGAGGCTGCTGTGAAGGGTATTGTTACAGCCACATGGTGAGGGGTGTGAGTGGTCCCCACTGTTCAACTCTCAACAGACCGCAGTAAGTGCTTTTGTTACTAGGGTTTGAACCCCTCTGTGTCTTATTCATCAAATAGACAGTGAGAGGGTTTTTTTGTAGGTTTAAAATAGATTAATTATTTATTGAGTAATACGCATTATCCCAAAATTGTCACAAACGCACCCACTCATGCATTCATTCAAAAACCATTGGCAAGTGCACCGCCTAGGTTGCAATAATTGTTGATCAAAATTCAAGGATATGATTGCGATGTTCGCTACAAGCCAGGCAACTTGATGGTCACTTCCATCACCTGAAGAATGCAGATGTTTCATTGAATCTGCAAGTTGATTCACTAGATGCAGAAGTCGAAAATGTGTTACAAATTGATTTGATGAATTTTGGGCAACACAAATGTCAACAATTGCAAGAACGTGGCAACATAGGAACAGGAGTAGGCCATTCAGCCCATCGAAACTGCCATGCCATTCAATATGATCATGGCTGATCATCCACGTCAATGCCTTTTTCACACACTATCCTCATATCCCCTTATGTCATTTGTATGCCTCAAACATGTGCTGATGATCTGCTTGCCATATGAATGGTACATCCTTTCTCAATACCGCCCTGAGCAACAATGCCTTTTGAGAAAATTTGAGAATGTATGGTGCGAGGAAGTTAAACAATCCCAGACAACACAGTAGATCCTCCCTGTGCTGTGGAGTAGGCATGGAGTGTATGTCCTCCAATTTGCCAGGATCCAGACGAATACCATCGCTCGAAAATATCGAACTTAAAAAGTTAATGTGACGCACATTCACCTCGCGTTTTCGACTATTGAAGTCAAGGCCTACATTATGTGCTGCCTGCATTAAAAGGTGTATCTACATAGAAATCTGTCAATCTCTGCTTTAAACTTACTCAATGACTGAGCTTCCACAGCCCTCTATGGTAGAGAATTCCAAAGATTCACAACCCTCTGAGTAAGAAATTTCTCTTCATCTCTGTCCTAAGTGGCTTCCCCCTTATTTTGAAATTGTGTTCCCTGGTTCTAGATTCCCCAACCAGGGGAAACATCTTAGTTGCATCTACCCTGTCTATTCCTTTAAGTATTTTGTCGGTTTCAATGAGATCACCTCTCATTCTTCGAAACTCTAGAGAATTCAAGCCCAGTTTCCCCAAACTCTTTTCATAAGACAGTCCCACCATCCCAGGAACAAGTCTGGTGAACCTTTGTTGCACTCCCTCTATGGCAATAACATCCTTCCTAAGGTAAGGGGACCAAACTGCACACAGTACTCCAAGTGCAGTCTAACCAAGGTTCTATACAATCGAAGCAAGACGTCACTACTCCTGTACTCAAATCCTCTTGCAGTAAAGGCTAACATAACATTAGCCTTCCTAACTGCTTGCTGCACCTGCATGTTAGTTTACAGTGACTTATTGACAAGGACACCCAGGTCCCTTTGTACATCAACACTTTCTAATCTCTTATCATTTAAGAAATACTCAGCACATCTATTCAGCCTACCAAAGTGGATAATCTCACATTTTATTCCATCTACCACATTCTTGCCCACTCACTAAGTCTGTCCAAATCCCCTTGAAGCCATTTTGCATCTTCCTCACAACACACATTCCCACCTAGTTTTGTGTCATCTGTGAACTTCGAAATACTATATTTGGTCCCCACATCCAAATCATTGATATATATTGTGAACAGCTGGGGCCCAAGCATTGCTTCCTGCGATACCCCACTAATCACAGCCTACCAATGTGAGAATGATCCATTTATTCCTACTCTCTGCCTGTTAACCAATCCTTAATCCATGCCAGTATATTACCTCCTATCTCATGTGCTTTAATTTTGCTAACCAATCTCCTGTGGGAGACTTCATCAAAAGCCTTCTGAAAATCCAAGTATACCACGTCCGCCGACTCCCCTTTATCAATTCTGTTAGTAACATCCTCAAAAAACTCCAACAGGTTCGTCAAACATGATTTCCTACTTAATAAATGCATGTTGACTATGCCCAATCAGATCATTATTATCCAAGTGTCCATTTATCACGTCCTTTAGAATAGATTCTAGCATTTTCCCAACGACTGATGTAAGGCTAACAGATCTGTAATTCCATGTTTTCTCTCTCCCTCCCTTCTTAAATGGTGGGGTGACATTTGCGACCTTCCAATCTGCGGGAATCGTTCCAGAATCTATAGAATTTTGGAAGATGATCACCAATGCATCCACTATCTCCATAGTAACCTCGCTCAACACTCTGAGACATAGAATATCAGGTCCTGGAAGCTTATCAACCTTCAGCCACA
This sequence comes from Heterodontus francisci, assembly GCF_036365525.1. Taxonomy (NCBI): domain Eukaryota; kingdom Metazoa; phylum Chordata; class Chondrichthyes; order Heterodontiformes; family Heterodontidae; genus Heterodontus; species Heterodontus francisci. The sequence continues at coordinate 53,960,847 of NC_090375.1, forward strand.
TTAATTTCTCCAATACAACCTTCTAACTAATACTAATTTTCTTCAATTCCTCATTCCCGCTAATCCTTGGATCGCTAATTCTGGGAGATTTCTTGTATCTTCCTCAGTGAAGACAGACACAAAGTAATCATCTAGCTTCTCAATCATTTCTCTATTCCCCATCATAAATTCTCCTGACTGCCTGTAATGAATCCACATTTGCCTTAGCCAAATGTTTAATTTTTATGTACCAGGAGAAGCTTTTACAGTCCATTTTTATATTTTTGCTAGTTTACATTCATATTCTAGTCTCCCTTTCTTTATCAGTTTCTTCATCCTACTTCACTGCATTCTAAAATCCTCCCAATCCTCAGGTTTACTGCTATTTCAGGCAACTTTAGAGGTCTTTTCTTTTAATCTTAAACAATCCTTAACTTCCTTTGTTATCTATGGTTGCCTTTACTTTTGGGGTTTTTGTGCCTTGAAAGAATGTATAGTTGCTGTAAACTATTTAATATTTCTATAAAGACTATCCATTGCCTATGTACTGTCATACCTTTTAATGTATTTCCCCAATCCACCTCAGCCAATATACTCCTCATACCTTCATAATTTCCTTTGTTCAAATTTAACACCCAGGCTTCAGATTGAACTACCTCACTTTCAGACATAATGTAAAATTCTATCATATTATGGTCACTCATCCCTAAAGTTCTTTTACAACAAGATTATTAATGAGCCCTTTCTCATTACATAAAACTAGATCTAAAATAGCCTGTTCACTGGTCGATTTCTCAACATACTGCTCTAAAAAGCCATCACTAACACACCCAGAAACTCATTCTTCACAGCATTAGTGCTCATTAGCTTTACCCAGTCTATATGCAGATTGAAGTCACCCATGATTACTGTATTACCTATGCCACATGCTTCTCTAATCTCCTGATTAATACCATGCCCCACACTACCACTATTGTTTGGCAGCCGATAAACAACTCCTACCAATGTTTGCTGCCCCTTGCTGTTTCTTAGCTCCACCAAAACAGATTCCACATTTTGATCTTCCGATTTGAGATCCTCCCTTACTAATGTACTGATCCCATCCCTTATTATCAGCGCAACACCACTTCCTTTTCCTTTTGGCATGTCCTTGGTAAATGTCGAATATCCTTAAATATTCAGTTCCCAGTCTTGGTTACCCTGTAGCCACGTTTCCGTTATGGCAATTAGATCATACCTATCCACCTCTATTTGTGTCTTTAAATCATCTACCTTGTTGCAAATGCTGCGTGCATTCAGGTAGAGTGCCCTTAACCTTGTCTTCTTGACACTGTTCTGCATTCTTAGCCTAGTTGATGCTCGCCTTTGTTTCATCTGTCTTCTACTGTCACTTCCTACTTTTCTACCTCGTGTTACCAGCTTTACCTCATTCCAATTTGAGCTATCCTTCAGGTTCCCATCCCTCTGACAAGTTAGTTTAAACCCTCCCCAACAGCACTAGTAAATCTGCCTGCAAGGATATTAGTTCCAGTCCTGTTAAGGTGTAGCCTGTCCATCTTGTACAGATCCCTCCTGCCCCAGAACTGGTCCCAATGCCTCAGAAATGATTCCCACCCTCCAACACCAATTCTTCAGCCATGTGTTCAATCGATCAATCCTCCTATTCCTATGCTCACTGGCACGTGGCGCTGGCAGTAATCCTGAGATTACTGCTCTGGAGGTCTTGTTTTAATTTCCCTCCTAACTAGCTAAAATGTGCTTTCAAGACCACATCCCTCTTCCTACCTATGTCATTGGTACCAATGTGGACCACGACCTTTGGCTGTTCATCCTTCACCAGAAGGATGTCCTGCAGCCGCTCCATGACATCCTTGACCCTGGTACCAGGGAGGCAACATACCATCCTGGAGTCACATTTACTGCTGCAGAAATGCATGTCTGATCCCCTGACTATTGAATTCCCCATCACTATTGCTCATCCACTCTTTGTTCTCCCTTCCTGTGCAGCTGAACTACCCGTGGTGCCACAGACCTTGCTCTGGCTGCACTTCCTTGAGGAACCATCACTCTCACCAGTATCCAAAATGGAAACCCGATTAACAAGCAAAATAGACTCAGGGGACTCCTGCACTGCCTGCCTGGTTCTCTTAGACTACCTGGCATAAAGGCCTGCTCGGATCTGCAAAAAAAAAATCCTGACCCGAGCCCGACAGAACCACATCTGACCTGAGCTCGACCCAGCCCGAGTCCTTCCATTTTTTTCCCACACCCGACCATCAGTTAACTTACCTTCCTTTTTACACTTTCTTTCTGATCTGCACAAGCTTAAAATAACTGTAGCAAAACCACCTTTCTAGTCCAAAAATTAAATTAACAGTGGAGCCACTTACCTGTGATAGAGTGTGTCCGACCCTGCCTGACCCAAGCCCAAAAGCCGGACCCGAAAGTGTAACCCGACCTGATCCAAACCTGACACGTCATCGGGTCCTGTTGGGTTCGGGTCAGGTAGCAAGCCTTTAGCCTGGCATTCACCCATTCCCTCTCTGCCTGCATGCTCTTAACCCGTAGTGTGACCACCTCCCGAAGCATGCTATCTACGTAGTCCTGACTCGTGGATGCACAATAATGACTCCAGCCACCGCTCGAGTTCCGAAACCCAGAGCTCAAGCTTCTGCAGTCAGTGACACTTCCTGCAGATGTGTTCATCAAGGACATGTGGTGTGTCCATGATTTCCCACATACCACAGGATGTACATTCCACTTGGCCAAGCTGGCCTGCCAAAATGTAACTTGAGAAACCTTTTATTACAATGAGAAGTAAAATAACTTACCAGTTACTCACCAATCAACTTCTTCCCTTGTACCAAAGAGAGAGGCAGCTACTGGAGGAGGGCGGAAGGGAGGAGCCCCTCCCTCACACACCAGACCCCCACTTTACACCCTGTGCACTCAATTTTATTGTCTTCATTTATATTTTACCTCCTCACCAAACTCCCTCAATTACCAAACTCCCTTCTTAACACTCTGTGCCCTCCAGCAGCACTCAATGCAGACAAGCAGCACTGAAAGTCCCCTCAATTTATACCCTGATAACAATGCTGTGACAGCTCTGCTAGAGGTCTGCTGCAGCTCAGAAACCAGTTTAAGCTGGCTACCTAATTAATTAGCTACAGCTACTGTAAGACTGTTAGTATACCCCTGTTTAAAACTTCAAGAAACCTAGCCTACCTCTTAACTGAAACAGGAATTTCAATTAATTGCTAGATGTAAACAAAACCAAAACTAGACTTGAGAGATTAACCCTTAAAATTCACTCACTTACCAAACTCCCTTCTTCACACTCAGTGTAGACATCCAAAGACCCAGTATTCCAGGCACTATGGAAAACCATAATCAACAGTTGACCTGATGCAATACAAAAAGTCCCCGAAACCTTCAGAATATTTTGGGCCTACAAGATGAATTCAGAATATCCAGAGGCGTAATATTCAAGGGTAGACAGGTACTCATGCTTGTGTCACTCCGAACAGACATTCTGGCGCCATTCCACCATGCTCACATGGGCTTTGAGCGCAGTAGACATCTGGTGAGAGAAACCGTATACTGATCAGGGAGCAGCAGTGATATAGAGAAAAGTGTGAGAATGTGCAAGGCATGTCAGGCACACCAGCCCAGCCAGCACAAGGAGCCATTGATACCTCATGAGATTCCAACACACATGTGGACTAGAATTGCTACAGACCTATTTAGTGTCCGTAGTGACGATTTTCTACTAGTGATGAACTATTTTTCTAAGTTTCCGATAATTCGACAACTACACGATACATCGAGTGCAGCCATTACCAGTACACTGAGTGCCATTTTCAGTATGCTTGGGACGCCACAAAAAATTGTCTTGGACAACAGTCCTCAGTACATGAGCAAGTCATTTCAGGACATGTGTGTGAAATGGGGCATTGACCACACGACATCATCACCATACTATCCTTGATCAAATGACCTGGCAGACAGTATGGGTCGTATTGTTAAGCCCTTGATCATTAAATGCCGGGAAATGAAGCAGGATTTCCAGGTCGCAATGCTACATCAAATGACAACACAATTCAGTACAAGTTTACCCTCATTTTCTGAGCTCATGTTTGGCAGGCAAGTTCAAATGACTCTTGCAAGCCACCACCTATCCAAGTTTACAGTTGTATGATACGAGTTACTAGAAAAACAGGGGAGGATGAAGGATTTGCATGACTGGCGTGCAGGTAAAGAATTGCCAAGAATGACTATAGGACAAAAAATTTGGGTTCTACATCCGACAGAAGGAATCTCGTCTCCAGCTGAAATAGCTAAGGTTTGTCAAAAACCGAGAGCATATGAAGTAGTAACACCAAATGGAGCATCGTTACCAATATCCAATTAAGCAACACCCAGCAGTACCATCGCAAATGGAACACATTCAAAGGTGAGACCTGAACATGGCACTATGGAATATCATGGTGAAGACAATCAATGCAATGTCGTTGCACAATAAAGCAACACACTGACGAATCAAGACCACTGTGATAACAGTCAGAGATCTCAAAGAAGTTTCACTGTGACCAGATCGGGTCATATCAGCAAACCACCTTTACACTTCAAAGACTTGTAAACTCATAAAGTTGTGAACTCAATGCACAAAAGTTTTACAGTAATGTAAATAGTGTTCTGACAACCTTGTTATTATCTGTTTATTTGTGTGTAATCTCAACTTTAGAAAAAATGGGGCTATTGTAGTATGTCTTTAAGTGGGTGTGTCCATAATCTGTATATATCATCAGACAGGAAATGATATCATCTGCCACATGCCACCATTTTTTGATTTAGAGATACAGCACTGAAACAGGCCCTTCGGCCCACCGAGTCTGTGCCAACCATTAACCACCCATTTATACTAATGCTACACTAATCCCATATTCCTACCACATCCTCACCTGTCCCTATATTCCCCTACCACCTACCTATACTAGGGGCAATTTATAATGGCCAATTTACCTATCAACCTGCAAGTCTTTTGGCTGTGGGAGGAAACCGGAGCACCCGGAGGAAACCCACGCAGACACAGGGAGAACTTGCAAACTCCACACAGGCAGTACCCAGAATTGAACCCGGGTCACTGGAGCTGTGAGGCTGCGGTGCTAACCACTGCGCCACTGTGCCGCCATTGTTGGAATGTTTGGAATGTGTTAGTTGCCCAAGCCAGACGTACTAGTGGGAACTCTCCACCAATGTGTGTATACTACTGTAATCTTTGAATAAAGAACTCGGAGTTTAGTTTACCAATCCTACCTGAGTGATTGGTGAGTTTGTGTTTGAGGGATAGAAGGAAACACAACCGTTAACATTAAAATATGAAATATGAACACCCCAATTGAAAGAATTACACAAGATTTCAGGTTTTAAGACTTTTATTATAGCAACTAAAGTAAAAGAAATCCCCATCATCTAAATAGTACTTTGTAAATTGCTGATACCCCAAATTACAAAGAAAGGTATTTAATTATTGGAGATGGACTACAGTGTCATAGAGTCGTAGAGAGATACAGCACTGAAACAGGCCCTTCGGCCCACCGAGTCTGTGCCGACCAACAACCACCCATTTATACTAATCCTACATTAAACCCAAATTTCTTACCACATCCCCACCATTCTCCTACCACCTACCTACACTAGGGGCAATTTACAATGGCCAATATACCTATCAACCTGCAATTCTTTGGCTGTGAGAGGAAACCGGAGCACCAGTGGAAACCCACGCGGTCACAGGGAGAACTTGCAAACTCTGCACAGGCAATACCCAAAACCGAACCCGGGTCGCTGGAACTGTGAGGCTGCGGTGCTAACCACTGCACCACTGTGCCGCCCATAAATGCAATTGTAACAGTAGTAACCAGTGGTTCAAGAAGGCAGCTCACCAACACCTTCTCCAGGGCAATTCAGGATGGGCAAGAAATGCCAGTGATGCCCACATCCTATGAAAGAATAAAAAAACAAAGTCCAGCATTTATAACACTGAAATACTACTTTTTTTAATTTATGAAAAAACTGACTACTGTACAACAATGTTGTAAATGGTCCTGTATAGTTTTGAAAAAATAATTTTCAGTTATTCAAATTGGGTTACTCACAGATGGTCGACTAGACACTGATTAAAATGGTTTTTTGCTACATTAATAAAACTTCAGCAGGTTATGAGAATATTTTTGATGCATTTGTTTTCTAATTATGTTATAAAACGCTGCTTGATTGGTTCTTGGAAGATTTTATATTCGGCAAAATACAAATGAGTTTGAGCAGAAACATGAGTGAAAAAAAAACTTCTGAAAACTAGCACAATTTTGATTGCAATTTGCGCCAAAGCCTGTTCACCATCTACAAGGCACAAGTCAGGAGTGTGATGGAATACTCTCCACTTGCCTGGATGGGTGCAGCTCCAAAAACACTCAAGAAGCTCGACACCATCCAGGACAAAGCAGCCCATTTGATTGGCACCCCAACCACAAACATTCACTCCCTCAACCACCGATGCACAGTGGCAGCAGTGTGTACCATCTACAAGATGCACTGCAGCAACTCACCAAGGCTCCTTAGACAGCACCTTCCAAACCCATGACCTCTACCAACTAGAAGGACAAGAGCAGCTAATGCATGGGAACGCCACCGCCTGCAAGTTCCCCTCCAAGTCACACACCATCCTGACCTGGAACTATGTCGCCATTCCTTCACTTTTGCTGGGTCAATATCTTGGAACTCCCTTCCTAACAGCACTGTGGATGTACCTACCCAACATGAACTGCAGTGGTTCAAGAAGGCAGTTCACCACCACCTTCTCAAGGGCATTAGGGATGGGCAATAAATGCTGGCATAGCCAGCAATGCCCACATCCATGAATGAATAAAAAAAATTGCCATCAGAGAACACCTGATGTGCAATTCCTTAAATAGATTATCTCAGTTCCTACAGATGTCAGATCAGATATGGAATGCTGCCATGATTTTCAAACAGCTGCGCAGGCACCCTGCCAACTAGTGGGAGAGTGAGCCAAAAAACATAACTCCTCGTCATGCACTGCTTCTGATACTTATTGCAATGGGAATTGTTAAGGCAGGGAGAAAGAGGAGGCAAAGAGCAAGAGGGAGGTAACAATAAGGAGAAGGGAAGAAGAAACATCAGCGAGGGATGGAGGATGAAAGGAGGAGGGAAAATGTGAGATAAGAAGACAGGATGTAAGCATGGAGAATGAGAGTGTGAGACAGAAAGTGAGAGAGGTGAAAGAGAAATGGAATGAGATCGAGAGGGAGAAGGATGAAGGATATGGAAGTGAAGATGGAGAGCGAAAATGAAGACAGGAGAATGAGTAAAAGAAAAATAAGGGAGAAGGAGAATTAAATAGAAGATAAAACAGAGCTAGGTAGTGGGAAAATATAAGTGAGAGAAAAAAAACAGAGGCATGAAGGTAAGAGATGAGAGAGGGAGGCAATGAGAGTGGATACATAGAAAGGGTGACTAAAAGAGCTGGAGAAAGGGAGAATAAAAAGAGAGGAAAGAAACAGAATTCAAGTTAACACTATTAAAGATCTTTTTCTACCAAAGGAGTGGAAGTGAAATTTGAGGGACGGGATGGATGAAGAGAAACTGACTGCTGAGCACATACCACTTGAATGGCACCTCCTGTTGGTTGATCACAGGGTGGCACAGTGGCGCAGTGGTTAGCACCACAGCCTCACAGCTCCAGGGACCCGGGTCCAATTCTGGGTACTGCCTGTGTGGAGTTTGCAAGTTCTCCCTGTGACCGCGTGGGTTTTCGCCGGGTGCTCCGGTGTCCTTCCACTGCCACAGACTTACAGGTGATAGGTAAATTGACCATTATAAATTGCCCCTAGTGTAGGTAGGTGGTGGGGAATATGGGATTACTGTAGGGTTAGTATAAATGGGTTATTCTTGGTCAACACAGAATCGGTGGGCCAAAGGGCCTGTTTCAATGCTATATCTCTAAATAAAAAATAAATACACAGATAGTAATCACATAGATATTTGTGGCAAACACCAATCTACCTTTGCAATCAATTGGACCTTTAGAGTGAAAGATGAAAAATACTTCTTTTAAAGGAGCAATATTTGGTTCTGAATTGGTTTGAAGTTTATAAAGACAAATAGAACAGAGATAGCCCACAGAGCATAGCGATTTCTATACTTCTATATCCAAGAAAATAGTCACCTGTGGAAAACAACCATTCGGTTTGAACAGTGCAGATTTAGGGATAGGCACATATTCTGAAATTTCATTTGATGCTTTTGGAGTTGAGGAGAAATTTTGCAGTACTTTCCCTCAGGAGAATAAATAAATGGGATAGATTGTGCATGGTGTGGAAGAAGTTTGATGAGACAGAAGTTTTTATGGTTTCTTTATGGCAAAACATGTTATGGGAATATTGGAAAGGTCTTTGATTGTAAGTCAAAATAAATTAAATAAATTATCTACCTCACCAGTGAAGTCACATTTGGAATATTCCATGCTATTTCAGGTATTCTACCTTCAAAATGCATTGGCGAGGATACAGAGAGGGCAAGGATGACTTCAGGCCAAAGGGTCTAAATTATGAGCAGAGATTCAGAATGTTGAACTTGTTTTCATTGTAAAAAGGAAGTTTGAAGAAGAACATGAACCAGCAGAGGGCTATCAATGATGTGAGCCACTTCATTGAGTTAGACAATGAGCACAGAACTATAGGAGACCAAAACTGAGTATAAATTAAAGTATACACTCAGCAAGTCTGCAGCACTGGTGCATAGTCTTGATAGATTGGAGTGTGTGTTGCTTCATTGGCCCTACAGTGTTGGAGCACTTAAGTCTGGCCTATCCAAAGAGAATCCATGCCACAACCAAATCCTTGCCGAATTTACCCAGGCAAGGGTTTATTTTTCCTCAGCAGCGTAGTGTTTTTGTGGAAGACTCTCAGTAAAAGGAATTGAGATGGAGGTGATTGACTCATTTTAAAAGGGCTAGATAAAAAACCTGGTTGTGTTGGTTTTGGAGGCTATAGGATAAATATATGGGGAACAATGATCTTGGCTGTCGTGCTGACATGAAAACTTGGGATCACTAGGAACATGAGTATGCCATTCAGTCCCTCGGGGCTTCTCCGTCTTTCAATTAGGTTATGGCTGTCTGTGAAAGACAATAGGCTAGCATTGTGTAGTATTGTGTAATGTATAGTGTGGCATTGTGGGCGGCACAGTGGCGCAGTGGTTAGCACTGCAGCCTCACAGCTCCAGCGACCCGGGTTCAATTCTGGTTACTGTCTGTGTGGAGTTTGCAAGTTCTCCCTGTGTCTGCGTGGGTTTCCTCCGGGTGCTCCGGTTTCCTCCCACAGACAAAAGACTTGCAGGTTGATAGGTAAATTGGTCATTATAAATTGCCCCTAGTATAGGTAGGTGGTAGGGGAATATAGGGACAGGTGAGGATGTGGTAGGAATATGGGATTAGCGTAGGATTAGTATAAATGGGTGGTTAATGGTCGGCACAGACTCGGTGGGCCAAAGGGCCTGTTTCAGTGCTGTATCTCTCTATAAAAGATTAAGGGCAGGATTTTCCCCACGGGCTTCACAATGGCTGTCATGGCCAAATGTGGGTCAGAAACTTGCACTATGTGGGGAACAATTCCCAGCTGTGACTTTGCCAATTAATGGCCAGAGGGCAGGCTCCTCTTCCAATTAAAGATGGCGGGTGGGCTCTCGAAGCTGGAAGGCCAATAGGAGGTCCTCTAGCACTGAAGAAACAGCAAGCTGCCTTTACAGGTAAGTGAGGGAGAGAGCACACCAAGATGGAGGTGCCCTCCCTCCAACTTAGTGAACTTTAAATTAAAAAATGACCTCAGATGCTGGGCCAACATAGTGGAGGGGGGTTTGTTCTACACCTGAAGCCAAGCAGGGAAGGAAGACCACTAAGTCTGCCGAGATTGCTGGCAAACCACGTCCCCCTCCAACCCCAGTCCCTGTAGGGAGGCCGCCTCCAGGCAGCTACACTGTTCCCTGATGCATGGGGTCCTGGAGGCTAACTGGAAAATTCCAGTTGGCCTCTGACAATAGGCCTTAACCGGCCTTCAACAAGGTCAGTTGGCTACCCGTCACTTGCAGACAGGCAGGCCTGCTGCCCCGCCCACTCCCCATCCTGCCTCCGGGAAAATGGCCCAGGAGCAGGATGGAGTGGGGGAACTGGCACATCAGCTGGCAGGGTAAATTTACACACCTGATGCCTCGATGCTCACCCCCAAGAGTATTATAGGGAGAGTCCATGATGATAGATTGTACAAAAGCTACGCATGGATTTTATAGATTGAATGTTCTTTCTTATTCCAGTTTATGTTTTGTGTTTGTGAAACAGTGAGCGATTGAGAAGAAAAATTGTTTGAATATAAACAAAGTATGTGATAAGAAGTGACATTGTGCTGTTATTGTAAGAGCAGATGATGACAAATTATATTGACAAAGTGATTATATCAAAATAAAATGCCCCAGATTATGTCATAAGGGTGACAATCTGATACAGAAAAGTGGGGGAGGAAGGATTAGAGATGGTGCTCAAATGCAAAATCAGAGGTAGGTTCTGTGGAGGCTTTTGAAGGAGTGGAGAGAAGTAGCAAGGTGGATAGAGGGTGAGGAGTGGAGAGAAGTAGCAAGGTGGAGGGAGTTGGAGGAGTGGAGAGAAGTAGCAAGGTGGAGGGAGTTGGAGGAGTGGAGGGAAGTAGCAAGGTGGATGGAGGGGGAGGAGTGGAGAGAAGTAGCAAGGTAGAGGGAGTTGGAGGAGTGGAGAGAGGTAGCAATGTGGAGGGGATTGGAGAGATTGTTCATGAGTGTGGGACCAAAATGGATAAAAGTTCTGCAGATGAAAGTGAAGCAGACAGAAGGGCAATCCAAAGGAAACTAGAGATAGAAGAGTGGATAGCTGTTGTGAGAGCACTCGGTTGGATGAGGTTGAAGAGGTTGGGAAGGGCAATGTCATGAAGGGATCTTAGATGTGGGCAAGGATTATGAAACCAATAAGTAGGAGATATAGGGAGATCATGAAAGTTGGAAAGCACAGGGGTAACAGAGGAATGGAGATTAGTGCAGGGCAGTGGGATAATTTTTGGATTGTGCTAGCAATGAACTGAATCAAACATGAATGGTCACATTGGATGAGTTCAGCTGTGAAGGCATTAAAGACATAAGATACTACCTCATGGCTCAAGTAAAGGAAAGAAGAGGTGAGGAGATGGCAGAAGCAACCAAGAGGATGCTCTCAGTCTTTGAGACAAAGAAATTGATAAGCACTTGCATTGGTATTTTGGGTTAATACAGGGGGAACAAAGGAAGGGCCTGAAGGAGAAGCTGTGTTGTGAAGAAAAGTCTGGGGTTTTCCTTACCCGCTCAAATTGTGGTGTAGTGAGGATTTGGATGAGGAAATGGAGATAGATTATTGCTTTAGTTGATCTAACCAGCTGATGAATGATGAGGCCAATCATACACTGGATGTGTTCCAGTCCTCAGTATTCAACTTTTCGGGCAATGTGGTTGGGAGGTGATGAGGAACATGAAGAGGGCAAAAGTATTGAATGCAGACACAAGGCAGTTGTTGAGCAGGCTGACTGCAGCACATCTATCAAGATGGGTGGAGGGTTTTGGAAAGGGAGCTCTATTGAAAGAGTGGTCAGTAATTGTAAAGACCTTAAAGGAAAGAATGAAGTGAAGGGTTTGTCAAAGGGTTTATATGAAGTGTGATCATAGAAATTCTATTGTCTGCCATGTAATGAAGGCTTTAAAGGGATTCCATATGAACTTATTGAACATTCGTGTATCATTTTGCACAGCTCGATTTCATACAATTTGAGATGTTTACCTCAATTACAACATAACAAACTCTATCAAGGTGATCAGCTTACTAATGATTGACAGATGGACCTCTTTCTTCTAAACTTCAATTCAAAATAATTGAATACATGGAGCACTGTAGCTTTAAGTTGAAATGTAACCTGCAGACAGATGTAGTTCATAGATAATCGAAATGTGCAATGAATTTAAATACACAATCCTATATAATCCTAAATCCTAGAAATGAAGTCACCCCTTTCATTACACTATTCATGCTCCAATCTCCTAAATGCTTTACAGCTGTTTTCTATTTCTCTCTTCAGAGCAGCCTTACGGACACTTATTTAGGCCACCTGGGTTGCCATGACATCTTTCTCTCCTGCTGAGAATTATAGCTAAAAGATGTTCGCAAGGACACTGAGTTCCTGTGTAAATCGCACCATTTGTTGTTGAAGTACTGAGGCTATTGCCATGGGAATGGGAGAGTTCTCGATTCTTTGTTTTGTTTTCCAACTTTCTCCCCTTTTTGTTCCTCCTCCCCTGTTGCTGACTGCTACTGAGTTTAGGTTCCAAACAAACTGGCACCCCTCCAGTAATTCGTTCAAATAGCCGGTGCTGTTGTGTCAGTGAGCACCATCAAGCTATTCAATTCTGGAGGGCATCACTATAGAGCCTCGTCACATCTTCACCCAATCACCCGAGTTTCCAACACTGGAGGGGAATCAGAAAGTGGAACCTGCGCTCATTTTTCAGTCACTAGCCCAAAGTGCTTGTGCCAGTCTTTTTCTTCAGTTTGCATCAACAACTAATAACTACTCGGGGGTTGAGGGGTAGGGTGTAAAAGGACATTGATAATCATTCTGAGAACAAATTGTATGCATTAGTAATAATACTAAGACATTTCACAGTCCAAGTGTATGTATAAAGGTGGTATTGACATTCCGCAGCCCTCTGTGGAGCAGCTAAGAAAACATCCAGGAAATGAGCTTCTGCTTTGGCCGCAATTGACAATCTGGGCATAAGTTGTGCCCAACATTGCCTTGGTTTTGGGAAGTTTTTCCTCCAATTTATGCTCAAACTTATTTACATATCGATGAACACAAAATCTGCTCTGAACCTACCTGCACAATCAGGCAGCATTTTCTAAAGTAATTTATATTGCTGAAAACAGAGGCACTTTGTTGAAGCTTTTTGTCTTGCACTCATCAGGACAATTCGCAAGCATACCAATGTAAGGGGAATCAACAAACTTATACTGTATGAGAAGAGGTATTTGCTGAGTTTGAACCCCTCTACTCCCATTCAGACCTGCCACCATTCTGTGAATCAGTACTCATTGAACTTATGAACTCAGCAATTTGCACAGTTGAGTTCAGTTTTAACGACACCATGTATGCCCAAGTAGATGATGTTGCCATGGGATCCTCTCTAGGCCCAGCTCTCTCAAACATCTTAAAGGCAAACTACTGCAGATGCTGGAAATCTGAAATAAAAACAAGAAATGCTGGAAATACTCAGCAGGTCTGGCAGCATCTGTGGAGAGAGAAGCAGAGTTTACATTTCAGGTCAGTGATCCTTCATCAGAACTGACAAATATTAGAAATGTAAAAGGTTTTAAGAAAGTAAAGCGGGGGTGGGGCAAGAGATAACAAAGGAGGTGGTGTTGATAGGACAGGGTCACAGAGAATAACTGACCAGAAGGTCAGTTGGTATGTTAATGGTGTGCTGAAAGACAAAGCGTTAGTACAGAGAGGGTATGAATTGACTGCAAAGCACAAAGCACTCCAAGCACAAACATTAAAAAAAACAGAACAGTGGGTAAGCACAGTCGAAACAAACTAAACAAACAAAAAAAACTAAAATAAAATAACCAAATAAAAAAGGAAAAAGAAAAAAAGAAAAAATAACTAAACATAAAAAGGGAGGCCCGTCATACTTTGAAATTATTGAATTCAATGTTCAGTCCGTCAGGCTGTAGTGTGCCTAATCGGTAGATGAGATGATGTTCCTCGAGCTTACGTTGATGTTCGCTGGAACACTGCAGCAATCCTAGAACAGAGATGTGAGCATGAGAGCAGGGGAGAGTGTTGAAATGGCCAGCAACCAGAAGCTTGGGGTCATGCTTACGGACTGAGCGGAGGTGTTCCGCAAAGCGGTCAACCAATCTGCGTTTGGTCTCCCCAATGTAGAGGAGACCACATTGTGAGCAGCGAATACAGTATACTAAATTGAAAGAAGTACAAGTAAATCGCTGTTTCAGCTGAAAGGAGTGTTTGAAGTCTTGGATAGTGAGAAGAGAGGAGGTAAATGGGCAGGTATTTCACCTCCTGCGATTGTAGGGGAAGGTGCCGTGGGAAGGGGATGAGGTGGTGGGGGTAATGGAGGAGTGGATGAGGGGACGAGGGTGTCGCGGAGGGAATGATCCCTTCAGAATGCTGACAGGGGAAGGCAGGCGAAGATTAGTTTGGTAGTGGCATCACGCTGGGTGTGGCAGAAATGACGGAGGATGATCCTTTGGTATGGAGGCTGATGGGGTGGAAAGTGAGGACAAGGGGAACCCTGTCGTGGTTCTGGGAGGGACGGGTAGGGGTGAGGGTAGAGGTGGGGGAAATGGACTGGACACGGTTGAGGGCCCTGTCAACCACAGTGGGGGGCATCCTCGGTTGAGGAAAAAGGAAGACATATTAGAAGCACTGTCGTGGAAGTTAGCATCATCAGAGCAGATGCATCTCCCAACCAGCCCGTGCTTGCAACATGCAAAACACAGTCTCCATCATTAGATGTGATTCCGCGTTTGGATGGCATTTGCTAAATAATCCTCAGTGAGCTAAGGAACCCTCACAACATTTAAGAAGTATTTAGATGAGCACTTGAAATGCCATAGATAGGCTTGATGGCCGGCATGGACCCGGTGGGCCGAAGGGCCTGTTTCTGTGCTGTATAACTCTCTCTAATTATGCAGACAACCAATTTAAAATTGTCAGTCGGGCTTGCAGTTTGGCGCATTTGCATGTACTGGAAGCTACATATATTAATACACAGGGCCCTGTTCTTTGCAGACAGAAAGAACATGTATACACTCTGCTTCTCTTTCCACAGATGCTGCCAGACCTGCTGAGTGAATCCAGCATTTCTTGTTTTTGTTTCAGATTTCCAGCATCCGCAGTATTTTGCTTTTATTTATGTATACACATTGCGCCTGCTTCAGCTAAACAAAATAAGTGACTGCCATTCGCTGGTTCATTCCTCAGGGCAATGCCTTGACCAATCGCAGTCAAGCTGTCTGGTTTAAATTTCAAACAAAGCTTGGCAGTTAACTGTCGGTCATCATAAACTGGTGTATTCTCCATGGCAACGCCTCTACCAATCAGAGTCCACTTGCCAACCAATCAGCACTCTGTTCTCATACAGTATAAATTTGTTACTTCTCTTACGTTGGTTATTCTTGCAAATTGTCCTGATAAGTGTAAGATGAAATACTTCGACAAAATGTCTCTCTTTTCAGCAATACTTAAGTTCTGTACTACCAAGTGAATGTTAGTAATTTATATATTTTTAAATTTTACTTTGAGAATATTCCTTGATATATTTAGGAGTGGTAGCTTGGTGCAGTTTAATCAATACAGCTGAAAATTGGTTTATCACAAAAATGAGCGTTTTCAATCACAGTATCAATCCACCACCTGTGAGTAACCTGATTTTAAATCACTGAAGATGGCTTTTAAAAAATATACAGAACCATTAGCTAGTGACATTGAGGTACACTTGTCAGTTTCTTAGTCAATGAAAAAAATACATTCAAAATCTTTTAAAACGTTCCCATTAGGGTCCTTGCACTCAAAAGCATCAGCTCATTCTTAGAGCCTCCTTAAGGTCTGCAAATCTGCGCACTTTGCAGAAACTCCTAATGGTGACTAACTTATCCTAGTTTTGTGGGCAGAGCGGCTTTGATCACAACGTTTTTTTTAAACTAGTGCAAAAGATCGTGGAAACTCGATTTGCGCTGAATGCAATTTGTGCTTAAAATTTCGCAATCTTTTGCACAGGTTATGTCAATTTCTGATGAGTTGCGCTGAAAAAACATCGCAACCAGGCAGGAATTCTACTTCATAGTCTTTGAAACATTTGCATAAGGAAACCTTACAGGCCTGTGGCTGATCTACGAATAAGTGAGGAACCGTAGAAAGGAAAATTGCCTGTTGACTCATTAAGCCCGTTCCTTCGACAGCCCATGTACAATCTACTCTATCAAATACTCTACCAACCATTTAATTTCAGTAGGGAAAGCTCTGCGTAAATACTCCCTGAGCCCCGAAGGTTATCAGAAGTATTAATTAAATTTCACATGTTGACTAATCAGACCATGAGACATTGAGGTCTCAGGTTGGTAACCTACTTTGCTCAGGAGACTCCCAGAATGGGTGATTAATCTCCTGAGCACTGTGGGTGGTGACCCGGAAGAAATGGTTCCTGTATGCATGCATCATGGATGTGCAGGGCCTTGGCTCCCAATTAAACAACAGCTCAATTTTAAAATTCTCACCCTATTTTTCAAATCCCTCCATGGCCTTGCCCCTCCCTATCTCTGTAATCTCCTCCAGCCCCACAACCCACCAAGATATCTGCACTCATCTAATTCTGGCCTCTTGTGCATTGCCAATTTTAATTGCTCCACCATTGGTGACAACACCTTCAGCTGCCTAGGCCCTAAGTTCTGAAAATTTCCTCCCTAAGTCTCTCCATCTCTCTACCTCTCTTTCCCCCTTTAAGACGCTCCTTAAATCATATCTCTATGACCAAGCTTTGTGGCCATCTGCCCTCATATCGCCTTTGTGTGGTATAAATTCTGTTTTATAACACTCTTGTGAAGCGCCTTAGGACATTTTATTACATTAAATGTGTTATATAAATACAAGCTGCTGTTGTTGTTAGCTGTCATGGCAGCCAATCCACATTGTCCGGCTCCTTCTGGTCATGTTCGGCTCTGAAACGCTGCATTTCTGGTGAAGATAAGTTAGCGATGGGAGATTCTGAAGTAGGCTGGCCATAGCCGGAGGCCAAGAATACCGGACATCAGACCCAGCAGTGCAGCAACGCAGAACCACTAGGGGAAAGATATCACTGCACTTGGAGATGACATCACCATGTATGATGATGTCATCATGTACAGAGATGATGTCATCATGGGCCTCCCATCCACAAGCCAGCAACTAAAAAATTCACCAGAGCCACCTGTGTTTGTGAGTATGATTAATTCATTTCAAGTGCTAACCATTGACTCCTGTATTTTGTGAAATTACTTTAGGTGCATGCCTTCTTAAATGATTCTTCTGTCCTAACCCTACTATACAGAACATAAAGACATTCGGTACTGGACAGTGGACAGAGCAGCTAAAAACCAGACTGTCCGATATAAAACTGGACGAATGGCCACCCTGCTCTCTGGAGTGTAGAGTGTTCAAGGGTTAAGTTAATATGGTTGAGGTTAGATCTATGAATTAGTTTATTGTATAAAACTTCAATGGAAATAATACTTGATTAATAAAAAAATTTGGAATTGAAAACTAGTCTCAGTAATGGTGCCATCAAACTATAATCGATTGTTGTAAAACCCATCTGGTTCACTAATGTCCTTTAGGGAAGGAAATCTGCTGCCCTTACTCGATCTGGCCTACATGTAACTCTAGACCCACAGCAACATGGTTGACTCTTAGCTGCCATCTGAAATGGCATAACAAGCCACTCAGTTGTACAAACCACTACAGAAAAGTCAAAAAGGAATAAAACCAGATGGACCACCCGGCATCGACTTAGGCACTGGAAACTACAACGGCAAAACCCATCCTGTCAACCTGCAAAGTCCTCCTTACTAACATCTGGGGGCTTGTGCCAAAGTTGGGAGAGCTGTCCCACAGACTAGTCAAGCAACAGCCTGACATATTCATACTCACCAAATCATACCATGCAGTCAATGTCCCAGACTCCTCCATTACCAATTCTGGGTATGTCCTGTCCCACTGGCAGAGGCAATGGCACAGCGGTATACAGTCAGGACGGAGTTGTCCTGGGACTCCTCAACATTCACTCAGGACCCCATGAAGGCTCATGCCATCACGCCAAACATGGACAAGGAAACAAATTTCAACTACATCCCTTCCCACCATTCCCTACACCCATGATGCTAATTTGACTCCATTCCCCCTTCCCCCACACTGATAAACCTACCTCCTCCCCACTCCCCACCAGTGTGGCGCCTTGTTTCCCCGGACGGGAATTCATATGTGGGGGAGTGCTGGCCACCGGGCCGAAGATCGCAGCGGGACATCAGGTGGCGATGTGAGTGTCGTTAATTAAATCACTTTTAATTTATTTAAATATTTAAATTGCAGTCTCGTCGCCGAGTGGCGAGGGGGCCGCCATGAGGCCTCACCGTTGCCGGTAATATTGGGCCAGGCCCTCCCAGCGTTGGTGTGCCCTCTCCTAGAGGCATCTTCAGGCACTCCTGCAAACCCCCCGCCACGGAACCCATCTCCTTGGGGAGAACAAAATCCAGCCCCAAGTGTGGAAACTGTGAGTTTGTGAGGCAGAATTTAAATTCAAAGCCATAATTGTGCCACATGTCATAAGCAAGGATTAAATGTTATTAAATATAATAATTCTTGCTCCAAATAAATGCAGTTTGTTTGTCAATGAGGTAGCTTCAGACTCAAAAGGCTATCAACTAAGCCACAGCTGACACTTAAAAACACACTTTAATTGTGCAACAGGCATCACATGAGTTACATATGGTCATTCTCTACTATAATCTAATCTTACAAGTTCAGATGGTGGCAATAAACCAAGTGAACTTCGCCCTCAAGGTTTATGAGCTGCTCTCTCTGCCTCCAGTTTCTAATGCAATGTAATTACAACTAAGAAACTATTGTTCTCAGTAAAAGATAACCCTTGGTGTTCCTGTGTGAGTTACTACCTTTGAGGCTTCCATTGGTCTGTGATATAATGACAGTAACAAACTCCTTGTTTTACTTTTTCATTGGATAACTCGTTCCTCTGTGAGGTTCATGTTGCTGATAGAAGGTAAGGCTGGCTAGTTTGTAACACAGTCCCCTTTCAATTTATGCCATGCAAGGAGTAACATGCACCTGCATTCATATTAAACTCCTTACTGAGCTATTTTAACAGTCATCACTCTGTGTATTTTAAGTTTCTATTGAATTAGTAAGCTAGGAAATTAATCATCTTTGAACAGCTGAATTTCAAGGGCAGTGTTTTTATCCAGTTTTAAATTGTACTGCCACAGGGAAGCAGTGAGTCTGATCAAATAAAAGATTTTTTAAATTAAAAAGTAGAACAGAAAGATTAACTTGTACCTTCTACTTGAGCAGAGTCTAGGGCTGGTTCCATTGCAGTTAACTGGGATTGATCCCTTTGCCCAGTTTCTGCAGACAAGCAAACACAAACCAATTTCTGGGCCACTGTAATTCTGTGAGGTGATAAAAGCATTGACAAGGCATTTCCAAAGATGGTGGAGGTGATATAGTGTTGACAGGCAATGTTTCAATTGTGGGAAATGAGTGGTAATGGCAATGGAGAAGACATGGGGCTTGATGGTCAGCTCAAGGTTGAACAGGACTCAAAGGTTGTGAATTCAGTCTGAATGAACAGTCAGATGGAGATGGAATCAGAAAGGTTTCTGGTAGGAGCCGAACACGATGGCTTCAGTCTTACCATTACGGAGCAGAAGGAATTTCTGCCGTCAGACAGATTGTCAGATCACACAGTTACATAGTGAGGAGTGCTGAAGCCTTGAAGGCACACAAGGCAAGACCATGCAAACAAGGACAGAGAAGCCACAAGAGGAAATGAACTGACAGCATCGGGAAAGATTGCAGTGGAGTCAAGAGTGGGTCATGAGATCAGAGCATGGCACAGGCCAGTGGTGAAGGGTGAATAGTCAATTGTATCAAAGGTCACTAAGAGATTGGGAAAGACAATCATCAACTCATAATTCAGCTCCATCTACCTAGCATCTTAGTGCATCCCTCAATCCCTTCCCTCTCCAAAAAATGCCCTGATCTGTCTCTTGAATCCACTGAATAATTCGATAGTTGGCCCTGATAACTCATTCCATAACCCTATTTCCATTTAAGCTGAAAATGTTTTATCCGACATCACCTCCTATTCCTAACTGCCTAATTTTTAACTCATGTTCCACCCCCCCACCCCGCCCAGCTATCGCTAAACTGTGTTCCCTTTTTTGTTCTCTTTTGCTTTGTTTCTGTAATGCGATGGGGCAGAGGGAGCAGGAATGGTAGGACAAGGCGCTTTGTATTTGGTGATATTCAGCCAACTGATTCCACCCTATCTGCTTTGGGAAAAGTCTGATCAGTCCAGGATTAATTATAACCTCACTGCATTCCCCTTTGATAGTGTAATGTTAGCTCAATGCTTCAATCTGACCCATTCCATTCTATTCACTATAAAGAATGCCTTAAATGGAATGAACTCCATATTATCACACTTCAGTTTCTGGACAAAATTCTTGAAAAGGGTGACAGATGAAAGAAAAATGCTTTTTTGACCGGGCAGTGATCAAGACAATTCCGATCTTCTGTGAAGACGTGAACCTTGGGTGAATTAATGCTGTGACTGGCTACTTTCTCAGATACATATAACTGTTCTTAATGATTTCAAGCACAAGAGGGCGGTAATGTCACTCAGATTTGTATCCCAGAGTCGATATAGTGAACAATTCAGAAAGACAGAATTGTTAACAATATAGCGCATCACCCCCATCTCCAAGAATCTGAAAGCATTTCACGCACAATGAATTACTTGGAGCCAGTATTATGCAGGCAAACTTTGAAGGGAAGCAGTTTGTGGGGATCAGATTCAAGAGTAACTTAAGAGCAACTGCACAAGATCAAAATTGTGACTTAACAGTCCCTTTGGGAGCTAAAGTAGATAGCCCCTGAAATTGGGCACCGAGGGATGGTAAGGTGGGGAACTGTTGAACAACAACAACAACAACCACTCCTCAAGTGGTCGCTGAATCGTACTGGCAAGGTCTGCACCCTCATGATGGCCAAATTGTGGAAGATGCAACAGACCACCAAGGATCAGGACACCTGCTCCGGTGAGTACAGCAGGGCTGCTCCTGAGCGGTCCAGACAGCGGAATCATTGCTTCAGCATCCCAATGGTCTTTCCGATGGGTGTTCCTCATGCCAGCATAACTCTCATCGTGTGAGTGCTGGCCTCATGTGGTGGGGTTACGGAGGGGAGACACCAGTCAGGTGTAGAGCAGATAGCCCACGTCATCAAGCAGCCATCCTTAGGTTCGACGTAGTGGTTCAAAGATTGCTGGTACAGCAGACTAGCGCAGGATGAACAAATCATAACTGCTGCCAGGATAGTGGCCATTCACCGGCGGGCCGTAGTGGATGTTGTTGCACACCAACTGCATATTGAGTGAGTGGTACCTTTGCAACTTCTGTACCATCTCACCATTGAGATGCGGTGCCTGCAAAGTAACGTATGTGCAGTCGATGGTTCTCTGCACCATGGGGAAGGTCACTATTCTGGAAAAGCCACATGCCTGCTTCTCCTGCTTCTCTGTTCAGAGAAAAGGAAATAAAGTTCTCTCTCCTGCATTCAGAGCATCTGTTACCTCATGGATGGGTGGTGAACTGCGGGATGTTTGCTATGTCACCTGTTCCATCCTGGAAGGATCCACTGGTGAAAAATTCAAAGCCATGGCCACCTTGATGGCCACTGCAGGGCTGTGAGGCTGCAGGTCTGTATTCAAGAGGTGGCACAGTTCTGCGACCACCTCATTTGTAAATTGCAATACACTGCCGGCTAAGGTGCAAGTATGAGAAGTGCTCCTGAAAACCCGAAGTGGGTATAGCTCCTGCTGAGAGTCCTCCTCCTCCTCCTCCCTCTGCGAGCAACTTGTTTTCTTTGGCACTTCTGCCCCATCTCCCTCTAAAGCTGCAGCCCAAAGGCGGATACAACAATAACAGCCTCCATGAATGAGACTAAGTGGTGTACTAAAAGGCCTTTCCATAGAAAATAATGCCTTCCCGATGTCCAACACTACTCCCTGCAGACTTTATCAACTATTCCAAATCCCTCCAATAAATCAGTACTTCCACAGACGCAGCAAGAGCCAGTAGATAATAAAAAGTAACTAACTTGCAAGTTGGATGATGATGTCTTTAAATAGCATTGGTGGGATGTCCCTCATGCTGTGGAATGCAATTTAAGCTGTACATACTTAAGAGAGGGCATTAACTAGAGCTATGAGGTCCAAAATGACAGCACTGGCATCAAATCAGCATTAGATGCTGACTGACATCACAATTTGCTTACTCTGCCTACTTCAGATGCACATATGTAACGCCTCTGCTATCGCCCTTAACAACATGGCTTTCAGAGTGTGCCATGCTAGAAGTGGGTGGGAGTGGTGCGGGTGCTATTTTTCACCTAAACCAGGACCCATAGTGCTGAAACTACCGAAACTACGGAGTCAAATTTTGCAGCCTTTAACTTTAGTTGTTGGACTGCGTAAGTGGTGTGGAAGTGTTGTGATGTGAATGTGCTGTCCCATCATGTGCAGATCTTAAAACAAAATTGAAATGAAAAAGGAAAGAAAGTACATAGTACTTACAGTGCAGAAATTCATCAAATAAAAGGGACAGCAGCAACATGGATACAAAATTGACTGAGTGGCAGGAAACAGAGAGTCGTGGTTAATGGAAGTTTTTCACGATGGAGGAAGGTTTGTAGTGGAGTTCCCCAGGGATCAGTGTTGGGACCCTTGCTCTTCCTGATATATATTAATGACCTAGACCTTGGGCACAATTTCAAAATTTGCAGATGATACAAAACTTTGAAAGTATTGTGAACTGTGAGGAGGATAGTGTAAAACTTCAAAAGGTCATAGACAAGTTGGTGGAATGGGCAGACAGGTGGCAGATGAAGTTCAATGCAGTGAAATGTGAAATGATTCATTTTGCTAGGAAGAACATGGAGAGACAATATGACATAAAGGGTACAATTCTAAAGGAGGTGCAAGAGCAGAGGGACCTGGGAGTATATGTGCATAAGTCATTGAAGGAAGCAGGACAGGTTCAGAGAGTGGTTAATAAAGTATACGGTATCTAAAGTGCTGTAACCTGCAAGGCTACGGACCAGGTGCTAGAAGGTGGGATTAGATTGGGTGGCTAGTTTTTTCAGCCAATGCAGACATGATGGGCTGAATGGCTTCTTTCTGTTTCATAACTTTTCTATGGTTGTAGTATCCTAAGCTTTATTAATAGGGGCATAGCGTAGACGTTGAACTTGTATAAGACACTAGTCTGGGATCAGCTGGAGCATTGTTTTGGGCACTGGACTTTAGGAAAGATGTGAAGGCATTGGAGAGGGAACAGAAAGGATTCACGAGAATGGTTCCAGGGATGAGGAACTTTTGTTATGAAGATAGATAGGAGAAGTTGGGACTGCTTTCTTTGGAGAAGAGAAGGCTGAGAGGAGATTTGATGGAGGTATTCAAAATCATAAGGGGTCTGGACAGAGTAGATATAGAGTAACTGTTACCACTCATGAAAGGATCAAAAACGAGAGGGCACATATTTAATATCATTGGGAAAAGAAGCAGTAGCAACTTGAGGAAAACTTTTTCACGCTGCGCGTGTTTAAGGCCTGGAATGCACTGCCTAATAGTGTGGTGGAGGCAGGTTCAACTGAAGCATTCAAAAAGGAATTAGACTTATATGAAAAGGAAGAATGTGCAGGGTTACAGGGAGAAGGCGGGGGAATGGAACTAAGTAAATTGTTAATTCGGAGAGTCAGGTGCAGACACAATGGACCGAATAGCCTCCTTCTGCACTGTAACAATTCTGTGATTCTGTGAAATGGGCCATTTTGCCCAACATATCCATGTATTTATATAGTGCCTTTCACCACCTCGGAATGTCTCAAAGGGCATTTACAGCTATGAAGTATGTTTTTGAAATGCTTTCACTACTGTAGTGTAGCTGATGCTGTACATGGAAAACCAGCCTTTACTGGTTAAACACTGGAAAGAAATGGCCTGCAATCCTGGCAGTTACAATGGAGGTGCCAGGGTTAATGGGAGGCAATGGCACTGGTAAACAGGCATTGGCTAACATTGGGGGAGACTGGTCAGGCTGGCTGAAACCTCAATGAAATTTGTGGCCTTAGCATTGAGTGCAAAGCAGGCTCAGCATATGCAATTTTAACTCCCACGCTCACTCCACTCCTGCATCAGGTTTGTGCTGTCTCTCAATTTAATTATTGCCTCACTGTTATATAAATGCAAGTTGCTGTGGTACTCTTGTAGTGTAAATAGTGTAAACTACACTATAAAATAGTGTAAGTAGTGTAAACACAACACGATTGTGTGCAGTATTAAAGAGGGAGTTGTGAACAATGCAGGTTATTCCGAGACTATTACAGCATTCAGAATTAACCATGTTATGCAAGTCTTTGAATTTAACTCTTATTTATACGACTCTGCATGATGGCAATAGAGCAAAGATGTTCTCATTTTTCTATGCATAACCTATAACAGGAAGTGATGGAAAGGAGACTGTAGGGAATTAGTGAGGTTACTGGAACTCTAAAAGCCACATTCTCCAACCCCGAGAATTGTTTGCTCAGCTCTTTCCATGATTGCTTAGGCCCAGAGGAGCCATACCTTATTGTTCTTCATCACGGAAGCCTCTGTCAGTGAAACTGACACCTCGCCCCTCTCTCCGAGCTGTTACTTGCTGTACCGGTGGAAATCACATGGAAGTGTGCCAACAGTTTACTTCTTATTTCAATTTTCTCCCCTCCCCTCCATTCTCTCTCTCCTCTTTTTCTTCCCCATTACCCCTTAGCTATCTCCCCTCTGAATACACATCTCCTCTCCACTCTATAGGAGGCAACAACAAAAAGTTGTATTTATCTAAGTCACAAGACGCTTCACAATGGTGCAATCAGACAAAAATGAGCACTTAGCTAAAGAAGGAGATATTAAGGAAGAGTATTGAAAGCTTAAACATTGAGGTGGATTTTTAGGATAAAAAGGAAGAGGGGGTGGAAAGGTGAAGCCACATAGAAAAGGAATTTCAGAGCATGGGACTTAGATGGTTGAAGGCATGGCCTCCCATGGTGTGGCGTAGGGAGGGAGGGATGCACAAGAGGTCAGAGTTGGAGATACAGTGGTATGCTGAGCTGTAGAGCTGGAGGGGCTTTCAGAGACAAGTTGGACAAGACCATGAAGGAATTTATGCACGTAGTTGAAAAATGTAATTTGGATGCATTGGGGGACTATGAGCCAATGTACGTCAGCAAGCATAGGTGAACTTGGGGCAGCATAGAATATGGGCAGCATAGATTTGGATGAACTAAAGTTTACAGAGGGTGGATGTTGGGTGGCCGGTCAGACGAGAATGAAATAGTTGAGTCTGGTGGTGACAAAGGCATGGATGATGGTTTCAGCAGCTTATGGGCTGAACCAAGAGCAGAGACAGGAAACATTTGTGATGGAGAGAGTATGGGGTCAGAAGCTTAACTTAAGGTTGAGTAGGACACCAAATTTACAAACAATTCAATTCAGCCTAAGACGGTGGCTGGGAAGGAAGATAAAATCAATGGTAAGGTATAGAGTCTGGGAAGGAACTGAAGATGACAGCTTTGGCCTTCCCAATGTCTAGAGGCATAGCGTTATAGAATTATTACTGCACAGAAGGAGGCCATTTGGCCCATTGTCTAATCAAGGAAATTTGTGGCTCATCCAAGAAGTTTGGCATCATTGTTATGACGAGGTGAGAAAGGTGTTTAGGGGTCTTTTGCTGTCTTCAGCTGGTCTTATTGTAACAGGGTTTTATTTTAGATACACTGTGTTTTGAGCTCCCCCTTTGTGAATCCTTGTTCACAGCTTTCCGATTATAAGGCAAAGAAATAAGCATAAACAGGCTTTCTTCAGTTTAAAGGAGAAAAGTGAAATTTATTAAACCTTAAATTTAAACTCCAATACGAGTAACGCCTACAGATATTTGATGCACCCATGCTAGCATGCACACATGATACACACATGCAAATAGGGACTGAAAAGAGCAGAAGAAATTTAAAATATCAGAAGAGTTTCTTGTTTACTGAGCTGTGTTTCCAGCTCGTCGTAGAGTCCTTGATTGTAGACAGCTCTTTTCTTTGGAGCCCAGTATTCTTCTTAAGCTTTGTTCACTGTAGGAGAAGTTTCTCGCTTGGTGTTCATATGTATTCAATGGTTTCTGAAGCTGGTGAGAGTGAGATGAGAGCAGACAGGAGAGAGATGTTCTCAGTCCAGGAGAAAAGTGCTTTATGAGTTCAAATTCCCTGCTGGAAGTTCAAATTCAAAACAAACTCCAACAGTCAGCCAGTCATGTGAGTAAAACTGGTCTGACCACTTCTTCTGTGTATTGGGGAAACAACAACTGGGTCCCTTTGTTCCAACACTGTCTGTTACTTTGCAAATGTCTTTCCAGTCAGGGGCTTGCAAATTTAAGTTTTAATGTTCATGTGGCGAAATAACGTGTGCCTCAGTCTTGGCAGGTGGGGGCTTGCCTGACACCATCCAGGACAAAGCAGCCCACTTCATCAGCACTCCATTCACCACCTTAAACATTCACTCCCTCCAGCACTGACGCACAGTTGCAGCAGTGTGTACCATCCACAGGTTCCACTGCAGCAACTCACCAAGGCTCCTTAGACAGCACCTTCCAAACCCAGCGCCTCTACCATCTCGAAGAATAAGGACAGCAGATGTGTGGGAACACCACCACCTGCAAGTTCCCTCCAAGTCACACATCATCCTGACTTGGAACTATATCATCGTTCCTTCACTGTTACTGGGTCAAAATCTGGAACTTTTTCCCTAACAGCACTCTGGCTGTACCTAAACCACATAGACTGTAACGGTTCAAAAAGACAGCTCACCATCACCTTCTCATGGGCATTTAGGGATATACTAGGGCATTGAATGTTGGCCTTGCCAGCAATGCTCACATCCCATGAATGAATAATAGAAAAAAATCCAAGATTGAATGTCAGACAAGCAGTGTGAGAGCACAAACACAGTGGAGGATGTCAAGAGAGGTAGGCGAGAGGCAGAATTGTATGTTGTCAGCTTACATGTGGAATATGATCTCATGTCTACGGATCGTGCCTTTGATGCAGTCCTGGTGGATAAAATCAGTAATTACCCAGAGTGTATCACTCACAGAGATCAATGTGTGATATGCTAAATGGTATAGTTGGCCAATAACCGACAGGGCACAACCTGCAATAACACTTACTTGTTAACTTGCACTGAGGTAATTATAGGCATGAATAACAACAAATTGTTCATTGATTTTATCCCTGCCATTCAGTTCGTTCCCTTCTAATCTGTCCTACTGGTTATTGTGTTTCACTCACCTTCCAACAATTTCCTGATATCTGACAGCACATTTCTAGAAAATAACAGCACAGAATTAGGCCGTTCAGCCTATCATGCCTGTGCCAGCATCTTGAAAGAGCTATCCAATTAATCCCATTTCCTTTCTCTTTCCCCAAAACTCTGCAAATGTTTCCTTTTAAAATGCATATCCAATTCCCTTTTAATATTTACTGTTGAATTTGTTTCCTCCACTATTTCAGGCATTCCATTCCAGATCATAATAACCCACTGCATTAAAACTTCTTCCTTATCTTTTCCTTTTCTTTTGTCAAGTATCTTAAAGTGGTGTCCTCTGGCTACTGATTCTCCTGCCCTATCTGCTACATCAAAACCCTTCACAATTTTGAACACTTCTATTTATTCTCGCCTCAAACTTCTCTATCCTAAGGAGATCAATCCCAGCTTCTCTAAACTATCCACATAAATGATGTTCCTCATCCCTAGCATCATTCTGATAAATCTCCTCAGCAACCTCTCCAAGCACTTGACATTCCTTCTAAAGTGTGACGTCCAGAATTGGGCACAATATTCCAGCCGGGGCCTAACCAATGGGTAGGCTTAGACACATTGGGCCGGATTTTATTTCGGAAATGGGGTTCCTGGCGGCATTCCGTCGGATCCTGTAGTATTTAACAGCGGGCAGCCAATTAATTGCCCGCCATCGAGGACACCATCCTTTTAAGGGATAAGCTCCCGCCTGCTAACCTGCCGGCCAATCGGAAGTACTGTAGGAGGCCCTGCAGAGGGGAAGAGTCCAGTGAACCCGGGAAAGGTGAATGAGGTTGGGGTTTCTGGGGCTTGTCAGACAGGCATACTCCCATAATGCAGTTAGGGAGGGAGTTCCAGGATTTTGATCCAGCAACAATGGAGCAACAGCGATATATGTCCAAGTCAGGATGGTGTGGGGAATTTGACAATGATGCTTGTAATGAGAAGCTTTTTATGTTAATAAAAGCTGGAAATCTGAAATAAAAACAAGAAATGCTGGAAATACTCAGCAGGTC
The DNA here is from genome assembly GCF_036365525.1 of Heterodontus francisci. Classification (NCBI taxonomy): domain Eukaryota; kingdom Metazoa; phylum Chordata; class Chondrichthyes; order Heterodontiformes; family Heterodontidae; genus Heterodontus; species Heterodontus francisci. Next base: position 53,989,199 of record NC_090375.1, read on the forward strand.
TGGCAGCATCTGTGGAGAGAGAAGCAGAGTTAATGTTTCAGCTCAGTGACCCTTCTTCAGAACTGTGGAGTTCTGAAGAAGGGTCACTGACCTGAAACGTTAACTCTGCTTCTCTCTCCACAGATGCTGCCAGACCTGCTGAGTATTTACAGCATTTCTAGCTTTTTATGTTGTCTGATGGAACATAAATGAGATGTGTGGAGTTCAGTTGAGTGAAGATCTCGAACAGGTTTATTAACAGGTAACAATATATACAGTGCAGCGTTATCTATTTACAGGACCTGCCTCTTGGTGTTACAATTACAGAGTGAGAATGGCATGTAGTCACATGACTGTGTCCTGGTACTTAGCTCATTCACATACAAAGATCTTAAAGGGACATCACTCTTAAAGGCAATCACACGACATCCCCCCTCTTTCCAAAGATAAGTCTTGTATGCTAAAAGCAAAACATATAAAATTAGATAACATCAAAATTATTTACACTTGGATATACAGATTATGAACTTTCCAAGTATAGAGGCTCAGAAGTTCATATATTGTCTCGGTGGTTTGACAACTCTCACTTGAGGAATTTGCGTCTCATCTGTTGCTGTTCTTTCTGAAGTTTCTCCCTCTCTGCATTCAGTTTCTGTTGTTCTGCCTTCAGCCTGCTAACATACTCTACCGCTTTTCTCAAAATGACCATCTTTGATGCCCCGTCATTCTTGGAAAGCTCCAGCACCTCATCTCAAAGAGCCAACAGACAATGCTTCAACTCATTCCTCCTCTGCCTCCTCAGGACATTGTGTGTCCTTCGCCTCTCCTCATCCTCCACATCGGAAGGCTTGGGGCTGAAGGTTGAGGACTGGTTGGGGGAAGAGTACTTGGTCTCATGAAGATACCTGTCCATTCTGGCTCGTTGTGGTGCTGGCAGTTCTCTAGAGAACAGAAGTGAAGGTGCGGCAATCATTGTGCTGTTGCTGGGTTTCCAGACTGCATCGTTTGATGCTGATCACAGTCTGTGAGTGGGTTCCAGTTCTTTGAGATTTCCCCTTGACAATGTTCTAGTGGATAGTTATGATATTGAGTTATGATACATGCTGGTAATCCTGCCACTGCTCGTCGCTCGTGTCAACTAGATAGAATGTTTGTGGTTTCCATGTCGACTTGCTGTATTTTCATTTCATTGTTAATGTGCCATTGCAAGGGATGAGTAACCTGTTGTATGCAGATAACTTGGCAGTGTCAGTTGTATCATTGATTTCCAGCGACTCCAGTACATATCTTTGAGGATTCAGACTGCTAGGATATTGTCACTAGCGCCGATGTCAATCTTGACCTTGAGTGTATGTTTTCCAGCTTTCTTTGGGCACATGATTTTGATAGTGGCGAAAACTTCCAGTTGCTTGACTTCATCAACATGGTTTGTCAGGTTCACAATGTAGAACTCTTGCTCATCTTCTGACTGAGAATTGCTCCTACCTGAGTCTTGTCTCAGGTCTGTTTGGCTCTGGACTTCGTGTATCAGCTTGTGTTTACATGGGTCTCTGGTGCTTTCATTGATGCTGTTGCCCTGTTGCTGCACCTGTCTTCTGTTGGCTTGTGTCCTACCATGGCTTCTGACTGTGCGTTCGGAACCAGAATTCTTGCATAGGCGGGTCCAGTGTCCTTTTGCACTGCGTGCCTTGCACAGGTCTTGAAATGCAGGACAACGTCATGGTGAGTGGAATTAATCATACTTATGACACATTGCTTGCTCTCTTAGACCTGTTTATGGCACTGATATTGTTGGCTTCACCTAGTGCTTGCAGGTGCTGTTTTCCAACCGCAATAGCTTTGTATTTCCTGCCATCCTCCAGTAGTGCGTCAATGCTGTGACATTTCTTTTTCCCAAGAGGTCTTTCTGAAATGCTTCGATGGGTGTTGATATGATCACCAGCTCCATTATTCCGTCTGATAGCATAGTTTCTGAGACATCACATTCATTGCCCTTACTAAGGCATTCGCCAGTGAACTGGTCTATTGATTTCTATGGCTGTTGCCTGTAGGACATCAATTCCAGGTGGTGAATTCGAAAATTCACTCACAATCAGCGCTGATCTTCCAGCACTTTCCATATCTTTGCGAGATCATTCTGGTCCTGTTCAGATAATCCAGAGGTATTGATTCTGTGCAATCTCTAATTTCCAATCGCTATCATAATTTTTACAGCCTGTTTTTCTGATTCTACAATTATTTTGTCTGTAAAGGATAATTGCATTTTTTGTTGGAACAGTTTGAACTCAGATAGGATATCCAAAGATTTCCAGTTCATGCTGGGAAAATTGGTATCCATGTTCCTGCTGTCCTTTTGCTTTAAAACTTGCTTTAAGACCTGTTTCTGTGACTCTGTACTGCTTTTCCTTTGAAATGTTCTGTTCTTTAAATTGGCTGGTTTGATAAACAGGAGCAGCTTGTCTGTTTATCTAGCTTCGAGCACAGTTGTGTGATAAGCATTCCAAGTGCTTTTTTTGGCTAGAGTTTGTTTATACAGCTGTTCAATAGGCAATTCTTCCTGGTTAAGTGGTTTTATGGATTTTTTTAAACTTCAGTTGAGTGAATGAAAGCCCTTCATGCTGGAGTGATTTAATGGGGTTTCTTTTTATAGCTTCAGCTGCGAGCTGCGTAAATGGAGGATTCCAGAACTTTTTGCTGTTGTATGCCTCCTGTAATGGTGCTGACCTGATCAGCATGGGGGTGTCTTTGAAAACAATTGATCAGCCTGAGATAGGGATTGGGTTTTCTCTGTTTTTTTCTTTTACTGAGCCTTTTAAAAAAATCAACTTTGCAAGCATCTCAAAGCTTTTTTTTTACCTGGGGTTCCTGTACCAACAGCTCACTGACTCACCCAATCGCAGTGATTGATGTGCAGCCTGTCATTCAGTTCTCTGTCTTCTACAGCTGGAGGTGAGTTTTTTTTCTTTATACATTTTGGACCAGTGTTTCTTTTAACTTTCTTTCTTTTAGCTGTAAGTAATTTTAAAAGCTGTTTTCCTGTGGTCTTCAATCCTGGATTTTGTCTTCTCACCACAGCTGCCACCACGTCATGAGAAACTTTTTATGTTGTCTAATGCAACATAAATGAGATGCGTGGAGTCCAGGTTGATTGAAGATCTCAACCAGGTTTATTAACAGCTAACAATTATATACAGTGCAGAGCTATCTATTTACAGGACCTGCCTCTTGGTGTTACAGTTAGAGAGTGAGACTAGCATGTAGTCACATGTGTCCTGGTACTTAGCTCATTTGCATACTAAGATCTTAAAGGGACATGACTTTTAAAGGCAATCACACAACAATGTTGTTTTCATGCTGTCCTTTTTGTATTGTGCTATCTTTTAGCTGAACTGTGACCAATGAGGGGCTGTAGCACATTTAGGATTTATGGTGCCAGTTGGAACTGAACAATTACCTCACAATCCAGGATTTTCTTTTTGCAATTTACAAATTCTCTCTGTTCCCTCATCTGGGGGATGCTGACTCATTAGGGTACAGTTTCAAAGGTTGCAACTGTCTTGGCCCAAAATTAGTTAAAGGTAGAGGAATAGTGAAGGGTTGGGGTAAAGATTTGAGGGGATAAAATACCCAAAAGGAGAGAAATCAGAAGAGGCATGACTGGGTGATAGGAAGAGGAGGAAATAGGAATGAAGGGCCCCAAGAGGGGTAAAGAAGGGAGGATGAAAAAGGGAGAAAGAAGTAGTAGGCTTAGGTCTGGAGCAGCAGCCAAAATGTTCATGCGAATGGCTACAGAGGAAATTCAGGTAGGCATGGCAAAAATTAGGATAGATATGCCTTGGTGAATAGGGTGAAGACAATAAGAGAGAATCCAAAGTTAAAGTCAGAGGCCTCATGGCAGAATGAAGTTAATTTGTAAATAACTTGGAGCACAACCAAACAATGTCCAAGTTCAGAGATAGGCATGGAAAGCAATTGAGTTCAGCAAAGGTTTTCTTGTGGAAAATGAAGAGCCAAGGATATGTGTAGAATTGACCATTAGCTAGCATAGATTGATGCAGGAGTCCAGCGGAAGCGAGTAGTTGCCTTAGTGATGAGTAATCCACACCAGGGGATACAGGATACAAGCGGAGGGATGAGTGGAGTCAGCGGCAATGGGAAGCAGGTGGAAAGTGGCCAAGTGAAGGTCATTTGGCAGCAGTGGAGCAGAATCCAGAGCAGTAAAATAAAAGCAAAATACTGCGGATGCTGGAAATCTGAAACAAAAACAAGAAATGCTGGAATCACTCAGCAGGTCTGGCAGCATCTGTGGAAAGAGAAGCAGAGTTAACGTTTCGGGTCAGTGACCCTTCTTCGGAACTTCCGAAGAAGGGTCACTGACCCGAAACGTTAACTCTGCTTCTCTTTCCACAGATGCTGCCAGACCTGCTGAGTGATTCCAGCATTTCTTGTTTTTGTTTCAGAATCCAGAGCAGGATGGGAACCAGCAAGAGCAGAGCAAGATTTAGCCCAGTGTCGAGTGAAGAATTCCCGGCAGAGGAGAATGCCACAGCAGGCCATATATAAGAATCGAGGCAACCCAGCAGAGAGTACAGTCTCTTTCAAAGATGGCGGTGATAATGGAGGTTTAGAAACAAGGGAGAAAAGGATTTCGGTCCAGGAGAAAGTGGATTTCTGCCCAGAGACTACACAGCAGCAAAATAAAGCTCAGTACCCAGCAGTGATGTCCGGAGGCCATGAAAGTCACTACATCAATGCAGGTTTAGAGAAGTGTTAAGAATAATATCCATCAAGACTTTTTAAAAAATTATTGATTCTGTCATTAAGGACTGTATATACAAGTGTCACTCAGACCAGTTGGACTTTCCACCATGGTTTGGGTGGGGTGGAGAGTGTATGTACTGTGATACACAATGGACTGGATTTATTCCAGCAATGCGGGTCCCAGCAGCAGGCTGGAAAGCAGGGGGAGAACCCGCCTCAGCCCTCTGTCAGACCATTGTTGCAATTTATCGACGGGCAGCCAATTAACTGCCCACCATCAGGGGCGCCATCCCTTTAAGGGATGAGCTCCTGCCTCCAGAGGTACCGGCCAATTGGAGAGTGGCAGGTCTGTAGTACTGGCAGCACCATCAGGAGTGGTGGCCACTGCCTGTATTGCAAGCAGCCTTCAGAAGAGAAGTGCTCGGAGATCTATGGGAGAGGTGACACGGGGATGGGGTCACCAAAGCCAGTCAGGCAGGCTGCTGTGATGGGATGTTGGGGGGGTGATGAGGGTGAGGAGTCTTGGTGGGGGTTGGCCATCCCCAACTGGGGGGGTGGGGGTGAGGGGGCCACTAGGAGGCTGCCAGGTCTCATCTGTCAGCCTCTCCACATGGTGGCAGGCCCCTCGGTCCTCCACAAAATTGGAGTGGAGGTGGGAAGAGGTCCGTAAGTAGCCATTAAGGCCACTTAAGGGCCTCAGTTGGGCTGGGGCAGGGAAGGAAGGCTACCCTAGGCCTTCCCCACTCAGGATAAAGGGGGCTAGGACAACATTGGGAATGGCAGCCCTTGCCATTTTGTTTGCCCCTCTCCCCCTTCCGTCCCTGACTCCAAGGACAACATAAAATCCTGCCTAATATGTTACAATTATGTGGGACAGGCTGAATGGACCAAAGCGATTTCTCCTGCCCACCCTTGTTTGTATTTCTCAGCACCTATCTGGTATCTCTGTACTCCCCAGCACCAATAGAACTGGTGGGAAATCATTGGTGATGGATAGCAATGGAGAATTCAAGGTAGGACCGCATTGATATTTCTCAAAGAAAGATTCAGGGGCATGACAGAGAGAGCAATGTAGGTTATTTTTCAAATTTTATGTGCAGCCAAATAAGCTGCAATAGCCTCGTTCTGTCCTGTAATGTACTATGTTTTTATGTGACTATATTTCAGCTTCCAGGAGAGATAGGGGACGGTAGGGGGGTGGGGGGGGGGCGGGGGGGGGGGGGGGTCGATTTTCAACTTGATTCTGAGAGTAGGATTAGCATTGCGAATTGGTTGCCCCTAATAGAAACAGCCTGATTTCATTTTCCTTAAGTGGAAGAAAAGAACAAAATGATATCAATTTGAACTGTGTGTGCCCAAATCCAAGTTAAACAGACTCCATCTGAGCGAGTTTCCTTGATGTCACATTTCTCTCCTGGATCACTGCCCATCTCTTCAACAGATGGCCTCTGTGATCTGGCCAAGGTTTCACGTTTTCATGTAAAATGAACTTAACCGCACAGCTGGTAGTGCACTGGAGCTTCCCCCCAGCTCTGCTGAATGTTATGTCATTGTTGGAACGCATGCTAGCCAGCTCATACTCTAAAAAAAGAGAGAAATATAGTAGCTGCAAAAGCAAGACAATAATATTTCAAAAGAGAAAAAATGAAGATGGTTCCCGCTAATCGCATGTTTGGTAAATATAATTCCAATGTGGTACTGAGCTAATCTGACTGGGAAGGCCCCAAGTTCCGTTCCCTCATCTATACCGTCAGCTAATCTCTGTTGGAGTGGCAATAGACAATTGAGCCAATGTGGAGGCAGGAAACTGAGTCTATGGTCAAATGTTGAAATTGGCACTCCAACCATGTATCTAATTACTGATGGAGTGGAAATGAGGTGTCACTGGGGAGGGTCAGCCTGCATTCCATCCAGAACATTCTGCCTATAGGGCAATGCTACAGTATGCCTGGAATGGCAGAGAACTTAGATGTACAGTGGACCAGTACACCTGCTGACAGTGCCGTCTTAATGGTGTGTGTTAGCTGCTGGTGTCCTTGCAGCAAATGGAACAATGCAACATCAGGCTGTCTTCTGACCCAAACCCTTTGTAGCTAGTTCTACAAGGGTATTGGGTAGATCATTGAACACTATACCAGGGTAAGCACTGGGAAGCTCAACAGAGATCTAAATTAAGCAATTGGAGGCTAATTCGAATATGATTAATTATAGATCACTTCTGTGCCAGTACAAAATTGGATTTGTAACATTGAGATGCTGTCGAAGTAACCTTGGTGAGGTTACTGCAGTGTACTCTATAGACGGTACATATTGCAGGCACAGCGCACTAAGGCGGAGAGGATGTTCGTTGAGTCTAGGACAATGGATGGGCCAATCAAATGTTCTATATTTTAATGTTTTTCTACATAGAAGTGACAGGACTGATTCTCCTCCCTATGAGAATGGGGCAGTAGGGCACTGAAAATCATAGTTTACCACTTGACACGCCATTCCCACTTATGTTCTGCCAGCACTGAAAACTGGTGGACATTGCAAGTCAAAGCCTATGATGCACAATTCAGGGCTTCCACTGGTTGGAATTTATGCAATGTAAGCCCTGCCCACTGGACTTGTACATACAAGAGGCCTAACGAGTGTGCCTTACATGTGTTGCTCCAAAAATTGAAAAGTTAAGAGTTTGAATAAATTTTGTGGGGCCAGGGGAGCAAGAAATACTCATCCCAGCCATACAAAAATCGTCCCACTCACAGCCAATCCTTCGCTCTGCTATTGCCCTCCCTTCCCTCCATTATAATGGAATTCAACTGCAATTCCCTCCCCCCCAGCTGTATCAAAAAGCTATCCATCAAAGCTCCAAGCTCACTGATGGCACGTTAATGAGGGTTCAACTCTGAAAATTGAATGGGGCTCTCACTAGTGGCATTAGGTGGGCAGCAAGCAGGCTGTGCCCACCGCCAATGCAAAGTCCACCCAAGCCAAACTGAAAATTGGCCCTGCTCATCCAAACCCATGTCTGGTTTTGTTTATGCACCTCTTTTCTTTCTGCTGAAGCACCAACTGGGATCAGCCATACCTATCAGTGAATACTGACAGACTGGAGTGCAGAATCCCTGCCAGTGTGACAGACCCAAACTGTTTGATGTTTTAGCTCATGTTTTCTGCTGAAGGTGTGACAGATCCATCCATCCTGTTTCAGATTATAAGAACCTCTGATTTTTAGAAATATTATTAGGAATTTATGGCTTGCTAGGGTTGCAACAATTTAAGATTAGTTTTGCTTACTGATCTCTGAGAAGGGGGTTAGTCTGTTTTTATGTGTGTAAAATTGTCCAGGATTTGCATCCATGATTACCAGGCAGCAACCCACATTTCTTATTGATAAGAGCACATGTGTGGATTGTGTGGGATATAGGTCATGTTATACAGGACTGAGGCTCCAGTAACCTAAAAGGAAAAATTTGCAGGATTATGGGCAAAGAGAGGAAGAGTGGGATTAATTGGATAGCCCTGTCTAAGAGCTAGCACAGGCGCAATGCATTGAATGAACTTCTTCTGTGCTGTAAGATTCTCTGATCAAAAGGAAGCTGGTCCAGAGAGACCAGAGAGAGAGAGAGAGAAAACGCAGTGTGGGGCTGAGCTTTAAAAAGCGCACCAAAAGGAACAGAGACAGAGACCAGAGAGAGAGAGAGAGGGAGAAAACACAGCAGGAGCAGAGCTTTAAAAAGCGCGCCAAAGGGAACAGTCAGGGACCAGAGAGAAAGAGGAAACAGAAATGGTGGCAGCGAGAGCAGTGGACCTGCTTGAACAACAAAAATCAAAGTGTGACATCACAGGAGAGCTGGTAAGTGATTGATGGATATTTTTTCCAAAGAACAAAGAACAGTACAGCACAGGAACAGGCCATTCGGCCCTCTAAGCCTGCGCCGATCTTGATGCCTGCCTAAACTAAAACCTTCTGCACTTCCGGGGACCGTATCCCTCTATTTCCATCCTATTCATGTAGTTGTCAAGATGCCTCTTAAACGTCGCTATCGTACCTGCTTCCACCACCTCCCCCGGCAGCAAGTTCCAGGCACTCACCACCCTCTGTGTAAAGAACTTGCCTCGCACATCCCCTCTAAACTTTGCCCCTCTCACCTTAAACCTATGTCCCCTAGTAACTGACTCTTCCACCCTGGGAAAAAGCTTCTGACTATCCATTCTGTCCATGCCGCTCATAACTTTGTAAACCTCTATCATGTCGCCCCTCCACCTCCGTCGTTCCAGTGAAAACAATCCGAGTTTATCCAACCTCTCCTCATAGCTAATGCCCTCCAGACCAGGCAACATCCTGGTAAACCTCTTCTGTACCCTCTCCAAAGCCTCCACGTCCTTCTGGTAGTGTGGCGACCAGAATTGCACGCAATATTCTAAGTGTGGCCCAACTAAAGTTCTGTACAGCTGCAGCATGACTTGCCAATTTTATACTCTATGCCCCGACCGATGCTGTCCTACTGCTCTGGTTCCCACCCCACTGCCACACTAGTTTAAACCCTCCCGAGTGACGCTAGCAAACCTCGCAGCCAGGATATTTGTGCCTCTCCAGTTTAGATGCAACCCGTCCTTCTTGTACAGGTCCCATCTGTCCCTGAAGAGATCCCAATGGTCCAGATATCTGAAACCCTCCCTTCTACACCAGCTGTTCAGCCACGTGTTTAGCTGCACTATCTTCCTATTTCTAGCCTCACTGGCACATGACACAGGGAGTAATCCCAAGATTACAACCCTCGAGGTCCTGTCTTTTAACTTTCTACCTTACTCCCTAAACTCCCCCTGCAGGACCGTGTCTCTTTTTTATTTTGGCCAAGTGATTTAAATCAGGAGACGTCATTACAAGTTAAGAGTACCATTAAATAATTCTTTTTTTTTAAAATACTGAGATCCAAATTAATTAATTAAATAGAATAGAGATTTCTGGGCAGGCAATGTGTTGCAGCTGTAGTATGTGAGGGCTGGTGGATGTCGGTGCGATCCATGGTGGCCACATCTGCAACAAGTGTTGGCTGCTCGAGGACCTTCGGCTCAGAGTTGATGAGCTGGACTCCGAGCTGAGGACACTGCGACACATCAGGGAGGGGGAGAGTTACCTGGGCACTGTGTTTCAGGAGACAATCACACCCCTTAGATTAATTACATCAAATTTGGACCATGGTCAGGGACAGGAGGTTGTGACTGCGAGTGAGGCAGGTATGGGGATCCAGAATTTAGCTCTGGAGGAACCTCAGTCAGTGCCCTTATCCAATAGGTATGAGGTTCTTGCTGCCAGTGTGGACAAGGGCACAGACTGCAGGGAGGATGAGCGAACTGACCACAGCACCGTGGTTCAGAGCGCCATTCAAGTGGGGGGAGTAAAGAGAAATGTAGTAGTAACAGGGGATAGCATAGTTAGGGGAATAGATACTGTTCTCTGCAGCAAAGATAGAGAGTCCCGAAGGCTGTGTTGCCTACCTAGTGCCAAGGTTAAGGACATCTCTTCTGGGCTAGAGAGGAACTTGGAGTGGGAGGGGAAGGATCCAGTTGTCATGGTCCATGTCGGTACCAACGACACAGGTAGGACTAGGAAAGAGGTTCTGCTGAGGGACTATGAGCAGCTCAGGCTAAATTAAAAAGCAGAACCACAAAGGCAATAATCTCCAGATTACTACCTGAGCCACGTGCATATTGGCATAGGATAAATAAGATTAGAAAGGTAAATGCGTTGCTCAAAGATTGGTGTGGGAGAAATGGGTTCCGATTCATGGGACACTGGCATAGTACTGGGGAAAGAGAGAGCTGTTCTGTTGGGATAGGCTTCACTTGAACCATGCTGGGACCAGTGGCCTGGTGAATCATATAACTAGGGTTGTAGATAAGGCTTTAAACTAAATAGTGGGGAGGGGGGGGGGGGGGGGTGTTCAATTGAAAGGAAGTTTAAACAGTTGAAAAGTAACAAGAGAGCAGAGGTGCAGGGTAGTGAAGGAACATACATTAATCAGAGAGTGACATGAAGGCACAGAGAATACATGCATGTGAGTACAATAGAAATTAGAACCAGAGTAGGTAAAAATGGTAAAAATTCAAAGCTGAAGGCTCTTTATCTGAATGCACATAGCATTTGTAACAAGATAGATGAGCTGAGACATAGATAGAAACAAATGAATATGATTTGATAGCTGTCACAGAGACATGGTTGCAGGATGACCAGGACTGGAAACTCAATGTTCAAGGTCAACGTTCCAGAAGTATAGGCAGAAAGGAAAAGGAGGTGGGGTAGCTTTGTTATTAAAGGAAGGGATCAGTGCAGTTGTGAGTAATAATATAAGTGTAATAGATCGTGATGTAGAATCAGTTTGGGTGGAAATAAGGAATAGCAAGGGAAAGAAATCATGGGTGGGAGTGGTCTATAGGTCCCCATGGAGTTGCCTCTCTGTAGGACAAAGTATTAATCAGGAAATAATGGATGCATGTAAGAAGGGCACTGCAATTATCATGGGTGATTTTAATCTGCATATAGACTGGACAAATCAAATTGGCAAGGGTAGCATGGAAGATGAATTTGTAGAGTGCATCAGGGATTGTTTCTTAGAACAATATGTTGCAGAACCTACCCGGGAACAAGCTATTTTAGATTTGGTAACGTGTAATGAGGTAGGATTAATAAGAGATCTTGTAGTTAAGGATCCTCTCGGGGGAAGCGATCATAACATGGTAGAATTTCAAATTCAGTTTGAGGGTGAGAAACTCAGGTAGCAAACCAGCGTCTTCAACGTAAACAAGGGCAATTACAGAGGTATGAAGAAAGAATTGTCTAAAGCGGGCTGGGAAAATAGACTAAGGGGAAGTAAGTAGATGAGCAGTGGCAGACTTATAAGCAGATATTTCATAACACTTAGCAAACGTTTATTCCAGTCAGAAGGAAGGACTCGAAGAGAACGATGAACCACCCGTGGATAACAAAGGAAGTTAAGGAGAGTATCAAATCAAAAATAAAGGCGTACAAAGCGGTGAACGCTAGTAGTAGGCCAGAGGTTTGAGAATTTTTTAGAAACCAGCAGGAGATGACTAAAAAACTAATAAAGAGGGAGAAAATTGATTATGAGAGTAAATTGGCAAAAAATATAAAAACAAACAGAGCTTCTACGGGTATATAAAAAGGAAGAGAGTATCTAAAGTAAGTGTGGGATCTTTAGACGATGAGAATGGGGAATTAATAACAGGGAACAGGGAAATGGCAGATAATTTAAACCAGTATTTTGCATCGGTCTTCACGGTGGAGGACACTATAAACATCCCAACAATAATAGATGAGCAAGGTGTAAATGGGAGGGAGGAACTTGTAACAATCTCTATCACGAGGGAAAAGGTGCTGGACAAACTGATGGGACTAAAGGTAGACAAGTCGCCAGGACCTGATGGCCTGCATCCAAGGGTTTTAAAAGAAGAAGCTGCAGAGATAATGGAGGCATTGGTTATAATGTACCAAAACTCACTGGATTCCGGTAGGGTACCAGCAGATTGGAAAACCACTAGTGTGACACGCCTATTCAAGAAAGGAGGGAGACAGAAAGCAGGAAACTACAGACCAGTTAGCTTAACATCTGTCATTGGGAAAATGCTCGAGTCCATTATTAAGGAAGAAATAGCAGGACATTTAGAAAAACATAATGCAATCAAACAGAGTCAACATAGTTTTGTGAAAGGGAAATCATGTTTGACAAATTTGTTAGAGTTCTTTGAGGATATAACAAGCAGAGTGGATAAAGGGGAACCGGTAGATGTAGTGTATTTGGATTTTCAGAAGGCGTTCGATAAGGTGTCACATAAAAGGTTATTACACAAAATAAGAGCTCAGGGTATTGGGGGTAATGTGTTGGCATGGATTGAGGATTGGCTAACACACAGAAGACAGAGAGTTGGGATTTTTCTGGTTTGAAAGTCGTAACTAGTAGGGTGTCACAAAGATTGGTCCTAGGGCCTCAACTATTTATTATTTATATTAATGACTTGGAGGAAGGGACAGAGTGTAACGTGTCCAAATTTGCTGACAATACAACAATAGGTGGGAAGGCATGTTGTGATGAGGCACAAAGAATCTGCAAAGGGATATAGATAGGTTAAGTGAGTGGGCAAAAACCTGGCAGATGGAGTTCACTGTGGGAAAGTGTGAGGTCACCCACTTTGGTAGGAGGAATAAAAGGGCAGATTATTATTTAGATGGAGAAAGACTACAAAATACTGCAGTACAGAGGGATCTGGGTGTTCTTGTACATGAAACACAAAAAGTTAGCATGCAGGTGCAGCAAGTAATTAGGAAGGCAAATGGAATTTTGGCCTTTATTGCTCGGGGGTTAGAGTTTAAAAATAGGGAAGTCCTGTTACAACTGTACAGGGTGTTGGTGAGGCCACATTTGGAGTACAGCGTACAGTTTTGGTCCCCGTATTTAAGGAAGGATATACTAGCATTGAAGACAGTTCAGAAAAGGTTCACTAGGCTGATTCCTGGGATGAAGGGGTTGTCTTATCAAGAATGGCTAAACAGGCTAGGCCTTTATTCATTGGAGTTTAGAAGAATGAGAGGTGATTTTATTGAAACATATAAGATTCTAAGGGGGCTTGACAGGGTAGATGTTGAGAATATGTTTCCACTGGTGGGGGAATCTCGAACTAGGGGACATAGTTACAGAATAAGGGGTCACACATTTAAAACTGAGATGCAAAGGAATTTCTTCTCTCAGAGGATGGTGAATCTCTGGAATTCTCTACCTCAGAGTGTTGTGGAGGCTAGGTCACTAAATGTACTTAAGGAGGAGGTAGATAGATTTTTGAAATTTCGGGGAGTTGAGGGTTATGTGAAGCAGACCCGAAAGAGGAGTTGAGGCCTGAGACAGATCAGCCATGATCTTATTGAATGGCAGGGCAGGCTTGAGGGGTTGAATGGCCTACTCCTGCTCCTACTTCTTATGTTATTATGTTCTTTGTTCTTATGGTCAGTAACCAGAGTATACAAATTTAAGATAATTGGCCAAAGTACAAGAAGGGAGATGAGGACAAATATTTTTATGCAGTTAGTTTTTATGATCTGGATTGCACTGCCTGATAGGGTGGTGGAAGTGGATTCAATAGTAACTTTCAAAAGGGAATTGGATTTCAACTTGAAAAGGAAACATTTGAAGAGCAGAGGGATTGGGACTAATTGGATTGCTCTTTCATAGAGCTGTTAGAGGGACAGGCATGATGTGCCGAATGGCCTCCTCCTGGGCTGTATGATTCGATGATTCCTAGATTTAGCTCCGAGCAGTTCTTTAAAGTGTCAGTGAGCAGAATTATCAACAAGCTGAGCAGAGCCAAGCAGCATTTTAAACAGTTGATCTGTATGGTATATTCACAGAGAATCACCTGCCATCCAGTACACTTACCATCTGAGTGATTAGCCATGAGCCTAAATCAGGAAAAATGAAAGATCAATTAATAACACATTCATCATGCTCACGGGACCACCTGTCCATAACACATTATTTTTAAAAGTAGAGTCTGAGAGGAGAAGGTGAGCAGCTAATTGAACAGTTACCCAACCAGCCTGTCAGCAGTATATGTGGAAATATGGTTGCAGTGAAACCAAACATTTGAGCTACTGATGAAGTCGATCACTATAATTAGATTCCACTCTACGAGGAACCAGAACATCAGAACAAATGAAGAATGACCTCGTCTGCTTTAACAGATGTAAACCACATGGGCCGTACAGGTGTGAGGCTGGAAAGAAAATTGAGGGGATATGTTGAAAAAGATGCATATAATTACACATTATTTAAAGTGGTACAACTGACAAGAGAAGTCAAGTCAGAGCGTCAGAGTCATTAGCAACTGTAGCTACTGCACTCATTACTTCGGCATTTCAAGTCAGCACTTCTGACATGCAGAAACACCATCATCAAAGCTGGCAGATGTAAGACAACAGGCACACTCACAAAAATGTGCCTGAAGCTTTAATCTCCTCACTCGCTGGTGCTGTTTTGCATACAGCTGGATGTCTGTTTCGACATATATGTCACAATGTCATCCTACACAATGAGCAATCCATCCCACAACAGTGGAGAAATGCAGACTGATTGCAGAGTGAAATACTTTATATCAGGAAACCCTTGAAGGCTGCAACAGGCTCTCTGAAAATATCCCACATCCGGTCAATATTTTTTCAATCATCTCACCAATTTCTGGGATGAAAGAACATTCTCATTCATTTCCTTCTCTAATTTTAACCCTTTTTCTAAGCACTGACACTCTCACTGATGAAGGTTTCCTGGCCAACATTCACCCTCGTGTACACTTTACAGCCAATTAAATACTTTTGAAGTATAGTTTTTGTTTAAGAAGTGGGGCAGCCAATTTCTACACAGCAAGATCCCACAAACAGCGATGTGTTAATGACCAGATAATCTGCTTTCGTGATGCTGGTTTAAGGTTAAATATTATCCAGCTCACTGGGGAGAACTCCCTAGTTGTTCCTCAAAATAGTGCAATGAAAACTTTTACATCCACCTGAGAGGGCAGATCGTGCCTGGGTTTAACATCTCATCCAAAAAACAGCACTTGCAACAGTGCAACACTCCATCACAGTGTCACATTTAGACTATGTGCTCAATTCGCTAGAATGGGACTTGATCCATGACCTGTTAACTCAGAGATTAGAATGCTGATGCAAGACTGATATCTGCCTGTCCTGCTTTCTCGCACGTTTGTGTGTTATTTTCCCATGTTCTTCATCCATATGAGATTTTCATGGCAGCATCGGGCCGTGCAAAATTTACTCTTTGATGTTGTGTATTATCTATTCCATGTTTTACATCAGCGCTTTGACATAGTGTAAAGATCCATTTTATGTATCGGCACTAAAACAGTCTTCTTGTCATTGTCAGAAGAGAGAGATCAACAGGATCAGTTTAACACAAGCAGTGCGAGGGTAGGTTGTTTGAACTGGTTTGTGCAATATATTTCAACTGTTCTTGTCAATTAGCCACTGAGTGTAAAACAGGCATTGTGATTGCGCACCTATTAAAGAAGCTGTCTATTTTTTATTTCAATCCCCAACATCACTTTTATGACCAGAGAACATTTTTGAAATCTACCCCAAAAGAGTCCCGAGTTTTAACTTCCTGAAATCTCTTAAAACAGTATTTAGTGTTTGGGATAGAAATGCAATACTGTAACAATGTGCTTCCTGGCTTGCTGTAGTCATGTGACCTCTACCATGAGGCACGCTGACTGTGGGCAGCTATTACAGTTAGTTTCACTAAAAACAGAGTGCACACCAATGCAATGGTCAGAACTGCTAAAAGCCACAGAAAAGGAACAAAGAAAGAGCTTAAAGCACAGGGTAAGACAATGGCTGCAAATTTTCCTCTGCCTGCACCGGTCGAAATAAAGAGGTGATATGAAACAAAACTGGCAGTTTTTCCACTCGCAATGGCAAAATTACAAAATTGCGACAAATTTAATTAACAAACCTGCGAGTAGCTACACTTTTATCACTGTTGGGGACAGACTTTACAAAGTGTATTCCACCCTAAATCTCTCTGAAGAACAAAAATAAACAGCAGCAGAAATTTTGAAAGCCTTGAAGGCACACTTTACACCACAAATGAATGTAACCTATGAATGGTACGTGTTCAATATTAGGGCCCAAGGTAAAAAAGAGTCCATTGATCAATATGAGACTGCATTAACACAGCTCGCAGAATCCTGTGAATTTGTGCAACTAAAAGATGATCTAATTAAAGACAGGATTGTGGTAGGCATAAGAGATCCTGCAGTGAGCGCATGTCTACCGAGAGAGGGGAAACTGACTCTCAGGAAACCGATCGATGTGTGCAGAAGCGCTGAGGTTGTAAATCAGCAGCTGGAGCATATTCATGGCAGAACAGACCAGGCCTTGCATTATGCTGATCGACATTCCAGGCCAAAAGGGCAGAAAGATCACGGACAAAGGGCAGGATGCAAATACTGCTGAGAACATCATGCACAAGAAAAGAAGGCATGTCCAGCGTGGGGGAAAGCAGTGTTGTCACTGCAAGAAGCGGAATCATTTTGCACGCAAGTGCGTGGATAGATGGAAGCACAACAAGCAGGTACAACTGGCCACTAGAAAGATATCAGCCGAAGATTCTGACGAATCACGATACAACATACAACAGGTTGGTTCTGACAGGTCAGTCGTTGACAAATGGTTTGTGACTGTTGGAATGATGACTGCAGAAGGAGAATATCAAATCAACATAAAGTGCCAGACAGACACTGGCGCGTCATGCAACATAACGACATTCACAGACCTGTGCAAAATGGCTCATCATGGCTATCCAAAAATGTAGCCCTCAAAAATACAGTTGAGGCTATATGATGGCACCATATTTGTGCCAAGAGGACAAGTTACTCTGAGAGCCCATTGCAATGGCAAGAATGAAGATCTGGAGTTCCAGATCATAGACGGCAAGCAAAAGCTACTCATCTCAGCTGATGCAAGTCTAAAGTTTGGGCTGGTAAACCTCTACGTGGAAAAAAGAGAAAACCCAAGGATGGCCTACAGGAGCGGGCACCATGCTGGAACGAGAAAGCCTTTGCCAGTCACAAGGTGACGTAAGTCATACAGGTGCCCGGGAAGATCTGGCAGGTGTCTGCTCAGGCGCCCGAGCTGGAGGCTGTGGGGAAGGAGCGCTCGGATTCCGTGGAGTGGGCAGACAAGAACAAGGTGAAATGGCAGAAAGCCAAATTTCATTTTGACAAAACTGTCGAACCATTGCCAGAATTAAGCATTGGTGAGCCAGTCAGGGTACAAGTGGCAATTTGGGACTTGCATAGAGCAGTTGTCACCTCGATCGTATGCGGTAGCAGTGAAGGACCAGAGATTCCGTTGCAACCGCAAGCTCACACTCACAACTGGAGAAGTTGTTCCTTCATGGCAGGCGGCCAATCAGGAAGATGAGAACTCACCAACTGCAAGGACCACAGAACATCCATTAGCCCCAGAGGTCCACAGCACCCCAACAACAGAAATGGAACAACAACAGTTACCACGGCAACAAGTGACAAGGGAACAACACTCGCCAGAGAAGGAAAATCAACAAGAAGAACAACCAACGACAATGCGCATGTACACCATTAAGAGACCGGCACAATTTAATGACTAAGTGTGCAATGCATGTGCAGAGACTGACAAGAATGACAAACTACTAATGCATGAGAACAGTTGTGTGCATAGTGGATAACTTGGGCAACTCACAGTGTCAATGATAATGCATGCAAATTTTTTTGTGTGTTTTGTATGAAAAGGGGGATGTTTGGGATAGATATGCAATACTGTACCAATGTGTCTCCTGGCTTGCTGTAGTTATGTGACCTCTACCATGAGGCACTCTGACTGTGGGCAGCCGTTAAAGTCAGTTTAATGAAAGACAAAGTCCACACCAGCCTCGTGTCCTGTGAGCTCGTAACGTTTAGTAAGGGAAGAATACACCGAAAAAGACCATGTCAGTCCATCTGACAAGATCTAACATTCAAAAAGAGAACATCCAGTTCACTGCTAATGTTCCTTAATTGAAAGTCTCGCAAACTACCTGTTCAACTCATACATCATCCCAGCTTAGACATGTTGCTGACTTTCAATTTGCCCTTGGGGTACAGGTGAAAGTACTTCTAGAACTCTCACTCCTGATCATTACTTGCTGTCTGTAGTCCCATGTAAAGAATAGCTAATTAAGCAAGTTATTGGTGCACAAGTGGATCTAGTTTTACTGTAGGCTATCACGAATCAGCGCCTTTAAGAGAGATGGGGAGAAAATCCAGGAGAAAAATGTACATTCCATTTCCCAAACTAATTAATTCTCTGTATTGTTGATGTGGGTTAAGTTTAATGGTGCATTACTAAATCGATACCAATAATCCCACTCTGCCTAAAAACAAGTAGGCTCCTTGGATAAAATCCTGTATAATACCTCTGATGTACTGTTTTAATACCAGCCTCTCTCACTACCATTTAGTCATTTAAACACAAATCACACCCACCATTATAATAAATAACATGCTCCATGAAGAAACTCATTCTATTACTTAGTCTCTAACACAACTAAGAAACGTTTATTACCAAAGGTATTTTAAAAAGTTAATCTTATTAAACCAAAAGCCTTCTTCCTGTAGTGCACTGGCTAAGTATGCACAGGCAAATTACAAGTGCACACAAGAAAAAAGAAGACAAGTAACTAGATGCCTTCATTAATATGCTGAGGAAGCATTCTCAGTGATCTGAGTTTGTCACTGGACAGGGGAACACTCAATGGATTACGGGAAGTGCCTCATCTGCCAAATGTATGAGCTTTAAGCACATTCACCTTCACAATTCAGATCAGGAAGCACAATACTGAGCGTGATCCCTCATTTCAGTAAGAGTGCATCCTCAGCCGAATGGGAGAATTCCTTCAGCCCATTGATAGTATTCCCACTAACTATTAGAATGCTTCCTTACTCCTTTAAGTGTTCTCTCACCTGATGGAAAGTGTTTCCCCAGTCTAATGGGACTCCTCTAGGAGTCATTTGTAACTTCTCTCAGTGCAACAGCACACACTCAGCCAAATGCTGTCAAAAGCACTCAAAGGGCTGAAGGAATACCTTGAGAGTCTGCTGAAGTATGATATTAAGAGGGAATCTTCACAGTGAATGAGGGAGCTCCACTAGCCCAGTGAATGTCATACAATGCATCTCCACCAAAGAAGGAAACTATAAGACTATTACTTCATTTAAGTAACTAAACAGAAGATACACTGTATGTAATCGAGAAAGCGCTGCAAGAAATGAATGAGTGTTTCCCTGAATAGACATTTAACAGGCCATCCTCAACCTCCATTCCAACTCATCATGCACTCTCCTCTGAGTTCATTGCCCTCTTATCCTCCCTTAATCTCTCCCTTCACGTAAACTTCCCTACCCATACTAATGGCCATCTCACTTGGCCTCACTACTCCCATGAGGTCAATCACAGATAAGACTATCTCTGATCACTTCCTTGTATCACTCTCCATCCACATCCCCCTTCCCCCTCACAATCCTACTTCTTTCCATGTCTGCCCCTACAAAAAACTCTCTTGCAGTTCATTTAAACTGCACTTTCAAAATCCCAATTATCTAGCCTCTGGTCCTCCATTCACCACAACATTTCTGCAGCTATCGATCTGCTCAGTCATACCCTCACTTCTAGCTTCGATGCTCTCGTCTGCATTAAAATTATTACTCTCTCTCACCATGGTCATTCTCCTGGTGTGGCTCTCATCTTCAGTCCCTTAAGTCCAAGGAATGCAAACTTGAACATAAATGGAAGAGTCCTGGTTTACCTATTCATTGTTAGATCTGGCTAGACCACGTAAAGCACTATTGGGTCCTGCTCTCGACTGCCAAAACTATTCACTATTTCAGTAAAGATGACCCTGGCTTATTTTCTCCACCACAAATTATCTTCTTAAACCCTTCTTCAGTCTCCTCCAGCTGCAACTCCAACAACAAGTATGAGGAGCTCCTGGACTTCTTTGTCGCTAATGTCATGCTCACGGATGAAATATGAAATGAACTGGAGGAATTATGAAATAAAAGTCAACTGTTAACCTGAACTGCAAAACAATGGACACATTTGTGCAGCAGACAAAATGGAGACGAGGTCAGATGCCCCCTACTGTATTGTCAAATATGTTTGTCTGCTGAAGACAAAACCCATTATCCACGTCCGAATTAGCTTTGGGGAAAACACATTGATATGGGAAACAGCCCATTTCATCTAGCAACTTCTATGTGCAGGAATGGAGCTAACAAAGACTATCGCAGACAGACTGAGTCCAAAGCCAACAGGCCAAAGTAATAGGAGTGAAATAACACCGAGTTATAAAAATGGACCACATTCAAATGCCATCATATAACAATAGTTCCCATATCCTGGAACATTGTATGAATCACCCCAGGGGAGACAGCACTTAGTCACCTGACCAACACCTCAATCTGACAAGTTTCTACCTTAAAAAGTATCTCTCTAGAGAGAGAGGGGCAGAACAGGCAGAGCAGGTAATTTCTACCAAGAATAGCTATGAGACAGTTCCAGTTAAGCAGGAGCCCTGCTGATAATATCTTTTAACTACTGCAGCAGAGAAATTACAAGGAACTCCTTATCTGTGAAAGTGAACCAGGATTTCCCACCATCGACTTTGGATTGAGGCTTAACCGCAAGGATCCTGCGACACTTCATCCTTTTCAAGATAACGAACATTCAGGCCTGCACCGCTGAACTATTTCCTCCTGAAAAGCTTCTAGAGGTTTTTTAAAACAACAAACTTTTCTACAACAATTGGACTCTAATTGCATGCTACCACTCTACTCCCTATCTTTTGTGTGTGTGTGTGTGTGTATGTGTGTGAATGCATGAGTGGGTGAAGTAGTGAATATTTTCCAGTTACTGTGTAAAAATTTATCTTTCTTTTTTAAACTATGTGAAAACCTGTCATTTGTCTTTTATTTGACCCTTAACATAATCAGGGACTAAAACACTATTTTTAAAACACTATCTGTGATCATTTGAGAGGTGAAAAGTGTGAAGTCACCCACGCCACTTTCCATCTGTCTGTCATACTAAGATTCAGACCATCAGTTCAGCTGCCCATTCTGCTTCCTTCCCTTCCCCTAGACCATTGGGCCAAATTTCCTTTAAGGTTTCCCCCTATCCTAGCCCTGAATATGTATCTTTCTCCAGTTTCTCTCCTATCTTCCTTATGCCCCCTCCAAGTTCATCTTGTTCATGAGACCCACCTCCTGCTCCTTTGACTCCATTCCTACTAAACTGCTGACTAACCAACTTCCTTTCCAGGCCCTCACATTAGTTGACATTGGTAATGGTTCTCTCTCCTCAGATACGGTTCCCCTCCCTTTTAAATCTGCCATCATCACCCAGTGCCTCAAAAAGAACCATGCACATCCTTGCAAACTACTGCTCCATTTCCATCCTCCCTTGTCTCTCCAAATTCCTTAAGCATGCTGTTGCCTCCCAAATCGATGCCCATCTTTCAAGGAACTCCATGTTTAAATCCCAACAATCAGGTTTCTATCCCTGCTACACTACAGAAATGGCTCTTAGCAATGTCACAAATTACATACTGTGTGACTGTGACCATGGTAAACTATCCCTCCTCATCCTTCTTGACCTGTTTGCAACCTTTGACATGATTGAGCACACCATCTTCCTTCGATGCCTCTCCCCTGTCATCCAACTGGATGGAACTGGTTCCATTCTTATTGATCCAGTTGTAGCCAGAGCCACCTGCAATAGTTTATCTTCCTGCACCTGCACCGTTATCTCTGGTGTCTCCAAGGATCTATCCTTGGCCACCTTCTATTTCTCATCTACATGCTGCTCCTCAGCGACATAATTTGACAAACTCAACCTAGGTTCCACATGTACGCTGTTGACAGCCAGCTCTACCTCACCACCACTTTCTAAATTGTCAGACTGCTTGTCCGACATGCAATACTGGATGAACAGAAATTTCCTCCAACTAAGTAATGGGAAGACTGAAACCATTGTCTTCAATCCCCATCACAAACTCCGTTCCCTAGCCACTGACGTCATCCCTCTCCCTGGCAAACTGTCTGAGGTTGAACCAGATTTTTCACAATCTTGGTGTCATGTGTGAGCTTGAGATGAGCTTCTGACCACATTTGCACGTCATCACTAAGACGGCCTACTTCCACTTTGTAAACCGTGGAGCAACTTCCATTCCATCACCCGTCCTGGCCTGTGCCTCAGTTTATCTGGGCTGAAACCTTATCCATGGACCATGCCTTTATTACCTCTAGATTTTACTTTTCCAACACACTCCTGGCTGAACTCTCATCTTCCACCCACCATAAACTGAAGCTCATTTAGAACTGTGCTAATCTTAACTCGCACCAAGTCTGATTCACCCACCATCCCTTTGGTTAGCTCCCAGTTGAACAACACCTTGATTTTAAAATTCTCATTCTTGTTTTCAAATGCCTCCATGGCTTCACCCGTCCATATACCTGTAACCACCTCCAGCCCCACAACCCTCCGCAATTGGCGGCCAGACCTTCAGTTGCCTAGGCCCCAAGTTCTGAAATTCCCTCCATAAACCTCTGCCTCTCCACATCATTTTCCTCCTTTAAAGCACTCCTTAAAACCTACCGCTCTAACCAAACTTTTGGCGATCTGTCCTCATATCTAATTATGTGGCTCAATGTCAAATTTTGTTTGACAATGCTGTTAAGAAGCCTTTTGGGAGATTTTACAACATTAAAGGCACTGTATAAATGTACATTGTTGTTATCACTTTTTCATTTTCATGGTTCTTCACAGAATCACAGAATTATTACAGTGCAGAAGGAGGTCATGCAGCCCATCGTGTTTGCACTGGCTCTCTGAAAGAATAACTACTTCAGTTACATTCCCCTGCCTTTGTGATGGAATATAGGTATAATAGGCTTAATTAGCTAGCATTTGGAAATAGTTAGTGTATCATGCCTTTTAGAGTTAGAGATTGAATGGATGATCAGTCTTTAGAAATCACTGACATTCCCCTTTAAGAAGCTAGAGTTAAATATTTCAAGGTCCCTGTTAGAATAGAATTTCTGTTGCCAGGGAATTGGAAGCTAAACACACACATTGAAATATCCTGTGTGACCGCAGTAAGAGGTAGCAATAAACTTAATTGGTTTATGGGGTTGTTGATGCAGACAAATCGGCTCCGGAGGTTGTTTTAAGGTACCATAAAAAAGGCAATTATACAAAATGGGACTCACAGGAACAAGAGGTGAAGTAAACACAATTATAAACATTTTGACCAGATAAAGGCTCACAACTTCAAAAAACAGCAACGGGGTTCTAGTGAAACATTAAGTGGAGAGATAGTTCATGATACTATCAAATATGGATTTTAAAAGGAATACAGGAAGGTCACATCTAAATGCAGAAGTCAGATGACACCTTAGAAATAGCATAAAAGTGAGAGGTTTTGAAAGCAAAGTTTAGAAGTTTGTATCCTCAAACAACACCTCTCATCCCATGCCTTTCTCGGGGGATTTAAGGTAAAAGTTTACTTTAAATTTTGATGGATATTCTGGAAATTCTAAGATAATTTTGTTGTAACATTAGCAAGGTTAATTAAGAAGTTTATTGCATGTTAAATTCTTTAATAAACATATAAAAGTTAATAAATCGTCTCATGTAGTATTCTGTATACAACTACAAGAACCCCCTCTCTGTGTCTCTTTAAGTGGAGAGATACGTATTGAAGAGAGTTTCTCAGACCTCTATAATACCTGGGATATTTATGACTTAACCATAAATATTAAAAATAGGCTATCTGTATGATGGTAATATTCTCAGTTGGGTTTTTTTCTTTGAGGGAGAGCTAGTATAATTCTTCGCACCCAAATAAGTGTCTATGAGAATTTGTCTGGTTTGAACTTGATTAAAGGAGAATCATAGGGATATACTTCTGATTTGGTTTAGTCCCTATCAGGGGTTAAAGTCATAAATCACTGCACCCAAAATCGGGCTTGTAAATCACTTCAGTTGGTGCCCAAAAACGTGGTCTTGTTGTCAACAGAATCCTGTACTAATATGTTAGCCTTTAATGTATATTTTAGATTTGTAAATATGGAAGGAATGTTTTCTATCTGTGGTATTCACACTCTGATTTATAAGCTAGAGTTGGCAAACTCATGGTCACTGTTTGTTGATCTTAAAGCAGAACGTCCTCATTCTACTTTTGAGGTTTGGAAATTTCCTTTAAAGTTCCCTTTAAATCTTAATTGAGGTTAGGTCCTGACACATTTTAAGTATGCTGAAGCTGCAGCATTACGGTATGCTTTAAAAAAGGCAGACCCTATTAAGCCCACATTAATTTGTACAGATAGTGACTATTGTAAATGGGCTTACAATCAAGACCTTGTGTTCTGGAAGCAAACAGGCTTTACCAATCATCAAGGTAAATCCATAAAAGACAAGTCATTGTGGGAAGATATTCTCAATTTGTGAAAGGAGAAACGTAATTGTCAGGTAATTCATGTACCTGGGCATACCATGCTTCAGTACATTCAAAGGGCAACAGTCTTGCAGATGAACAGGCAAAACATTCAGTCTGCATGACACCCCTTTGAGAGTGGTCTGCCATAGTTAATGTATTCACTAGGGCAGAACGGGCAGCTAATCACAATGAGGAACTGATTCAGCTATTAGACCCAACGAAAGAGAATCCAAAATAATATCCATCAAAGTACTCTATTCGACGACTGGTATTATACTGGTTAAGTTGCCCAAGGGGGTCTGGGAGTTACCGCCGAATCACAAATGAGAACAGCTTGTAAAAGAAGCTCATGAGGGTATAGGTCAGGCAGACAGTGGTGCCCAAACAACATTCTGTAAATTGACTCCTTTATATTGGTGGCCAGGCATGCTTAAAGCCTGTAAAACATATGTGGCAAATTGTGAGCCATGTAATTTAACCATCAAATCATCACTTATTAAACCACCACCATTGGCTCCTGTGAAGCCTAATAAATCAATGGAGAAATTTTTTGTTGATTTCATTGGATCATAACCCTCATCAATAAAATATAAACATGTTCTTGTTTGTGTTGATGGCTGCACTTCTTTCTGCTGGCTGGTCCCCACAAAAACTCTTTTGGAAACCGCATTTGTCAATGCTATTGCTGACATTATTACTGTAGCTGGTGCACCCATAATCCTACACTCTGATCAAGGCAGAGCCTTTGTTTCCAAGGTTTTCAAAGACTATTGTGTGCAAAGGGGGATTGGGTTAGAGCACAGCACATCACGTCATCCACAGATCAGCGGGACTGATGGAAGGTAAAAAACAGGAAGTAAAAAAGCTATTGACCAAACTGTTGAGAATCAGAGGGAATAAGTGGGCTGCCATCATTCCGGAAGTACAGTTATCACTAAATAATTCCGAAGAAGGGTCACTGACCCGAAACGTTAACTCTGCTTCTCTTTCCACAGATGCTGCCAGACCTGCTGAGTGATTCCAGCATTTCTTGTTTTTGTTTCAGATTTCCAGCATCCGCAGTATTTTGCTTTTATATCACTAAATAATGTTCCCATCTGTACATCAGGGACAGTGTTCCCTAGAATACCATATTATTTAATGTATGGTGTTTTTTATTGCCTCTTCTTTTATTGCCTCTACGCTTTCTGACTCCTTGACTCGACAGCAACAATTAGATTTGAAACATGAAATAACAGATCAAATTCATGAAATTGATCAGAGGATCAGAGAGAAGAATAGACAAAAACAGGTAACTAACAAAGCTTGGAAACCTGTAACCAGGGAGTGGGTTCAGGAGAGACAGTTTGAACAGAAACCTGGTTTGAGACCTAAGTGGAAGAAACCTGTTCAAATACATTCTGTTATTAATGAAAGAACTGTTAAAATATTTGCTACCCATCTGAATGGCAAGCACTGTTTTAAAACTGTCTCTGTAGACAACCTGAAGATGTGTCCTGATGCCTGCAGGAATGGAGGATCAGTACAAGGTGTAGTCTCACACTGTCTTTCATGACCTAGCCTGGAGGATGGCATCGGAAATGGCACTAATCAAACTGAAACCAACTGCATCAATAACTGTTCCTCCCCCATGCAGGACCTCACAGCGCCTCAAAGATTGGTTTCACAGGGAACCACACTCGGTGCAACGAACGATAGTCAAGTCACAATAACAGAAGAAGGAAACACTGTGGGAAAGGAATGAAGTACTGAAGATTCTCAGTGATGGGACTTGCCATCACGTACAGCAAGGATTAAGGTACTGGAGGATTCTTTTGTTAAAGATCTTTTGGCTGCAAGCAATGCATGTGACATGCCAGAGATGTCTTACTGCTTGAATACCTTACCCTATGCGATTTCTTGCAGAGAAGCAGGAATAAAACATTTTACTGCATTGGCCCTGAGTGATATTTGGAGGGGAGGTAATGCAAGTGATATTCTTATTCATCGTAACATTGGAAGAGTGAGATGGTGCTAAGAAGACCAAGGTGGAATGGCTTTTCTTTGTATCGCCAAGTTAGCTTTTGATGGAATGTACACCTGTTATACAGATACTCAGGTTCTGAATAACACTTCTATCCAGGTGACCTCAGAATTCCCTGATGTTAAGCTCTTCTCATTTTATTCCTGGTATGAGTACGTTGGCTGGAATGTGACTGACAATAGACTAAAGCATATTTTAGTTTATCTTAACAGGATTTTATTGGTTTAAGATAAAGCGGCAGCTATGGATCCTTACTTTTCCACCTCATCACAGTTTCATCGGTTGCTCACTGATGTATGACATGTCGAGCTGGGGTCGTCTTATTAAACATTTTGCGACCTCAGATTGTGCGCGCTTCGCATGGTTTTATTCTGAACTTTGTACTGGAATTTTAAAAATTATTTTTGGAGAATTTCGATGATCCATGTAAATATGTCGACTATGATTGTTATCAATGTACTCTTTTGTATTATTGCCCTGTTTCACATAATAGGTTATGACATTTAATTTAATGTTTATATTCCGGGCAAACAACCTACTTTCATTGTTCGCCTTTAGCAAGATTAAACCTTTGGATTCTATGTTAGAAATAAGAATATGTGTTACCTCTCAGTAATATTTGATATTGTGATATAATTAGCCACTTAAGAAGTTTATTGCATGTTAAATTATTTAATAAATATATAAAAGTTAATAAATTGTCTCATGTAGTATTCTGTATACAACTACAAGAACCTTCTCTCTGTGTCTCTTTAAGTGGAGAGATACGTTTTGAAGAGAGTTTTCCAGACCCTTATAATATCTGCGATATTTATGACTTAGCCCTAAATATTAAAAATAGGCTATCCGAAAGATGGTAATATTCTCTGTTGGTTTTCTTTCTTTGAGGAAACGCTAGTACAATTCTTTGGATCCAAATAAGTGTCTAGGAGAATTTGTTTGGTTTGAACTTAATTAAAGGAGATTCATAGGGATGTACTCTTGATTTGGTTTAGTTCCTATAAGGGGTTAAAGCCATAAATCACTTCACCTTTTCCCCATAACCCTGCGCATTCTTCCTTTTCATTTAACGGTCTAATTCTTTTTTGAATGCTTCAATTGAGCCTGACTCCACTACGTTCCCAGGCAGCGCATTTCAGACCTTAACCACTAGCTGCGTTAAAAAGTTTTTCCTCATGTCACTTTTGCTACTCTTATCAAATACTTCAAATCTGTGCCCTGTCATTCTCGATTCTTTCACGAGTGGGAACAGTTTCTTTCTGTCTACTCTGTCCAGACCCCTCATGATTTTGATTACCTCTATCAAATCACCTCTCAGCCTTCTCTTCTCTAAGGAAAACAGTCCTAACTTCTCCAATCTATTTTCATAACTGAAAGTCCTCATCCCTGGAACCATTGTCATGAATCTTTTCTGTACTCTCTCCAATGCCCTCATGTCTTTCCTCAAGTGCAGCGCCCAGAATTGGATGTAATATTTCAGCTGATGCCGAACTAGTGTCTTATGCAAGTTCAACATAACTTCCTTGCTCTTGTACCATATGCCCCTATTAATAAAGCCCAGGATACTGCGTGCACTATTAACTGCTCTCTCAACCTGTCCTGCCACGTTCAATGACTTATGCACATAACCTAGGTCCCTCTGCTTCTGCACCCCCTTTAAAATTGCACCCTTTATTTTATATTGTCTCTCTATGTTCTTCCTACCAAAATGAATCACTTCACATTTCTCTGCATTAAACTTCATCTGCCACCTGTCAGCCCATTCCACCAAAATAAAAGCAAAATACTGCGGATGCTGGAAATCTGAAACAAAAACAAGAAATGCTGGATTCACTCAGCAGGTCTGGCAGCATCTGTAGAAAGAGAAGCAGAGTTAACGTTTCGGGTCAGTGACCCTTCTTCGGAACTGACAAATATTAGAAAAGTCACAGATTATAAACAAGTGAGGTGGGGGTTGGGCAAGAGATAACAAAGGAGAAGGTGCAGATTGGACCAGGCCACATAGCTGACCAAAAGGTCACAGAGCAAAGGCAAACAATATGTTAATGGTGTTTTGAAAGACAAAGCATTAGTACAGATTAGGTGTGAATATACTGAATAAGGAGATGTGGCTGTGAAAACGAGTTTTGGTAGATACCTTATCAAACACCAGGAGGGAAATAGAAAGCAATGAAGGTGAACAAGGTAAAAGAGACAAACGAAAATCCCGTCGGAGAGAAGAGCAGAACTTCTTCAAGGTAGGCATTCCTGGAAGAGAAGTGGCAGTGAATTAAACACTAAAATAAAAGCAAAATACTGCGGATGCTGGAAATCTGAAACAAAAACAAGAAATGCTGGATTCACTCAGCAGGTCTGGCAGCATCTGTGGAAAGAGAAGCAGAGTTAACGTTTCGGGTCAGTGACCCTCCTTCGGAACTGACAAATATTAGAAAAGTCACAGATTATAAACAAGTGAGGTGGGGGTTGGGCAAGAGATAACAAAGGAGAAGGTGCAGATTGGACCAGGCCACATAGCTGACCAAAAGGTCACAGAGCAAAGGCAAACAATATGTTAATGGTGTTTTGAAAGACAAAGCATTAGTACAGATTAGGTGTGAATATACTGAATAAGGAGATGTGGCTGTGAAAACGAGTTTTGGTAGATACCTTATCAAACACCAGGAGGGAAATAGAAAGCAATGAAGGTGAACAAGGTAAAAGAGACAAACGAAAATCCCGTCGGAGAGAAGAGCAGAACTTCTTCAAGGTAGGCATTCCTGGAAGAGAAGTGGCAGTGAATTAAACACTAAAATAAAAGCAAAATACTGCGGATGCTGGAAATCTGAAACACAAACAAGAAATGCTGGATTCACTCAGCAGGTCTGGCAGCATCTGTAGAAAGAGAAGCAGAGTTAACGTTTCGGGTCAGTGACCCTTCTTCGGAACTGACAAATATTAGAAAAGTCACAGATTATAAACAAGTGAGGTGGGGGTTGGGCAAGAGATAACAAAGGAGAAGGTGCAGATTGGACCAGGCCACATAGCTGACCAAAAGGTCACAGAGCAAAGGCAAACTTGTCTATGTCCTTTTGAAGTTCTACACTATCCTCCTCACAGTTCACAATGCTTCCAAGTTTTGTATCATCTGCAAACTTTGAAATTGTGCCCTGTATACCAAGGTCTAGGCCATTAATATAGATCAGGAGAAGCAAGGGTCCCAACACTGATCCCTGGGGAACTCCACTGCAAACATTCCTCCAGCCCGAAAAACATCCATTAACCACTACTCTTTGTTTCCTGTCACTCAGCCAATTTCGTATCCATGTTGCTTTTATTCCATGAGCTATAATTTTGCTCACAAGTCTGTTGTGTGGCACTGTATCAAACGACATTTGAAAGTCCATGTACACCACATCAACTGCATTGCTCTCATCAACCCTCTCTGTTACCTCCTCAAAAAATGCCAGCAAGTTAGTTAAACATGATTTTCTCTTAAAACATCCATGCTGGCTTTCCTTAATTAACTCACATTTGTCCATGTAACTATTGATTTTGTCCCTAATTATTTTTTCTAGACGTTTTCCCACCACCGAAGTTAAACTGACTGGCCTGTAGTTGCTGGGCTTATCTTTATACCCATTTTTGAACAAGGGTGTGACATTTGCAATTCTCCAGTCCTCTGGCACCACACCTGAGTTTAAGGAAGACTGAAAGAGGAAGAATCTCAATTTAGTGCCAAGTTTGTACTATTGACTATGCCCCCAAGAAACTGGACTGAGATGCCCAACGTCATTTTGTACAAGATTCTTACAACTGGAAGAGAAAGTGACTCATCAGATCCTTTTGGGATGCATTTGAACCCAGGTTACAAAGGTAATATCATGCTGATCTACTCTGCCATTCAATGGCTGAAAGTATCTTATCCGGACACAGTCATTCAAGGTATAGAAAGTCATTCAATATGTAAAATAATTGTGCTTTGTTAGAAATTTTAGATTGTCCTTGTCCTTCTGCTATAGGGAATAGAAAGTTCCAGAATTTCAGATTATGAGTGAAATATGAAAAATGAATCCTCCAAAGAAAAGTATATATGGTTTAATATGGATGATTCTTAATGCCGTCCTAGCAACTAGGGATGGACAGGAGATACTGCCTTGCCAGTGTTGCCCATATCCCAGCACCACAAAATTTTAAAATAACTTTAAAAAGGAATGCAATGAGAAATGCTTGCTCATTCATCAAATCTGTTCCTCTACAGACCGCAATGAGAATGGGTTGCATGGCTTTTTAATTATTGTTATGTTATTAATATATTTCCTCTTTCAGAGTTTTCTCCTCCCCTAAAATACAACACAGAAGTCTTTGTTTTGGAAACAGCTTTTCACACTTGACTTACATGAGCAGAGGAAGAAAATCCATTTACTTATCCGCTGTTCCGTCTAATGGCCAGTTTAAGGGATTATGTTTCCACGGGATTGAGAAAGGGCTAATTAACACGTGAGCTGGCACAGCACCAACAGAATTATGAAGGAATTGTCTCCCGCAGTTCATTGCTGCTGCCTGAAAAATCACCTCAAACTAGCTGACCTTTCTACCTCAGCAGAGCAAAGTACAAAGCTCACCATGCTTCATATACATATACATATATATGTCCATAAAAAAACTTGTAATGGATAAAACAAGCATCTGAAAGGTAAACACTGTCCAACCAGGAAATCAAACACAGGGAGACAGCTCGTACTAAGCTAATCTAAATGGGCACTGTTGTGCAAGGCTGGCACGGGGAGAGACAGCTGTTGCCGGACAACGCAGTTGGCTCAAAAACAGAAAAAAAAGGGAACAAATCAAAATGACTTCCAGGCTTGTATTATTTGTCATCAATGTATAAAATAGTAGCCATCTGGAAACAATAAAAAAGTACAAGGAGGTTCATTGTCAATTCACGAGTGATTGAAGAGACAAGTTACTCATTCATCCGCACAGGACAGATTTAAAATGTATTAAAGTCCAGCTACCGATGTATTCCCTGTTACATGTCTCAGCTTCTGAATGCACATTAACCCTTTAAAGGAGGAGTCCGCATGTTATTTCTTGTTTAAAATTAGTTATGAGAGCACAGTTTGCCCTTGGTTCTCTAGATGGCATTGCATTTTTTTTTGGAATAGGTTGATTGTTTCTCCTCACCCCACACCCTCTCACCCTGCTTATGCCCCTCAGCCAGCCTGCCTAAGATCAGCTGGATAAAGAATGCACTCCCAGGCCAGACTTTAACGGTAGGCAGACAGGAGCCGGCCTCCGACGTAAAAGTTGGTGGCGAACCTGCTTCTGCCTCGCCTGGGAATCCGTTCCGTATTTTACGGGTCCCTAGGCTTTAATTGTTCCAGGGGCAGGACTTCCACCCACTTGAGGGAGGAAGTCCTGCCTCATTGAGCTGCCAGCCAATCAGCAGGACGGCAGCTCTTAGCCCCAGCAGCGCCACCGGGAGCGGTGGCCACTGCTGGGACTGCAGACCAGCCGACGAAAGATGAATGCGTGGATCTGGGAGGAAAGGTAAGTTTTGGTTGCCTCGCTGGGGATAATCGGTCAAGCCCCGGTGAGGCAAGGGTGGTCGACTGGGGGGAAGGGGGGGGTGCGTGTTGGGTGCTAGGGGTGGTTGGGGTAGCTGGGGCGGCCCGTCCATTGGGCACCCTGTGCCTGATGAACGGGCCCCCCACCCTCCGGGATGAAAACCAGGCAGCTTTTCGCGGCTCCGAGACGCCCACTTGCCACGCATAGAATCCACTTAAGAGCCTTGATTGGCCTGGGGCGGGCAGGCGTTTTCTGCCCCCGCCCTACGTAAAGAGCGGCGGATACGTGAGCAGGTTGGGAAAGCCTCCCGGAGCCTCCTGCGCCATTTTACACCACCCTTCCCACCACCATCCCGCTTGTTGGGGTGGTGTAAAATTCCAGCCCCAGTGTGGTACTGAGCTATACAGGTCCTAGCTTTGATCCAGAGACTGTCCTCTGTCATATCAGTGTTAGGCTCTTCAACACTGGCATTGGAACCTCAGGGATAATCATAGAATAGAATACAGCACAAAGGAGGCTATTTGGCCTATTGTACCTTTGCTGGCCTTTTGAAAGAGCTATCCGATTAGTCGCATTCCCTGGAATACTGCCATAGCCCTCAAATGTTTTCTTTTCAAATATATATCCAATTCCCTTTTTAAGTTACTATTGAATCTGCATTCTCTACCGTTTGAGGCTGTGGATTGCAGATCATAACAACTCACTATGTAAAGATTCTTCTCATCTTCCCCCTTTTTTTTGGCCAATGACCTTACACCTGTGTACACCTACCAACTGTCCTGCCAGTAGAAACTGTTATTTATTCCACAACAACAGCAACTTGCATTTATATGGTGCTTTTAAAATAGTAATATGCCGCAAGCACTTCATAGGAGCGTTATCAAACAAAATTTGTCATTGAGCCGCATAAGGGGATATTAGGGCAGGTGACTAAAAGCTTGGTCAAAGAGGTAGGTTTCAAGGAGCATTTAAAGGAGGAAAGAGAGGTGGAGACAATTAGGGAGACAATTCTGGAGCTTAAGGGCTTCGCAGCTTAAGGCACGGCCACAAATGGTGGAACAAATAAAATCAGGGATGCCCAAGAGACCAGAATTGGAGGAGCACAGATATCTTGGAGGATTGTAGAGCTGGAGGAGGTTACAGAGGTAGACATTTGAAGACAGGGACAAGCACAGGGGTGATGGGTGAACGGGGCTTGGTGCAAGTTAGGATATGGGGAGTAGACAAGCTTAAGTTTAACAAAACTCTTCGTAAGGAAAAGGATGGGGGAAAAACACCTCGCCTTCTTACTCCTACAAATTGATCCCACATGGGAAGCGTACATGTGTGGACATGATCAGTGGTGTAGTCAGGTGCACGCAGTGCACACAAATACATATATTTTATTATCTCTGGGGCAGAGAATTCACCCTTCAACAGATAATTTGCAGCCCTAAGGGAGTAACTGTGTTCCTTTGACTGATGTTCTTGTCTCTGATTGCAGCTTATAGCTGAAACTGCAGCTTCATTCTGTGCTGCAAGTGGAAAATCAAATGGGCATCCATCACCTGAACCATTCATGTACGTCCTTGTAATGTATATAGACCTCCAGTTACATTTGTGTACTGTATATCAGCTCTGGGACTGAATTCCCAGTGATAGCATCATGTTATCTTGGTTCTGTTGGTACCAACATTTGAGTCAAGAATAAGGCTTGAACCCCACTCTGGGTCTTGAGCACATAATCTAAGCTGACACTCCATGAGGAACTGAGGGAGTGTTTTATTGCCAGTGGTGCCTGTTGTATGTTTGGTTAGTCTAGCTAGGAGAGATTACTGAGTCTTCGGTAAGTTTTAACAATAACTAGATTATTACATATTAAGGAACTATATACAGCCTTACATAAGTATGTCGAGCTCCACTGATGCCATGCTGCTTCTCGTTCAAGTCTCTCTCATGTGATCTCTTAAATCTTCATTGTGGGAGGCATTACTCTCACTGTGCCAAACATTAACCCTTTCAATTATACTACAGTGCAGACCTTCAAACATGGCAATTAACTGAGGCCCCACCTGCCTGTTCAATGAATAAAGGGTGAGGAGTTTGTTGTCCTGGCTAGAATTCAAAGCCATCAAACTTTGCATGAGCTAATCATTCATTTCATTGCTGTTTGTAAAATCCTGCTGAATAGAAACTGCCTGCTTGATTTTCTTATATATCAACAATGCATAAATGTTCATTTTTCTTTCTTGGTCAAATGCTACTTGCCCACAATCTTCACAGTATGTTCTGGCCCTTTATAATACAAATAATAATAGCAATAACAACTTGCATTTATATAGCATAAAAACATATAAACATGTCCTAAGGCACTTCACAGAGGTATTATTAGACAAAAGTTTGGTCAAAGAGTGGATTTTAAGGAGATTCTTAAAGGAGGAGAGAGAGGTGGAGAGACAGAGAGTTCAGGGATGGTATTACAGTGCATAGTGTCCAGACTGCTGAAGGCATGTCCACCAATAAAGGGAAACAAGGGATGGGAAATGCATAAGAGGTCAAAGACAGAGGGACATAGAGTTCTAGAATTGGGGGGTATGGGGGGCTGAGGCAATGGCATTGTTTTTTAAATTCATTCCTGGGATGTGGGCATCACTGGCTAGGCCAGCATTTATTGCCCAACCATAATTGTCCTTGAGAAGGTGATGGTGAGCTGCTTTCTTGAACTGCTGCAAACCATGTGGTGTAGGTACACCCACAGTGCTGTTAGGGATGGCGTTCCAGCACTTTGATCCAGCAATAGTACAGGAACGGCGATAAAGTTCCAAGTCAGGTTGGTATGTGACTTGGAGGGAAACTTGCAGGTGGTGGTTTTCCCATGTATCTGCTGCCCTTGTCTTTCTAGGGCATAGAGGTCAAGGGTTTGGAAGGTACTGTCAGGAGCTTGGTAGTTGCTGTAGTGCATCTTATATAGTGTACACAGTGCTCTCACTCTGCGCCAGTGGTGGAGGGAGTGAACGTTTAAGGTGGTGAATGGGGTGCCAAACAAGCAGATTGCTTTGTCTTGGATGGTGTTGAGCTTCTTGAGTGTTGCTAGAGCTGCACCCATCCAGGCAAGTGGGGAGTATTCCATCACATTCCTGACACTGCCTCCATAGATGGTGGCCAGGATTTGAGGAGTCAGGAGGTGAGCACTGCATAATGTTACAGATGTAGGGAGATAGCAAAGCCATAAAAGGATTTCACATGAGGATGAAAATTTTACATTGGAGAGGTTAAGGGGACTGAGAGGCAATATATGTCAGAGAACAATGGGTGATGGGTGAGTGGGATCTGATAGGGTGCAGGTAGCAAGGTTTCTGCTGAGGTGACGTTTACATAGTATAGAGGATGGGAGGCCAGTCAGGAGAGCATTGGAATAGTCAGGTGAGAAAGGTACGGATGAGAGTTTCATCACATATATGGTTTATATCGTGTAGCTATCTTTGTATGAGATGTAAAAGCTGCTTGGTCATTTTGGAGAAATGAGAAGTGTGGAAAAGAAAATGTGATGGTGTATTCCTGAGTTCAAATCTACCATCTCTGTGATTCTGCCTATATGTTATTTGGTGAAGTGTTGAATAACAACTTCCTGCTTTACATTGCCCTTTAATAGAACAAAAGGTACTTCATAGTGCATAGTTAGATGTGAATAGGAGTAGAATGAGAAGAATTGTCCATAGGCGCAGATGGATAGGTTTTATAGAGGTTGTTAAAGGTGGAGAGACGTGGAGTAATGTTGAGGGATTTAAGGTCAGAATTCCAGTGATGCGGCAAGATCTCTGAAGATTCTGTAGAGTTTGGTGAACAATCCATGTATCGCTGGAGGAGGTTGCAGAGATCAAGAAGAGCTAGGCTGTGGAATAATTTGTAGATGAGGAAAAAGAGTTAGAAATCAACACATGAAGGTGAGCAAGGATAGGGTAATATGTAAGTGGGTATTAGTATGGGTGAGATATAGGCATCAGAGCTTTGGATGAGTTGGAGTTCAAATAAAGTGAAGTTTGGGGCCAGTAAAGACAGCATTGGAGAAATTGCTCCTAGTCTTGACAAAGGCATGAATGAGGTCTTCAGAGGCACTGGGCTGGATTTTGTTCCCAGCCCCATGTTGGATTCTGTGGCAGGGAGACCAGAGAATTGAAGTGGCAGCGGCCACCATGGAACCTGATGCTGGGATTGCTGGACTCCATCTTCCTGCCACCGCTGGGATCTTACCAGTGGTTGGGGGGGTGGTGGGGGACGCTTCTGCTGCACAGGGAGGACGCCTTGGAAAACAAGGCATCCTCCCTCTAGGCTTGGAGGAGGGAGGTCCCTCTTTAGTGTGCAATTCGTTGCCCACAGTGGACCCCCTCACGAATTACTTTATCCCTCGGCACCCCACTCCCCCGGAACGACTGCCCACACCTCACCACCCCCTCCCCACCTCCCTTTGCCGGGCCCTTCTGGACCAGCGCTGGTGACCCCACCTCACCTAACTCGTGTCTGGGGTTCCAGCGCTGGTCCTGAGCTGAAAGTCTCTACAATACCGGCAGTGGCCACCACTCCTGGTGGCACTGTTGATCCTGTTGAGCTCTTGGAGGCGGAATCCCCATCCCTATTGTGTATAAAGAGATGGGGATCTCGTCTCCTTAATCTTTGACCCCAAAAGACTGGAGGATCGCTCTGGGGATCAGAAAAAATACAGAGGCATGGTTCTCCCTGTCTTTTTGGCCCAGCGCCAGGAGCCCCGCCTCCTGCATAAAATCCAGCCCAGTGAGTGTGAGGTGGCAACAGAAATGGGTGAAGTTTCTGAGGTGGAAGAAGGGCCGAAGGGCCTGTTTCTGTGCTGTATAACTCTATGACTCTATAAAGTAGTCATGGTGATGAACAGGTTCTGGAGTCCAAAGTAAAGTTCAAGGGCAAGAATATGCATCATTTGGTTAAAATTGAACAATGCCCAGAATGAGGAATAGAATCCAAGGCTAGAGTCCAGAGATTCTGGATGAGGGTTTAAAAGATGTCTATGATCCTACCAGTCCTGACCTGTAGAAAATTTTGGTTCATCCATGAACTTGATATCATACAGACAGGTGGACAGCACAGCGATTAACATGGAATCAAGGGCGGTGGTGGAGAGGTAAAGTTGGGCATTGACAGCTCAACATAGCATGACCGGATATAAAGAAAATCTGTCCTAACTATACCACCCACAGTATACCTTTTCCCAAATTCTAGAAGATCACTCCCTATTGGACTTGTGTGATTTTCCTTCTCCCATACCAGCCATCCTAGAAAGCTCCCTAAATATTTTTTTTGGACTAGTGCCTACTCGGACCTGGGTTGAAGTTGCCCAAAGTCATCTCACATAAATCCCGCACAGCAGACTGGGAATAGGAGGTTTTAATCCCTTTGGCACTAACTGAATTTAGGCCCTGGTTCCAGGTATGAATGACTATTTTAATGTCTTGTTGCTCTACCCTGTTCTTCTATGCATCCATTTGACTATGCTGTTAATATTGCTTACACTGGGTTAAAGGGTTGCGGGTTTAGCTCCATACCAGGGTTAGAGCTCATAACATAGATTGACACTCCAGTGCAACATGCAAGGGTGTGTAGCATTGTTGGAGGTGCCGCCCTTTAAGCGTGATGTTTAAATCAAGTTTCTGTCCATCTGTTCTGGTGGCTTGAGAGGAGTTAAGGACCCTGAAGAAAAAGTAAAATTACTGGGCTGCTGTATCTTATAATCATGTCCCTTTTAGTTCACAAGATGGGGCTATTGCATCTTAACTGCTCAAGGATGTTCTCCACCACTGAGAGTACTTTCCTTGAGTCATATCTGGGTCATTTGTAGACTGAAAGATAAAAATATTGTAGATAAAGAGTGATTGCTGTGATTAATCAACAGCTCCATTATCATTGTATTCTGCCACTACCTGGATGATAGAAGTCAAACTAAATGAACCTTTTTTTTCCCATCTAGGAATTCCTATATTCCTAGGAAACACATCTCTCCAACATGGCCTAAAAATGTAATTACGCCTGAAAACTGGCATGCAGGGAGCAAGACATGGGCTGCAGTGACCATATGAAATTTGTGTGGCCAGTTCAGTATAATGAGTCAGGAGAGCAGCTCATGCTAATGCTTATTGGCTACATGCCTGTTTGGTAGAGGGCTTGACTGATGCCATTTAAAGGCAACCAGCACTTCTTCTAGGCGAGGTGCACTCTTACAGTCAGGCAAACATTTGCAAGTGGTGATCTGGCTGCATGAGGTTCAGAGTGGGCACCCTGGTACTCAGATGTCAGCATTGGAGGCCCTGGTCCAGGTGGTGACCAGTAAGAGAGACGTCCTCGTCAACAGGCCAGAAAAATTCGAGGTAGCACCTCTGCCTCCAGTGAGAAGAGGTTGCTTAGTAGGTCAATGTCAGGAACTTAGGTCCTCGGGCTTGGCTGCATTACAAAAAGAAGGTCAATGACCTCACCAGAATTGACAAGGTAAGGATCTCACCTTTGAATTACTCTTTCCTCACACTTGCAGCATCACTACTCACAATAATCTCCTCTGCCACTTCCATAACTCTCCCACAATGACTGTACTACAGTTTACTCCTACTTTTCCTACTCACATTGCACTCTCAGCACTATTGTAACCTTCACCTCACATTTTCCTTGCTACAAATGAACTACTCGACCACGATTGCCACATTCTCAAAACAGCTCACAAGAGTGTCACTAATACTCCCTTATATCTTAAAATCATACAATCATACATCAAATTAGGAGGCCATTTGGTCAATTGTTCCTGTGCCATCTCTTTGAGCTATCCATTTATTCCCACATCACTGCTCTTTTCCCATAGCCAAGTAAATTTTTCCTTTTCAAGTATACATCCAATTCCCTCTTGAAAGTTACTATTGAAGGTGTGCTATACTTTCTATGTAATTCTAGGTAAATTTTAATCACCACGATTAAATCTCCCTTAAACCTTCTTTGCTACAAAAACAACCCCAGCTTCTCTACTCTCTCCACATAACTGAAGACTCTCATCCATCTTTCATTCTAGTAAATCTCCTCTGCACCCTTGCTAAGGCTTTGACATACTTCCTAGTGTGGTGCCTGGAATTGGACACAATACTCCAAATGAGACTTAATCAGTGATTTATCAAGGTTTGGCATAAATTTCTTGTTTTTGTACTTTATGCCTCTAGCCAAGGATCCTGTAAGCCTTTTAATAGTCTTTTCTGCCAACTTCAAAGATTTGCATATGCGTACCCACCCAGGTCTCTCTGTTCTTGCATTTTCTTTAAAATTGTAATAATTTAGTTTATATTGCATCTCCTTGCTTTCATACATCAAAATGCATTACCTTACACTTCTCCATATTAACTTTCATTTGCTATGTGTCTGCCTATTTCTCCAGTCTGTCTATGTCCTCCTGAAGTCTCTTATGATCCTCCTCATTGGTTACTATAATACTGCATTTTGTGTCATCTGTAAACTTTTGAAATTATGTCTTTAACCACACGTCCAGGTCATAAATAAATATCAACAAAACAATGATCATAATACCTACCACAGGGGGACACATCTGTATACTTCCCTCCAGTCTGAAAAGCAATCCTTCACAACTACTCTCTGCTTTTTGACTCTTATCCAATTTTGTACCCATTCTGTCACTGCTTCTTTTAGCCTATGGGCTTCAAGTTTTTATTTGCAGAACCTAACCCTAACCCTAACCCAACATGCAGCAGGAGGCTGTGACCAGAGGAGGCCAGGTCCACCTGCCTGACGTATCCCCCATGAAAGAAGACGTACTGGCCATCACAGGCAGAGGGAGAGTCACAGCCATGGTGAGTGGCAATGCTGGAGGAGACGTCACGGAGGGCTCCTTCACACCTTTTCCTCTTATTCCTTTCTTACTTCTGTCTCACCCTACATGTTGTCACAGTTTTTTTTTATTTGAAAGCTTGGAGTTCTGTGTGTTTTGAAAATTGAGAAAAATAATTTTCTGTGAACATTGAATGCTGAGGTTCAATCTGAGAATTGTCTAGGCCTCTTTCTGCCTCACCCTCACTATCCTTTTCCTTCTCAACATGTTTGAACTGAGTGGCACAGACTGCAAGATGCAAGTTCCAAACAACAGCAAGGGAAATGACAGGTCACATAACATGATTGTTAGGGTTTCAGTTTCACTTCTGCATTGTAAAAGACCAGTGAACTGGACAGGCAGGAGGCAGAAAAAAACTAGCTGGGACCTGTTTTTTGCAGACCAGATAAAAATACTTCTCCCTGAAAAATAAGATTTGCCTCTCTTGAAAAAATGGAATTCTACATTCGAGGTGGTGGCTGTGGTCTGCCTGGAGAGAGGAAAGATCCCTGGAGAGAAAAAGACCCTGGAAAAGAGGAATTGCTGCTCTGTGGAGAAAGGCTCCTTTGCTGAGAGGACGCCTGCATTTTAAAAGGTTGCAGATTCCTATTGCCTCCAGTCTCTGAAAAATCTCTGCCTCAGGAGTGATTTCTGTTGCCTCTTATGTTTTGGAAGATCCTGAAAGCTCAAGACATCTTCTATTGCTAGACTGCTATTTCAAAACCCATGTAGACCTGTTGCTACACCCTTTGCTGAAAGATCAGTGTGATGCCTGCTGCAGATGAAGTGCCGTGAATGCCTACCCATCACAGACTTTTCATCAAACCTGCCTGGAGAGACTTCAAGTGGCATCCGACTATTCAACTCTGGGACACCTCACTGACCTGGAAATATCCTACCACAACGTGACAAATTAATTATTTTATTATTCGTAAGAAACGGTTGTAATCCTAAACACCCTTTTAAAACCGGTTAACCATTTTTTTTAATGTATGTGTATGTGCATGAGGGTTAGGAAGAATAAGAAGTTTGAAAAGAATCCTTTCACATATAGATTTATCTCATTATTGTTTAAGATTTAGTTTATTAATAAATAGTTAATTTTGTTGTTGTTTAAAAAAATCTAGTTTGATGTGCTTTACTCTGGGGGACAAATAGAGTGTTTAATTTGGCTAGTTTCCAGTAAGTGGGAAAGTTTATTAATATGCTGTGACCTGTGGGACTGAATTAACAGTGCATCACTCCCACCTTGGTTGTAACAATGGCCTGTATGATAAACTGCAGCTGCTTTCAGCATACACTCAGCTCACTCTCCTCACCCTTCATACTAAAAGCTAACCATTTTTCCTTTTATTTCATTGCTGAAAATATCAAGACCCCTGTTCCAGCTCAGGAAGAATAGCCCAGCCTTCCTCAAAATGCAATGTTACTCATTTAAACCAAGCAAGCACCAGCTGATAGATTGGCATCACATATATTTTAGAGGGTAATCTGACGCAGTAGTTTTCACATGATGAATCATTCAGCAAGTGTGCAAGAACTAGGGCAGGGACATAGGTCACCACATGGGCCTGATCACTGGAAGACGATCACTTATCAGAGATCTTAGATGCTGACTTC
This sequence comes from Heterodontus francisci, assembly GCF_036365525.1. Classification (NCBI taxonomy): domain Eukaryota; kingdom Metazoa; phylum Chordata; class Chondrichthyes; order Heterodontiformes; family Heterodontidae; genus Heterodontus; species Heterodontus francisci. Next base: position 54,031,074 of record NC_090375.1, read on the forward strand.
AAGGGTATAGGCTACTGAAGAAGGCTGATGGTATCCCCCACCAGGAAATTCTAGCTGTATTCGGTAGACTGACAGCAAGCTTGAACACAATGACTCAGGGCAGAGAGAAGTTCAGCTCCAACTTGTGTTGGGGCTTCTTGCACAACATGGAAACCAATCTGTCCAACAGGGAATGAACATGTCCTTGCTGCCTTTTAGTGCCATGATTTTGTTGGCAAGTTTATCACATAGCAATAAGGCAGGACAATTTCACGAAAGGGTCCTAAAGCTTGGGTAGGACACTTATTTAAGTAGTGCTTGGTAGTCCAGAACTTGATTATTTCGGAAAAAAGAACATGCTGGTGAAGCTTTTCATCTTGCACTCATCGGGACAGACGCAAAAATGCCAAATTTCAAAGGGAGCAATAATTTATACTGCATGACAAAAGGGTACTGATTGATTTGCAAATCAACTCTGAATGGTTGTGGTGTTGCCATGGAGAATGCACCAGGGAACTATTGACCCCACACTTTTGTTTAATTCAAAAGGCACATCACCAGGACATGTGCCTTTTGTCTGCAGAGGACAAGTCCCTGCATATGAATATATGTAGCTTCTAGCAAATATAAGTGAACCACATTGTGAGCCCAACTAATAGTCAGCACGTCCCCTTTGGCTGTTCGCAATAGGCAGAGTACTGACCAGCCCGTACTTGCAAAACTCAGAACACGATGTCTAACATTAGATGTGATTCCACGATTGAACAACGTTTACTGAACACAAGAACACAAGAAATAAGAGCAGAAGTAGACAGATGGCCCATCGAGCCTGCTCTACCATTCAATACGATCATGGCTGATCTTGGGCTTCAATTCCACACAATCCCGTGTGTACTAAGAATTACATTAACAATCAATTTAAGATTATCAGTCAGGCTCATTCAGACAATAGTTCCTTGATGCATTCTCCTTGGCAAGGCGTCAACCAGAGTCGACTTGTCAACCAATCAGCACTCTTTTCTCATACAATATAAGTTGTTGTTCCCTTTGAAATTTGGCATTCTTGTGCCTGTTCTGATGAGTGAAAGACGAACAGCTTTGACAGAATGTCTCTTTTTTCAGCAATACTTAAATATTATGCTGAGTATTTTTAATATTTATAGGGCTTGTCTTAGACACCCAGGATGATCTAATATGGTGGGCAGTCCACTCCTGTCACAGAATGAGCACCTGTAAGCCATCTGCATATTGGAATTACGGGTGCCCATTTTATGTTTGTAATATAAGTGCAGCATGATCAAATTACTAAGCTCTTCAGTTTTGAAAAACATTCAATTTTTGTAGCAACGCAGGTCGCAAAATAAAAGTTCAACTTCGTTTATGAATGGCCTCCGTTTATTGACTCCTATTTCTAACTGCAAGATTAGTAGGAGACAGGGGATAAAGAGCAAAGGCTAACATTGACATAAACACTGTTAAAACTCTCCCTTAATAGAGAGCTTCTAAGAAAATCATATTAAGAACATTAAGTTGCTTTATCTCACTCCTATTCACTGCAGCTTCAAGTCAGTAAGTTTAGCTCAATTATTAACAGATGAATATGTACAAATATGAGCTGTACCTTAAGCCAATGGACTGCAAGGCATTGCAGTTAAAAGAGCATTGTACTCACTGTGAATCTCTCTAGTCACATTTATATTAGATTTAAAATGAACAAGTCTCAAGTAGAACTGAAGATTAGAAGCAACTTCACTTACCACAGAGTAGTCCCTGTATGAAACAGAATCCCAGCAGAAATAGTAAAGTCTGAGACAATTACCCCTTTCAATAAGGAATTGGATAAAGATCTGGTTGAGAACAGTGTTAGTGATTTAGAGATTGTTCAACACTCAATGGAACATTGTGGAGCAATTGTTGACTGATTGATCATAAGCTAGAGATGAACAGTGCAGCCAAGAGGATAGAACAATATTCTGGAGTTTAGTTTGACTGATATGGTTTGGTCAAATGGTTTTGAGTGGAAGCAGTGATAGAGTAGATTGCACTTGGTCTGTGGAAAGTAAACTAGCGAGCAACATGAAAACAGACTGAAAAAGCTTCTATGTAAAAAGTGAAAGATTAGCAAAGACAAATGTGGGCCCACTCTAGGCAGAGACAGGAGAATTTATAATGGGGAAGATACAAAAAATTTCCCAGGAATACTAGAGAACTAAGGGACTAGTGAGAATGAGGAACTGAAAGAAATTAGTATTAGTAAAGAAAGTAGCACTGGAGAAATTAATGGGACTGAAAGTTGATAAATCTCCTGGATCTGATGATCCACATCCCAGAGTGTTGAAAGACGTAGCTGTAGAGATAGTGGATGCGTTGGTGGTCATCTTCCAAAATTCTATATAACAGTTCCTGCAGATTGGAAGGTAGCAGATGTAACCCCACTATTTAGGAAAGGAGACAAAGAGAAAATGGGGAACTACAGACCTGTTAGCCTGACATCAGTAGTAGGGAAAATGCTAGTATTTATTACAAAGGATGTGATAACTGGGCACTTAGAAAATAATAGTAGAATTGGGCAGAGTCAACATGGATTTATGAAAGGAAATCATGTTTGACAAGCCTGTTAAGAGTTTTTGAGGATGAAACTTGCAGAATAGATAAGGGGGAACCAGTGGATGTGGTGTATTTGGATTTCAGAAAGCTTTCGATGAGGTCCCACACAAGAGGTTATTAAGCAAAATTAGGGAATATGTTATTGGGGGTAATATGCTAGCATGGATTGAGAATTGGTTAATGGACAGAGACAGAGTAGGAATCAAGGGGACATTCTCAGGTTGGCAGGCTGTGGCCAGTGGGGAATGGCAAGGGTCAGTGCTTGGGCTCCAGCTGTTCATAATCTATATCAATGATTTGGATGTGAGGACCAAATGTAATATTTCCAAGTTTGCTGATGACACAAAACTAGGTGCGAATGTGAGTTGTGAGACGATGCAAAGAGCCTTCAGGGGATTTAGACAGGCTAAAGTGAGTGGGCAAGAACATAGCAGATGTAATATAGGGCTGGAGTTCGTGCAGGAGGTGGGGCTTCCAGTGTCAGGCCAAAAGGGCGGGAGGAACCCCGCCTCTGCATTTTTGTGACCCCACCGAGCAAACTTCCAGTGTTTTTTCAATTAAAGAGTCATGAGCCAGGATCCCCATCCTTTAAAGGCGGGGATCCCACCTCCATGAGCTGCTGGCCAATTAGAGGGCTGGCAGTTCAACAGTATCGGCAGCGCCACTGGGAGTGGTGGTCACTGCCGGTACTACAGAGCCCTCGGACCCAGGCCCGGCGCTGGAACCCCAGACAAGAGGTTGGTGAGACGGGGTCTCCGGGGCCAGTGCCAAAGGCCCTGGCAAGGTGGGGTGAGGACGTAGTTGTGAAGTCCAGGGGAGGGCCATCATGGGGGGTAAAGTTGTTCCCAGTGAGGTCCTCCATGGGCCACAAATTGTCATTGGTATGAACCCAGCAGGGGTGGGACCAGACCCTTAATTGGCTATTAATAGGCCACTTAAGGGCCTCATTGGCCAATGGGCGAGAAGGCTGTCCATCGACCTATCCCACTCCTGGGAAGATCGCTTGGCAATGGGGAGGCAACAGGCCCAGCGGCCTGCCGCTCCACCACACCATCCCCCTATCCCCCCCCCCCCACCATTGCCGGCCGCAATACTCCGTGCTCTCACACCTCCTCAAGGGGGCCTGTAAAATCTTGGCCATAATGTGGAAAAATGTGAAGTTATCCACTTTGGTAGGAAAAACAGAAATGCAGAGTATTTCCTAAATGGTGAGCAATTGAGAAATGTTGATGTCTAAAGGGGCCTGGGTGTCCTTGTTCATGAGTCACTAAAAGCTAACATGCAGGTGCAGCAAGCAATTAGGAAGGCAAATGGTACATTGGCCTTTATTACAAGAAGATTTGAGTATAGGAGTAAAGAAGTCTTGATACAATCTGCAGCTCAAAGAAGTGTTCATGTTGCATAGGCCTGTTATCTCCTGATTCCCTCGCCAACATTCTTCCCTCAACCAACAGCAGTTCTTCTCATTGTTGTTTGTGGGACCTGGCTATTATGCTTTTCTATACACTAATCATGATTACAATTCAAAAATACTTTTTTCATTGCATATGAATTGCTTAGGGAAGTTCTGATAAGGTGCTGTAATGCAAATGTTCTTTATATAAATTATCACAGTTTGTTTCCATAGCAATCAAGAGGAAAGGACTGGGTTTAAATGCAGGACTCTGACACCTTTTACACCATACTCAAATATGAGCCTCTTCCTCCAAGAGAAAGGGAATAAGTAGAGAGAACAGAAAAGATGTGGCTTTTTTTATCATTGTCAATCTATTTCTTTTCCACTGTGAAGGATACATTTTGTTACGAGTGCTTCCATTTTTTGATAAATTTTGAAGATTTGAAGTTTAAAACTGGATTTTTTTTTCTAAGGGTCACTGAGAAGTCTGGACTGTGAACAGTTACTGGAAGGCACCTGTCCTCAAATAATTACCCAGCAGAGGTTGATTTTGACATGGGGAAAGATGTTTGCTGAGAAGTGACATGTCAAGATGTATAGGGGTCAGGAGACTTGATGCTTGTGACATTGCTTTTTGTTTTGCTTCGGACAGTGAGTTGGGGTATGGACAACGGTTTGAAAAGACAGTTGGAGAAAACTTGACAAGAGACCACACCCAGCTCAGACTGTTCCAGCTCTTTGAAAATGCCTGCCAGTTTTCCATCTCTTGAGAAGCTGAGAAGCAAATGTAAGAAACTGCTTGAAACCCCGGTTACTGCATTTTCCCTGGAAAGCCTGCCCAAACTGATCTTCAACGTCTCCTGATAAGAACTGTTCTAGGAAGATCCTCGTGACAGCCGTCTCTGCGTATTTGGGGCACCAAACCAAAAAGGACTTCTGACATCTTTTCATATCTTCTCTTTTCTTCAAGAATTGGCAAGTATTTTCGCCAACGTATTCATTTTTTGTTTTTTTCTGTACTAGAGCTCGAAAGAGTAAATCACTATTTTTTCGGTTAACTGGTGTATGTATGTATGTGTGTGAGGGGCTAAGGTAAAAAGGGAAATTTATATTTCGTTTTATGTGTTTATGCTTTGCTTCAGGACTGGTTAAGACTTGTTTTATAATAAACTGATGTTTTTGTTGTTTATTAAAGAAACCTGGTTGATGTGTTTTATTCTGGGATAAAAATAGAGTCTATGATTGACCTTATCAGTTAGTGGGAAAAAAAATTAAATATCTGTTGTGACCTGTGAAGAAGTGGAACTGAATAAACAGTGCACTCCTCCTGCCTCAGTCATAGCCATTTCCACTTTTTTTTTAACCCAGTGTCAGCATCAAAGACCTGATAGAGACCAAACCAGGGAACAACAGATGAACAGGTTTGACCACAAACCTTATAAAGGAACCGGGTTTTGAGAAGCTTCTTTAAGAGAGGGAGATTCAAGAGAGGAGGGGCTTAGGAAGGAAACTCCAGAGTGCAGGACTCAAGTGTCTGAATGGTCTGCTATTATCAGCGGGACAAAGGGAGGGAATTGCCTATAGGAGACCAAAGCCAGATGAATGGGATGTTTGGGAGAAGGGTACGAAGCTGAAGGAGGTTGCAGAGGAAGGGCAGAATGTAAAGGCGAAAGTTTTAAATTTGAGGCATTAGCAATGGGGAACCAGAGTAGATCAGTGAAGATACTGGCGATGGATGTGCAGGATCCTAGTGCAGGGCAAGATGTGTGTAGCAGCATGTTGGACAAGCTGGAATGTATGGGGAAGGGGAATGGGAGAACAGAAAGGAAAGCATTGGTGTAGTCAGTTTTGGAGGTGACAAAAGCATGTATCAATATTTCAGAGATGGAGGGGCTGGAACCTTGATACCTGCTTTTGTCATGGACATGTAGCTCTAGAGGCAGACAATGCTGCAGAGGCAGAAGTATGGAGAGAACATGGGGTTTAAATTTCAGCTTGGAATCCAACCACACTCTCAATAGTCCGGTTCAGTCAAAGACAATGGCTGGAGAAGGGATTGGAATCTGTATAAAGGAAGTGGAGTTTGCAGAAATGTATTACACACTGGAAATTAATCAAGAGGCTCAACAGGTAAAGGTATACAGCGCAGGAAATTACCAGATTCAGTTCATGACCTAGTTGGTCGCAGCTAGACTAATCTTGGGACAATATAATTGAATATAAAGAGAAAACATAACTGGGCTGCTACTCCTTGATGCCATCTAGTGGCCTCTGCTGAAAATATGTCTGTGTATGTACTGAATGGGACAGGATTAGGCTTGGTTGTGATGCCTCTTGTAGTTGACCATACAGACTCACACATGAAGAATGAATGTTTGGGAGCTGTGTTTGGGTAATCTAGCACTCATAGAAATGGCTCACTGGGTTTAGCAACGGACAGAAGAAAATTGTTACATGCAGCAATCTTGAATTTAACTGTTTCTGTCTCATCATCCTGACAGAAATATTCTTTGTGACTTCTGAAATCAGTTAAACAAGCTCATATTTTATTATAGAGGAAGCAAGGTAAAGTGGTAAGCTCTACAGTGCAAAACATTAACAACATTAAAAAGATTAAGAGTGAAGATGAGCTCAAACACACAGTAGCAATTAAGTGACGCCAATTTGGATTTAAGAGCCTGTAATATTGCAGGAGAAAGGAAATGCTGAGGGAGGTGAGAGGTCCCATTATGTTAAGGACCTGGGAAAGAACTTGAGTTAGAGTAGGAAATGATGTGGTATATAAATGCACGGTGTTGTTTATTTCAACACAGCGAAGAAGGAACAACATTGACCCACTCTAAATTCAGAGGCAAGGGAAACAAAGGGCTGAATTTTATTCAGGTGCGCACTCCGCGGTGGTGCCCTTTGAACTCGGTGGGGTGCCCGCATTCAGTGGCCGCCGAGGAGCCCCTGCAATATTTCGCGCGACGTCTCATTTAAATAGTGGGGGCGGAGCAGCCACCCCCAATGATGTCAGGGTGCGGCCTCCGTGTCCCCGACAACGGCATCTGGCACCACCGCACAGGTGCCGGCGCCATTTTTAAAGGGCTTTAAGCTCTTACAATTAATTTTAATTTTTAATGGCAAAACATTATTTATTTTTATTAAATATAAAATTAAGTGATCGAGGCTATTCCCCTACCATTCCCCCCCCCCACCCCACCATGGTAATTTCATTGCCCGAAATGACCATCAATTGATTCTTCAAATACCCGAACTTTCCCCTCAACCTTCAATCTTTTGCCCTTCAACCCCTTCCCACCATCCCCACATCCAATAAAAATTGTTTTCCCCGCTCCTCCACCCCTCTCGCCCTGAAAATTTTATTACTGCCCCCTCCCCATCAAGTTCTCTCCTCGGAACTGTGTGTGGAGTTCCAAAGGTGCACAAAGGCCGAACTGAGGCTGTAAAATCGGTGTGGGATGGCAGGTAAGTTATTTTGAATATATTAAATGGCAATATGCATATGGAGATGAAGGGCTCGCCGCCAGGCATTGCGGGGGGAGGGGGGCGCGCACCGAGGTCTCCACACCACCGGTGATATGCGGCGGCCCCTTCTGGCCATCGTGGGTCGAGGTGGGCCTCTCTCCGCAGAATTGTACCGGACCCCGCGCCGCGACCCGCAATGTTGCGGGGCCGGCAAAATTCAGCCCAAACACCACAGCAAAAGCCTGCCTCTAACTTTCCATTGAAATGAAATAAACAAATTTTCTTTTACAACACAGCAGCAGGTCAACCAGCCCATGTTGTTGTTTATCGTCCACCACAACAGTCCTGATCCCATAATAAAGTAACCAAGATTTTCCACCATCATTGCCAGTAACAGGAGCTTGCATTTATATAGCGCCTGTTTGTAAAGAAAAGAAGTGTCAGAAAGACATTCTTTTACATAAATAACAAAGATAAGATGAGCTCAAGTCTGTTGTGAGTTTAGCCCCCACTCCAGGTTTTGAGAACATATTCCAGGCTGATGCTTCAGTGTAGCACAGAGAGAAGTGCTACAGTGTTAGACGTACCAGCTTTTTGGTCTGTCTGACCAACTGGATATAAAAGAAATCACGGCACTCTTCAATGAAGAAAGGGGAGTTCTTCCATTCTCCTGACCAATATTCATCCCTCAACCAACACCACTAAAACAGATCATTTGCTCGTCTGAAATAAAAACGGAAAATGCTGGACATACTCAGCAGGTCAGGGAGCATCTGTGGAGAGAGAAACAAAGTTAACATTTCAGGTCGATGACCTTTCATCAAATCAGTGATCTGAGGTCGTCGAACCGAAATCTTGGGCTGAATTTTCCCACCTTAGGTTTTTCTCTGGACACTTGCAACGTTTTCGGGGACATGAACCCAATCGCCACAGCATAGGGATTGCAGGTACAATCTTCCAGGAGTTGTCCAATTAAGAGGGCACCTCTGGGATTGCCGTCCAATTAGGTTGAATAAGACTGAAAGAGCAGCCAGCGGCCTTCAATGTGTCTGCAGTGGGAGTGCTGCTGAGGTAAATGGACCAAGAAAGGGCGGGATGAATTAGAGGTGCGAAATGGCTGGAGGAAACGGTAGCCACTTCTTCACCACCAGCACTATCCGTGACATCAGACTTGAGGAGATAATCATGCAATTGCAAGCCACTGCCTGCAGATGGCCTCAGGCTTGCTGATTTGCACCTTTAACATGAAGTTGCATAGATTTTCATGATGTTTTGACCTCCCACTATGCATCGCCTCCTGGGAGTTGACGAGCAACAGATACTGTGGGGGTCCAATGCACCACCGGTAACATTCTAATTCCCTCAGAAAATGCCAGCTAATTGCTTCATTAACAACCTCAATTGGCTTCCAGCTGCTGCAAGGCAGGGTGCAATCGCGCACAGAAGCTGCTTCCGGGAAAAGCAGGAGGAGACAGGAGACACGCTGGCATTCCTGACCAATGTCATCTTTTCTTTTTTTCCCTCGTCCCCACCCCACGCCTCCAGACCTGCCTCCAAGGACATGGTAAAATTCTCCCCCTTTACATTTGTTTCTCTCTCCATCGATGCTGCTGAGCTGCTGAGTATTTCCAGCATTTTCTGCTTTTATTTCATCCGCTCATTCATTCATTTACTATTAAAGGGTCCTTGCTGTTTGCAAGTTGGCTGCCTCACAATTGTCTACACAGCAATAGTGACTGCACTTTACAAGTAGCTCAATGATTGTAAATGCTTTAGGGTATCTTAAGGGCAACTTAAGGCACTATACAGATGCGAATTCTTTCCTTCTTTACAAAGGGAGAGGTGGACATTGAACCGCAAGTAAGGGGACCAAACATTTAGAGGCTTTTTGATGGCCAAATGTGTCATAATAAAGTGATTTGGAATACACAGGGCGTAAGTTTATTGAGTGAAAGTTGTGCCTTCATTGATATTGTGGAAGGATTGGGGTGAAGGGGGTAAGGGGGCCACAACCAGTAAGTTAGAGGAAATATCTGGGTTATATTTCTGGAGGACATTAGCTAAAAGGCATAGAAAAAGAAAAGACTTGCATTTAAATCGTGGCTTTCACAACCTCAGATGTGTTGATGAAAGTTCATTAACCTGAAACACTAACTCTGTTTATCTCTCCACAGATGTTGCCAGACCTGCTGGGTATTTCCAGCATTTTCTGTTTTTACTTCTGCTTTAGGTTCCGGTTAAGGGATAATTGTTGACCAGGATACCAGGAGAACTCTCCTACTCTTGTTTGAGTAGTGCCAAGGGATCATTTATATCCAACTGAGAAAGCTGACTAGACTTCCAGTTAACATCTCCTTGGAAAGACAGCACTGCACTGAAGTGTCAGCCTAAATTATGTGTACAAGTCTCTGGACTGCGGCATGAACCCACAGCATTCTGACTCAGAGGCGAGATTGTAGACTGTGTGATTTGAAAGCAATGCCAATTATATTAAAGTTGATAATGTTGCAATAAATTAACAGGAACTGATACTAGTGCATATTTACAAGAAATATTTTTCTGACCACATGTTCTGGTTTAAATATAAACTAGCTATATTTTTATATTTGAGATTCCTGAGGGGCAATCCTGATGGATAGAAAACTGACAGGGTGTGCAATGGAGATGCTGAGAGTGAGATTGGTGTGTACCAGCAGCACAAAACAAGCTTATTGTAGATCGGCAGCCTTCAATGGAAATGAAAATCAGGCGGGCTGTTCTTCAGTTATTCCACCATAACCGGCCACCCCAAATGTCCCCATACCCCTTCCCCAGCCATTGGACCGGGGTGTAAATCAGGCATTAGTGTTGCATCTGAGCATGATCTAGTGACCCTCATGAAAAGTCTGTACATGTGGCCCTGGAGTGAAAACAGGAGGAAGTATGGCCATTATGCTCATACAATGGCCAAGTAGCCTTGCCAAAGCTCACTGTCCAATTGAAGAATGCTCATTAGAGCCAAGGTACCAGTTGGCTGTGAGCACCAGCGGACCCTAGTACAAGTCAATAGCATCAGAAGAGAAAATGGGGGAGCTTATTAGCAGAAAAAGGGAGTCTCACCATAAACTTCCCCAAAGCTTAGAATCCAGCACTAATTGCCAGTGATTTCTCAAATGCAAGAGGACAGACAGCTTTAAGTGAGCACTGACTGCTTCAGTAGTCAGCTCATTAAGCACCGCAACTATAAATAGCTGCTGGGCTGCCTGCTCCAAGTCAACGAAGCTGTGTATTTTTAGACTGCACCTGCAGACAAAGCAGTATGAGTAAGTGAACCCGGCTCATCTCCAGCCATGAAATCAATAGCCCACAGTGCCATTCCCAGCAATTGCTGGACTAGAATATTTTTAGTGGCTACAATGTAAGCAATGGAATTGTTATAGACTCAGCTCCGAGAGGAATCCCAAATTTTTGTTTGCCTCCTTCAAATGAGAGATAGACACCTTGGGATGGTGGAAGTAACACAAATGTCAATGGGATTACCTGTCCATAAATTATTTCTCTGTCTGGAAGTACTGACTGTCGCTGCGTGGTAGACTCTACTTAATGAGTAGCTTTTTAAAGGGAATGTGCACCTAAAGAGATGCATTTTCTCGCACAACTGAATGGAAGAAAAACAAAGTCTTTATTCTAGAGAGGGCTGATGTTGCAATTTTGCACATCAATAAGGATTGAAATTTCTGCTCAAGATGTGATCATCCAAACAGCTAACGTGCACATAAAAAATTATTTTCTCTGATACTTTTAATGGAGTACAAATTGCTATCATTAAATTAGCGGGAGGAGGAACTGTGCCAAGCACTCATACAGGAAGACATGACAATAGTTTCGACTCTATTATATTACTGGACTGCCAGATAGAGAGGGAGAAATGTATTTTAGAGAAGTGTAATTTTACAAGTTAATGTTCACAGAAGAGAGTTTTAGCCAATGGCAATGCAAATGAGATCAATGTGCCTGATTTACTACTGAGACACTTTTCCTTCCATTCATTTTTCATTTTAATGGTCAGATAAATTATGCCATGACTGAGGCAGACGGCCTTGCACCACAGAATCCCTGAAATATGCTCCCATTGTGCTAAGCATTGTGCAAAGAATGCAAAATTTTAAAATCTATACTGTATCTTCTCTTCTTAGGCAGTCCCTCGGGAATGAGGCTGACTTTCTTCCACTGCAAGGCTGTGGGTCCTTAGGTGACTGAATAGTCAAATTCTGGATCTGCACTCTCTACCACAGGTGGGGCAGGTGGTGTTTGGTGAGGCGAGTGAATGGGTTACTCAAGTTTCCGAACACTCCTTGCCCTGTTTGCGCTTGGTCGCTGCCTGGGCATGTTGACCTTGTTCGAACTGGCTGTCATCTTCGTGGATGCTTCTTTGCTATTTTGGGCAGTCTCGGGCAAGAGATTCTCATGAACCAGTGGAGATGTCACATTTTTTCACAGAAGCTTTAAGGACATCCTTGTAGTGTTTTCTCTTCCCTCTGGTAGCCTCTTGCCATGAACAGCTTGGAGTAGAAAGCTTGTTTTGGGAGTCTTGTGTCAGGCATGCGGACGATGTGGCCTGCCCAACGTAACTGACTAGCCCATGACCAATGTCTGGATACTGGGGATTTTAGCCTGAGAGAGGACACTGATATTGGAGCGCCTGCCCTGTCACTGAATTTGCACGATCTTGCGGAGGCACCGCTGGTGATATCTCTCCAGGGCTTTGAGATGTCTGCTATACAATGTCCACATTGTAACACTGCGGCCCTGTAGACCATGAGGTCTTTGTTGTCAAACACTCTTTTCCTCAGACGACCGAAGACTGCGTTGGCACACTGGAGGCAATGCTGAGATTAATCATTGATGTTTGCCCTTGCTGAGAGGAGGTTCCCAAAGTATGAGAAGTGATCCACATTGCCCAGTGATTCGCCGTGGATCTTGATAGTTGGGGAGGGTGGAGGATCAGGCTGGTAGAGGACCTTTGTCTTCTGGATGTTTAGCTTAAGGCCCATTCTTTCATATGCCTCAGTGAATGCTTCAACGAGGGTTTGAAGCTTTGCCTCTAAGGTTGCACATATGCAAGCATTGTCAGCATACTGCAATCGATGACAGAGGTTGGGGTTACCTTGGTTCTGGACTGGAGGCGATGTAGGTTAAATAGTTTCCGCTCGTCCTATAGTGTGGATCTACTCAGCAGGGAGCTTCATGGAGATGGGGTGGAGTGTAGCTTTAGCATGGCTCAGAACAATTCTGAAGGACTTCCCATTTCATTAATCATATAGAAATGCAATCACTGTTGTCAGCCAATTTGAGCACTGCAATGCTCCCACAGACAGTAATGAGATGAATGACCAATGGATCTAATTTTATTGGTTGAATTTGAGGGCCCTGAAATTCCTGTTGTTGCACAGGAAGTGTGTCCAATGGTGGCCTCCAGAACTGTCACCCCCATACCCCCCCCTCCACCCCTCACCCCACCCAGAACTCACATTGTAAACCTTACATGGGTCATGCAGGCACAAGAGTCACAGCACCCATTTGCCAAATACTCTGGTGCCTACCTACCTAAAGTAGGGGGATTGCCCAGACCCACCCTTTGAACCTATCAATGAGCATGGGTTGGGGGCTGGGGAATTTATCTATCAATATATTTTTTAAAACTTAAAAAATGTAAGTGTTCTAGGTGTTTGTAGATTAATAAGTCACTAAATGTGTCTGAGCAGGGCTAAAAAGAGACATTACTGAGGCCAGCAGGATTTTGGAGTTAAATAAAAGAAAGACTTGTATTTATATAGCACCTTTCACATCCTCAGGATGTCCTAAAGCATTTTACAGTCATTGAACAACTTTTGAAGTGTATTCACTGTTGTAATGTAGAGCATGCTCCAGCTCTAGATGCTACTCTGAGGTTAGTGCTAAGGTACATTATTGGCACATGAAGAGACCTTTACTCTGCACTGAACCATGTTGTACCTGGCATGGGAGTGGAGGTCCTAGCCATTTATTTCATTGCTGTTTGTGGGACCTTGCTGTGCATAAACTGACAGTCATATTTCCGACATTACAATGGTAACTACACTTCAAAAGTATGTCATTAGCTGTAAGGAGATGTGAGATGTCCTGAGGTCATGAAAGGCACAAGTTCTTTCTTCTTTCTATAGAGCAGCAGTTCCAAAACTGTTGTACAGGTATTCCTGTGGGTACATGAGTCATCTCTAGGGGTATGTAGGGAGAAATTGTTTAATGGTGGATTCTCTTGCACATCCCTTCCACTGGTCCGCTGTCTCACACATTCCCTTGGCTTGCTTTCTGTCTCGCAAACTCTCTCTGCTCTCTCTCTCACACGTACTCCCTCCATGTAATCTTACTCACACACTGCTCTCATTTATAGTGCACGATTTCTCAGTAAATTTAAGTCTCTCTCGCATTCTCATAAGAGGGCTTTGAACTCTCAGGATTGTCCAAAAATGCAGGTAAAATTGAAGCAACATCATCTTTCTGACCTCTGCGTGCACCGTTCAAATTTAACCGATGGCCTCATCGATACCTTTGCCTGGGCTGTGGAACAGCAGCCTGGGAATCCTCCTGTTTGTTCAGATCAGGATTTCAGCTGCTCTGGGGGTGCCTTTAGAAGTAACACAATCGCAGTGGAAGCTTTCTGCTCTTAAACTCAGTAAGTGTTGGCTGCCTCATGTGATCCATATGTACGACTTCAGACACTGAGAACTAGTCAGTTATAATAGCCTGTATCCAACAGCAGGTCCTGATAGGGACTCGGGACAGTTGGTTTCTGTTGGGAACTTTTAATTGGTTGTATACGTTGCACCAAAACTATACACGCAGGGACGTAACTGTGAAAAATGGACAGATGGCTAAAGACAGGCAGTGTTAAGAAGAACACACACAAAGTATCTGTGATGAGAAGCAAAGTATTGAAATTTGTCTTGCCAGTACAAATGCATTTGCTGAAATTGCTGGTGTGATAACTACTGACTCAACCTGCAAATCTCAGCCTGTGAAGTGAAACGTTGACACCAGGCACAAAACAGAATCTATAGCAAAGAGACCTAAATGTGAGAAAAGAGTACAGTGAACTGGGATTTATTTGGAGTTGAGCCGCTGAATACCTTGGAGTTACAAAGTCATGAAAACCTCACGCCATAGCAGAGGAGCTAATGCTACCTGCGGCTGCAGACATGGTAGGCACTATGCTTGGAGAGAAGGCCCAAAAATTAATTCAGTTAGTGCCATTATAAAACAACACAATGTCATGTCGAGCTAATGACATGGGTAATGATGTCCTAACTCAATTAATGAACCGTCTCTTTAGCAGCCAGTACTTTGCTCTGCAGTGGGAAAAATCCATAGATGTGGCAGACTTAATTCAGCTTATATATATATATACACGAAAGGGCAATACAGGAGGACAGTTTGTTTTGCCAAATGATACTTATCAGAACAACAGTTGAGGAGATTTTCTGGTTACTTGACAGCTTCATAAATCAACATGATATCATCTGGTCACAATGTATTGGCCTCTGCACTGATGCAGTAAAGTCAATGACTGGTAGGAACAGTGGAGTAGTGACGCCTGTATGAGCATTCACTCCTAGTGCGATGTGAGTGCATTGCAGAATCACAGAATTGCTACAGTGCAGGTGGCCATTCAGGCCATTGTGTCGGCACCGGCTTTCTGAAAGAGCAACTCACTCAATTCCATTCCCCCGCCTTCTCCCCATAACCTTGCACATTCTTCCTTTTCATATAACTGTCTACTTCCTTTTTGAATTCTTCAATTAAACCTGCCTCCACCACAATCTCAGGCAGTGCATTCCAGACCTTAACCACTCAGTGCGTGAAAATGTTTTTCCTCATGTCACTTTTGCTTCTCTTACCAAATATTTTAAACCTGTGCCCTCTCGTTCTCAATCCTTTCAAGAGTGGGAACACTTTCTCTCTATCTACTCTGTCCAAAGCCCTTATGATTTTGAATACCTCTATCAAATCACCTCTCAGCCTTCGCTTCTCTAAGGAAAACAGACCTAACTGCTCTACTCTATCTTCATAATTGAAGTTCCTCATCCCAGGAACCATTCTCGTGAATCTTTTTTGTACTCTCTCCAATGCCCTCACATCTTTCCTCAAATGCGGCACCCAGAACTGGATGCAATTGTCCAGCTGAGGCCAAACAGTGTTTTATACAAGGTCAACATAACTTCCTTGCTCTTGTACTCAATGCCCAATTAATAAAGACCAGGATACTGTATGCTTTATTAACCACGCTCTCAACCTGTCCTGTCACTTTCAATGACTTAGGCACATATACACCCAGCTCCCTCTGATCCTGCACCCCCTTTAAAATTGTACCCTTTATTTTACATTGTCTCTCCATGTTCTTCCTACCAAAATGAATCACTTCACATTTCTCTGCATTGAACTTCATCTGCCACCTGTCTGCCCATTCCAACAACTTGTCTATGTACTTTTGGAATTCTACACTACCCTCCTCACAGCTCACAATGTTTCCAAGTTCGTATCGTCCGCAAACTTTGAAATTGTGCCCTGTACACCAAGGTCTAGGTCATTAATATATATCAGGAAAAGCAAGGGTCCCAACACTTGGGAACTCCACTATAAACCTTCCTCCAGCCCGTAAAACATCCATTAACCACGACTCTTTATTTCCTGTCACTCAGCCAATTCCATATCCATGTTACTAACATCCCTTTTATTCCATGAGCTATAACCTTGCTCACAAATCTGTTATGTGGCTCTGTATCAAATGCCTTTTGAAAGTCCATGTACACCACATTAACAGCATTGCCCTCATCAACCCTCTCTGTTACCTCTTCAAAAAACTCCAGCAAGTTAGTTAAACATGATTTTCCTTACAAAATCCATGCTGGCTTTTCTTAATTAACTTGCATTTGTCCATGTGACTATTAATTTTGACCCGAATTATTTTTTTATCGAAGTTTCCCCACCACCGAAGTTAAATTGATTGGCCTGTAGTTTCTGGGCTTATCTTTACACCTTTTTTTGAACAAGGGTGTAACATTTGTAATTCTCCAGTCCTGGATAATTAAAATTCTCCATTATGACTACAGTATAATTTTTGCACCTCTCTGTAATTTCCTTGCAAATTTGTTCCTCCACATCCCTCCCACTAGCTGGTGACCTATAAACCACACCGAGAAATATAACTGCATCTTTTTTGTTCCTTCACTCTAGCCAAATTGATTCTGTCCTCGACTCCTCTGGGACATCCTTTTTTCCCAGCACTGCAATACTCTCCATTATCAATACTGCCACCCCTCCCCCTTTTTCTCTTTCCTATCTTTCCTGAACACCTTGTATCCAGGAATATTTAACACCCAGTCCTGTCCTTCTTTGAGCCAGGTCTCTGTTATAGCCACAATATCGTAATTCCACATGGCAATCTGCACCTGTACCTCACCAATCTTATTTACCACACACGGTGCATTCAAATACATGCATATTAACCCTGATTTAGACTTTATTACCTTATTACTTTCTTTTTTACTCTGACCCCACCTAATAACTTACTATTCCCTACTCTTGTGCTATTTTCCCCAGTATTCTGTGCACCTTGGTATTCCTCTCTGATATTTGCTCCTGGTTCCCACACCCCTGACAAGTTACCAGTTTTGCTTCCCTCCAATCTGAGTTCCCTCTCAGGTTCTATCCCCCTGTCAATCTAGTTTAAACCCTCCACAACAGCACTAGCAAATCTCCCTGCAAGGATATTAGTCCCAGTCCTGCTAAGATGCAACCCATCCATCTTTAACAGGTCCCACCTGCTCCAGAACTGGTCCCAAATGCCTCAGAAATCTGATATTCTCCCTCCTATACCAGTTCTCCAGCCACATGTTCAATTGCTCAATGTTCCTATTCCTATGCTCATTCGCACTTGAGACTGCCAGTAATCTTGAGATTACTAATTTTGAGATCCTCCTTTTTTATCTCCTTTTTAGCTCCCTAAAATCTGCTTTCAGGACCTCATCTCCCTTCCTACCTATGTTATTGGTGCCAATGTGGACCACAACCTCTGGCTGTTCACCCTCCCCCAGAAGAGTGTCTGTAGCCACTCCGTGACATTCTTGACCCTGGCACCAGAGAGGAAACACACCATCTTGGAATCATGTCTTCGGCTGCCTGTCTGTTCCCTGAACTAACAAATCCCCTATCACTACTGCTCTTCCACTCTTCTTCCTTCCCTCCTGTGCAGCTGAGCCACCTGTGGTGCCACAAACTTGCCTCTGTCTGCACTCCTCTGAGAAACCATCACCCTCACCAGTATCCAAGATAGAAAACTGATTAGTGAGTGAGATCATTTCAGCAGACTTCTGCACTACCTGCCTGGTTCTCTTAGGCTGCCTGGCAGTCACCCATTCCCTATCTGCCTGCATGCTCCTAACCTGCAGTGTGACCACCTCCCTAAATGTGCTATCCATGTAGTTCTCTGCTCGTGGATGCACAACAGTGACTCCAGCCACCGCTCGAGTTCCGAAACCCGGAGCTCAAGCTTGTACAGCCAGTGACACTTCCTGCAGATGTGTTTGTCTAGGACACATGGTGCGTCTATAACTTCCCACATGCCACAGTCTGTACATTCTACTCGGCAGAGCTGCCCTGCCATACCTTAACTTTACAGACTATTTATTATAAGTAGAATAGCTTACCAGTTACTCACCAACCAGCTCCTTCCACTGCACCGAAGTAAGAACCAAATGCTGGAGGCTGAAAAAGTAGAAAAAAATTGTAGTACACATAGGGAAGTACTCGCATCCAAAAGCATGCCTACCAACTTGAAGAAGGTCCTGGACAATGCTGTGAAGATAGTAAACGTAATAGAAGCTCAACCATTGAATTCCAGAATATTGTTTGCTCTATGTAATAGGATGGGAAGCGAGCACATCAATCTATTGCTCCGTACAAAGGTTTGATGATTGTCATGTAGCAAGGTCTTGGCACATCTCTTTGAACTTCACTCTGAGGTCAAGTTATTCTTTGCAAACCACCCATTCCCATCCTCTCCCGACCTGCATGACATGGCCTGGCTTTCATGGTTGGGCTACTTGTCAGATGGCTGTGGTTGTTGGAGAACAATCATCTCAGCCCCAGGACATCGCTGCAGTTCTTCAGGGTAGTATTTTTTAGGCTCGACCATCTTCAGCTGCTTCATCAATGATCACAAGTGGTAACACCACCACTTGCAAGTTCCCCTCCTAGCTGCACACCATCCTGACTTGGAACTATATCACCATTCTTCAATGTTGCTGGGTCAAAAACCTGGAACTCCCTCCCTAACAGCACTGTCGGTTTACCTACACCACATGGACTGCAGCGGTTCAAGAAGACAGCTCACCACCACCTTCTCAAGGGCAGTTAGGGATGGGCAATAAATGCTGGTCTTGCCAGCAGTGCCTACATCCCATGAATGAATAAAAAATATAAAAGTGAAATTTTCCAATTATGCTAGAATTCCTGGCAATGAATGAGCTACAGTTGCAGGACAGTGTTATAGATGACGTCAAGCTGTCACTTCCTGAGGCAATAATGTGATTACTTTCTCTCAACACAAGCAATCAGGCCCGCTACCCTTTCACAAATTTTTCTGCAGTACCCATGCCACAAACCTTGTCAATAAAAGAATGGATGGCAGACTCAAGATTGAGTTCTAACAAAAGCAGTTGACTGTGTTTTGCATCCAAATGCGAACAGATTTGCCCAGATTGCCAGACAGGGCTGTTAAGGTTTTGATGCTCTTTGCTACAACTTACATGCGTGAAAGGGGATTTTCATCACTTACTTGAATGAAATCAAACTATTGTCAATGCCTTTGTGTGGAAAATTATCAGTGAATCAAACTGCCACCTATCATACCAAACATTATGCACCTATGCTTGAACAAACAACCTCACCCATCACATTAATAGCAAGTAGTACTATTAGTCATTGTTTAAGTTGGATACATGTGTATTATAACTTGTATATCTTGTACAATGCTTGGGCATTAAAGAGGTTAAAATATTAAACTTGACTGCATGGGTAGCTGCTGGTAGATCTGGAAGTGGGTACGCAATAAGCAAAGTTTGGAAAGCTCTGCTAAAGAATGATTCCTACTGTTAGTGCTTGTAACATGATTGCGATGGCAAGATCCAGCTTGGCTGTAATGAACTTTCTCCCATAGTTGAAGTGCCTGCTGGCACTCATTATCAAGACCTGCATATGAAAAGCAGACACTTGGGAGAGAGTCCTGAAGTCTATGTACCACCACTGAGGAGTTAACATCACTGAGGAGGACATAACTGGCAAAATAAAATGATGGAACTACAATATTATTGGAAGTTCAAAGCAAAAGTCTGCACAAATATTGCAACTATCATCTTGCACTGTCGTCGTGTTTTATTAGTGGTCTTGTGGAAAGAAATCTTTAAATATATTAAAGCATTATACGAGATCTGTGTGCTGTTTTTGTCATGCAAATATCCATCAGACGTAATTCTCAAAGAGGGAATGACACACAGCAGCTCCCAGGCATATAAAATGAATCCCTCAGCTGGTCCGTACCAAGATCCTCATACTGCATCAGCTGAGCGACACAGTATGTTTCCTTTGATCAGATACTGAACCAAGGAATGCTTTGCATAATATTAGCCTGGGAGGCAATTTTGTGCTGTCTTGAGAGCACAGCTTGAGTTGGCTGTGAGAGATTAAGAAAGGTTCATTAAAGTGCTGTTGCCCATAATGAAAAGCAGTTATGCTGGAAACTGCTGAGGTAGTAGCTCTCTGCCCTGAACTGGGAGGAGTGTCTGCCTCCCCAGTAGGGCAGTTCTAATGGAGTCTTATCATATGGATTCACATCTGTGACTTTTTTGTTACGGTTTAGACTGCTCCCAGCTTACTGACATGCTGCCAGTGATGAAAGAGAAGACTTTCATCCCACTACTCTGGGCTAAAATCAAACGTGGGCCTGGAAGTGAAGTCACAACCTCCATGGCTGCTGTTCATAACCCTCTAGTTACGACTGTTTCCTTCATCATTTTCCTGTCCTTGTCTTCTTCTGAAAGCATCCTCTTTGACAAAAAACAAGGTCAACAGTTTTTATAGGGTCATGGAGACTAACTCAGCCAAGTCCCAATCATATCCTCACCAGACATCCATGTGCATGCACCTTTCAATCGATAATGATGAAAGCAGAACTCTAGCTGACTTTCACTTTCTAGCACATGGTTGGTGTGGTCAGTTTTACTGGGCCAACTGTAGCATGGTCTAGATGGAGAGACTGGAGAAGCTGGAGTTGTTTTTCTTGGAACAGAGAAGGATAAGAGGAGATTTGATAGAGGTGTTCAAAATTATTAATGATTTTGATGGAGTAAATTAACAATAGCAACAACAACTTGCATTTATATAGTACCTTTAATGCTGTAAAATGTTCCAAGATGCTTCTTCAGAGCATTATCAAATAAAATTTGACACCGAGTTAAGGGGGAGCAATTAATATAGTGGATGCGCAAGAGGTGAAAATTGGAGGAGCACAGAGATCTCATAGGGTTGTTGGGCTGGAGGAGATTACAGAAATAGGAAGGGCCGTGGCCATGGAGGGATTTGAAAATAGGATGAGAATTTTAAAATTAAGGCATTGCCGGACTGGGAGGCAATGTAGGTCAGCAAGCACAAGGGTAATGGGTGAATGGAACTTAGTACGAGTTAGGATAAGGCAAAGTTTTGGATGAGTTCATTTATGGGGGGTGGAATATGGGAGGCCAGCCAAGAGAGCATTGGAATTGTCAAGTCGAGAGACAACAAATGCATGGATGACAGTTTAAGCAGCAGATGAGCTGAGGCCGCAGCGGAGTCGGGAGATGTTAACAAGGAGGCTGTCTTGGTGATGGAGCACATATGTGGCACATAAGCTCATCTTGGGGTCAAATACAACACCAGGGTTTCGAAGAGTTTGATCCAGGCTCAGACAGATGCCAGGGAAAGGGAACCTAGCAAACTAGGATGAGGAAAAAAGACAATGGCGTCAGTCTTACCAATATTTAGTTGGAGGAAATTTCTGCTCATCCAGGATGTCAGACAGGCAGTGTGACAACTTAGAGACAGTGGGGTTAAAAGGAGAAAATGTTTCCAGTGGCAGAACGGTTGATAACCAAAGGACACAAGTTTAAGGTAAGAGAAAGCAAAAGTACTAGAGGCGACATGAGGTAACTTTTTTTACACAGCAAATTATGGTGATCTGGAATGTACTGCCTGAAAGGGTGCTGAAGCAGATTCAATAGTAACATTCAAAAGGGAATTGGATCAATACTTGAAGGGGGAAAAAAAATACAGGGCTATGGGGAAAGAGCAGAGAAGTCGAATAAATTGAATAACTCTACGGAAGAGGCAACCCTGGCACAATAGACTAAATGGTCTCCTTCTGAGATTCTATGTGGTTCACTGTCTTTACCCACTTGGGAGTGGGTTTTTTTATTCGGCCTTGAGCTGGGAGCATCATTGGCAAGGCAAGCATTTATTGCCCATCCCTAATTGCCTTTGAGAAGGTGGTGGTGAGCTGCCTTGTTTAACCTCTGCAGTCCATCTGGTGTAGGAATACCCACGGTGCTTTTCTCCGTAGCAGTTTAATACAACTGAGTGGCTTGCTAGGTCATTTCAGAGGGCAGTTAAGAGTCAACCACATTTCTGTGGACCTGGAATTACATGTAGGCCAGACCAGGTAAGGACAACAGATTTCTTCCCCTGAAGGGCATTAGTGAACCAAATGAGTTTTTAACAATCCAGTCAATTCATGATCAATGTTAAATGAGACTAGCATTTTATTCGAGATTTATTAATTAAATTTAAATTCTCCCAGCTGTTATGGTGGAATTTGAACTCATGTCTCTGGGGCATTAGTCTAGGCCTCTAGATTACTAGCCCAGTAATATTACCACTATGCATCCATCCCCTTGCTCAATGGTTTTGGGCACCACAGTATAGAAATGGCAATAAAGCCATAGAAAGCATAGAGCATTGAGACGCCAGGATGATGCCAGCTATTGGAAACTATATTTATAAGAAATGGCTAGATATACTGGGACTAGTGCTGGAACAAAGAAGGCTAGGATCAATAAATCAATAGAGAATTTCCAAATCTTAAAAAATTGTTAGATTGAAAAGTGGAAAATTGGGAGTTTATGGTTAAATGGGCAGGCTTGTGATCCCAAGGGGACACTATAGATGATCATTTTTAGGCATTAGTTTGCCTCAGATGTTAACACTCTCACCTCTGAATTTGAAAATTTTGTGTTTAAGTCCAACTCCAGGACTTCAGCATGGCCGGCTCCTCAGTATACTACTGGAAGAGTGCTGCAATGTTGAAGGGACATTTTTTCAGATGTGATGTTAAAACCACAGCTCAGTTTGTCTGTCCAGATGGACATAAACATTGCACGGCACTTTTCAAAGAAGAGTATGGAATTGTCCTGTGCTGTGGCCAAAGTTCCTCTCACAGCCAACAAGGTTGGCATCCTTCCATCGACAAAAGATGATGGGCATGTAGTAAACAATCCATTTAAGTGGGGTGTCTTCTCTTGGTGCACCTTTGCTGATGGCTGTGAAGGACAATCCTTGAGAGGCAGTTTCTGCCACAAGTGCCGCACGTGAAGCTGCCAAGTGTCGCTGCGAGTTGCTGTTTTCACTGTTGACGCCTGTTAACAAGCTGCTGTGGCAACTGGTCATCATGGTAGTGCATGCTGGTCCACAGAATATCTCACCATTTTCCTCTTTCGCGAGCTAGTGATTCCCAATCATGATAGTCAACATTTAGGGCCTTCATGTCATGCTTGCAAGCATCCTAGAAGTGGAGCCATGGGCACCCCACTGATAGTCTGGCCTCAGCTACCCCACTGTACAGGTGATCCTTGGGACTGCGACCATTTTCCATCCTGAAGACATGTCTGATCCACTGAAGCCACCTCTGTTTGATTAGTTCTTTTATTTGTTTCATGGGACGTGGGCATCACTGGCCAGGCCAGCATTTATTGCCCATCCCTAATTACCCATGAGAAGGTGGTGGTGAGCTGCCTTCTTGAACCGCTGCAGTCCATATGGGGTAGGTACACCCACAGTGCTATTGAGAAGGGAGTTCCAGGATTTTGACACAGCAAGCCAGGAATGGCGATATAGTTCCAAGTCAGTATGGTGTGCGGCTTGGAGGGAAACTTGCAGGTGGTGGTGTTCCCATGCAGCTGCTGCCCTTGTCCTTCTAGGTGGTAGAGGTCGCGGGTTTGGAAGATGCTGTCTAAAGTGCCTTGGTGCGTTGCTGCAGTGCATCTTGTAGATGGTACACACTGCTGTCACTGTGCGTCAATGGTGGAGGAAGTCAATGTTTGTGGACGGGGTGCCAATCAAGTGGGTTGCTTTGTCCTGGCTGGTGTCAAGCTTCTTGAGTGTTGTTGGAGCTGCATCCATCCAGGCAAGTGGAGAGTATTCCAACACACTCCTGTAGATGGCAGGCAGGCTTTGACGAGTCAGAAGGGAGCCACAGGATTCCTAGCCTCTGACCTGTTCTTGTAGCCATGGTATTTATATGGCTACTCCAGTTCAGTTTCTAGTTAATGGTAACCCCCAGGATGTTGATAGTGGGGGGATTCAATGATCGTAATGCCATTGAATGTCAAGGGGAGATGGTTAGATTCTCTCCTGTTGGAGATGGTCATTGCCTGGCACTTGTGTGGCGTGAATGTTACTTGCCACTTATCAGCCCAAGTCTGGATATTGTCCAAGCTTGCTGAATTTCTACACAGGCTGCTTCAGTATCTGAGGAATCGCGAATGGTGCAATTATCAGCAAACATCCCCACTTCTGACCTTATGATTGAAGGAAGGTCATTGATGAAGCAGCTGAAGATGGTTGGGCCTAGGACACTACCCTTGGGAGCTCTGCCTTTGAGAGGACTGCTGCACTTGTGATTTTGTCCTGCCAGGATATACCCATAATGTGCCATCGACAGCAGATGGAAATTATTGAACTTCTTTTCCTGGTAGCTGTAAGTCATTCATGTTTCACAGTCATACAGCAAGGTGCTGAGAACACAGGCCTTATATTAGCTTGGTGCTAAGGGTCAGCTTGGTGTTATCCCATGCACCTTTTGTGAGTTGGCCAAAGGTGGTAACTGCTTTCCCTATGCGTGTATCGGGCTTTGCATCAAGGGACAGATTGTCTGCCACCATGGACCCAAGGTCGTAGAATTTGCTAACCACTTCCAGTGGGGTGTTATTTAGTGTGATCGGGGTGGATTTGCAATACCTTGTCCTATGATCACAGTTTTCTTAGCGCTTATAGTCAAGGAGAAGAAGTTACAGGCATGGGAGCGACAGTCCATGAGTCTTTGTGGCTGAGTTTCTGTGTGAGTTTCTGTGTGAGCGACTAGTGCAGCATCATCAGCGTAGTGCAGTTCTCTGATCAGGACGCGATGTGTCTTTGTCTTCGCTTTCAGCCTTGATAGATTGTAGAGCTTGCCGTCTGATCTAGTGTGCAAGTAGATTCCTTCCATATCTGCAGGGAAGGTGAAGGTCAGGAGCATGGAAAAGAAGATGCAAACAAAGTGGGGGCTAGAACACAACCCTGTTTCACTCCATTCTTCACTTCTAAACTGTTGCAGCCAACAGCCCTAAAGAAAACAGAATAGCTGGTAATTCATTTCATTTCCTGTGGAGCCTTGTCTCAGCAAAATTTGGCTGCTACACTTAGCTACATTAATACTGACTGCACTTTTAAAACAATTAATTGTGTGTGAAGTGCTTTGAGACACCCTGAGAAATAAATTGCTATACAAATGCAAGTTCCTCAACTTTAAATCTATAGAAAGAGGTAACTTGCAATGATGTTGATTTATACAGCAGCGTTCACAACCTCAGAATGTCCTAAAGTGCTTCACAGCCAGATTTGAAATGCAGTCATGATTGTAATGTAGGAATGCAGCAGCCAGTTTGTACACAGCAAGATCCCACAAACACTAATGTGATAATGACCAGATAATCTGTTTTTAGTGATACTCTTTGAGGGATAAATATTCATCAGGATACTGGGCAGAATTCCCTTGTGGTGCTTCAAAGCAGTAACATGAGAACTTGCACATCCACCTGAAAGGACAGAAGGGATCTTGGTTTACTGTCTCATCTGAAAGGCAGCACCTCAGCAGTCCATTAGTACTGTACTTAAGTGTCAGCCTAGTCACTCTGTAGTGGGACTCAAACCTACAACCTTGAACTCAGATACGAGAAACTACCACTGAGCCATGCTTACTTAACAACGAATATTGTGTCCTTTATAGAACATAGAACATAGAAAAATACAGCACAGAACAGGCCCTTCGGCCCACGATGTTGTGCCGATCCTTTGTCCTCTGTCAAGGACAATTTAATCTATACCCCATCATTCTCCTTTATCCATATACCTATCTAAAAGCCGTTTGAAAGTCCCTAAAGTTTCTGACTCAACAACTTCCCCAGGCAAGGCATTCCATGCCCCGACCACTCTCTGGGTAAAGAACCTTCCCCTGACATCCCCCTTATATCTCCCACCCTTCACCTTAAATTTATGACCCCTTGTAACGCTTTGCTCCACCCGGGGAAAAAGTTTCTGACTGTCTACCCTATCTATTCCCCTGATCATCTTATAAACCTCTTATGTTCTCAGGATGTCCCAAAGTGCTTCACAGTCACCTCTTTAAGCACGGAAACTATTGTTCTGCAGTTAAGTTACACAAAATTAAGTTCCACAAACAACAAATAAAATGAATGACTTGTTACTTGTTTTCGGTGGTGTCTTTTTGGAATGGAATGTTGGCCAGGACACTGGGAGAACTCCTGGTCTTTTAGAAATCATGTCATGGGATCTTTTATGTCCAGTTGTGTCCCAGAATGTGTCTCAGTTTGCCATGGCTTCCAAATAATGGCACTGATGACAATGCAGTACTCGCTAAGTCGTGGGTTGGTCCTACAATGTACAACTTTCTGATTTAGGAACAAAAGCGACATGGTCAAAATCACATGAGGCATATGTAGGATCAGAGCTCCACTGAGGCATTACTTGGAGCTGCAGGTTATTCATGTAGCAATGCTGTTAAGGATATGAAGGGTCAAGGGTTAAATTTAATAGTTGACATGGAGTTGTTATGGAGTGGGGAAGGAGTTGGGGCGACGGTTCACAGGTCAATATGTTGAAGAAAAGTAGAATTGATTGCTATAAGCTCATTTTTTTTAGATTTCTTCAGGTTAGAGATCTGAGATCACAGCCCATTTTAATTGAACTCGAGAGGCCTCTGCATCAAATTGCTTCATAAATCTCATTTTGAGCTCACTTGAAGGTACTCTGTGCAGTGCAGGCTGAACAAGTTTTGTATCCACTCTGTATTGCATTGTCTGATGTCAGTGATGCTAAAACTAGTCTCAGTTTATTAAGTTTAGCAATAACACAAATTAGTTGCAGAGTGAAGCTCCATCTATTTTTTTCCATTGAGAATTCCCAAAACAGTTACAGGTTGAATTAGATACAGAATAACATTCTTTCTACATTACTCCAGTTAGCTCTGGTAAGGTACAACATGGAGACATACAGATCAAAGCTCCCTCTATACTACCCTATCAGGTACCCCTTAGATCAGTTAAAGCACAGGTAATAGAAATAAAGGAAAAATAATTTGTATCTAACTACCATCTTTCATATCCTTAAGATGTCCCAAGGCACAGCACAGACAATGAACTACTTTTTGAAATGTAGCTAGTGTTGTCTTGACACAAAGTAAAGTTCCCTCTATTCTGTCCCACCAAGGACACTCTGGACACACATACAATGGGCTAGGTGCAGAGTAAAGATCCATTAATACAACCTCCAAAAATGTGTCTGAACCTGAAAAATACTCAGAATCCTCCACTGAACCAATGTGATATTTCAATCTCTCGCACAAACTGCCCTTATTCCAAAGAAAGAACTTGCATTCACTATAACACCGTTTACATGTTCAGGACCAACCAAAGCACTTTGCAATTTCTTTTGAAGTGAAGTCACTGTTGTAATGTAGATAAACACAGCAATTAATTTGCACAAAGCAAGATCCCACAAACAGCAAGTGAGCTAAATAACCAGTTAATTTGTTTTAGTGGTGTTGGTTGTTGGCCAAGTGTTGAACAAGACATTGAACAAACTTATCTCTTGCCCAACCCCCACCTCACTTGTTTATAATCTGTGACTTTTCTAATATTTGTCAGTTCCGAAGAAGGGTCACTGACCCGAAACGTTAACTCTGCTTCTCTTTCCACAGATGCTGCCAGACCTGCTGAGTGAATCCAGCATTTCTTGTTTTTGTTTCAGATTTCCAGCATCCGCAGTATTTTGCTTTTATTGAACAAACTTGGATGTTGCTGATCTCTATGCTATCTTGATATCTTCTTCTTTGGCCTCCTTGTCTCGAGAGACAATGGGTAAGTGCCTGGAGGTTGTCAGTGGTTTGTGCAGCAGCGCCTAGAGTGGCTATAAAGGCCAATTCTAGAGTGACAGACGCTTCCACAGGTGCTGCAGATAAAATTGGTTGTCGGGGCTGTTACACAGTTGGCTCTCTCCTTGCGCTTCTGTCTTTTTTCCTGCCAACTGCTAAGTCTCTTCGACTCGCCACCCTTTAGCCCCGCCTTTATGGCTGCCCGCCAGCTCTGGTGATCGCTGGCAACTGACTCCCACGACTTGTGATCAATGTCACAGGATTTCATGTCGCGTTTGCAGACGTCTTTAAAGTGGAGCCATGGACGGCCGGTGGGTCTGGTACCAGTGACGAGCTCGCTGTACAATGGGTCCTTGGGGATCCTGCCATCTTCCATGCGGCTCACATGGCCAAGCCATCTCAGGCGCCGCTGGCTTAGTAGGGTGTATATGCTGGGGATGTTGGCCACATCGAGGACTTCTGAGTTGGAGATATGGTCCTGCCACCTGATGCCAAGGATTTTCCGGAGGCAGCGAAGATAGAATAAGTTGAGACGTCGCTCGTGGCTGACATATGTTGTCCAGGCCACGCTGCCATAGAGCAAGGTACTGAGGACACAGGCTTGATACACTCGGTCTTTTGTGTTCTGTGTCAGTGCGCCATTTTCCCACACTCTCTTGGCCAGTCTGGACATAGCAGAGGAAGCCTTTCCCATGCGCTTGTTTAATTCTGCATCGAGAGACAGGTTACTGGTGATAGTTGAGCCTAGGTAGGTGAACTCTTGAACCACTTCCAGAGTGTGGTTGCCGATATCGATGGATGGGGCAATTCTGACGTCCTGTCCCATGATGTTCGTTTTCTTGAGGCTGATGGTTAGGCCAAATTCATTGCAGGCAGCCGCAAACCTGTCGATGAGTCTCTGCAGGCACTCTTCAGTGTGAGATGTTAATGCAGCATCGTCAGCAAAGAGGAGTTCCCTGATGAGGACTTTCCGTACTTTGGTCTTCGCTTTTAGACAGGCAAGGTTGAACAACCTGCCACCTGATCTTGTGTGGAGGAAAATTCCTTCTTCTGAGAACTTGAATGCATGTGAGAGCAGCAGGGAGAAGAAGATCCCAAACAGTGTAGGTGTGAGAACACAGCCCTGTTTCACACCACTCAGGATTGGAAAGGGGTCTGATGTGGTGCCGCTATACTGAATTGTGCCTTTCATATTGTCATGGAATGAGGTGATGATACTTAGTATCTTTGGTGGGCATTGAATCTTTTCTAGTAGTCTGAAGAGATCACTTCTGCTGACGAGGTCAAAGGCTTTGGAGAGATCAATGAAAGCAACGTAGAGGGGCATCTGTTGTTCATGGCATTTCTCCTGTAGCTGGCGAAGGGAGAACAGCATGTCAATGGTGGATCTCTCTGCTCGAAAGCCACACTGTGCCTCAGGGTAGACACACTCAGCCAGCTTCTGGAGCCTGTTTAAAGCAACACGAGCGAAGACATTCCCCACTATGCTGAGCAGGGAGATTCCACGGTAGTTGTTGCAGTCACCGCGGTCACCCTTGTTCTTATAGAGGGTGATGATATTGGCATTGCGCATGTCCTGTGGTACTGCTCCCTCATCCCAGCACAGGCAAAGCAGTTCGTGCAGAGCTGTAAGTATAGCAGGCTTGGCACTTTGATGATTTCAGGGGTAATGCCGTCCTTCCCAGGGGCTTTTCCACTGGCTAGAGAATCAATGACATCACTGAGTTCCGATTTTGTTGGCTGCCCGTCCAGCTCATCCATGACTGGCAGAGACAGGGTTGCATTGAGGGCGGTCTTAGTGACAACATTTTCCCTGGAGTACACTTCTAGGTAGTGTTCCACCCAGCGGTCCATTTGCTTGCGTTGGTCAGTGATTGTGTCCCCTGATTTAGATTTGAGGGGGGCAATCTTGATATAGTGGTGCTTTTTCACACCTATTATCCTGAGTTTAATTCTGAAGACTCTGTGTCTGATAAGTCATTGTTAGTCCAATTGGTTGAAAAAGGTATCCATTAACATTGAGTGGGGCATTAGCATTTCTAATGCTTTCTTCAACACTTGACCAAACATAACGTCTGGTTCGGAGTTTCAGCAATTACTGTGCATATTCGCAGTACAAGAGAGGTCAGTTGACCTCTTATTCCAATTTGCCTTGTCGCAGAAGTGTCCATTTTGGAGTTCAATTCATCAGTTCATTTTATATTTCATAACTGCTCCTTGCGTGAGTGTGACAATTGGTTGGACAGTGGAACTTGCTACCACAAGGAGTAGTTCAGGTGACCAGCAAGAATATATTTAAGCGGAAGTTAGATCAACCCATCAGGATGAAAGGAATATGACGACATGGTGATGGGTTAAATGGAGAAGGGTGGGAGGAGGCTCATGTGCAGCATCAACAACAGCCTGGACCTGTTGGGCCAAATGGCCTGTTTCTATGCTGTAAATACAATGTATACCTTTATAAAATAGTTAGATTGCAGCTGTATTGCATCCAGTGCTGGCCATCACACCATCAAAATAGTGCTATGGGATCTTTTACACCCACCAAAGCAGGCAGATGGGGCCTCAGTTTAATGTCTCACCCAAAAGATGGCCCCTCAAACAGTGCAGCACACCCTCAGTGCTGCACTGGAGCATCAGTCTTGATTTTTGTGCTTCAGGCTTGGAGTGGGACATGAACCCAAAACCTTGTAACTCAGAGGTGAGGGTGCTATTAACTGAAACAGAGCTGACACTCTAAGAGCAGAAACAATGGGCTGAATTTTATATTGCTGCTGCCATAATCGGTGGCAACCGTAAAATTAGTGGACAGCTCCGCGGAGCTGCTGCGATATTAAACATGGTGGCTCACTTACACGGCCGGTGCGGACCGCCCCCTCTCCCCCGCCATGATGACATGGAGGGGGTGGGCGGTCTCTCCCTGGCAACAGTGTCTGATGCCATTGTGTAGGCGCTGACACCATTTTTAAAGAGCTTCCAGCCCTTCCATTTCGTTTAAATATTTAAAGTTGCATGCATTTTAAATGTAATTATAAACTTTAAATAAATGTTTCTAGACCCGCTCCCACTCTCCCCCAATAACCAGACAGCTTATTCCTTGCCCTCTTTCCCCACAAAATACTTACCTTGTGTAGCTGACCTTCCCCCTCAATAGTTCACAAACATTTATCTTTAACCCTTACCACCATCCCCGACACCAATCATATTAGTTTGACCCCACTCCCCATCTCCCACATTGAAATACTTATCTCTTCCCTCCTCCCCACCGGTGTCCCGCATTGGATCTCCGGACAGAGATCCAAAGGCACAGGAATGCCGGCTGCCGCCACTGATATGGCACCGGAACAGATGGCGGGAGCGGGTAAGCATTTAATTCATTCATTTGCATGTTTTTGATTATGGAAATGTTGCTCCCGTCACCGAGCAGCTGAAGGGGCAGCCAAGAGGCCTCGGCCCACCAGCAATATGGGGCCTGGCATCAAGACCCATGGCGGGCCTCTCCCGGAGCCATTTTCCTGGCCCCCCCACCCCCTCGCCCCTCCACGACCCCCGACGTTGGGGGACCTGTAGAATCCAGCCCAATGAGAAGGACATTTAATATGCAGGTGTTCAAAATCTTGAAGGGTTTTAATAGATTAAATGAGGTGAAACTGTGTCCAGTGGCAGAAGGGTCAGGAACCAGAGGACACCAATTAAATGTAATTTGCAGAAGAACCACAGGTGGCATGAGGAAAAAAACTGTCGCGAGTTGTACTGATCTGGAATGCACTGTCTGAGAGGGTGATGGAAGCTGATTCAGTAAGAACGTGCAAAAAGGAATAGAACGCAAAACGTTAAAAGAAAAATGCTCTGGGCTATGGGGATAGAGCATAAGGATGGGTCTAATTGGCTCTTTCAAAGATGCAGCAGAGGCATGATGGGCCAAGTAATCTCCTGCTAATAAAAACAGAAAATTCTGGAAGACAAAGTGGAGACAAAGTCCTGACTTCCCATTGTGTTGTGTGGCACTACCACCGTGCTAACCGCGATAGATTTCGAAACTGGGCATCCATGGGGCACTGTGGAGCATCAGCAGCAGCAGAATTGAAGTTAATCATAATCTGTAACCTCATGGCCCGGCATATCCCCCACTCTACCATTACCATAAAGCCAGGAACCAACCCTGGTTCAATGAAGAGTGCAGGAGGGCATGCCAGAAGCAGCACCAGGCAGAACTCAAAATGAGGTGTCAACCTGGTGAAGCTACAACACAGGACTACTTGCATGCCAACCAGCAGAAGCAGCATGCAATAGACAGAGCTAAGTCATCCTTTAACCAACGGATCAGATCTAAGCTCTGCAGTCCTGCCACATTCAGTCGTGAATGATGGTGGACAATTAAGCAACGAACTGGAGGAGGTGACTCCACAAATATCCCCATCCTCAATGATGGGGGAGCCCAGCACATCAGTGCAAAAGATTAAGCTGAAGCATTTGCAACAATCTTCAGCCAGATGTGCCAAGTTGATGATCCATCTCAGCCTCCTCCTGAGGTCCCCAGCATCACAGATGCCAGTCTTCAGCCAATTCGATTCACTCCGTGTGATATCAAGAAACGACTGAAGGCACTGGATACTGCAAAAACTATGGGCCCTGACAATATTCAGGCAATAGCACTGAAAATCTGTGCACCCAAAATTGGTGCCTAGCCAAGCTGTTCCAATACAGCTACAACACTGGCATCTACCCTGCAATGTGGAAAATTGTCCAGGTATGTCCTGTACACAAAAGGAAGGTCAAGACCAACCCATCCAATTACCGCCCCATCAGTCTACTCTCAATCACCAGTAAAGTGATGGAAGCTGTCGTCGAGAGTGCTATCAAGCAGCACTTGCTTAGCAATAACTTGTTCACTGACACTCAGTTTGGGTTCCGCCAGGGACAGTCAGCTCCTGACCTCATTACAGCCTTGGTTCAAACATGGACAAAAGAGCTGAACTCAAGAGGTGGGGTGAGAGTGACTGCCCTTGACATCAAGGCAGCATTTGACCGAGTATGGCATCAAGGAGCCCTAGCAAAACTGGAGTCAATGGGAATCAGGAGGAAAACTCTCCACTGGTTGGAGTATAACCTAGTGCAAAGGAAGATGGTTGTGGTTGTTGGAGGTCAATCATCTGAGCTCCAGGACATCACTGCAGGAGTTCCTCAGGGTAGTGCCCTAGGCCCAACCATCTTTAGCTGCTTCATCAATAACTTTCCTTCAGTCATAAGGTCAGAAGTGAGGATGTTTGCTGATGATTGCACAATGTTCAGCACCATTCGTGACTCCTCAGGTACTGAAGCAGTCCATGTAGAAATGCAACAAGAACTGGACAATATCCAGGCTTGGGCTGAAAAGTGGCAAGTAACATTCGCGCCACACTAGTGCCAGGCAATGACCATCTCCAACAGGAGAGAATCTAACCATCTCCCCTTGACATTCAATGGCATTACAATTGCTGAATCCCCCACTATCAACATCTTGGGAGTTACCATGGACCAGAAACGGAACTGGAGTAGCCATATAAATACTGTGGCTAAAAGAGCAAGTCACAGGCTAGGAATCCTGTGATGAGTAACTCACCTCTGACTCCCCAAAGCCTGTCCACCATCTACAAGGCACAAGACAGGAGTGTGATGGAATACTCTCCACTTGTCTGCGTAGTTGGAGCTCCAACAACACTCAAGAAGATCAACGTCATCCAGGACAAAGCAGCCCACTTGATCGGCATCCCATCCACAAACATTCACTCCCTCCACCACCGACGCACAGTGGCAGCAGTGTGTACCATCTACGAGATGCATTGCAGCAACACACCAAGGCTCCTTAGACAGCACCTTCCAAACCCTCGACTCCTACCAACTAGAAGGAAAAGGGCAGCAAATGCATGGAAACACCACCACCTGCAAGTTCCCCTCCAGGCCATACACCATTCTGACTTGGAACTCTATCGCCATTCCTTCACTGTCACTGGGTCAAAATCCTGGAACTCCCTTCCTAACGGCACTTTGGGTGTACCTACCTCACATGGACTGCAGTGGATCAAGAAGGCAGCTCACCACCACCTTCTCATGGGCAATTAGGGATGCGAAATAAATGCTGGCCTAGCCAGTGAAGCCCACATCCCAGGAACAAAAAAAAAAACTCTGCAGATCTGGCAGCCTCTGTGGAGAGAGAAACAGTTAACCTTGAGCTTTAATTATAACTGGGAAAAATTAGAAACATAATAGGTTTTGAGCAAGTGAAAGGGGGAGGGTTGGAAAAAGAACAAAAGGGAAGGTCTGTGATAGAGTAGACAGAAAGTGAGACTAAATGGCAAAGGGTTCATGGTGCAAGGCCAAAGGGAGTGGTAATGGGAAAAGTAAAGAAACAAAAGATGTGTCAAGAGGAAGAGTGAATGGTAGCATCTTGAATAGCTGCCGTCCAAAAGCAAAGAAAAGCTAATAAGAGAAAAACAAAAGGGAAAAAAAGCAAACCAACAAAGAAAAATGAAACAAAATGGGGGCAGAGTTTACGGTCTGAAATTGTTGAACTCAGTGTTGAGTCAAAAGGCTGTAAAGTGCTTAGTCGAATGAGGAGGTGTTCCTCAAATGTGCGTTGAACTTCATTGGAGCTCAGCAGCAGGCCAAGGACAGAAAGGCCAGAGTGGGAACACGGCAGAGAATTAAAATGACAGGTGGCTAGAAGCTTGGAGTCATGCATGTGAATTGAACCGAGGTGTTCCGCAAAGCAGTCACCCAGTCTGCGTTTAGTCTCCTCAAAGTACAGGAGATCACATCGTGAGCAGCAAATATAGTATAATAAATCGAAAGAAGCACAAGTAAATTGTTGTTTCACTTGGAAGAAGTATTTGGAGATTTGGACAGTGAGAAGGGAGGAGGTAAAATGGCAGGTGTTGCATCTCTTACACTTGCATGGAAAGGTGCCATGGGAAGGGGAGGGGAGTGTTGGCAGTGACTGAGGAGTGGTCCACGGTATTGCGGAGGGAATATTCATTTTGGACTGCTGAAAAGGGGAGGGGAGGGAAAGATGTGCTTGTGGTGGCATCATGCTAGAGGTGGCAGAAATAGCAGAGGATGATCCGTTGAATACAGAGGCTGGTGTGGTGGAAGGTGAGGACAAGGGGAATCCTATTATGGTTGTGGGAGGGAGAGGAAGCGGTGAGAGCAGAAGTGCATAAAATAGAATGGGCACGGTTGAGGGCCCTGTCAACCACGGTGGAGGACAATCCTTGGTTGAGGAAAAAGGAAGACATATCAGATGCACTAGTAGGGAAAGTTGCATCGGCCAAGCAGATATGATGGAAACAATGAAACTGGGAGAATGGAATAGAGTCCTTCCAGGAAGCAGGGTGGAAGTGTAGTCAAAGTAAGGTCCTTCTGTGCTGCTCATTTCTATGACTCTATAGTTCTACCCCTCATAATTTTGAATGCCCCTATGAATCCTCCCCTTAACTTTCTTGGAAGTTAAACAATCCTAGCTTCTCAAGTCTCTCCACATAACTGAAGTCCCTCATCTCTGGTACCATTCTAGTAAATATCGTCTGCACCCTCTCCAAGGCCTTTTAAAAGTGTGCTGTCCTAAATTGGATAAAATGCGGCCTAAGCAGTGATCTATAAAGGTTTAGCATAACTTCCTTGCTTTGTACTCTATTTATAGAACCAAGGTACCGTATGTTTTTTTTAATGTCCTGCCACCTTCAAAAGGGTTGAATTCAGCATCCTCCCTGGCCTGTGTTCACTGAAAAGCTCTATCGGCGAAGGTGACCTGTAACAGAGCCATTCGCATCAGAGGTTCACAGGCTTGATTCCCAATCTGTGCAGTTGGAGGGGCCTCCAATTGGCCTCAGTGCTCCTTGGTGAAGAGGAGACAAATCAATTTACTCCAGGAGCGGCTGATGGATAACTGCGTGTGGATATGGGATAAGGTTTGGATTGGGTTTAGCTTTTATGTTCCCCATGGTTAAATATCTTTCCATCACTCATCGCTAATGTTTAGGCATGAAAAATAGCCGACTGGATAAGGTGAAAGGGCTGGGGAAACTTAAGTGACTGTACCTGTCAATCCGTACCCTAGTGGAAATCAATGCCTATACCTGTGGATGAAGGGGAGACAGCATTCAAGAGCACTCTGCTGTCTCAGCTCTGCAGTATAAAGTCTGTGTTGTAGCACAGACTGCCAATTAAGTGCCATTTAGTCTAACATACACAGTACACACAGGGTTTAGTCGTGGCTCAGTGATAGCACTCTCACCTCTGAGCTAGAAGGTCATGGGTTTCATTCCAGAGACTTAACCACAAAATCTAGACTGATGCTCCAGTGAAATGCTACAATGTCAAAGGTGCTGTCTTTAAGATGAGACACTTAATTAATCTGCCCTGACAGCTGGATGTAAAAAATCCCATGACACTATTTTGAAGAAGCGGAAGTTCTTCTCTGGCCAATATTTATCCCTCAACCAATATCTGATATTAACTCATGGCTACTTGTGAGAGCTTGTTGTGCACAAATTTGCTGCCATGTTTCCTACGTTACAACAGTAACTATTAACATTGAGTTAATTAATCAGAGCCAGCACGGATTTGTAAAGACACAGTCGATTCTCAAAATTTGCTGACGACACCAAACTTGGAGGTGCAGCAACCAGTGAGGATGATGTGAACTGCCTGCAACAGGACATAGATAGGCTAACAGAATGGGCAGAGAGGTCGCAGATGGAATTTAATACTGACAAATGTGAGGTGATGCATTTTGGTGGAAGGAATAGGGAGAGGCAATATATACTTAATGGTACAGTTCTAAAGAGTGTGCAGGAACAGAGGGTCCTGGGGGTGCATGTGCATCGATCTTTGAAGGTGACAGGACATATTGAGAGAGTGGTTAGTAAAGCATATGGGATTTTGTGCTTCATAAATAGAAGCATTGAATATAAAAGTAGGGAAGTAATGCTGAAACTTTATAAAGCTCTGGTTAAGCCCCAACTGGAGTATTGTTTCCAGTTCTGGTCATCACACTGCTGGAAAGATGTGAGGGTCCTTGAGAGGGTGCAGAGGAGATTTATCAGAATGGTTCCAGGAATGAGGGATTTTAGTTACAAGGTTAGGTTGGAAAAGCTGGGTTTGTTCTCCTGAGAACAAAGGAGATTGAGGGGAGATTTAATAGAAGTGTGCAAAATTATGACAGGCTTAGATAAATTAGACAAGGAAAACCATTCCCATTAACAAATGACACAAGGGCTAGGGGACACAGATTGAAAGCTTTGGGCAAAAGATGCAGGGGGAATGTCAGGAAGCACTTTTTTATGCAGCGGGTGGTAATGACCTGGAACCTGCTGTCGACAAGGGTGGTGGAAGTGGAGATGATCAATGACTTCAAGAGGAAGTTGAATGGCCAGCTGAGAGAAGTAGATGGGGATCGAGCCGGGAAGTAGGACTGACTGCATAGCTCCGTGGAGAGCCAGCATGGACTCAATGGGCCGAATGACCTCCTTCTGTGCTGTAAATGACTCTATAACTACACCTCAAATAGCACTTCACTGGCTGAAAATTGCTTTGAGACATCCTGAGGTCAAGAAAGGTGTTATTTAAATGCATGTCCCTTCTTTTCCACTGGAGACTGCCTGAGAAGATTTGCTTATAGCAGCAGAGTCGAAATCACATTTGTGCCTGCAACTGCACTTGCCCTGAGTCTGTTTTCTTTAAAAACCTCCAAATCAGCAGAGAGACTGCGCACAGCACATGGATGTGAGCTGAATTAATGATCACTCAGCTATTTGCCTGAATGACTTCAAGCATGTCAGATTCCCCAGTTACTTAGCAGCAGAAATGTCATAGTTCCTCCAGCAGATAGTTACCATAGCAACTGTGACATCATTATAGACATAGTGATGCATGAAAATTCAAATGACTGTGACTGGTTGCTAGGATGTAAACTTGGAGAAGTCACTGGGCACCGTGTCAAGGGAATGGAATCTACTGAACACTCTGTACTTTCATTGTGGGATATCTAACTGGGAGGCCCGCCCGTCACGTGCTTGCTCTGTGAGCAGGCACCGGTCCCAGTTAGACTCATTTCTTGAACGTCACAGAACTGCAACAGGAGCTGTGGTCAGCTGTGTTGTAGCAGAAGGTGCAATTCATTTTTTTTTAAGCCCAAACCCCATTTACTTGTAAGCAACAACTCTTTGCAAAAAGCTGTCACAGAGCAGCTAAAGTCCAGCAGGCAGCTAAGACACAATATTCTCAATGAGCAGTTTTTGAATGAGGGAGGGAACTAGGAGAAAGTTGAGACATGAGTCTTGCTCTCTCTGTTAAATTATTTGCATGAGAGAACATCATGTTGACATTGCCTGAGGTAATGCATTAAAGTTTAGTTAATTGGGACAATTTGGTTTTGGAAATAAAATGAATACATTTATTAAGTTACTTCCCCATGAAGTCAGCCTCATTAGCACTGATTTAAGCACTTTGGGAATTAGCTGCTACCTGACACAATGTCTTCGATAAACAAATATTCCTATTCATAGCTCCCCTTCATTACAGTCTCAACTTGGTGTGGGATCAATGGCCCAAATGCTTCTAATACGAATTCTCTGGTGTCCCATGTACTATTATAATAAGGGTACCTGCCTGTGCGGAGTTTGCAAGTTCTCCCTGCGACCGCGCGGGTTTTCGCCGGGTGCTCCGGTTTCCTCCCACAGCCAAAGACTTGCAGGTGATAGGTAAATTGGCCGTTGTAAATTTCCCCTAGTGTAGGTAGGTGGTAGGGAATATGGGATTACTGTAGGGTTAGTATAAATGGGTGGTTGTTGGTCGGCACAGACTCAGTGGGCCGAAGGGCCTGTTTCAGTGCTGTATCTCTAAAAAAAAATACATGTCACAGTGTCCTGTCAATACAGAGTGGCAATACTATCTACATAACCAGAAAATATGGCTGCATTACTACTCTGAATTGACAGGACACTGTGACATGTATTGCAAATACCCTTATTATACCAGTATGTAGGACATCAGAGAATTCGTATTAGATGCATTTGGGCCATACAGATTGGCAATACTATCTACATAACCAGAAAATATGGTTGCATTACTACTCTGTATTGACAGGACCATGCTATCTTGCTTGTAAGCTAGTGAAATGGGCAGACCAATTTTCCACTTAACTGGACTGTAATAGCAGTTCCTTGCACTAGGAAAGTGGGTCGCACATAAGAGCCCAGCCATAGACCTCAAAGGCCTACAACTGAACTCATGATTGTTGACTTCAGGGGCAGCAGCAGCTAAAGACCATGAGGTCCAAAGGTCATGCTTCGTAGTGGTGGAGCAAAAATATTCAATTAACTGGAGCCACTGTAGATCTTCAGGGTGCTCCAAGGACTCCCTACAGACCCTCTGGTTAGGCACTGCACAGGCAAAGAAGAAGGTGAGGCAGGAGGCCAGGAATGCCCCCTCCTGTCTCACCTGCAAGTTTACTTGAGGTACTTCCCCAAGGAAATCCCAGCCACCGCACACAGCACCACCTCTCACAAATCCCAGGGCAATCTAGTGGGACCGTGATCTGATGTAACAGGTCTCTGCTATTATTTCCTATTCTAGTCTCTTGCACATCTCTGATTTTAATAGCTCCACCATTGGCGGCCATACCTTCAGCTGTCGAGTTCCTAAGCTCTGCAATTCCCTCCCTAAACCTCTCTGCTTCTCTACTCCTTTAAGACACTCATTAAAAGTTACACCTTTCACCAAGACTTCCCAATATCTCTTTATGTGTGTTGGGTGTAAAATTTTGTTTGATAATCGTCCTATGAAGCACCTTGGGATGTTTTACTACATTAAAGGCACTATATAAATGCCAGCTGTTGTTGTTGTTGACTATGCTAAGATACCAGGTTCCCCAATTGGCTCAGTTAGTATAATGAATCACCCAGTATGCTTTTGGACCATGCAGAACAGGAAGGTACCATGCTCCACCACCCACCTGTGTTGAGTTAGTTCCTCTCAGCTGCTACAGCAGTGGACATGCTACAACAGGGAAGATAATCAGTCAAGCTTCCAATTCCTGATCACCATCCTGTGACACCTCCTGGAAAAAAGATGGATGCGAATTGGATGTGATGGCTAATGGCCAGCGGACACTGAATGTTTTAGCTCACGAGGAGGATTGGAACTTGGCTGAGGTAGCGAAAGGTGGACGGTCACTAAGGAATAGTAACACAGCACCTTTCAGAGAAGAAGTGGCAAAAGGGGAGAAATTTGAGGTGGCAAGTTCAACAGCCACTCGAATGACTTGGCAAAAATGAATGCACCTTTTGGTGAGATTGATTCAGAACTTCAGAAAGGTAGACAATCAACAAATACTGAACTTCCAAACATATTTGGCATGCAGGTTAAAGTTGTTGATGAGCATGTTGGAAAGCCTGAAAACTAAAACCAATTAAGTGGTGCATTATGATATAACTCATATGAACACTAAAATGAAAACATGTTATACAGTTTGCATCTTGTAGTTGCTTTTCCAAGTCCAAGGCTCATGGACTGAGCCTGTGATGATTACAACCATTTGTTAAGTCATCTCACTCAAGAATCCACATTCAAATTGTGCCATTGGATGTGATGACATGTTATAGTCATTTCCTCAGTGCTGTGGTAATGAATGTGGGAGAGGTGGTTAGAAAGCACCACGATGCCAACGGTCAGCCATTTTGAGTGTGAAAGATGCCAAAATGGTGGCAATGGTTTCAGAATTGATCTACAAGCAGTAGCAGAATCAGAAAAACTTCTTAGGCTGCTGGTGCCTTGATGATCCAAGTTCTTTACCAATAATGGTCACAAGAATAGGGCTGTGGTCAGCCATTTCCACAGACCACCAGATTGTAGACCAAAGATTGTACCCACAGTTCCTCACCAAATACATTCCAAATGTTATACAAGTGCTCAAGCACATGACATTGAAATCTTATAACATCTTTAATGTAATAATCATCCCAATGTGTCTTACATGGGGAGAAAACAGATGAAATGAAAGAGTAGATACTAAGCCATAGTGGGAAATTTAAGAGAGGTGGCCTGGGGTCGAAGGCTGTCCAAACAATGATGGGGTTAAAGGTTGTACAAACAATGTTGGGTTGAAAGCTAATGATGGGGTAAAGGCAGGGCAGGATGCACTTCATCCACAAGCTAGGGAAGGTAAGTCACCTTAATATTGGTAAAGTGCAATGGACCTTTTCACCAAATATGCTGATCAGAAGTATTGCCTCCTTCCAGTTAATTAAAGGCAAGTTCTTGTTATTTTAAAGGCCAAACAAATAGTAGCTTGGAGCAAGCCTTTCAGAAAGAAGTAATTCAGCACACTTTACAGCCACTAGATGTCTCTGTTATTGTTACGACCAGGTGAGAAAGAGGTCCAGGGTTCCCTTTCCGCCTTCACCTGGTCTTACTGTAACAGGGTTTAATTTTAAACACATCATGTTTTTAGCTCCACCTTGGTGAATCATTGTTCACTGCTTTCCAATTATAAGGCAAAGAAACCTGCCCACCAGACTTTCTTAGGTTTAAAGAAGGAAAGTAGAAATTTATTAAACTTAAACTCTAATTCGGTTAACGCCTACGGATACACGCTGTGCCCCACGCTAGCATGCATACGTGATACGCACATGCAAATAGAGACAGAAAAGAGCTGAAAAAAAAGTTTGAGGCAATATCTGAAAAGCTGTTGTTACAGTTCTTCGAGTTCACTGTAGAGTCCTTGATTGTAGGGAGATCTTACTCTTTTGGGGGGGCCCAGTATTCTTCTTAAACCTTGTTCGCTGTAGGAGACTTTTCTCTCTTGGGGTTCATGTGTCTTCAGTGAATTCAGAGGCTTGTGGGAAAGAGATGGGAGCAGACAGGCGAGAGATCTTCTCAGTCTGAGAGAAAACAGACTTACTGCCCAAACTGTTTGTACAAATTCAAAACACTCAAGTTGCCCAGCAGGTTAGTCATGTGACTTGCCAGTTTGTGTATTCGGCCATCTTAGCAGTCAACCTGGAATGTGAGCTCCCCCACCTTCAACGTCTAGTGACCAAAAGTCCACTGTGGGTTGAATGTCAGAGAATGGATGCTTTGTCCTTCCAAACACTGTCTGTTAATATGCAAATATCTTTTCCAGCCACAGCTGATCTGTTCAACAAGTCCTCCTCTCACTCCAGTAACAATTTAAAATCTATGTTCATGACAAACTTAATGTGCCTCATTCTTGGCAGGTGGGGGCCTAGCATGACAGTTATGCTTTGTCAACAAAGGAATTGACCTCTTACAACAAAAGGTTTACGAACACTCAGGTGCTAACTCTTGCACTGTTTTTTGGTCATTTCATGCAAAATTGTAGTATTCAAGCAGCAGACCAGCTACACTTGGGAAAATTAGAAACTCGCAGGATGTTGTCCCTTTCAAATCGGTTTCCCTTTTGTCAGGCAAACCCCACCTGCTAAGACTGAGGCACACATTATTTTGCCACATGGACGTTAAAACTTAAAATTGCAAGCCCTGACCGGAAAGACATTTCCATTGTAACAGACAATGTTGAAATAATGGGGATCCAACAGTTGCTTCTCCAATACAAAGAAGTGGTTGGGCCAGTTTTGGTCACATGACTAACTGGCTGGGGCTTTTGAATTTGAACTTCCATCAAAGGATTTGAACTGAGACAAAGCCGTGTGCTCATAGAGTAAAACATCTCTCCTGGAACTGAAGCAAGAATTACAGCCTCTCCTTTCTGCCTGCCTTCATCTCTTCCCATGGAACTGAATCTCATGAAAACACATGAAACTCAAAGAGGGAAGGGTTTGCCACGTGAACAAAGTTTTAAGATGATTACTGGCTCCAACGAATCGCAAGACCACAGCTTCAATCAAGGACTACAGTGAGCTCGAGAAACAGTAACAAGATATTGCCTCAAACTGTTGTTTACTTGTTCTACTTATCTTTTCTTCTGCTCTTTTCTATTCCTATCTGCATGTTTATATCGCATGTGCATGTAAGCCTGAGTGCATCG
This sequence comes from Heterodontus francisci, assembly GCF_036365525.1. Lineage (NCBI taxonomy): Eukaryota > Metazoa > Chordata > Chondrichthyes > Heterodontiformes > Heterodontidae > Heterodontus > Heterodontus francisci. The sequence goes on from NC_090375.1 coordinate 54,074,103, forward strand.
AATAACCGTAGGCGTGAACCATATTAGAGTTTAAGTTTAAGGTTTTAATAAATTTCCTCTTTCTGCTTTAAACCAAAGAAAGTCTGTGTGTGCTCCATTCTTTGCCTTATAATTGGAAACTGTGAACACAGATTCACAAAAAGGGGAGCTCAAAACACGGTGTGTTTAAAATTAAACCCTGTTATAATAAGACCAGGTAAAGACAGCCAAAGACCCCGAGACACATTGCTCACCTGGTCGTAACACTTTTGATAACTACTACACAGGACCCTCTGATTCCTATTTAAAAGGGAACCAAGAGCAATTTATCTAACTTTAATTTCTTTACACACATGGGTGAAAATTATGCACAACACTCTTCTTTTCCAAACAATTAGTTTCCAAAACAGCTTATAATCATGATGGGAAGGCCCCTTTAAGTTAAATTTTTAAGTGGAGGGAAAGAATTGAAGAAAAATTGCAGGAAATTAATTCTGCCTTAAGAATATATTTTATTATGTAGAATCTAGTTGCATTTTCTCTTGCATTGATGCAGAGGTTTAAGCTGAAAAATATGGTATAACATATTGTTAATCATTTTATTATTTTGTCGAGCTCATATGTGCTACATTTAGTCAGCAAAAAGTTGGAAGTCAGCTACAAACACAACTGGATCAGACTGAAGAGGTGTCTGCTAGAAACAGTGCGGTTGACAGGAATTCTGTGAGGTTGGGCTGTTTCTTAAAGACTAAATTCAGTGTTAACAATCAGGTTGTGACTCTTGATCATTGGAGAATACTTTAGGTGCCGAGTTTCCTGGCAGCAGTCATGATTTATTCATCCTGTGCCAGTCCTCAGTGGCGCTTTAATACCAACCAGGCTATCAGATCATAGGCTGACTGCTTGGCAATAATTAAACATGGCTCATGTCCCCTGTCAGGAAACCGGACATAGCCGCAGAAGTGGCGTATAATGAGAACCATGCTGTCACCAGAAACCTCATTCCAAGATCATTACAGAGTTCAAGCATTGCTTCTGCTGCCTGGACCATTCAGGAGTTTGCAGTACAGCTCTGAGTGGATATCCAGATTTACAATGAATGCTCCTGACCATTACCTAGGCAGCAAGTTATTGAGCAGGAGGAGCTGAAAGAGGAGAAAGAGTAGGAGGAGGAAGAAGAGTAACACACAGAGGAGGAAGAAGAGGAGCAGCATCAACCACCAGTGTACCTGGTTGCCAGTACCTTCAGAGAACTCATCCACGAGTGCTTTGTGTGAACCATTCATCCATTCCCCAACTCACCAACAGACCAACGATCTTTATCACAACCATCTTTACTACCACCATCCAACTACTTTCCTTCAGTCCAGCCTTATGGGTCTTGCCCACAATTTACTACAAATTTTAATAACAACAAATCCAGAACAAGAAAAATGTATCCAACAGCTCAATTCCATTTGTGCTTAATACTTAACAAAAATAATTAAGAACTACCGATGTAGAAACCCATTAGTTCCTGTCTTCTGTTTTCATTTACTACCTTCTGCTTCTACAAAGTGTATTCCTAGTAGCTACAGATTGGGAGGAAGGCTACTGAGCTTCCATTGAGGACACTTCAGATAGCTGTGTTTGAAAGCCCGCTCAGCCTTAAAGGCCCAACTGTCATAGAGTCATAGAGTTATACAGCACAGAAACAGGCCCTTCAGCCCATCGTGTCTGTGCCGGCCATCAAGCACCTAACTATTCTAATCCCATTTTCCAGCACTTGGCCTGTAGCCTTGTATGCTATGGCGTTTCAAGTGCTCATTTAAATACTGTTTAAATGTTGTGAGGATTGCTGCCTCAACCATCTCTTCAGGCAGTGTGTTGCAGATTCCAATCACCCTCTGGCTGAAAATTTTTTTCCTCAAATCCTCTCCAAACCTCCTGCCCCTTACCTTAAATCTATGCCCTCTGGTTATTGACCCCTCCGCTAAGGGAAAAAGTTTCTTCCTAACTACCCAATGCCCCTCATAATTTTGTATACCTCAATCATGTCCCCCCTCAGCTTCTGTGCTCTAAGGAAAAGAACCTTAGCCTTTTCAGTCTCTCTTCATAGCTGAAATGCTTCAGCCCAGGCAACATCCTGGTGAATCTCCTCTCCAGTGCAATCACATCCTTCCTATAGTGTGGTGCCCAGAACTGTACACAGTACTCCAACTGTGTCCCAACAAGCGTTTATACTGTAGACTGCAGCATCTCAGTGTAGGCAGTGGAAATCTGGTCTAGCTGGCTGTGTGGCATCAAAGATGGGGTAAGGGAACAGGCATACAGTTTCACAAGAGAGGACAGCGGATGTCTCTCCCATGAAACCAAGGCCAGTGTTCTGGGACTATTCCTCAATACTTGTGCCTGTGATTGACTATGCAAAGACCCCCTAGCCTACCCACTAAAATACACACGCTGAAGCTCTCTTAGCTGGTTCTTGCTAAAGAGACACTACATCTTCAGGAAGGCTGACCTCCTGTTCCTGAAGTGGCAGAGGTGAATCCACATTTTCAGCTCCTGAAATGAAAATGAGGGACAAGGGTAAGTTTTTGTTGCAAAGGGAGAACTGAGTAAGTAGCTTGTGAAAGAATATAACAAAAACAAGAAATGCTGGAAATACTCAGCAGGTCGGGCAGCATCTGTGGAGAGAGAAGCAGAGTTAATGTTTCAGGTCAGTGACCCTTCTTCAGAACTTTGTGAAAGAATGTGTCGGTTGAGATAGAAGTAAAAAGGAAAAAATAGGATGAAGGTGTGAAGAAACCTCTCGCATTGCCAATTGCAATGCCTGCCCACGATAGCCAGTATGTTTTCCTCTACAGGGAAACAGTGTGCAGGTGGTCTCGGCCTCTTGCAATGGTGCCTTCCTGGCACAAACTGTGTGTGACTTCCTGCAAGAAAGAAGAGAGTGTAAGGAGCAATGGGTGATCTTTTAAGGATGCTTCATATACAAGCTAGGTACATTCCAACAAGGGCGATAGGTAAGGGAACCAAAGCCAGGGCTCCTTGGATGATGAGGGAGATAGAGCATATGATGAGGCAAAAAAAGATGATGGGCGATGTATGTCAGGTGAATTCTTCAAGTGAGAACCAGGCCAAATACAATAAGTTGAGAGGGAAAGTTAAGAGGAAAATGCAATTGGCAAAGAGAGAATATGAAAATAGAATGGCAGTTAACATAAAAGAAACCCAAAAATCTTTACTGGCATGTAAATAGTAAGTAAGTAAATAGTAATAATAAGAGATGAGGTGGGGCCCATAAGGGACAAAGAATGTGATATTTGCTTAGAGGCACAGGGCAAGGCTAGAATACTTAATGAGTACTTTGCATCAGTGTTTACTAAGGAAGAGGTTGCTGACAAAATATCAGTTGAAGGAGGGATGGTAGAGGTAATGGATGAAGTGAACTGGCAGGATGTATAGGAAAGGCTGGCTATGCTTAGAGTGGATAAGTGGCCTGGTCTGGATGGCTTGCATTCCAGGTTGCCAAAGGAAGTGGGAGTGGAGATAGCGGAAAGGCTTTCCATAATCTTCCAATCTGCCCTAGATACTGGGGAGGTGCCAGAGTATTGGAGAGTGGCAAATATGATACATTTGTTCAAAAAAGGCTGTAAGGTTATTTCTAGTAACTACAGGCTGGTCAAATTAACATCTGTGGTGGGTAAGGTTTTAGAAACAATAATTAGGGAAAATATCAGCAGGCACTTGGAAGAGGCTTGAGTTAATTAAGGAGAGCCAGTATGGATTTGTAAAAGGCACATCGTACTTGACTAATCTAATTGATTTTTGATGAAGTAACAGAGAAAGTTGATGAAGGGAAAGCAATGGATGTTGACTATGGATTTTATGAAAGTGTTTGACAAAGTACCACATAATGGGCTGGTTACCAAAGCTGAGGCTCATGGAATAGGAGGGTTAATGTCAGCTTGGATAAAAAATTGGCTTAAGGACAGAAAATAGCGAGTCGTGGTAAATTGTTGTTTTTTCAGACTAGAGGATGGTAGATAGCGATGTTTCCCCAAGGTTCAGTGTTAGGACCACTGCTTTTTTGATGTATATAAATGACTTGGACATTGGAATACAGGGTAAAATTTCCAAATTTGCTGATGATACCAAACTTGGAGTTGTGAGGATGATAGCAACCAACTACAACAGGACATAGATAGGCTAGCAGAATAGGCAGACAAGTGGCAGATGGCATTTAATACAGAGAATGTGAGGTGATGCATTTTGGCAAAAGGGATAGGGAGAGACAAATGGTACAGTTCCAAAGAGTGAACAGGGACAGAGGGAGCTGGGGGTTCATGTGCATAGATCTTTAAAGGTGACAGACATATTAAGAGAATAGTTAGCAAAACATATGGGATCTTGGGCTTCATAAATAAGAGGTATTGAGTACAGAAACATGGAAATTACGCTGAACCGTTATAAAGCTCTGATTAGGCCCCAACTAGAGTATTGTGTCCACTTCTGGTCATCACACTTTAGGAAGGATGTGAGAGTCCTTGAGGGGGTTCAGAGGAGATTTACCAGAATTGTTCAACGGATGAGAGATTTTAGCTACAAGGTCAGGTTGGAGAAGCTGGGAGTAATAGGGGAGATTTGATAGAGTTGTACAAGATTCTGATAGGTTTCAATAAGGTAAACAAAAAAAACTATTCCCATTAGCTGATGATACAAGGACTAGGGGACACAGATGTAAGGTTTTGGGCAAGACATGCAAGGGGGGATGTGAGGAAGAACTTTTTTATGCAGCGAGTGGTAATGACCTGGAACTTGTTGCATATGAGGGTGGTGGAAGTGGAGATGATGAATGATTTCAAAAGGAAATTAGATGGTTACTTGAGAGAAATAAACTTACGGGTCAATGGGGATAGAGCCAGACTGACTGGATTGCTCTGCAGAAAGCTGACATGGACTCGATGGGCCGAATGGCCTCCTTCTGTGTCATTATGATGTTCTGACTCTATAGCCGAAATTTTACGGCCCCCACCACGAATGGGCTTGTGGCAGGGGTTGCCGAAAAATTGAATGGGAGGCGGAGTGGGGGGTGTTCTGACGCCTTCTCGCCTCCGCTACAATTTTATGCAGGGTGGCAGTGGCGAGAAATGGCCTGCCCGTCCCAGGCCAATCAAGGCCCTTATGTGGACAATTAATTGCCACTCAAGGGCCTCTTCGTGCTGCCGTGGTGGCTAGATGGCAAAGGCCCCAAGAACCCCATCTGGTGAAACCTGACAGCCTTCTTGAGGACTGGGGTGGGAGGCTCTCCTGATCGGGCACCCTGTCTCCATGAGGGGCTGCCCCCAAAGCCCCAACAGCCCCCAAAGCTGCCTCCTGCCCCCAACCAACACCTCCTTGCCTTGCCAAGGCCAGGCTGATTGTCCCCTGTGAGGCCCCAAAAAACATACCATCTTTTGGGAGACATCCTTCCTCTTCCTGCTGAAGCTGGGTGTAATCACGGCAGTGCTCATCGCTCTCGGTGGCACTGCTGGGATTAAGAGCTGCCGGCCTCCCTAAGATTGGTCGGCAGCTCCATTAGGCAGGACTTCCTGCCTCAAGGAGGTGGAAGAGCGCCCAAGACCTATTAAGGACCTGGGGAGCAAAAAATCTTGGCATGGCTCCACAGGCCCGCTGGAAGCAGGCTCGCCACTGACTTTTCAGCTGGTGGGCGGGGCCTCTCACCCACTGTAAAATTCTGGCCTATGATTCTTGTGACATCCAAGGTGCTTAGAGAATGTGGTCGTCTTAGTCGAATAATTCATTTACATTGTGTAAGCTATGAGGTGCGGGGAAGTGAGCATTGCAATAGTGATGAGAGTATCAGCCTGAGGAGAAGGGGCCGCAAATGGGCCCAGACTCATTTCTACCCATTGAGTATTGGTATCCACCTCAGTTGTGATCCAAGTATGTCATAGGTACACTTTTTAGAAGAAGCTTTCCAGTTACTGAGTCACAAGAACTTCTTCAGAAATACAGAGACCAAACTATAGTATCCCACAGCCACGAGTGATCAGATCAGCTAATTCAATGCAGACTAGAAGTTGGCCCTGAGCTCTTCCTGGCGTGTACTTAGTCATTGGGGATATCCTACATACATCATTAGATTTTTATGTTGTGAACATCATTTATTATATGTTAAAAATTATATGTTTCATGCCTCATATTTATCAACAACGAAAGTTTGCCATTGCATTGTCAATCATATCACTGCCTGAACCCCACATTATCCCACAAGACGCTTTATCATGGTACCATAGAGACAAGGCCCTTTTAAACATGTTCTCACAGTTACATTCTGGTGTGCTTGTGTTATCTGGAACATTACCAAATGTTGCCAAGGCAATAAAACATCTGTAGTTTACAAGGTACAAAGCTCCTTTGTATTCTAAATCACTTTTAGAAGATTTTAAAAGGGAGGCGATTATGCCCCATTAAACATTCCACTTTACACAGCAACCCTCCTTTTCTTATGTGGGAAGGGTGCAAATGCTCAATGAGAAAGCAACAAGAGAAGGATTCAAACCAATTGACAAAAAAGACTTACATTTGTATCGCACTTTTCACAACCTCATGACATTTCAAAGTGTTTGAAGTGTAGCACTGTTGTAATGTAGGAAACACAGCAGCCAATTTGCACACAGCAAGCTCCCACAAACAGTAATGTGATAGACCAGTGAAGTTGGTTGAAGGATAAATATTCACCAGGACACCAGGGAAAACTCACCTGCTCTTCTTCAAAATAGTGCCATGGGATCTTTTACATCCAGCTAAAAGGGCAAACAGGGCCTCAGTTTAATGTCTTATCTGAAAGACAGCACACACAAAAGTGCGGTGCCCTCTCAGTACTGCATTGGAGTGCCAGCCTAGATTTTTGTGCTTAAGTCTCTGGAGTGGGACTTCTAACTCAGAGATAAGAGTGCTAGCCACTGAGCCGGTCCTCACAGTAAGATAATTGAGGGAGGAAGGGAGTGATGGCAGTGGCTTACGGCATGCCATTGTCATGTTTTATGCAAGCACATTGTCAACTGAACAAAGAACAGTACAGCACAGGAACAGGCCATTTGGCCCTCCAAGCCTGTGCCGATCTTGATGCCTGCCTAAACTAAAACCTTCTGCACTTCCGGGGACCGTATCCCTCTATTCCCATCCTATTCATATATTTGTCAAGATGCCTCTTAAATGTCACTATGGTACCTGCTTCCACCACCTCCCCTGGCAGCAAGTTCCAGGCACTCACCACCCTCTGTGTAAAGAACTTGCCTCGCACATCCCCTCTAAACTTTGCCCCTCGCACCTTAAACCTATGTCCCCTTGTAACTGACTCTTCCAACCTGGGAAAAGGTTTCTGACTATCCACTCTGTCCATGCCGCTTATAACTTTGTAAACCTCCACCTCCGTCGTTCCAGTGAAAACAATCCGAGTTTATCCAACCTCTCCTCATAGCTAATGCCCTCCAGACCAGGCAACATCCTGGTAAACCTCTTCTGTACCCTCTCCAAAGCCTCCACGTCCTTCTGGTAGTGTGGCGACCAGAATTGCACGCAATATTCTAAGTGTGGCCTCACTAAAGTTCTGTACAGCTGCAGCATGACTTGCCAATTTTTATACTCTATGCTTCGACCGAGGAAGGCAAGCATGCCGTATGCCTTCTTGACTACCTTATCCACCTGCGTTGCCACTTTCAGTGACCTGTGGACCTGTACACGCAGATCTCTCTGCCTGTCAATACTCCTAAGGGTTCTGCCATTTACTGTATACTTCCCACCTGCATTAGACCTTCCAAAATGCAGTACCTCATATTTGTCCGGATTAAACTCCATCTGCCATTTCTCCACCCAAGTCTCCAACCGATCTATATCCTGCTGTATCCTCTGACAATCCTCATCACTATCCGCAACTCCGCCAACCTTCATTGGGACCTATCAGAGCTGATTGCAAGTCGGTCAATGTACTTTAGATTTGGTGAACTCTGAAACTGCATGAAAACAACAACAAAAATTTGTATTTATATGATGCCCCAAGGTGCTTCAAAAGAGCACTATAAAACAAAATATGACACCAAGAAAGATAAGGAGATATTAGGGCAGATGACCAAAAGCTTGGTCAGAGGTAGATTTAAGGGAGCACCTTGAAGGAGGAAGGAGAAGTAGAGTTGCAGAAATTTAGAGTGGATTCCAGAGCTTAGTTAGTGTCTTTGCAAGTGAAGGCATGGCTGCCACTGATGGAACGATTAAAATCTGGATGCTCAAGAGTCCAGGATTAGAGAAGCACAAATGGTAGGACAAGAAGAGCATTTATTTTCCTTCTGCAATGTAATGGAAATCTGAAAAGTCCTTTCCAAGCCTGTCCAACTTTCTTACCTTGGTCTCTTCCCATTGAAGGGGACAAATCAGAAATAGCAGCCTGACAGCAGAAGAGAATGCAAATTGGAAACTCAGAAAGGCATGCAATGGAGAAAGTCTAAAGATGCAAGGAAGGAACAGCGTGTGACTGGCTATTAGGAGTGGGGCTAATTGAGAGATTGACCTGTGAGGAAGGGTTAGGGTTAGAGTTAGGGTTAGGGAGAATGTTGGGAAGATAGGGTTTCAATGACAGGCAATTTAGTAAGGATGTAGTGAAGAATGTACCTGAGGGATGAAGAGAACAGAAAGAGAGGTTGAGGAAAGGTAGACAGTACTGAAAAGAATGGACAAGAATAACCTTGTTAGACAAGCCTGGAGGAAATGAGACAGACAAAATTTGATTCGGTCATTGGAATTCTATGAGACTTGCAAATGTTGGTTTTATGGATACTTAATAATGCAGTAAGGTACAAGACCCAGCCCAGGAAATCTGCAGCCTTTACCACTTGAATACTCTTTTGGGTACATAGATTAAGTGTGATCTGAATCACACTGGGTTTGGAGACATTTCAGAAATAAAAATGAGAGGATTCACAAAGTGGGCCTCATGCATGCTGAATGTGAGAAATTTTAGGTAAAGGGAACAATTTTTGGGCTCAAGAAGCCTGTCTCTTTATAATAAAACGGTCCTACCTCCATACCCACTAATTACTATTTTCCTCATTTTTTCTGTGTTAAATCATCTGGTAATCTCAAACCCATTTCTACTGTCTTCCTTCAATTACCTTCACCAGTAACATTGCAAAATTCTAATACCATTTGGTTAAACTATCCGATCTTGTCCTTCTCAACCTGTCTGCAGCCTCTGACACTGTTGAGCCACGCCCTCCTCCTTCACTGTCTCTCCACTTGTCCAGCTGGGTAGGACTGTGCTCACCTGGTTCCATTCTTATCTATCTAATGGCTTCTCTTCATGCCATTCACTTGCACAGTTATATCTAGTGTCCCCCTAGGAGCTATCCTTCTCTTCCTTCAACTTCTCATCTACATGTTGCTACTCGGCGACATCGTCTGAGAACACATCATTAGTTTTCACATGTACACTGATGACACCCAGATGTACCTCATCACCACCCTGCTCAACTCCTCCACTGTCGCTAAATTATCAAGTTGCTTATCCTACATCCAGTATGGATGAGCAGAAATTTCCTTCAATTAAATATTGGAAAGACCGAAGTCAAATGGGCGAGATTTTAACTCACTCAAAACCCAGTCACTTGTGCAGAGTTTAAATTGGGCCAATGTCTTCAGTACAGGCTACAAGCTCAGTACCTTAGTTACCAACTCTATCCCTCCCTCTAGCAATTGTCTGAGGCAGAACTGGACTGTTCACAACCTGAGTGTCACATTTGACCCTGAGATGAGACTTCAACTACATACCTGCACCATTACTAAGACTGCCTATTTCCACCTCCATAACTCCACCCCTGCCTCAGCTCATCTGCTGCTGAAACCCTCATCCATGACTTTGCTACATCCAGACTTAACTGTTCCAATGCACTCCGAGCCGGCCTCCCACAGTCTATCTTCTGTAAACATGCTCATCCAAAACGCTGCTGCCCGTGTTCTTACTCACAACAAGTCCCGTCCACCCACAGGCTGTGTGCTCACTGACCTATATTAGCTTCCACTAAAACAATGCCTCGATTTTCAAATTTTCATGCTTGTTTTCAAATCCCTCCATGGTCTCAGCCCTCCCTATCTCTGTAATCTCCTCCAGCCCCACAACCCCCAAGCTTTCTGCACTCATCTGATTCTATTCTTTTGAGCATCCCTGATTTTTATTGCTCCATCACTGGTGCCGAGACCGTAAGCTCTGGGATTGCCTCCCTAAACCTCACCAGCTCTCTTTACCCTTTTAAGACGGTCCTTAAAACCTACCTCTTTGTCTAAGCTTTTTGGCCAAGTGCCCTAATATCGCTTTATGTGGCTCGGTGTCAAATATTTGATTTATGACACTCCTGTGAAGCACCTTGGGACATTTTATTACCTTAAAGGCACTCTATATTTATATATATATATATATATATATATATATATATATATATACACACACACAAGTTATTGTTGGATAGAAAAGTTCTGCCTTACATTCTTTTTACTCCTAACTTTTATTTACTTGGAATCTCTCACAAATTCTATATAAAGTTGCCATATATAGAGTAATGGTTATGTTACTGGACTAGTAATTCAAAGTCCTGACTAATAATCCCAAGAATGCGAGATAAAATCAACACCATGGTAAAATTTGAAATCGGTTTTAAAAGTTCTGGAAGTATTAAAAGCTGGGTTGACTTTTCAATAGGTATGGAGGCAGGACTGAAAATGGATGGACTGGAAAGTTCTTGCTATTGGCCCACCTGCCAGTTTGTCGCCGTGTTTACGTCTCTGGACCAATTTGGAACAAGCTGTTTTGCCAGCAGGTAGCCATTTAAGACAATTAAATAGCCTATTAAGGCCACCCTCCAGACGCTGACTGGAATTTTTCAGTGGGAACCTCCCACTGAGGCTGTAACCCAGCTGATGAATGGAGGCAGCTTCCTAGTGGCAGACCCAGGAGGGGTGGGGGGGCCAGCACCCCATCATTAACTCCCCACCCAGCTGCAATTGTGAGAGGGCCACATCTGCCACTGCAAGCCAAGGGATTCCCCTTCCACAATGATGGTCTAACAGCTGTGGCAACTTTATATCTTTATTCTTTGAAAAATTCTTCAGAGGGCGCCTCCATCTTGAGGTACCCTCTCGTTCCCCTACCTACATCGGCAGCTCCCACCTCTGATGGTGAGGCTGCCAATCTTGCAGTGCTGCAAGGTCTGCTATTGGACCTCCAACCTCAGGAGCCTGCCCTCCGTCCTTAATTGGATGGGGCTTCCAGGCGCGTTCACTTAATCGGCCACCTCCTCGGAAATCACCCTCTGGGTCCTGGCACCGGTATTTGTAGGTTTCTAACCCACATTTCCTCCCAACGGTGGGATTAGGACCCAGGAAATAAAATTCAGCTGCTGGTATCAGTAAAAGTGACTGTAATGCTGCCAGACTATTGTAAAAACCAACTGGTTCACGAATGACCTTTAGGGAAGCAACCTGGTGTCCTTAGCCGTTCTCATCCATATATTTTCACTTACTTGGGAGCAGAGCGGAGCGGTAGCTGGCAGACCTGCGTGGAACCTGATCCGATGCAGCGGCAGACTCCCTGTGTCTCTCAGCGCGCACTGAGACTCGAAAAGAGGAAAAGAAAACTTACAGTGACATCACGGGAATTCTGCAAGGTGATTGGCTGAGGACGTCGTGGATAGCATGTTTCTGTGGCAGCAAACATGACTCCAGGATGGTATGTTGCCTCCCTGGTGCTAGGGTCAAGGATGTCATGGAGCGGCTGCAGGACATTCTGAAGGGGGAGGGTGAGCAGCCAGAGGTCGTGGTACTCATTGGTACCAACGACATAGGTAGAAAAAGGGATGAGGTCCTGCAACAAGAATTTAGAGAGCTTGGTAGCAGATTAAAAAGCAGGACCTCTAGGGTTGTAATCTCTGGATTACTCCCTGTGCCATGTGCTAGTGAGTTTAAAAATAGGAGGATAGAGCAGATGAATGCGTGGCTGAGGAGATGGTGCAGGAGGGAGGGCTTTAGTTTCCTGGATCACTGGGTCTGTTTCTGGCAAAGGTGGGACCTGTACAAGTTGGACAAGTTGCACCTGAACCGGAATGGGACAAGCATCCTTGTTGGGAGATTTGTTAGTGCTGTTGGGGGGGGAGGGGGGGGGGGTTTAAACTAACTTGGCAGGGGGCTGGGATATAGAGTGGAGGTCCAGTAGGGGCTAATATAGAACAGAAAGTGAGTCTGCCTGGAAGGCAGAGCAAATATAGACCTGGTAAGGCACAAGGGAAAAATACAAGGTTGGATTGCATCTATTTCAATGCAAGGAGTCTTACTAGTAAGGCAGATGAATTGAGGGCATTGATTAGCACATGGGATTATGATATTATTGCTATCACAGAGACATTGTTGATGGAGGGACAGGACTGGCAGCTCAATATTCCAGTGTATAGAATCTTCAGGTGCGACAGGGGAGGGGATAAAAGAGGAGGTGGCATTGCACTGTTGATCAAGGAGTCAATTACTGCAGTAAGGAGGGATGACATCTTAGAAGGTTCCTCAAATGAGGCCATTTGGGTAGAACTTAAAAACAAAAAGGGGGCAATCACTTGGCTGGGTGTCTACGACAGGCCTCCAAACAGTCAGGAAGAGATAGAGGAACAGATATGTAGGCAAATCTCAGAGAGGTGTAAAAATAATGGGGTAATAATAGTAGAGGATTTCAACTTCCCCAATATTAACTGGGATAGTTTTAGTGCAAAAGGGTTAAAAGGGGCGGAATTCTTAAAATGCATTCAGGAGAGCTTTTTGAGCCAGTATGTAGAAAGTCCTACAAGAGAAGGGGCAGTACTGGACCTAATCCTAGGGAATGAAGCTGGTCAAGTGGTAGAAGTGTCAGTGGGGGAGCATTTCGGGGACAGTGACCAGAACTCTATAAGATTTAAGGTAGTTATGGAAAAGGACAAAGATGGACCGGAAATAAAGGTACTGAATTGGGGAAGGCCGATTTCAATATGATAAAACAGGATCTAGCCAAAGTGGACTGGGAGCAGCTACTTGTAGGAAAGTCTGCATCTCATCAGTGGGAGTCATTCAAAGAGGAAATAGTAAGAGTTCAGAGCCAACATGTACCCATTAAGGTGAAGGGTAGGATTAACAGGCCCAGGAAATCCTGGATGTCAAGGGAGATGGATGATTATTTCAGGGAAAAAAAGAAGGCTTATGGCAGATCCCAAGCGTTGAAAACAGTGGAGGCACTAGAGGAATATAGAAAGTGTAGGGTAACACTTAAAAAAGTAATGAGGAGATTGAAGAGGAGGCATGAAAAAACACTGGCGGGGAAGATAAAAGAAAATCCCAAGGCATTTTATAAGTAAATTAAGGGTAAGAGGATAACCAGGGAAAGAGTAGGGCCCATTAGGGACCAACGTGGCAATCTTTGTGTGGAGCCGGAGGACATAGATGAGGTTTTAAATGACTACTTTTCATCGGTGTTCACAATGGAGAAGGATGATGTAGGTGTAGAGATCAGGGAGGGGGATTGAGATATACTTGAACATATTGGCATTGAAAGGGAGGAAATATTAGCTGTTTTAGCAGGCTTAAAAGTGGATAAATCCTCAGGCCCAGATGAGATGTATCCCAGGCTGTTAAGGGAGGCAAGGGAGGAGATAGCAGGAGCTTTGACACAAATTTTCAAATCCTCTCTGGTCACAGGAGAGGTACCAGAGGACTGGAAGACAGCGAATGTGGTACCATTATTCAAGAAGGGTAGTAGGGATAAACCAGGTAATTACAGGCCGGCAAGTCTAAAATCAGTCATTGGGAAAATTTTGGAAAAAATTCTGAGAGACAGGATTAATCTCCACTTGGAGAGGCAGGGATTAATCAGGGATAGTCAGCGTGGCTTTGTCAGGAGGAGATCGTGTCTAACTAACTTGTTTGAATTTTTTGATGAGGTGACTAGGTGTGTCAATGAGGGTAAAGCAGTAGGTATAGTATACATGGATTTCAGTAAGGCTTTTGATAAGGTCCCACATGGGAGATTGGGATCCAGGGCAATTTGGCAAATTGGATCCAAAATTGGCTTCGTGGCAGGAGGCAGAGGGTGATGGGTGAGGGTTGTTTTTACGAGTGGAAGCCTGTGACCAGTGGTGTACCACAGGGATTGGTGCTGCGACCCTTGCTGTTTGTAGTGTACATTAATGAATTAGATGTGAACGTAGGAGGTATGATCAGTAAGTTCACAGATGACATGAAAATTGGGGGGTTGTAAATAGTGAGGAGGAAATCCTTAGATTACAGGGAGATATAGATGGGCTGGTAAGATGGGCGGAGCAGTGGCAAATGGAATTTAATCCTGAAAAGTGTGAGGTAATTTGAGGAAACATTTTTTCACTCAAAGGATGGTTGGAATCTGGAACGCACTGCCTGAAGAGGTGGTGGAGGCAGGAACCCTCACAACATTTAAGAAGTATTTAGATAAGCATTTGAAACGCCATTGCATACAGGGCTACGGGCCACGTGCAGGAATATAGGGAGGCGGTGGCGTAGTGGTATTGTCACTGCACTAGTTTCCCAGAGACCTAGGGTATCGCTCTGGGTACAAGGGTTCAAATCCCACCACAGCAGAAGGTGGAATTTGAATTCAATTAATAAATCTGGAATTAAAAAGCTAGTTTAATGATGGCCGTGTCGATTGTTGTAAAAACCCATCAGCTTCACGAATGCTGCTGTCCTTCCCTGGTCTGGCCTACATGTGACTCCAAACCCACAGCAATGTGGTTGACTCTTGCATGCCTTTGAAATGGCCTAGCAAGCCACTCAGTTGTATCTAACCGCTACGAAGTCAATCAAAAGGAATGAAACCGGATGGACCGCCTGGCATCGACGTAGGCACCGGAAAAGAATACGGCAAACCCAGCCCTGTTGGCCCTGCAAAGTCTTCCTTGCTAACATCTGGGGGCTTGTGCCTCAGACTAGTCAAGCAACAGCCTGACATAGTCATACTCACGGAATCATACCTTACAGACAATGTCCCAGACACTGCCATCACCATCCCCGGGTATGTCCAGTGCCACCGGAAAGACAGACCCAGCAGAGGTGGTGGCACAGTGGTAGACAGTTGGGAGGGAGTTGCCCTGGGAGTTCTCAACATCGACTCTGGACCCCATGAAGTCTTATGGCATCAGGTCAAACATGGACAAGGAAACCTCCTGCTGATTACCACCTACCGCCATCCCTCAGCTGATGAGTAAGTACTCCTCCATGTTGAACAGCACTTGGAGGAAGCACTGAGGGTGGCAAGGGCACAAAATGTACTCTGGCGGGGGAGGACTTCAATGTCCATCACCAAGAGAGGTTCAGTAGCACCACTACTGACCGGGCTGGCCGAGTCCTAAAGAACATATCTGCCAGACTGGGTATGCAGCAGGTGGTAAGGGAACCAACAAGAGGGGAAAACATACTTGACCTCGTCCTCATGAATCTGCCTGCCGCAGATGCATCTGTCCATGACAGTATTGGTAGGAGTGACCACCGCACAGTCCTTGTGGAGACGAAGTCCCACCTTCACATTGAGGATACCCTCCTTCGTGTTGTGTGGCACTATCACCGTGCTGAATGGGATAGATTTCAGACAGATCTAACAATGCAAAACTGGGCATCCATGAGGCGCTGTGGGCCATCAGCAGCAGCAGAATTGTACTCAACCACAATCTATAACCTCATGGCCCGGCATATCCCCCACTCTACCATTACCATCAAGCCAGGAGACCAACCCTGGTTCAATGAAGAGTGCAGGAGGGCATACCAGGAGCAGCACCAGGCATACCTCAAAATGAGGTGTCAACCTGGTGAAGCTACAACACAGGACAATCTGTGTGCCAAACTGCATAAGCAGCATGCAACAGACAGAGCTAAGCAATCCGATAACCAACGGATCAGATCTAAGCTCTGCAGTCCTGCCACATCCAGCCGTGAATGGTGGTGGACAATTAAACAAATAACTGGAGGAGGTGGCTCCACAAATATCCCCATCCTCAATGATGGGGGAGCCCAGCACATCAGTGCGCAAGATAAGGCTGAAGCATTTGCAACAATCTTCAGCCAGAAGTGCCGAGTTGATGATCCATCTCGGCCTCCTCCTGAACTACCCAGCATCACAGATGCCAGACTTCAGCCAATTCAATTCACTCCGCGTGACATCAAGAAAGGACTGAAGGCACTGGATACTGCAAAAGCTATGGGCCCTGACAATATTCCGGCAATAGTACTGAAGACCTGTGCTCCAGAACTTGCCGCGCCCCTAGCCAAGCTGTTCAAGTACAGCTACAGCACTGGCATCTACCCGGCAATGTGGAAAATTGCCCAGGTATGTCTTGTACACAAAAAACAGGACAAGTCTAACCTGGCTAATTACCGCCCCATCAGCCTACTCTCAATCATCAGTAAAGTGATGGAAGTGTCATCAACAGTGCCATCAAGCAGCACTTGCTTAGCACTAACCTGCTCAGTGACGCTCAGTTTGGGTTCCGCCAGGGCCACTCAGCTCCTGACCTCATTACAGCCTTGGTTCAAACATGGGCAAAAGAGCTGAACTCAAGAGGTGAGGTGAGAGTGACTGCCCTTGACATCAAGGCAGCATTTGACTGAGTATGGCATCAAGGAGCCCTAGCAAAACTGAGGTCAATGGGAATCAGGGAGAAAACCCTACGCTGGTTGGAGTCATACCTAGCGCAAAGGAAGATGGTTGTGGTTGTTGGAGGTCAATTATCTGAGCTTCAGGACACCACTGCAGGAGTTCCTCAGGGTAATGTCCTAGGCCCAACCATCTTCAGCTGCTTCATCAATGACCTTCCTTCAATCATAAGGTCAGAAGTGGGGATGTTCGCGGATGATTGCACAATGTTCAGCACCATTCGTGACTCCTCAGATACTGAAGCAGTCCGTGTAGAAATGCAGCAGGACTTGGACAATATCCAGGCTTGGGCTGATAAGTGGCAAGTAACAGTCGCGCCACACAAGTGCCAGGCAATGATCATCTCCAACAAGAGAGAATCTAACCATCTCCCCTTGACATTCAATGACATTATCATTGCTGAATCCCCCACTATCAACATCCTGGGGGCTACCATTGACCAGAAACTGAACTGGAGTAACCATATAAATACTATGGCTACAAGAGCAGGTCAGAGGCTAGGAATCCTGCGGCGAGTAACTCACCTCCTGACTCCCCAAAGCCTGTCTATCATCTGCAAGGCACAAGTCAGGAGTGTGATGGAATACTCTCCACTTACCTGGATGGGTGCAGCTCCAACAACACTCAAGAAGCTCGACACTATCCAGGACAAAGCAGCCCTCTTGATTGGCACCCCATCTACAAACATTCACTCCCTCCACCACCGACGCACAGTGGCAGCAGTGTGTACCATCTACAAGATGCACTGCAGCAATGCACCAAGGCTCCTTAGACAGCACCTTCCAAACCCGCGACCTCTACCAACTAGAAGGACAAGGGCAGCAAATACATGGGAACACCACCACCTGCAAGTTCCCCTCCAAGTCACACACCATCATGACTTGGAACTATATCGCCATTCCTTCACTGTCGCTGGGTCAAAATCCTGGAACTCCCTTCCTAACAGCACTGTAGGTATACCTACCTCACATGAACTGCAATGGTTCAAGAAGGCAGCTTACCACCACCTTCTCAAGGGCAATTAGGGATGGGCAGTAAATGCCGGCCTGGCCAGCGACGCCCATATCCCATGAATGAATTTTAAAAAAGGATTAGAATTATTGGGTGGTCTATGGCCAGCACAGACACGATGGGCCGAAGGGCCTGTTTCTGTGCTGTATAACTCTATGACTCTATATATGATTCGGTCCCACACCAATGTGGTTGACTTTTAACTGCCCTCTGAAATAGCTTAGTAAGCCACTCAGTTGCATCAAACTGCTGCAAAGAATACCACATGAACTGCAATGGTTCAAAAAGAAGGTATCACCAATGACGGATAGACAATAAATATCCGCTTTGCTGACGATTTAAAATAAAACAAGCAGTGGAATCTGCTGGCCGGATTCAACTTGTTAGAGCAAATTTCTTTCTTAGTTCTCAGTTTTCTCTTTCCCAAAAAGACAACGCCTAACTTTGTGCCAGTAAGGTTGTTTTCCTTGGTGCAATAAGGTTTTGATTTCCGAAACTTGATTTTAAAGGATATATTTACCACAGTGTTACTTTTGGATGGGTTTATTAAACCAAGCATTGGAGTTGG
Organism: Heterodontus francisci; assembly: GCF_036365525.1. Classification (NCBI taxonomy): domain Eukaryota; kingdom Metazoa; phylum Chordata; class Chondrichthyes; order Heterodontiformes; family Heterodontidae; genus Heterodontus; species Heterodontus francisci. The sequence goes on from NC_090375.1 coordinate 54,092,384, forward strand.
AAACACCCATGTATCCCAGTGTTTGTGTTGGGACAGTCCAGTTAGTGCAAGTTTTGGATTTGGAAGGGTCCATGTATCCCAGTGTTAGTATTGGAAGGGTCCAATTGCCACCAACTTACAATTGGAAGATTTCATTTCTCCTGTGCTACATTTGATAGGATGTTGCTTGAGCATCCCTAATACTAGACCAATCATGTGAACTCTTAATATCCCCTCCTCCACACCAAGAAAAAAATGCACCTTTGAAAATTTTCAGAAATTGGCAGGCATTTTTGGAACCCGATCAAAAATGGAAAAGGACTATTTGTCCCAAGAGGATTTTTCCTTTTTTTAAAATAGTTTTTTGACCATGTGATGTCTCACAACGCTTCTTCCAGAGATCTGCAGAATCCCAGTTCTGCAGATTTTATATACGTAGTTGCAAATCTTTATTTATTTGTTCTCGGGATATGGGTGAAGCGAGCAGCGCTGAATTGGCTGCTTGTCCCTAGTTGCCCTGAGAAGATGGTAGTAGTCCTTTTTTGAACTACCATAACTTTTGCTTCACAGCCATTGATTGTACAATTTAGTGGCATGTTTGACCACTTCAGAGGGCATTAAGGCGGTAGCACAAAATGGGTGATTACAAATCTGCTGCTATTTTATACTGTGCACAGGTTTCTTTTCCATCAATAGAAAATAAATCCGGGCAAAGTGTAAAATAGGTTATCCCCACACCATCGTCCATTTACTGCCAAAGGCCAATTTTATTCCCTTAGAATCAACCACTAAGTGTGGACTGGAGTCACATGTAGGCCAGATTCTTGTGAACAACCTACCTTTAGTTTGAGTAATTTCTTTAGCACCATTTCGCTTGAATAAACACCATCCTCTATGCTGATCTCTGGTGATTCTACGATCTCTGCATGCCCCTCCTCTTTGCACACTGAGGCAAAATATTTCTTTAGTATCTTTGCCTCTCCTTATTCTTCACTACAAGCACTACAAGCTTGCTTTCATCATCTATTCATGAGTCTGGCCCATGTTGTCTATGCTTTTGTTGCTATGCAGAGCTTTTTATTTCTGTTCAAGTTTTTATAAATCATTTTTCCCTTAATCTTTCCAATCTACCTTTCTACATATTATGCATATTCCGTATATTTGCTCTGGGCTTCCCTCTAGATAGAGTAGGGAATAGTAAGTAGGTGGGGACAGAGTAGGGGAGGAAGTAATAAAGTCTAAATCAGGGTAAATGTGCATGTATGTGAAGCACGGAGTACAGATAATAAGATTGGTGAGTTCCAGGCGCAGGTTGAGATATGGGAATATAATGTTGTGGCTATAACAGAGATCTGGCTCAAAGAAGGGTGTTAAATATTCCTAGATAGAAGGTATTCAGGAAAGATAGGAAAGGAGGGAAAGGGGAAGGAGTGGCTTTGATTAAGGAAAGCATCACAGTGCTTGAGAAAAGGATATCCCAGAGGGGCCAAGGACAGAATCTATTTGGCTAAGGAACAAAAAAGGTGCAATTACATTGCTTGGTGTAGTCTATAGGCCACCAACTAGTGGAAAGGATGTAGATGAACAAATTTGCAATGAAATTACAGAGAGGTGCAAGAATGATAGGGTAGTCATAATGGGGGACTTTAATTGTCCAGCTGGAGTATTGCGCTCAGTTCTGGGTGCTGCATTTAAGGAAAGATGTGAAGGTTTTGGAGAAAGTGCAGAAAAAATTCATGAGAATGGATCCAGGGATGAGGAACTTCATTTACGAAGATAGATTGGAGAAGTCGGGACTGTTTTCCTTGGAGAAGAGAAGGCTGACAGGAGATTTGATAGATATTCAAAATCATGAAGGGTCTGGACAGAGTGGATCGGGAAAACCTGTTCCCACTGGTGAAAGGGTTGAGAACGAGAGGGCACAGATTTAAAGTAATTGGCAAAAGAAGAAAAAGCGACCTGAGGAAATTTGATAAAGGTATTCAAAATCATGAGGGGTCTGGACAGAGTAGATAGGAAGAAACTGTTTCAACTCGTGAAAGGATCAAGAATGAGAGGGCACAGATTTAAGGTAATTGGCAAAAGAAGAAATGAGGAAAAACTTTCACTCAGCGAGTGGTTCGGGTCTGGAATGCACTGCCTGAGAGTGTGGTGGAGGCAGGTTCAATCGAGGCCTTCAAAAGGGAATTAAATAGTTACCTGAAAAGGAAGAAAGTAGAGGGTTATGTGGAGAAGGTGAGGGAATGGCATTAAGCGAATTGCTCACTGGGAGAGCTGGTGCAGACACGTTGGGCCAAATGGCCTCTTTCTGTGATGTAACAATTCTGTGATTCTATGAAATTATTTTCCCTGTAAATGCGAAATATTTCTTATAAGTTTCCAATTTCATCCATGGAAACCTGGACTTTAACCATTTATTCCTTACTGAAATATATTTTATTTGTACCCACTCCATTTCCAGTTTAAATATTTTTCATTGCTAATCTATGATTCTACTGGCCAATTCTTTGCACTCAAGTGAGGCAGGATATGTATGCAGGACATACTAACTTTGTAATGTTGGCACAAATCTCCTGTGGTCATGATATATCAGAGGCTGTGCTATTTTCTGAGGAGAGGGACACTGTCCCGAGTAGGACACAATGGCCCTAAAATCACACTGGTCATGATCCAGCAGATGTTCCAGGAATATACCCATTGCTGCCCGACAGTGTTGAATCTTCCGGAGTGCACAGGATAATGGGACGGTACCTCATATGCCATTCAGTCCACTTCATAGAGCAAATGATTTAATCAGTGCATTATGTTTGGAGTTCGCTGGCCTGGACTATCCAGTGGGGCCAACCTGCATTGTCCTCAAGATCACTATGCCTCATTTCAACTCATATACAGGCCATTAAACTTAGAAAAGGTCCCTCTGAGGTCTGGGAAGAGGAAACCTGCAGCATTAGGGAGTTCTTGCCTCTGTCGTTTGTAATGCATGGACAGAGATTGCACCCCAGTCAACACCTTTCAGAAATTCCAAGCAAAGGTCCCAACACATATTTAGGAGTTTCCTGCTGCGCTTTCACTGGAATTATGATGGGATGTGCTGAAAAGTCTCCAATAATTTTGTAGTCATCACAGGCATGTGTCCCCTTAAGTCTACAAAGTAAACAGTGGGTGACTAGTTTAAAGATCAACTGCTTTTCAGGCTGGAGATCAGAAACCTGGCTTCGATTGGTCCCCAGTTCAACAACGCCTCTATTTTAAAATTCTCATCTTTGTTTTCAAATCCCTCCATTGCCATGCTCCTCCCTATCTCTGTGACCTCCTCCATCCTTACAACCCGCTGAGATATCTGCATTCCTCCAATTCTGGCCTATTGCATAACCCCAATTTTACTCCTTCCACCATTGGCAACTGTGCCTTCAGCTGCCTCGGCCTGAGCTCTGGAATTCCTTCCCTTCACTCCTTCACCTCGCTACCTCATTTTTCCATCTTGTCATGCAGACCCCCACCTGCCAGGAATGAGGCATATTAATTTTGTCAGACAAACATTGATTTTAAACTGTTGCTGGAGCGAGGAAATGACTTGTTAAACAGATCAGCCATGGCTGGAAAAAATATTTACGTACTAACAGACAGTGCTTGTGGAGACAAAGGACAATTCCCTGACACATACAACCCGCAATGGACTTTGATCACCAGACATTGATGGTGAGGAAGCTCACATTCCAGGATGACTGCTAAGATGGCCGAATCCACAAACAGACATGGTCAAACCAGCTAGTCCCATGACTAACCTGCTAGGCAACTTGAGTTTTTTGGAATTGTACAGACAGCTTGAGAGAGAGAGACTGTTCACTCCTGGACTGAAAAAACCTCTCCTGGCTGACTCTCCACAGCCTTTCCTGTCTGCTTCCTACGGAACTCAAAATCCACTGAAGACATGAACCTCAAGAGAGAAAAATCTACTACATCGAACAAGGTTTAAGTAGAATACTAGGCCCCAATGAAGAGCAAGGTCTACCTACAATCAAGGACTCGACAGCGAGCTCGAAAGACAGTAACCAAAATCATCTTCAGATATTGCCTCAAACTTTTTCCACTTTGTTTCTTCTGCTGTTTTCTGGCCCTATCTGCATGTGTGTATTGCGTATGCAAGCTGCCGTGGGCACGTGGCATACCTGTAGGCGTTAACCGAATTAGAGTTTAAGTTTAATAAAGTTCAACCTTTCTTCTTTAAACCTAAGAAAACCTGTCTGGCTTGTTTCTATGCCTTACAATTGGAAAGCAGCGAACAAGGATTCACTAAGGGGGAGCTAAAGAAATGGTGTGTTTAAAATAAAACACAGTTAGGGTAAGACCAGACGAAGGCTGAGAGGGAACCCTAGACACCTTTCTCACCTGGTCATAACATTCTTAATATACCCCTTAAAACCTACCTCTTGACCAAGATTTTGGTTATCTGTCCTAATATTTCCTTTTGTGGCATGGTATCAAATTTTATTTGATAATGCTCCTTTGAAGCCCCTTGGCATGTTTCACTATATTAAGTGTGCTATATGAATACAAGTTACGAGACCAGCGGGGGGGCCGAGGCCTTGCTGGGCCTTTGGCATGCGCTCATCGTCGCCCCAGTCTGGGCACTGCAGCTCCAGCTCCGATGCGACCCCGTAGCGGCTCCGGCATTAAATGAGCAGCAGGAGTTTGAACACTCTGCGGCATCCCCTGGCGAGCAGGCCAGCCCACAGCCTGCACGGCCTCCTTGATGTCGGTGTTGAAAATCAAGGAAAATCCTTGATCGGATCCTGGGAGAAGAAGCTCCACATCGCGGCCGGCCGTAGCAATGACCCCCCCACCCCCTCTCCCCTCGCACCACCTTCCCCCCTCGCACCCCCTTCCCCCCTACACCTCCTCCCCCCTTCCCTCTTCCTCCATGAAATCGCACAGTTTACTTGTTAGGACCCCTGCTCAGGGATAGGAGCGAACAACCCCACTGCCTTGTGGGTGTCTCGGGAGAGACCAAGGCTATGGGAGTAAACCCTAACAGAAAATCCGGAAAGGAACCCCTAAGGTGGTCATGTGTCCCCTTTGGCATGTTTCCGGCAGTTCCTGCAGCCATACTGGTGCCAACCCTCATGCTCTGCACTCCTTTGGACCCCACTAGGAAGGCCGAGAGGGAGGTTTTGATGCTTGGGCAACTCACAACCTCCATACATTCCGCCCAGGCATGTGCCATGGAAAAGTCACACCATAGTCGCCTCACAGCGACCAAAGCAACACGGAAGGCAGCAGTTTCGGGTTATAAGTCCAGCTCAATTGGCATAGAGATTGGGTGCCACGGGTTGCCTTTGTTGGTAGGAGAGGTTATTGCATCTCACCGGACAGCTAACGCCTGCCTCAAACCGGGCAGCCCCCGGTCAATAAGGTTCTGTCCCGTCACAGTCCACCTGCTTCAATCGGGGCTTGGAGCTCAGTGTCATTGCACGACAAGTGGACTGTAACACCGCATCAAACAGCACGACAAAAAAAGGAAAGAAGGTACCAGCCCTTCGTTTTGCAAGCTGGAATGTCAGAACTATGTGTCCTGGCCTGTCAAAGAACAAAGAACAGTACAGCACAGGAACAGGCCATTCGGCCCTCCAAACCTGCGCCGATCTTGATGTCTGCCGAAACTAACACCTTCTGCACTTCCGGGGCCCATATCCCTCTATTCCCTTCCTATTCATATATTTGTCAAGATGTCTCTTAAACGTCGCTATCGTATCTGCTTCCACCACCTCCCCTGGCAGCAAGTTCCAGGCACTCACCACCCTCTGTGTAAAAAAACTTGCCTCGCATATCCCCTCTAAACTTTGCCCCTCGCACCTTAAACCTATGTCCCCGAGTAACTGACTCTTCCACCCTGGGAAAAAGCTTCTGACTATCCACTCTGTCCATGCCGCTCATAACTTTGTAAACCTCTATCATGTTGCCCCTCCACCTCCGTCGTTCCAGTGAAAACAATCTGAGTATTTCCAACCTCTCCTCATAGCTAATGCCCTCCAGACCAGGCAACATCCTGGTAAACATCCTCTGTACCCTCTCCAAAGCCTCCACGTCCTTCTGGTAGTGTGGCGACCAGAATTGCACGCAATATTCTAAGTGTGGCCTAACTAAGGTTCTGTACAGCTGCAACATAACTTGCCAATGTTTATACTCTATGCCCCGACCGATGAAGGCAAGCACGCCGACTTGGAACTATGTCACCATTCCTTCACTGTTGCTGGGTCAAAATCCTGGAACTCCCTTCCTAACAGCACTGTGGGTGTATCCACTCCACATGGACTGCAGCGGTTCAAGAAGGCAGCTCACCACCACCTTCTCAAAGGCAATTAGGGATGGGCAATAAATGCTGGCCTAGCCAGCGACACCTACATTCCATGAATGAATTAAAGAAAAATGACCAGTTGGTCTGATCACGTCTGTTTGTGGATTCGGCCATCCCAGCAGTTATCCTGCAATTTGAGCTCCCTCACCTTCAATGTCTGGTGCTCAAACTCCATTGTGGGTTAAATTGGAAAAGGGAAGTAACCCCTTTGTCTCTACAAATACTGTCTGTTAATATGCAAATGTCTTTCCAGCCAAGGGCCTGGTGATTTTTTTTAAACAAGTCCTTTCTTCACTTCAGCAACAGTTTTCAAATCAATGTTCATATGACAAAATTAATATGCCTCATTCTGGGCAGGTGGGGGTCCAGCATGACAAGAAGTGTAGTGAGAAAATCACAGATATTGCCACCTTTGGGCTAGCGATCTTCAAAGCTAACTTGCAATACAATTGATGCATAGGCAGTAGCTGCTTACTTAAGTTTACAGAATTCCATCAATTTATACAAGAGATCGCAAATATTCAGAGAAAAGTAACATTTTAAAGTATATTCTGCCACCTTTGATTAAAAATGTAATCAAACATTTGTAATCTAGTTTCACAAGTAGAGTTGAGACTTAGAGGGTTGGATTTTGCAGTAAGAGAATAGTGAGGCTAACAACACATCGTTATAATGGGACAAATTGGACAGTATCTCCTGATGCCTGCATGTGTGCAGTTAAGTGTGGAAATGAGCAGGGCTGTTTGCTAGTGCTGTAAGCATTAGGTGGGGTCGGAGTAAGAGGGAATGCAATAAGGTCTAAATTAGGTTTACAGTGCAAGTATGTTCTCTTTCTTTTGGGCCTCCTTATCTCGAGAGACAATGGATACGCGCCTGGAGGTGGTCAGTGGTTTGTGAAGCAGCGCCTGGAGTGGCTATAAAGGCCAATTCTGGAGTGACAGGCTCTTCCACAGGTGCTGCAGAGAAATTTGTTTGTTGGGGCTGTTGCACAGTTGGCTCTCCCCTTGCGCCTCTGTCTTTTTTCCTGCCAACTACTAAGTCTCTTCGACTCGCCACAATTTAGCCCTGTCTTTATGGCTGCCCGCCAGCTCTGGCGAATGCTGGCAACTGACTCCCACGACTTGTGATCAATGTCACACGATTTCATGTCGCGTTTGCAGACGTCTTTATAACGGAGACATGGACGGCCGGTGGGTCTGATACCAGTGGCGAGCTCGCTGTACAATGTGTCTTTGGGGATCCTGCCATCTTCCATGCGGCTCACATGGCCAAGCCATCTCAAGCGCCGCTGACTCAGTAGTGTGTATAAGCTGGGGATGTTGGCCGCTTCAAGGACTTCTGTGTTGGAGATATAGTCCTGCCACCTGATGCCAAGTATTCTCCGAAGACAGCGAAGATGGAATGAATTGAGACGTCGCTCTTGGCTGGCATACGTTGTCCAGGCCTCGCTGCCGTAGAGCAAGGTACTGAGGACACAGGCCTGATACACTCGGACTTTTGTGTTCCGTGTCAGTGCGCCATTTTCCCACACTCTCTTGGCCAGTCTGAACATAGCAGTGGAAGCCTTACCCATGCGCTTGTTGATTTCTGCATCTAGAGACAGGTTACTGGTGATAGTTGAGCCTAGGTAGGTGAACTCTTGAACCACTTCCAGAGCGTGGTCGCCAATATTGATGGATGGAGCATTTCTGACATCCTGCCCCATGATGTTCGTTTTCTTGAGGCTGATGGTTAGGCCAAATTCATTGCAGGCAGACGCAAACCTGTCGATGAGACTCTGCAGACATTCTTCAGTGTGAGATGTTAAAGCAGCATCGTCAGCAAAGAGGAGTTCTCTGATGAGGACTTTCCGTACTTTGGACTTCGCTCTTAGACGGGCAAGGTTGAACAACCTGCCCCCTGATCTTGTGTGGAGGAAAATTCCTTCTTCAGAGGATTTGAACGCATGTGAAAGCAGCAGGGAGAAGAAAATCCCAAAAAGTGTGGGTGCGAGAACACAGCCCTGTTTCACACCACTCAGGATAGGAAAGGGCTCTGATGAGGAGCCACCATGTTGAATTGTGCCTTTCATATTATCATGGAATGAGGTGATGATACTTAGTAGCTTTGGTGGACATCCGATCTTTTCTAGTAGTCTGAAGAGACCACGTCTGCTGACGAGGTCAAAGGCTTTGGTGAGATCAATGAAAGCAATGTAGAGGGGCATCTGTTGTTCACGGCATTTCTCCTGTATCTGACGAAGGGAGAACAGCATGTCAATAGTCGATCTCTCTGCACGAAAGCCACACTGTGCCTCAGGGTAGACGCGCTCGGCCAGCTTCTGGAGCCTGTTCAGAGCGACTTGAGCAAAGACTTTCCCCACTATGCTGAGCAGGGAGATTCCACGGTAGTTGTTGCAGTCACCGCGGTCACCTTTGTTTTTATAGAGGGTGATGATGTTGGCATCGCGCATGTCCTGGGGTACTGCTCCCTCGTCCCAGCACAGGCATAGCAGTTCATGTAGTGCTGAGAGTATAGCAGGCTTGGCACTCTTGATTATTTCAGGGGTAATGCTGTCCTTCCCAGGGGCTTTTCCGCTGGCTAGGGAATCAATGGCATCACTGAGTTCCGATTTGGTTGGCTGTATGTCCAGCTCATCCATGACTGGTAGAGGCTGGGCTGCATTGAGGGCAGTCTCAGTGACAGCATTCTCCCTGGAGTACAGTTCTAGGTAGTGCTCAACCCAGCGGTCCATCTGTTTGCGTTGGTCAGTGATTATGTCCCCCGATTTAGATTTGAGGGGGGTGATCTTCTTGATGGTTGGCCCAAGAGCTCTCTTCATGCCATCATACATTCCTCTGATGTTTCCGGTGTCTGAGGCCAGCTGAATATGACTGCATAGGTGTTGCCAGTAGTCGTTTGCGCAACGCCTAGCTGTTCTTTGTGCAGTACTTCTGGCTGCTTTAAGTGCTGCGGATGTTAAATCGCTGGGGGCTTTCTTGTAGTTCAAAAGTGCAATGCGCTTAGCGGCTATGACAGGTTCCAGCTCTTTATTATGAGATTGAAACCAGTCTGCATTTCTCTTCGCATTTTTGCCGTAGGTGGTCAAAGCTGACTCATAGATGGCGTCTCTGATGTGGGCCCACTTGGTCTCAGCATCCCCTGTGGGAGTGTTTTGAAGGGCTGTTACAAGTGAATTTAGAAATTTTTGTAACAGCTGTGGGTGAGAAATTCTGCTCGTGTTGATGCGCGGGTGGCCCTTCTGCTTGGAATGATGCAACTTCTTTGGTCTGAGTCTAACCTTGCTGCACACCAGGGAGTGGTCGGTGTCGCAGTCCGCACTGTGGAAGCTGCGTGTGATTTGAACACTGTTTAAGGCGGCTCGCCTTGTGACAATGAGGTCTAGCTGGTGCCAACGACGTGATCTTGGGTGCCTCCATGAAACCTGGTGACAGGGTTTAGTGTGAAAGAACGAGTTGGTGATGCAGAGGTTATGATAGGTACACAACTCAAGCAGTCTCTGCCCGTTCTCATTCATCCTTCCAACGCCATAGCGCCCAAGGCAGGAGGGCCATGAGTCATGGTCGGCCCCAACCCTGGCATTAAAGTCCCCCAGCAGGAATAGGTGTTCGGTGTTGGGGATGCTGCTAATGATGTTATGGAGTTGTTCATAGAACTGGTCTTTAGCTTCAGGTGCGGAACAGAGTGTTGGAGCATAGATGCTGAGTAGGTGTACTGGACCAGAGGTGGTGAGCAGTCGGATGGACAGTATGCGTTCCGAGCCATTTGAGGGAGGCTCTATCATGCTGAGCAAGGAGTTTCTGATGGCGAAGCCCACTCCATGCTGTCTTGGTTCTTCAGGATCCCTGCCCTGCCAGAAGGTGTAGTCTTGCTCTGCTAGAGAGCCACTCGCGGGGAGGCGAGTCTCCTGAAGTGCTGCAATGTCCACATTGAGTCTACTGAGCTCGTTGTTAATGATGGCGGTCTTCCGAGAATCGTTGATTTGTGTAAGGTCTTCCGACAGGCCAGGACACATAGTTCTGACGTTCCAGCTTGCAAAGCGAAGGGCTGGTACCTTCTTTCCTTTTTTCATGTTGTTTGGTGCGGTGTATCAGTCCACCTTTCGGGCAATGACCCTGAGCTCCAAGCACCCATTGAAGCAGGCAGACTGTGGCGGGACAGAACCTTATTGACCGGGGGCTGCCCGGTTTGAGGCGGGCGGTAGCTGTCCAGTGAGGTGCAATGACCTCTCCCACCGACAAAGGCAACCCGTGGCGCCCAGTTTCTACGCCAATTTATCTGGACTTATAACCCGTAACTGCTGCCTTCCGTGTTGTTTCAGTCGCTGTGAGGCAACTATGGAGTGACCTCTCCATGGCGCATGCCTGGGCAAATTTATGGAGGTTGAGAGTTGCCCAGTCGTCAAAACCCCCCTCTCGGCCTTTCTGGTGGGGTCCAAAGGAGTGCAGGACACGACGTTTGGCACCAGTATGGCTGCAGGAACTGCCGGAAACATGCCAAAGGTGACACATGACCGCCTACGGGGTTCCGCTCCGGATTTTCTGTTAGGGTTTACTCCCTTAGCCTTGGTCTCTCCCGAGACGCCCACAAGGCAGTGGGGTTGTTGGGGCCCCTACACAGGTGTAGGATGGTGCCGGTGGGAGGAGGGGATGCAAGGGGGAGGGGTAGAGGGAGGGGGTGGGGGGGGTGCAGGGGAAGGGGGTGCGGGGTGAAGATGGTGCGAGGGGGGGGCGGGCTGGGACGGGGTTGTGAGGGGGTGAGCTGAGAGGGTGGAGCAGGGAAGGGGACGGGGGTGGGGGGGGGGGTGGAAGGGGGGTAAAGGGGGGGGGGGAGGGGGGGTGGAATCTGGTGCAGGTAATAAGCCATTTCCTCAGTGCCCACCATCGACGTCCGGAAAGCTCATCCACGTCCTTCGGGAGGTGAAGCATCATTTGGCAGACTTAGAGGTGATTACATTTGCTAAGGGTTTTTTTTTGTAGTGGTTTAAATAAAGGCATGCAGCATTGCCGACAGTGCGCTGCAGATGCTCTCCGAGCCATCTCCCGCGGGCGCTTTGAAGTTGCGGCCGGGGGGGCCGTTCGTGGATGTTTTGGGTGTTCGGGGCACCTTTTCACAGGACTTCTCTCGGGTCCCGCAGCTCCTTCTTCACCTCAATGGACTTACCGCATGCCGTGGCTGCAGACACTCTGGACTGTGAAGACAGCAGGATCGGAGATTAAAGTATCGGCAGCTGTGCTCGTCAGTTTCATCCGGATCAATTTCATTGAGAAAACAAAGAGCAGGTGTGGCTGGGGGAGGGCAGTGGGCCCAGGTAACATACACTAAACTAACTGTTAACTTTTAGATAGGGCTAAAATGAACTGATTTAAAGAGCCAGGGGAATTTAAACAGTTTAAGAGGGCAGATTGGGGGAGAAAACGTTAGGGATGGGAGCAGATGGCCATGGATAGAGTTGAACAGCAAGGGAGCTTCCTAGGGAGCTTCCAGCCCAGGAGCCATCTTGAAAAGGAGGGATGATATGCTAAAAGTATGTTAATGCACAATATGTGGTAAATAAGGTTGGTGAGCTGTCGGTGCAAATAGCCACATGGGAATATGATGTTGTGATAACGGAGACCTGGCTCAAAAATGGGCAGGACTGGGTGCTAAATATTGCTGAATACCAGATATGCAGGAAAGATAAAGAAGGAAAGGAAGGAAAGAAAGGTGGAGGGGTGGCAGTACTGTTCAGAAGAATATTACAGTACTGGAAAGAGAGGATGTCCTAGAGGGCTCAAGGACAGAATATATTTGGTTCGAGCTAACAAACAATTGAGTTACCATTACACTACTGTGTGTATTCTATAGGCCACCAACTAATGGCAAAGATATAGGGGAACAAATTTGCAGGGAAATTACAGAGATGCAAAAAGTAGTGATAATGGGGGACAAAAACAAGAAATGCTGGAATCACTCAGCAGGTCTGGCAGCATCTGTGGAAAGAGAAGCAGAGTTAACGTTTCGGGTCAGTGACCCTTCTTCGGAACTGACAAATATTAGAAAAGTCACAGATTATAAACAAGTGAGGTGGGGGTGGGGCAAGAGATAACAAAGGAGAAGGTGCAGATTGGACCAGGCCACATAGCTGACCAAAAGGTCACGGAGAAAAGGCAAACAATATGTTAATGGTGTGTTGAAAGACAAAGCATTAGTACAGATTAGGTGTGAATACACTAAATATTGAACAGCAGCAAGTGCAAATCTGAAGAAAAACAACCTGAAAAAAACAGTGGGTAAGCAAACTGAACAAACTAAGATGAAATGAAATAAATGCAAAAAAAGATTGTAAAAAATGTAAAAAGGAATGTAAAAAAAAGGAAGAAAAAATAACTAAAAATGAAAGTAAAATGGGGGGCTGTCATGCTCTGAAATTATTGAACTCAATATTCAGTCCGGCAGGCTGTAGTGTGCCTAATCGGTAGATGAGATGCTGTTCCTCGAGTTTGCGTTGATGTTCACTGGAACACTGCAGCAATCCCAGGACAGAGATGTGAGCATGAGAGCAGGGGGGAGTGTTGAAATGGCAAGCAACCGGAAGCTCAGGGTCCTGCTTGCGGACTGAGCGGAGATGTTCCGCAAAGCGGTCACCCAGTCTGCGCTTGGTCTCCCCAATGTAGAGGAGACCACACTGTGAGCAGCAAATACAGTATACTACATTGAAAGAAGTACAAGTAAATCGCTGCTTCACCTGAAAGGAGTGTTTGGGGCCTGGGATAGTGAGGAGAGAGGAGGTAAATGGGCAGGACGGGGACGAGGTGGTGGGGGTAATGGAGGAGTGGACCAGGGTGTCGCGGAGGGAACGATCCCTTCAGAATGCTGACAGGGGAAGGGAGGGGAAGATGCGACTGGTAGTGGCATCACGCTGGAGGTGGCGAAAATGGCGGAGGATGATCCTTTGGATATGGAGGCTGGTGGGATGAAAAGTGAGGACAAGGGGAACCCTGTCACAGTTCTGGGAGGGAGGGGAAGGGGTGAGGGTAGAGGTCCACCAAAGCTACTAAGTATCGTCATTCCATGACAATATGAAAGGCACAATTCAGCATAGCGACGCCTCATCAGATCCTTTTCCTATCCTGAGTGACGTGAAACAGGGCTGTGTGCTCGCACCTACACTGTTTGGGATCTCCTTCTCACTACTGCTCTCACATGCATTCAGGTCTTCAGAAGAAGGAATTTTCCTTCACACAAGATCAGATGGCAGGGTGTTCAACCTTGCCCGTCTTAGAGTGAAGATCAAAGTACGGAAAGTCCTCATCAAGGAACTCCTCTTTGCTGACGATGCTGCATTAACATCCCACACAGAAGAGTGTTTGCAGAGACTCATCGACAGGATTGCGGCTGCCCGCAACGAATTTGGCCTAACCATCAAACTCAAGAAAACGAACATCATGGAACAGGACATCAGGAATGCTCCATCCATCAATATCAGCTACCACGCTCTAGAAGTGGTTCAAGAGTTCACCTACCTAGGCTCAACTATCACCAGTAACCTGTCTCTCGATGCAGAAATCAACAAGCGCATGGGAAAGGCTTCCTCTACTATATCCAGACTGGCCAAGAGGGTGTGGGAAAATGGTGCACTGACACGGAACACAAAAGTCTGAGTGTCCTCAGTATCTTGCTCTACAGCAGCGAGGCCTGGACAATGTATGTCAGCCAAGAGCGACGTCTCAATTCATTCCATCTTCGCTACCTCCCGAGAATCCTTGGCATCAGGTGGCAGGACCGCATCTCCAACACAGAAGTCCTCGAGGCGGCCAACATCCCCAGCATATTCACCCTACTGAGCCAGCGGCACTTGAGATGGCTTGGCTGCATGGAAGATGGCAGGATCCCCAAGGACACATTGTACAGCGAGCTCGTCACTGATATCAAACCACCGGCCGTCCACGTCTCCACTTTAAAGACGTCTGCAAACAAGACATGAAGTCCTGTGACATTGATCACAAGTCGTGGGAGTCAGTTGCCAGCGATAGCCAGAACTGGCGGGCAACCATAAAGGCGGGGCTAAAGTGTGGCGAGTTGAAGAGTTGGCAGGAAAAAAAACAGAAGCGCAAGGAGAGAGCCAACTGTGAAACATCCCCGACAACCAATTTTATCTGCAGCACCTGTGGAAGAGCCTGTCACTCCAGAATTAGCCGTTTCAGCCACTCCAGGCGCTGCTTCACAAACCACTGACCACCTCTAGGCGCTTACCCATTGTCTCTCAAGACAAAGAACAAAGAAAATTACAGCACAGGAACAGGCCCTTCGGCCCTCCAAGCCTACGCCGATCCAGATCCTCTATCTAAACATGACGCCCATTTTCTAAGGGTCTGTATCTCTTTACTTCCTGCCCATTCATGTATCTGTCTAGACACATCTTAAAAGACGCTATTGTGCCCGCGTCAACCACCTCCACTGGCAACGCGTTCCAGGCACCCACCACCCTCTGCGTAAAGAACTTTCCACGCATATCCCCCCTAAACCTTTCCCCTTTCACTTTGAACTCGTGACCCCTAGTAATTGAATCCCCCACTCTGGGAAAAAGCTTCTTGCTATCCAACCTGTCTCTCCCTCTCATGATTTTGTACACCTCAATCAGGTCCCCCCTCAACCTCCGTCTTTCTAATGAAAATAATCCTAATCTACTCAACCTCTCTTCATAGCTAGCGCCCTCCATACCAGGCAACATCCTGGCGAACCTCCTCTGCACCCTCTCCAAAGCATCCACATCCTTTTGGTAATGTGGCGACCAGAACTGCACGCAGTATTCCAAATGTGGCCGAACCAAAGTCTTATACAACTGTAACATGACCTGCCAACTCTTGTACTCAATACCCCGTCCGATGAAGGAAAGCATGCCGTATGTCTTCTTGACCACTCTATTGACCTGCGTTGCCACCTTCAGGGAACAATGGACCTGAGCACCCAAATCTCTCTGTACATCAATTTTCTCCAGGTCTTTTCCATTTACTGTATAGTTCTCTCTTGAATTGGATCTTCCAAAATGCATCACCTCGCCTTTGCCCTGATTGAACTCCATCTGCCATTTCTCTGCCCAACTCTCCAGTCTATCTATATTCTGCTGTATTCTCTGAGAGTCCCCTTCACTATCTGCTACTCCACCAATATTAGTGTCGTCTGCAAACTTGCTAATCAGACCACCTATACTTTACTCTAAATCATTTATGTATATCACAAACAACAGTGGTCCCAGCACGGATCCCTGTGGAACACCACTGGTCACACGTCTCCATTTTGAGAAACTCCCTTCCACTGCTACTCTCTGTCTCCTGTTGCCCAGCCAGTTCTTTATCCTTCTAGCTAGTACACCTTGGACCCCATGCGCCTTCACCTTCTCCATCAGCCTACCATGGGGAACCTTATCAAACGCCTTACTGAAGTCCATGTATATGACATCTACAGCCCTTCCCTCATCAATCAACTTTGTCACTTCCTCAAAGAATTCTATTAAGTTGATAAGACATGACCTTCCCTGCACAAAACCATGTTGCCTATCACTGATAAGCCCCTTTTCTTCCAAATGGGAATAGATCCTATCCCTCAGTAACTTCTCCAGCAGCTTCCCTACCACTAACATCAGGCTCACCGGTCTATAATTACCTGGATTATCCCTGCTACCCTTCTTAAACAAGGGGACAACATTAGCAATTCTCCAGTCCTCCGGGACCTCACCCGTGTTTAAGGATGCTGCAAAGATATCTGTTAAAGCCCCAGCTATTTCCTCTCTCACTTCCCACAGTATCCTGGGATAGATCCCATCCGGACCTGGGGACTTGTCCACCTTAATGCCTTTTAGAATACCCAACACTTCCTCCCTCCTTATGCCGACTTGACCTAGAGTAATCAAACATCTGTTCCTAACCTCAACAACCTTCATGTCCCTCTCCTCGGTGAATACTGATGCAAAGTACTCGTTTAGAATCTCACCCATTTTCTCTGACTCCACACATAACTTTCCTCCTTTGTCCTTGAGTGGGCCAATCCTTTCTCTAGTTACCCTTTTGCTCCTTATATATGAATAAAAGGCTTTAGGATTTTCCTTAACCCTGTTTGCTAAAGATATTTCATGACCCCTTTTAGCCCTCTTAATTCCTCGTTTCAGATTGGTCCTACATTCCCAATATTCTTTCAAAGCTTCGTCTTTCTTCAGCCGCCTAGACCTTATGTATGCTTCCTTTTTCCTCTTAGCTAGTCTCACAATTTCACCTGTCATCCATGGTTCCCTAATCTTGCCATTTCTATCCCTCATTTTCACAGGCACATGTCTCTCCTGCACGCTAATCAACCTCTCTTTAAAAGCCTCCCACATATCACATGTGGATTTACCTTCAAACAGCTGCTCCCAATCTACATTCCCCAGCTCCTGCTGAATTTTGGTATAGTTGGCCTTCCCCCAATTTAGCACTCTTCCTTTAGGACCACTCTCGTCTTTGTCCCTGAGTATTTTAAAGCTTACGGAATTGTGATCACAATTCCCAAAGTAGTCCCCTACTGAAATTTCAACCACCTGGCCGGGCTCATTCCCCAACACCAGGTCCAGTATGGCCCCTTCCCGAGTTGGACTATTTACATACTGCTCTAGAAAACCCTCCTGGATGCTCCTGACAAATTCTGCTCCATCTAGACCTCTAACACTAAGTGAATCCCAGTCAATGTTGGGAAAATTAAAATCTCCTATCACCACCACCCTGTTGCTCCTGTATCTTTCCATAATCTGTTTACATATTTGTACCTCTATCTCACGCTCGCTGTTGGGAGGCCTGTAGTACAGCCCCAACATTGTTACCGCACCCTTCCTATTTCTGAGTTCTGCCCATATTGCCTCACTGCTCGAGTCCTCCATAGTGCCCTCCTTCAGCACAGCTGTGATATCCTCTTTGACCAGTAATGCAACTCCTCCACCCCTTTTACCTCCCTCTCTATCCCGCCTGAAGCATCGATATCCTGGGATATTTAGTTGCCAATCATGCTCTTCCCTCAACCAAGTCTCAGTAATAGCAATAACATCATACTCCCAGGTACTAATCCAAGCCCTAAGTTCATCTGCCTTACCTACTACACTTCTTGCATTAAAACAAATGCACCTCAGACCACCACTCCCTTTGCGTTCATCATCTGCTCCCTGCCTACTCTTCCCCTTAGTCACACTGACTTCATTATCTAGTTCCTTACAGGCTTTCGTTACTACCTCCTTACTGTCCACTGACCTCCTCATTTGGTTCCCATCCCCCTGCCACATTAGTTTAAACCCTCGCCAACAGCGTTAGCAAAAGCACCCCCAAGGACATTGGTTCCAGTCCTGCCCAGGGGTAGACCGTCCAATTTGTAATAGTCCCACCTCCCCCAGAACCGGTCCCAATGTCCCAAAAATCTGAACCCCTCCTTCCTGCACCATCTCTCAAGCCACGCATTCATCCTGACTATTCTTTCATTTCTACTCTGACTATCACGTGGCACTGGTAGCAATCCTGAGATTACTACCTCTGAGGTCCTACTTTTTAACTTGGCTCCTAACTCCCTAAATTCTGCTTGTAGGACCTCATCCCGTTTTTTACCTATATCATTGGTGCCTATGTGCACAATGACAACTGGCTGTTCACCCTCCCCCTTCAGAATGTTCTGCAGCCGATCTGAGACATCCCTGTCCCCTTCACCTGGGAGGCAACATACCATTTGTCAGTCTCGTTTTCGAACACAGAACCGCCTATCTACTCCCCTTACAATCGAATCCTCGATGTCTATAGCCCTTCCACTCTTTTTCCCGCCCTTCCGAACAAGGAGGCCAAAGAAGAAGAAGAAGAGAAGATTGGATGGGAGGCAGGGAATTAACTGCCCGCCTTTGGGGACATCATCCCTTTAAGGGATGAGTTCCCGCCTCCAATAGCTGCTGGCCAATCAGAAGGCCAGCAGCTCTGCAGTACCACAGGGAGCCGTGGCTACTGCTGGTACTGCAGGAGGTCCTGCAGTACGAAAAGAGGAGAACCCAGGAGAGGAGAGTGAGGTCGGTGTCGCTGGGGTCGGGGCCGCTGGGGCCAGTCAAGAAGGCCCCGGCAACAGAGTGGGGAGGGGGGGTGGTTACTGAGCATGGGTGGAAGTTTTCTCGGGGCTGGAGGGGGGGTTGCAGCTATCACCTCCATACGAACATATGAATTAGGAGCAGGAGTAGGCCACTCGACCCTTCGAGCCTGCTCTGCCATTCAATAAGCTCATGGCTGAACTGATAACTCAACATTTCCACCTACCCACAATAACATTCCATCCTCTTGCTTATCAAGAACCTACCTCTGCCTAAAAATATTGAAAGACTCTGTTTCCACTGCCTTTTGAGGAAGAGAATTCCAAAGACTCACGAACCTCTGAGAGAAAAAAATTCTCCTCATCTCTGTCTTAAATGGGCAACCCTTTATTTTTAAACAGTGACCCCTAGTTCTTGATTCTCCCACAAGGGGAAACATCCTTTCCATATCTACCCTGTCAAGATCCCTCAGGATCTTATATGTTTCAATCAATTCGCCTCTTACTCTTCTAAATAAAAGCCTAGCCTATCCAATCTTTCCTCGTAAGACAGCCCACCCATTCCAGGTATTAGTCTAGTAAACCTCTGTACTGCCTCCAATGCATTTACATCCTTCCTTAAATAAGGAGACCAGTACTGTACACAGTACTCCAGATGTGGTCTCACCAATGCCCTGTATAGCTGAAACATAAACTTCCTACTTTTGTATTCAATTCCCCTCATGATAAACGATAACATTCTCCTAGCTTTCCTAATTATGTGCTGTACCTGCATACTAACCTTTTGTGATTCATGCACTAGGACAACCAGATCCCTCTGCATCTCAGAGCTCTGCAATCTCTCACCATTTAGATAATATGCTTTTTTATTCTTCCTGCCAAAGTGGACAATTTCATACTTTCCCACATTATACTCGCTTTGCCAGGTCTTTGCCCCCTCACTTAACCTATCTATATCCCTTTGTAGCCCCCTTATGTCCTCTTTGCAAGTTTCTTTCCTACCTATCTTTGTGTCATC
The DNA here is from genome assembly GCF_036365525.1 of Heterodontus francisci. Lineage (NCBI taxonomy): Eukaryota > Metazoa > Chordata > Chondrichthyes > Heterodontiformes > Heterodontidae > Heterodontus > Heterodontus francisci. Next base: position 54,111,796 of record NC_090375.1, read on the forward strand.
AGCAAATTTAGCAACCATTCCTTCGGTCCCTTCATCTAAGTTATTTACATAAATTGTAAAAGGTTGAGGCCCCAGCACATATCCCTGTGGCAACCAGAAAATGACCCATTTATGCCTACTTTCTGTTTCCTGTTGGCTAGCCAATCTTCTATCCATGCCAATATGTTACCCCTTCACCATGAGCTTTTATTTTCTGCAATAACCTTTGATGTGGCACCTTATCAAATGCCTTCTGGAAATCTAAGTATAATACATCCACTAGTTCCCCTATATCCACAGCACATGTTACTCCCTCAAAGAATTCCAATAAATTGGTTAAACATGATTTCCCTTTCACAAAATCATGTTGATTCTGCCTGATTGCCTTGAATTTTTCTAAATGCCCTCCTATAACGTCTTTAATAATAGCTTCTAACATTTTCCCTTCGACAGATGTTAAGCTAACTGGCCTGTAGTTTCCTGCTTTCTGTCTCCCTCCCTTTTTGAATAAAGGAGTTACATTCACTATTTTCCAATCTAACAGAACCTTCCCCGAATATAGGGAATTTTGGAAAATTAAAACTAAGGCATCAACTATCTCATTAGCCACTTCTTTTAACACCCTAGGATGAAGTCCATCAGGACCCAAGGACTTGTCAGCCCGCAGCTCCAACAATTTGTTCAGTACCACTTCCCTGGTTTAGTTTGTTTAGTTTAGTTTAGAGATACAGCACTGAAACAGGCCCTTCGGCCCACCGAGTCTGTGCCGACCTTCAACCACCCATTTATACTAATCCTACACTAATCCCTACACTAATTTTCTTGAGTTCCTCCCTCCCTTCCATTTCCTGACTTACAGCTAATACTGGGATGTTACTTGTATCCTCAGTAGTGAAGGCCATTGCAAAATATCTGTTCAATTCATCTGCCATCTCCTTATTATCCATTATTAATTCTCCCGACTCACTTTCTGTTGGACCAACGCTCACTTTGTTAACTCTTTTCTTTTAAAAATATCTTTAGAAACTCTTACTGTCTTTATATTTCTAGGCAGCTTTCTCTCGTACTCTAATTTTACCTTCCTTATCAAACTTTTAGTCATTCTTTGCTGTTTTTTATATTCTGTCCAATCTTCTGACCTGCCTCCCATCTTTGCGCAATTATAGGCTTTTTCTTTAAGTTTGAGACTATCTTTAACTGTTTTAGTTAACCACGGATGGCGGGTCCCACCCTTGGAATTTTTCTTTCTCGTTGAAATGCATCTATTCTGTGTATTCTGAAATATCCTCTTAAATGTCTGCCCCTGCATCTCTATTGACCTATCCCTTAACCTGATTTGCCAGTTCACTTTAGCTAGCTCTGCTTTTATGCCCTCATAATTGCCCTTACTTAAGTTTAAAATACTAATCTTTGACCCACTCTTCTCTCCCTGAAACTGAATGTAAAATTCAATCATATTATGATCGCTGATACCTAGGGGTGCCTTAACTATGAGGTCATTAATTAATCCTATCTCGTTGCACAATACCAGGTCTAGAGTAGCCTGCTCTCTGGTTGGCTCCAGAATGTATTGTTCCAAGAAATTATCCCGAAAATATTCTGTCTCTCCTCATCTAGGCTACCTCTGCCCATCTGATTTTTCCAATCTTTATGTAGGTTAAAATCCCCCAGGATTATTGCTGTACCTTTCTGACAAGCTGCCATTATTTCTTCTTTTATAGCCCGTCCTACAGTGTGATTAATGTGAAGTGGCCTGTACACCACTCCCACAATTGACTTCTTGCCTTTATGATTTCTCGTCTCTACCCAAACTACTTCTACATCCTGGTCTCCTGAACTTAGGTCATCCCTCTATATTGCACTAATACCATCATTAATTAACAGAACTACCCCTCCATATTTTCCTAGCTTCCTGTCCTTCCTAAATGCTATGTACCCCTCAATATTCATGTCCCACTCTATCTCACTCTGCAACCATGTCTCTCAAATGGCTATCAGATCGTACTTATTTGTTTCTATTTGCGCTCTCAGTTCATCTGTTTTGCTTTGAATGCTATGTGCATTCAGACACAGAGCCTTTAGTTTTGTCCTTTTATTATTTTTGTAATGTCTAGCCTTATCTGTTGATTTACTCTTAGATTTGTATGCTCTGTCCCTTCCAATCACACTCTGTTTATCACTTCCCATATTAATACCTTTCTCTCTTGCCTTGTATCTACTCCTTGATTTACCATATCTTCCAAAATTTGATCCCTTGCCCCCACTATTCAGTATAAAACCCTCTCTACATCCCTAGTTATGCGGTTCGCTAGAACACCGGCCCCATCACGGTTCAGGTGGAGACTGTCCCAATGGTACAGTCACCACTTTCTCCAGTACTGGGGGTGCCAGTGCCCCACGAACCGGAACCCACTTCAATCACACCAGTCTTTGAGCCATGCATTAATTTCTCTAATCTTATTTGCCCTATGCCAATTTGCACATGGCTCAGGAAATAATGCAGAGATTATTACCTTTGAGGTGCTGCTTCTTAATTTGGCACCTAGTTCCTCATACTAACTATGTAGAACCTCTTTCCTTGTCCTGCCTATGTCATTGGTACCTACATGGGCCAGGACAACTGGATCCTCCCCCTCCCACTGTAAGTTCCTCTCCAGCCCTGCGCAGATGTCCTGATCCCTGGCACCAGGCAAGCAACACAGCCTTCTGGACTCTTGCTCTTTGCTGCAGAGAACAGTGTCAATCTCCCTGACAATACTGTCCCCTATTACTACTACATTCCCTTTTTTCTCCCTCCACTTGAATGGCCTGTACCATGGTGCCATGGTCAGGTTGCTCATCCACCCTGCAGCCCCCACTCTCATCTAAACAAGTTGAAAGAACCTCAAACCTGTTGGACAATCGCAAAGGCTGAGACTCCTGCATTCCTGCCCTCTGGGTCCCCTTAACCTGCCTCAGCTGCAGCCACACTCTCCTGTCCCTGACCACTGACCAAATCAGAAGACCCTATCCAAAGGGGTGAGACCGCCTGCTGGTACAAAATGTCCAGGTAACTTTTCCCCTTCCTGATATGTTGCAGTGTCTGCAGCTCGGACTCCAGTTCAATGACTCTGAGCAGAAGCTCTTCGAGCCACAAACACTTACTGCAGGCTTGTTTGTCCTGGATCACACTGGCATCCAGGAGCTCCCATATGCTGCAGCCGTGACACATCACCTGTCCTGCCATCCTTAATGTGTTTTAATTGACTACTTAATTATAAGCTTACCACTGGTTCCTTTACTATTTTAAACATTAGGATTAGAATGGACCTTAATCACTTACCAGATACTCACCAAACAGGTTGCTTCTGCCCAAACCAATCATCGACCTACTTGCCTGTGATATTTGATGCTATGTTTGATTTAAAATAAATTAAATTAAAAGCTTACCTGTATACTCACCCTGGCAGTTCTCTGTTTCCCTGCTCTCTCTGTTGATAGTGACGCCACTCTGATCTCACTTTTTGATTTTTCCCTGCTCCGCTCCCACCGTGCTCCTCTCTCTCTCTTTCGCTCTGTCTCCGATCTCCGACTCTGGGATTTTGGCGCGATTTTTAAACCACCGCACCCTCCGCGCTCCTCTCTTTCTCGCTTTGTCTCCGGTCCAGGGAGGCCTTCCAGGGGCCCTGGATTGCCCCCAAAGGAGGGACCCCCCCCTGACCCTGCTAGGAGGCTGCCAAGTTTTACCTGGTGTGATCTCCCCACGGTGGCAGGCCCCTCTGCCTTCAGTTAAATTGAAGTGGCAGATGGAAAGGGCCCTAAAAGTGGCCATTAATTGGCCACAAGGTGTCTCAATTGGCCTTGGGGCAGGAAGGCCTTCCCTGCCCCGGACTAAATTGGAAGGTGTCGGGAAGATGACGGGCACTCCGCACTTACCCTCTCGCTTTCCCCTCACAATTTTATGGGCCTCCACGCCTCTGTTCCCATGGCAATGTGCCACCCCAGGGTCCCACTGCCCGCTGAAGCAGGATTGCCTCCCGCTTTCGTCCCCAATGACGGGACATTCAGGTAAGCCGAAAAATTCAGCCCTGTGAGTGCTTTCCAAAGCTTTAAGACTGACTGGTATTCAACATTTCCCATAGTACGCTGTTTCTCAGTACCTTACAGTCAAGCACTTTCTAATAACCTCACCAGAAAGGCTACAAACTATTACTAAATCAAGAAATTTGAAACATAGAATCATAAAATCATAGAAAGTTTACAGCACAGAAAGAGGCTACTTGGCCCATCGTGTCTGGGATGGTGTAAAAAAATCCCAGCCTAATCCCATTTTCCAGCATTTGGTCCATAGACCTGCAGGTTACAGCACTTCAGGTGCAAATCCAGAGCCCTTTTAAGTGAGATGAGGTTTTCTATCTCTACCACCCTTTCACAATGAGTTCCAGACCCCCACCACTCTCTGGGTGAAAAAAAAATGTCCTCATCTCTCCTCTAAACCTTCTAACAATCACTTTAAATCTATGTCCCCTAGTCACTGATCTCTCTGCTAAGGTAAATAGGCCCTTCCATCCACCCTATCCAGGCCCCTCACAATTTTGTACATCTCAATCAAATCTCCCCTCAGCCTTCTCTGTTCCAAGGAAAACAACCCCAGCCTATTCAATCTTTCCTCATAGCTGCAATTTTCCAGTCCTGGCAACATCCTCGTAAATCTCCTCTCTATCAGAGCATGGCTACCTGACCCGAACCCGATGACATGTGTTGAGTGCGGGTCAGGTCGTGTCTCTCTTCCAGGTCCGGCATTCGGGCTCGGGTCAGGTCGGGCCGGGTTGGACAGAGTGCTGCCTTTTGCTTGGGGAGGGAAAGGGAAGTAAGCTGATCAACCAGAAGTCTTCAATCAAACAGTACTGCAGATCTGCGTGCCGTTGGTGTCGCGATCAAGCTCTGATTCCCAACTCCTTTTGCATGATTCTGCAGGCATAGCCTGCTGTCGGAACAGAGGATCCAAGGTAGAGCACAACCTCTTTGATATAATTAACTTCATTCCGGTAGACGGGTTGGGTCAAGTCGGACCGGGTTGGGAAAAAATCAAAGGACTCGGGCTCGGGTTCGGGTTCGGGTTGGATGTGGTCGGGTCGGGCCCGGGTCAGGTTTCAATTGCATACCCGAGCAGGCATTTACTCTCTATTGCAATTACATCCTTTCTGTAATGAGGTGACCAGAATTGCACACAGTACTCAAGCTGTGGCCTAACTAATGTTTTATATAGGTCCAGCATAACCACCCTAACTCTAATATTCTATGCCTCGGCTAATAAAAAAATTATTCCATATGCCTTCTTAACCACCTTATTGACTTGTCCTGCTACCTTCAGAGATCTGTGGACATAGTCTCCGAGGTCCCTTTCTTCCTCTACATCTGTCAGTTTCCTCCATTTATTGTGTATTCCTTTGCCATGATTGACCTCCCCAAATGCATCACCTCACACTTCTCTGGGTTGAATTCCATTTACCACTTTTCTGCCCACCTGACCAGTCTATTGCTATCTTCCAGCAGTCTATAGCTTCCTTCCTTGCTATCAACCATGCGGCCAATTTTTGAGTCGTCTGCAAACGTCTTGATCATTCCCCCTAAATTTACATCCAAATCGTTAGTATATACCACACAAAAAGCAAGGGACCTAGTAGTGAGCCCTGTGGAACCCCACTGGAAACAGCCTTCCAGTCACAAAAACACCCTCCAGTCATTATCCTTTGCTGACTACCACTGAACCAATATTGTATCCAGCTTGTTACATTCCCCTGGATCTGATGGGCTTTTAATGTTTTAACCAGTCTGCTATGTGGAACCTTGTTAACAGCCTTGCCAAAATCCATATAGACCACATCAACTACACTACCGTCATCAATCCTCCTTGTTACTTCCTCAAAAAATTCAATCAGGTTAGTCAGACACGACTTTCGCTTAACAAATCCATGCTGACTATCCTTGATTAATCCATGCCTTTCTAAGTGACAGTTTATTTTACCTCTCAGAATTGATTCCAATAATTTTCCCACTACCAAGGCTAGACTGACTGGCCTACAATTATTTGGTCTATCCCTTGCTCCCTTTTTAAACAAAGGTACAACGTTAGCAGACCTTCAATCCTCCGGCACCACAGCTGTATCCAGTGAGGATTGGAAAATGATGGTCAGACCTTCCGCTATTTCCTCCCTGGCTTCTTTTAACAGCCTGGGGTACATTTCATCCAGCCCTGGTAGTTATCCACTTTCAAAATTGCTAATCCCCTTACTACTTCCTCTCTCCTTATGTTTATCACATACAATACTTCACACTCCTCCTCCTTAACTACAATGTCTGCATCGTCCCCCTCTTTTATGAAGGCAAGTGCAAAGTATTCATTAAGAACCATACCCACATCTTCCACCTCCACACATAGGTTACCTCTTTGGTCTTTTATGGGCCCTACTGTTTCCTTAGTTATCGTCTTACTCTTAATGTATTGATAAAAAATCTTTGGGTTCTCCTTGATTTTACTTGCCAATATTCTTTCATGCCCTCTCTTTGCTTTCCTAATTTCCCTTTTGATTTCACCCCTCCACTTTCTATATGCCTCTTGCCTTTCTGAAGTATTGAACTCTCGGTGTCTGACATAAACTTTCCTTTTCTGCCTTATCATACCCTGTAAGCTCTTTGACATCCAAGCAGTTCTAGATTTGGCCTTCCCACCCTTTTGCTTTGTAGGAACATGTTTACTCTGAACCCTTGAATCTCCTCTTTGAATGCCTCCCTCTGCTCTGACACTGATTTACCTTCAAGTAGCTGTTTCCGGTTCACTTTTGCTAAATCACTTCTCAGCTTAGTAAAATTGGCCTTCCCCCAATTTAAAACTTTAACTCCTGTTCTCTCTCTGTCCTTTTCCATAATTATGTTAAAACTAACTAAATTATGATCACTATCACCAAAATGCTCTCCTACTGCCACTCCATCCACCTGCCCATCTTCATTTCCTAAAACTAAGTCCAGAACCACGCACTGTCTTGTTGGACTTGCTACATACTGCCCAAAAGAATTGTCCTGAATGCACCTTAAGAATTCTGTTCTTCCATTCCTTTAACACTAAAACTATTCCAGTTAATATTGGGGTAGTTAAAATCCCCTACTATTACTGCCCTATTGTTTTTTCACTTCTCAGATATTTGCCTGCATATCTGCTCCTCTATCTCCCTCTGACTGTTCGGGGATCAATACAGTGGATTGACTGCCCCTTTTTAGTTCCTAAGCGTAATTCATATGGCCTCAATTGATGATCCTTCTAACATATCATCCATTGCTTCTCTAACCAAAATCGCTACACCCCTCCCTTTTTATCCCCCTCTCCATCTCGTCTGAAAACCCTGTAACCAGGAATGTTGAAATGCCATTCCTTTCTCTCTTTAAGCTATGTTTTTTCAATACTCTTTTTGGCCTCCTTATCTCGAGAGACAGTGGGTAAGCGCCTGGGGGTGGTCAGTGGTGCGTGGAACAGCGCCTGGAGTGGCTATAAAGGCCAATTCTAGAGTGACAGGCTCTTCCACAGGTGCTGCAGAAAAATTGATTGTCGGGGCTGTTACGCAGTTGGCTCTCCCCTTGCGCCTCTGTCTTTTTTCCTGCCAACTGCTAAGTCTCTTCAACTCGCCACACTTTAGCCCCGCCTTTATGGCTGTCCGCCAGCTCTGGCGAACGCTGGCAACTGACTCCCACGACTTGTGATCGATGTCACAGGACTTCATGTCACGTTTGCAGACGTCTTTAAAGCGGAGACATGGACGGCCGATGGGTCTGGTACCAGTGGCGAGCTCGCTGTACAATGTGTCTTTGGGGATCCTGCCATCTTCCATGCGGCTCACATGGCCAAGCCATCTCAAGCGCCGTTGACTCAGTAGTGTGTATAAGCTGCGGATGTTGGCCGCCTCGAGGACTTCTGTGTTGGAGATACGGTCCTGCCACCTGATGCCAAGTATTCTCCGGAGGCAGCGAAGATGGAATGAATTGAGACGACGCTCTTGGATGATATACGTTGTCCAGGCCTCGCTGCCATAGAGCAAGGTACTGAGGACGCAGGCTTGATACACTCGGACTTTTGTGTTCCGTGTCAGTGCGCCATTTTCCCACACTCTCTTGGCCAGTCTGGACATAGCCTTTCCCATGCGCTTGTTGATTTCTGCATCTAGAGACAGGTTACTGGTGATAGTTGAGCCTAGGTAGGTGAACTCTTGAATCACTTCCAGAGCATGGTCACCAATATTGATGGATGGAGCATTTCTGACGTCCTGCCCCATGATGTTCATTTTCTTGAGGCTAATGGTTAGGCCAAATTCATTGCAGGCAGCCGCAAACCTGTCAATGAGACTCTGCAGGCACTCTTCAGTGTGAGATGTTAAAGCAGCATCGTCAGCAAAGAGGAGTTCCCTGATGAGGACTTTCCGTACTTTGGACTTCGCTCTTAGACAGGCAAGGTTGAACAACCTGCCCCCTGATCTTGTGTGGAGGAAAATTCCTTTTTCCGAGTACTTGAACGCATGTGAAAGCAGTAGGGAGAAGAAAATCCCAAAAAGTGTGGGTGCGAGAACACAGCCCTGTTTCACACCACTCAGGATAGGAAAGGGGTCTGATGAGGAGCCACCATGTTGAATTGTGCCTTTCATATTGTCATGGAATGAGGTGATGATACTTAGTAGCTTTGGTGGGCATCCAATCTTTTCTAGTAGTCTGAAGAGACCACGTCTGCTGACGCAAACAAATGGACCACTGGGTTGAGCACTACCTAGAACTGTACTCCAGGGAGAATGTTGCCACTGAGACTGCCCTCAATGCAGCCCAGCCTCTACCAGTCATGGATGAGCTGGACATACAGCCAACCAAATCGGAACTCAGTGATGCCATTGATTCTCTAGCCAGCGGAAAAGCCCCTGGGAAGGACAGCATTACCCCTGAAATAATCAAGAGTGCCAAGCCTGCTATACTCTCAGCACTACATGAACTGCTATGCCTGTGCTGGGACGTGGGAGCAGTACCTCAGGACATGCGCGATGCCAATATCATCACCCTCTAGAAAAACAAAGGTGACCGAGGTGACTGCAACGACTACCGTGGAATCTTCCTGCTCAGCATAATGGGGAAAGTCTTTGCTCGAGTCGCTCTAAACAGGCTCCAGAAGCTGGCCGAGCGCGTCTACCCTGAGGCACAGTGTGGCTTTCTTGCAGAGAGATCGACCGTTGACATGCTGTTCTCCCTTCGTCAGATACAGGAGAAATGCCGCGAACAACAGATGCCCCTCTACATTGCTTTCATTGATCTCACCAAAGCCTTTCTTCAATAGCTGTGATATCATATGGCCACATTTCTAACCGTGCCCTCAGCTTGTCTGCTTCATTTGCAATACTCCTTGCATTGAAATATATACCCTTATGCACTGCCAAACTCTATTCTTTGTTTCCTCTGCCTTCCAAACTCGCTCACTAATTTTCTGCCTTCCATTTTTCCCCATCTGAGTCTACCTTCAGGTTCCCATCCCCTCGCCAAACTAAGTAAATCCTACACGACAGCCCTAGCAAACCTCCTGACAAGGATATTGGTCCTGGCCTTATTGAGGTGCAAACCATCCGACTTGTGCAGATCCCACCTTCCCCAGGACTGGTTCTAGTGCCCCAGATGTCCTCCCTCCTGCACCATCTCTTCAGCCATGCATTTAACAGCTCTAACCTCCTATTTCTATGCTTACTAGCGCATGGCACTGGGAGTAATCTGGAGATTACTACCTCTGAGGTCTTGCTTTTTAATGTCTTACCTAGCTTCCTAAAATCTGCTTTCATGACCTCATCCCTCTTTCTACCTATGTCATTGGTACCAATGTGAATCTGGCTGTTCACCCTCCCCTTTACGTATGTCCTGCAGCTGCTCTGTGACATTGTTGACCCTGCCACTAGGGAGGCAACATAGCATCTTGGAGTCACATCTACAGCCACAGAAATGCCTGTCTGTTCCCCTAACTATCAAATCCTCTACCACCAATTCCCTTCCACTCTTCTTCCTTCCAGCCCATGCAGCTGAGCCACCCATGGTGCCCCAGACTTGGCTCTTACTACACACCTCTGAGGAACCATTGCCCGCACCAGTGTCCAAAATGGAAAACTGGCTTGTGAGCAAGATAGACTCAGAGGACTCTTACACTAACTGTCTGGTCCTCATGGTCTTTCTGGTGCTCACTCATTTCCTCTCTGCCTGCACACTCCTAACCTGCGGTGTGACCACCTCCCTAAATGTTCTATCCACGTAGTTCTCAGCCTCGCGGATACACCACAGCGACTCCAGCCACTGCTGGAGCTCCGAAACCTGGAGCTCAGGTTTCTGCAGTTGGCGACACTTCCTGCAGACGTGTTTGTCAAGGCCACTAGAAGCATCCACAACTTCACACATATCACAGGAGGCACATTCCACTCAGCCGAGCTGCACTGCCATACCTTAACCTTACTTTTAAACTAGCTGATAGTACACTATAGAATTACAGATCCTTAGTTACCATTAGCTCCTTCTTCTGTCTCCTGTAGGTAGTTGAAAACTTTTAAGTTTTTCTATTATGCAGCTATTTACACACAGTCCCTTACGGGGGATATTCACTGACCAATCGGCTTACGAGTTAAATTGCACTTTCCTAGCTTGGAGACAAAGGAAGAAAAACTCACCAACTACTGGAGGCTGAAAAAAGGAAGAAAGGAGCACCTCCTTCCCCTCTTCACGTTACTAGTACTTATAAACCTTATGGAAAAAAAAAGAATGATAAGACGCACCAGTTTATTCCCTAGTTTAGATAAGATAAACAGGAAATACTTGCTAGCAAATCAACTACCTGCTTCCCTGTGATGTCATACCTTGATTTTTCTTTCCGAACATAGCTCTGAATCTACAGACAGTTAATAACAAACGATTCACTCGAACCATTGACCATAAAAACAAACACAGGCAATTTGGATTTTGGTCTCAACTCTTTCAGTGCTGAAGAATTCTTTCAATTTCAAAAAAACTGTTTTTAATCTATCATATCGCCCATGGTGCTGCTCATTGTGAGTGGGAGGACACACTGTTTGACAACAGTAAGGATATGATTATTAAACTGTGACAGGGAAAGTGTGATAGAAAAAGAGTCATATTTACAGAACATATGCATTACGTACAAGATTTTTAATATATTTATGGATTATAAAACAGTCCACATTGTGTGCACTTCCTGTCTGTTGCATTTTCCTTTTCCTGTTTGCCACACGTCAGGGCCTGGATTTTCGGTTCCTGTCGGGGCTGGATTGGAGGCGGATTGGAACCAAAGTTAGCTCCGCCAGCTGGAGTGCCAGTTCCCTGGCTCCATCCTGCCTCCGGGCCAGTTTTGCAGCAGGTTACCAATCAGGAACTTAAAATACTGGAGCCACAATGTCTGCCCCATCTTAATGCCCTTTCAACAACAACCACAATAACTTGCATTTATATCGCATTAAGAGCGCAATTGAGGCCAATTAAAGCAGGCCAACTGGAATTTTCCCACTGGCCCCCACTGCCTGTGGGAACCTGGAGGCCAATTGGAATTTTCCATTTGGCCTCCAGGTTGCCACAGGCAGCGGGGGCCAATTAGGTGCTTGGAGGCAGCCTTCCAGTGACAGGCCGAGGTGGGGTGGGGGCAGTCAGTGCTCCAGCCAGCCAGCCTAGAGGCCCTCCTGCCTGCCTGAGTGCAGGAGCAGCCACAGGCTGCCCGCGAGAGGAAATTCCCCCCCACCCCACTGTAGTGGCCTGGTTGCAAAAGCTATTTTTGAATTAAACATTTAGAAAAGTTGGAGAGAGGGGACCTCCAACTTGAAGTGCCTTCTCTCTTACTTACCTTCCATTACAGCCTGCTGCTCCTCTCAATCTGTAAGGCCTCTGATTGGCCCTCCAGCTTTGAGAGCCTGCCCACCATCCTTAATTGGACAGCAAGCCTGTCTCCAGACCCATTAAGGATCACCCCTGTAATGTACTATAGTGGTGACTTCAAGAAACTGTACCTTTAAGAGATCAGGCTACTGATGCAATTGATAACATCATCATACATATATAAGGAGGAGACACCATTTTGAGAGGCACACTGAATACATGGCTGGTAGACAGAACACACAGACAGTGAGGAAAAGACCTGGACCTGTACAGCTCATGAAATGTAGCTAAATAAGATAGTAAATAGTGTTTATGTTGAATCCGAATATAAAGTCTAAGGTTATCATGAAGAAGACTTAAAAACACAGCACACCAATGCCCCGTAAAAATCGTAGTGAGTGACTGGAGTCAATTAGACGGCCAGCAGCTCAGCAGCCTCAGCAGTGCCACCGATAGTGGTGGTCACTGCAGCGGCTGCAGCTCCAGGATGAGGGCGTGAGGACGCCTGAATGGCGAGGCTCCCTCGAAGAACAGGTAGGTTTTGGGGAAGGAGGTAAGGCCAGGCCAGAAGATCTCATTGATCAGGAATTTGTGTGGGGTGGGGGGAAGGGGTCATGGTGCACCAGCAGCGCCATTACTCCGGAGCAGCCATTGCCATCAGGGAGCCCCCCCTCCCCGTGTGCCATGGAGTGCACATAAAGGAGTCTGCCCCTCCCCAGAAACCTGCTGGAAGGCCACCAGGGTTTACCTGGCAATCTCCCCAAGTAGCAGCAGGCCCTCCCTACGCAGGGCAGGAAGTGGCCCTTAATTGGACCTTAAAGTGGCTCAATTGGCCATCTGGCGGGTGGCCACAGCGCAAAGGTTGCCGCTGCACTGGCATATTGCCAGCGGTGGGAAAACGTCAGGCTCCCCTCCCTCCGCGAGGCCTTCCCCCACCATATTGCCAGCCCTCCCACCTCCCAGCCTGTCACCAATGAGTAGGGAAATTTGGCCCACAGCCTTAATTACTCTGAGTAAAGAAGTTGAATTCGCTATTGGATTTATTATTAACTATCTTATATTTATGGCTGCTAGTTTTGGACTCAAGTGGAAACATCTTCTTTACATCAAGCTCTTTCATAATTTTAAAGGCTTCTATCAGGTCACCCCTCAGTCTTCTCTTTTCTAGAGAAACGAGCCTCAACCTATTTTCCCATAGTTGTACCCTTTCAGTTCTGGTACCATTCTTGCAATTTTTAAGTTTAATCTTTCCTTTTTCTCCCCTTTCTTCTGTTCCTTCTGCACAATTTTCTTCTCTCTCTACTTTCCAAAGCTTTGGAGCTGCTGCATGTTGCATCACAGAGAAAAGTACAGAAAGGATGAGGGGCGCAGGTGTCCTTTAAAAATGACGCCAACGCCTGCGCAGTGGTGCCGGACGCCATTGCTGGGGATGGCACGCCCACCCCCCTCCACGTCATTGAGGTTGGGGGGGGGGGTGGTGGCGGCAGTCCGCCCCGACTATTTTAATGATCCGCTGAGTTTAAGACAGCAGCGGCTCTGCGGAGTGAAAGCCACACGTACGGGCTGCCATTTTTACAGCCACTGTCATACTTGGTGGCAGCCACAGAAAATACAGCCAATTATTACATTACCTACCATTTGATCGATCTATAACTCATCTATAACTCTTCATTGCAGCAGCTTATTCGGGAGCAGAGAGTGCGAGCGAGTGAGCAGCTGGGAAGGTCAGTTTCAAAGTAAACTTAATTTCCTTTTGTTTTCGGCGGAGACCAGGGGGCTGCTGGGTAAGTAAAACCCTATATATTTGGGCCATTTCTGAACCCGAGACACTACAACTGTAGTGTCTCCCACCCGCCCTCCTCCTCTAACCAAAAAAAAAGGACTCGGTGGTGTGTAGATAAGGTAAGGCTTTTTCTATTTCTCTTTTTCTTTTACCGTGTGATTGGTAAAAACTTTTCATTCCTTTTTCATTTAACTAAGTTAAGCTTAAGATTAAAAATGGCAGGAGATCTCAGACCCGTGTCATGCTCCTCTTGCTCAATGTGGGAGCTCAGGGACACGGCTGATGTCCCTGACTCCTTCACGTGCAGGAAGTGTGTCCAGCTGCAGCTCTTGTTAGACCGCATGACGGCTCTGGAGCTGCGGATGGACTCACTTTGGAGCATGCGCGATGCTGAGGAGGTCGTGGATAACACGTTTAGCGAATTGGTCACACCGCAGATTAGGTTTGCTGAGGGAGAAAGGGAATGGGTGACCAAAAGGCAGAGAAAGAGCAGGAAGGCAGCGCAGGAGTCCCCTGCGGTCATCTCCCTCCAAAACAAGTATACCATTTTGGATACTGTTGAGGGAGATGGCTCACCAGGGGAAGGCAGCAGTAGCCAGGTTCATGGCACCGTGGCTGGCTCTGCTGTTCGGAAGGGCGGGAAAAAGAGTGGAAGGGCTATAGTCATCGGCGATTCGATTGTAAGGGGAGTAGATAGGCGGTTCTGTGGTCGAAAACGAGACTCCCGAATGGTATGTTGCCTCCCGGGTGCACGGGTCAGGGATGTCTCAGATCGGCTGCAGAACATTCTGAAGGGGGAGGGTGAACAGCCAGTTGTCATTGTGCACATAGGCACCAATGATATAGGTAAAAAACGGGATGAGGTCCTACAAGCAATCTCAGGATTGCTACCAGTGCCACGTGATAGTCAGAGTAGAAATGAAAGAATAGTCAGGATGAATGCGTGGCTTGAGAGATGGTGCAGGAAGGAGGGGTTCAGATTTTTGGGACATTGGGACCGGTTCTGGGGGAGGTGGGACTATTACAAATTGGACGGTCTACACCTGGGCCGGACTGGAACCAATGTCCTTGGGAGTGCTTTTGCTAACGCTGTTGGGGAGGGTTTAAACTAATGTGGCAGGGGGATGGGAACCAAATGAGGAGGTCAGTGGACAGTAAGGAGGTAGTAACGAAAGCCTGTAAGGAACGAGATAATGACGTCAGCGTGACTAAGGGGAAGAGTAGGCAGGGAGCAGATGATGAACGCAAAGGGAGTGGTGGTCTGAGGTGCATTTGTTTTAATGCAAGAAGTGTAGTTGGTAAGGCAGATGAACTTAGGGCTTGGATTAGTACCTGGGAGTATGATGTTATTGCTATCACTGAGACTTGGTTGAGGGAAGGGCATGATTGTCAACTAAATATCCCAGGATATCGATGCTTCAGGCAGGATAGAGAGGGAGGTAAAAGGGGTGGAGGAGTTGCATTACTGGTCAAAGAGGATATCACAGCTGTGCTGAAGGAGGGCACTATGGAGGACTCGAGCAGTGAGGCAATATGGGCAGAACTCAGAAATAGGAAGGGTGCGGTAACAATGTTGGGGCTGTACTACAGGCCACCCAACAGCGAGCGTGAGATAGAGGTACAAATATGTAAACAGATTATGGAAAGATGTAGGAGCAACAGGGTGGTGGTGATCGGAGATTTTAATTTTCCCAACATTGACTGGGATTCACTTAGTGTTAGAGGTCTAGATGGAGCAGAATTTGTCAGGAGCATCCAGGAGGGTTTTCTAGAGCAGTATGTAAATAGTCCAACTCGGGAAGGGGCCATACTGGACCTGGTGTTGGGGAATGAGCCCGGCCAGGTGGGTGACGTTTCAGTAGGGGACTACTTTGGGAATTGTGATCACAATTCCATAAGCTTTAAAATACTCATGGACAAAGACGAGAGTGGTCCTAAAGGAAGAGTGCTAAATTGGGGGAAGGCCAACTATACCAAAATTCGGCAGGAGCTGGGGAATGTAGATTGGGAGCAGCTGTTTGAAGGTAAATCCACATGTGATATGTGGGAGGCTTTTAAAGAGAGGTTGATTAGCGTGCAGGAGAGACATGTTCCTGTGAAAATGAGGGATAGAAATGGCAAGATTAGGGAACCATGGATGACAGGTGAAATTGTGAGACTAGCTAAGAGGAAAAAGGAAGGATAGATTAGATTAGAGATACAGCACTGAAACAGGCCCTTCGGCCCACCGAGTCTGTGCCGAACATCAACCACCCATTTATACTAATCCTACACTAATCCCATATTTCTACCAAACATCCCCACCTGTCCCTATATTTCCCTACCACCTACCTATACTAGTGACAATTTATAATGGCCAATTTACCTATCAACCTGCAAGTCTTTTGGCTTGTGGGAGGAAACCGGAGCACCCGGAGAAAACCCACGCAGACACAGGGAGAACTTGCAAACTCCACACAGGCAGTACCCGGAATTGAACCCGGGTCGCTGGAGCTGTGAGGCTGCGGTGCTAACCACTGCGCCACTGTGCCGAGACATAAGGTCTCGGTGGCTGAAGAAAGACGAAGCTTTGAAAGAATTTCGGGAATGTAGGACCAATCTGAAATGAGGAAATAAGAGGGCTAAAAGGGGTCATGAAATATCTTTAGCAAACAGGGTTAAGGAAAATCCTAAAGCCTTTTATTCATATATAAGGAGCAAGAGGGTAACTAGAGAAAGGATTGGCCCACTCAAGGACAAAGGAGGAAAGTTATGCGTGGAGTCAGAGAAAATGGGTGAGATTCTAAATGAGTACTTTGCATCGGTATTCACCGAGGAGAGGGACATGAAGGATGTTGAGGTTAGGAACAGATGTTTGATTACTCTAGGTCAAGTCGGCATAAGGAGGGAGGAAGTGTTGGGTATTCTAAAAGGCATTAAGGTGGACAAGTCCCCAGGTCCACATGGGATCTATCCCAGGATACTGTGGGAAGCGAGAGAGGAAATAGCTGGGGCCTTAACAGATATCTTTGCAACATCCTTAAACACGGGTGAGGTCCCGGAGGACTGGAGAATTGCTAATGTTGTCCCCTTGTTTAAGAAGGGTAGCAGGGAAAATCCAGGTAATTATAGACCGGTGAGCCTGACGTCAGTGGTAGGGAAGCTGCTGGAGAAGTTACTGAGGGATAGGATCTATTCCCATTTGGAAGAAAATGGGCTTATCAGTGATAGGCAACATGGTTTTGTGCAGGGAAGGTCATGTCTTACCAACTTAATAGAATTCTTTGAGGAAGTGACAAAGTTGATTGATGAGGGAAGGGCTGTAGATGTCATATACCTGGACTTCAGTAAGGCGTTTGATAAGGTTCCCCATGGTAGGCTGATGGAGAAGGTGAAGGCGCTTGGGGTCCAAGGTGTACTAGCTAGATGGATAAAGAACTGGCTGGGCAACAGGAGACAGAGAGTAGCAGTGGAAGGGAGTTTCTCAAAATGGAGACGTGTGACCAGTGGTGTTCCACAGGGATCCGTGCTGGGACCACTGTTGTTTGTGATATACATAAATGATTTAGAGGAAAGTATAGGTGGTCTGATTAGCAAGTTTGCAGATGACACTAAGATTGGTGGAGTAGCAGATAGTGAAGGGGACTGTCAGAGAATACAGCAGAATATAGATAGACTGGAGAGTTGGGCAGAGAAATGGCAGATGGAGTTCAATCAGGGCAAATGCGAGGTGATGCATTTTGGAAGATCCAATTCAAGAGTGAACTATACAGTAAATGGAAAAGTTCTGGGGAAAATTGATGTACAGAGAGATTTGGGTGTTCAGGTCCATTGTTCCCTGAAGGTGGCAACGCAGGTCAATAGAGTGGTCAAGAAGGCATACGGCATGCTTTCCTTCATCGGACGGGGTATTGAGTACAAGAGTTGGCAGGTCATGTTACAGTTGTACAGGACTTTGGTTCGGCCACATTTGGAATACTGCGTGCAGTTCTGGTCGCCACATTACCAAAAGGATGTAGATGCTTTGGAGAGGGTGCAGAGGAGGTTCACCAGGATGTTGCCTGGTATGGAAGGTGCTAGCGATGAAGAGAGGTTGAGTAGATTAGGATTATTTTCATTAGAAAGACGGAGGTTGAGGGGGGACCTGATTGAGGTGTACAAAATCATGAGAGGTATAGACAGAGTGGATAGCAAGAAGCTTTTTCCCAGAGTGGGGGATTCAATTACTCGGGGTCACGAGTTCAAAGTGAAAGGGGAAAAGTTTAGGGGGCATATGCGTGGAAAGTTCTTTACGCAGAGGGTGGTGGGTGCCTGGAATGCGTTGCCAGCGGAGGTGGTAGACGCGGGCACGATAGCGTCTTTTAAGATGTATCTAGACAGATACATGAATGGGCAGGAAGTAAAGAGATACAGACCCTTAGAAAATAGGCGTCATGTTTCGATAGAGGATCTGGATCGGCGCAGGCTTGGAGGGCCGAAGGGCCTGTTCCTGTGCTGTAATTTTCTTTGTTCTCTTTGTTCTTTGTTATGTCGCTGTGTTTCTATTGCACTTGACTGCTGCTATTCTCGGACTCAGTCACATTGTGGAGCATATTCTGGAGTGCCAACAACACAACGATCGACTCACATTATCGACTACGCAGCTCAACTGTAGCACTGGACAGCAATGTGAGAATCACATCTTGGATTGGCAATAGGGGTGGCCTGAGCTCGTCCCATCTCCCCTCTCAGCTGGACCGAAAAGATCGCTTGGTATTTATTTGAAGAAGGGCAAGGGGAGTTCTTCCATTATGCTGGCCAACATTTATCCCTCAATTTATCTCTCAAACAATCTACTTGCTCATTTATCTCAACGCTGTTTGTGGGATCTTGCTGTGTGCAAATTAGCTGCCACATTTCCTACATTACAGCACTTCAAAGGAATTTAATTGGCTGTAAAGAACTCTGGTATGTCCTGGAGTTGTAGAAGACACTATATATAAATCCAAGTTCTTTCTTTCCTGGCTTCACAAAATTATTACAGCTTACTGTTAGAATACATTCATCCCCTCTGGTATTGGATCCCAACGCCCCCACCCCTCCACCCCACCCTTCCACAACTGGCAAGCTGTAGCGAAGCACCTGTTCACCTCCCGCCACTCACCGGCTGGATTCAAACTAGACCCTGCACCAGCTTTGAGCAGATGTTGCAGTTGAAGGCTATCCAACTGCAGTGGGATCACAGGTGAACTTTGACCTTCTGCTCCCACCATTGCTGGACACTTTCTAACCAGGTTGTTGGACATATTGGGAGGCAGGGATTTCCCACGGCAGCTGAGGCCAATTGTTATACAGCTTCATTTTCGATCCAGCTTAGTGGACCAGGGTTCAAGGCTAACGCCTTCCTTTGTTGCATGGCTCAGTTCCCAAAGTGTGCAATACATTGATCAATTGATTTTCTGTGATGTATTTAAATAGTCAAAAAAAATCATGACATTTTATTATTTAAATTGTCAAATCTGAAAGACGATTCGATAAAGAAAATGTAGGGGAGGAGGAAAAGTGTGTCAGCGAGCAGTGGGTAGGTGACACCAAACTTTGGATTTTAAAAGCCTACAGCCTGGAGGCTGCAGGAGGAAGATGAGAGAGGCAGAGATGGAGATACTGTTTGGAGGGGCTCATTTTAACCCGTCCCATGCAGGGATAAATGCACCGTCTACACCTTGTCCAATTTTCAATTCAATTGACTTCAATAGAAAGTAAAATTGGGCAGGTTGTAAAACAGGCCATCCTATCAGTCTTCCACTGTGGCCCCAGGTAAGAATGAGCAGGAAATTGTCATAATACCAACCTGTAATGTAAGAAAAATTAATGCTGCTGCAGAAAGGTGCCAGAGATGTTCAAAGGGTTAAAAGTCACAACTCTGCTGTCTGAAAGAGAAAAGTCTGCTGTTTCCTGTGTTGGTCTTATCTCCCTCTCACACACACACACACATGCTGCACGGTGTTCATGTGATACTTCAATCCCAGCCCGAAAGCTCATTGCCAACAGCCCAAGCAAAACTTCAATCTGAGGGGTCGCAAGTTCAAATTCTACTCCCCAGCTGACATTTGACTGTGTTTGCACTAACTGGGGCAGATCGTGCCACTTCCGGACTCTGTCAGCTGGGGTACTGTCCCCAGTAAAGTGTCTGCTTTTAAAGTGTTTTTGTACTCAAAGGCTTTTGATGTTTGGAAAATGGAACAGTATTTCAAGTTGCCTGATATCAGTTTTTTTTATTCTTTCATGGCATGTGGGCGTCACTGGCAAGACCAACATTTATTGCCCATCCCTACTTGCCCTTGACAACTGAGTGGCTTGCCAGGCCATTTCAGAGGGCAGTTAAGAGTCTATCACATTGCTGTGGGTCTGGAGTCACGTGTAGGCCACACCAGGTAAGGGCAGCAGATTTCCTTTCCTAAAGGGCATGAATGAACCAGACGGGTTTTTATGACGACTAATGACTGTTTCATGGCCCCATTACTGAGACTAGCTTTCAATTCCAGATTTTTATTAAATTTCAGCAGCTGTAGTAGCAGGATTTGAACCCATGTCCCAGAGATATAGCCTGGCCTCAGGATTACTAGCTCAATGACATTACCACTGCATCACTGTCTCCCCACTCCCAACACAGCACAGACCAGCTGTAGCGTAAAGCTTCCTCTGTTCTTCTGATTAATATGCCTGAGCACCAACTTTTAGACTCTGGACACCCACCCAAGACAGCTAACACTTCTTGATGTAGGACCAATACTGCCTGCAGCCAAGGATTCTTTAATGCCATTGCTTTAACTCAGGTCCCAGTGGAGAAGGGACAATAGGGAGGAGGTAACACTCAAACTGGTCATGCAGGAAAACATTTATCGAACGTCAAAGCAAAATTATTTGTAGTATCAGGCTAAATTTTATTCAAGCGATGGGCGTCCCAGCAGCAGGCCGGAAGGCTGGGTGAGACCCCTTCTTGGCCCTCTCTCAGACTGCCAAAGCTATTTAACAGCAGGCAGCAAATTAACTTCCCACCGTCGGGGACGCTGTACCTTTAAGGGATGAGCTCCCGCCTCCAAGAACTGCCTGCCAATCAGAAGGCCAGAAGCTCTGCAGTATTGGCAGGGCCACCGGGAGCAGTACTGAGGGGAGAGAGCAGACCCCAGGAGAGGTGAGTGGGGTCGGGGTCGCCGGGGCCATTCAGGCAGGCCCTGGTGGCAGGGTAGGGGTGGGCTTCCTAGGGGAGCGGCGATCATCGCTGGGGCAATGCCCTTCGGAGACCCTGGATTGCAACCGACCCCTCTAGGAGCCTGGCCCTTCCGCCTTCTCCAAAATTGAGGTAGAGGTAGAAAGAGGCCCTTAAGTGGACATTAATTGGCCACTTAAGAGCCTCAATTGGCCTGGGGCAGGAAAGCCATCTTCCCCTCCCTGTCTGTAAGACTGGGTGTACATGTCTGTCAGTGACTCCTGAAACCATGTAACAACAACCTGAATTTCTTGCTAAATGCAAGTTGTTGTTGTTTACAGACATTTATCGAGGGGCAGAGAATAAATGCAACCCTTTGTTCGCATCCTGAGGACAAATTAAATAAAGTCCTGCTATTACATCGCCACTGGTCTCACTGGTTCCCTTTTTCCAACAAATTCAATACCAAATTTTTAAAGACCCTCATCCTGGCTTTGCCTCCTATCTCTGGTAACATTTCGATGCAACCAAATTACTTACCATTTCAGAGCTGAGTTAAGAGCCAGCCCCTTTGGTATGGGCATCACATATAGGTCAAACCAGGTAAAGATGGCAGATTTCCTTCCTTCAAGGACATTTGTCATAGAGTCATAAATGGCATAGAAGGAGGCCATTCGGCCTGTCAGTTCCATGCTGGCTCTCCATGGAGCAATCCATTCAGTCCCACTCCTCCACTCTATCCCCATAGCCCTGCAAGTTTCTTTCCTTCAAGTGCCCATCCAATTTCCTTTTGAAATCATTGATTTTCTCTGCTTCCACCACCCTCATGGGCAGCTAGTTCCAGGTCGTTACCACTTGCTGCATAAAAAAGTTTTTCTTTACCTCCCCCCTGTGACTCTTACCCATAACCTCAATCTGTGTCCCCTAGTCCTTGTAGCCAGTTAACAATTAGACAGCTTCATGGTCACTTTTATAGTTAGCAGCTTTTTTAACTAAATTCAAATTCTTAAACAACTACGATGAGATGTGAAGGCACATTCTCTCAGTTATTAGTCCATGTCCCTGGATTACTAGTTCAGCAATGTTTCCACTGGACTATCATAGCTGTAGGTATTGTTTTCATTTAAATACAATTTTTCTTCTGTTTGATTAACAATACACTAAAAAAAAGTCTCGGGAAAACATCTGAATGCTTGCCTTATCTGCAGTCCATGCTCGAGGCTTACATATTCTTTCCCAGCCTGTGTAATGTGACTGGTAGAGAAAAGTACAAGGCTGAATCCAGCTGCCTGCCCATTACATTGGGTTCTGATGCTGGTGTGTAGCTGGTCCTCTGTGTCAAATCCATTCTATTGTGTTGTTGAATGACTGCAGTCTCTTGTCAGGGAGTTTGTTGTGAGTAAGCTGAAGGTTAAAAGCCTGACAGTAGCTTGTGAGCACCTGTCAGCTGCATTATAGTGGTTGGTCCTTTAAGGCACTCTGCCAGCCCCTGCCAGATGACTTCTATTCATGCAGGTACATCGCCTGACTGACTATTCTTCACTAGACATCAAGTATTTCACTAAAGAGGGCATCCCTATCAAGCATACCCCCATTATTACCCTACTTCATGTGACCTGTCAAGCAAGGGACATTGGATAGCAATCAAGAGTGAGAAACTGGCCAATTTCGCCCTTTCAACTCTTCCCCTGTAGTATAAGGACATGTAAGGGTTAATGTTGGAGATAGGGAGAACAACTCATCCCATTGTAGAGATGATGAAGTAATAGTCACATGATAATGGGCTTTGGAAAGGAGCACGAAGGATGCTAGCTAATGAGGCTTGAGGAGAGTGTAGATAGTAATGTACATATAATAAAGAGTTATGAGTTCATCAAATCTAGATTCCTAGACATTACCTGCAACGCCCTAGCTACGCTACAACAACTACCACAGCACACAACATGGTGTCACTGGATGTGCTCCAGAGCTGCTCAGCAGCCAAAGAAGATGTGGACGATCGGTGAATCAGCCATGCAGGCATTCAGACTACACCACTGAAGTGGTCTGCAACGAAACATCCATGTCCAGCGATTGGGTTCTGAGTCTCAGCGCCGGGTGACGATCCAGAATCGGGTGAGAGAATTTCAAAGGGGCCATTCTTGGCTAATGATGCACTGGGTCAGAACAAAGTGGAGAGAGAGAGGTCAATCGGGCATAAAGGCAAATCGGGAGTTGGGCAGAGACGGCAACGGACAGAAAGTGCGGGAACGGTCGGAAAGTGCGGGAAAACCCCAGAAAGAGCACGAGCACCTCCATTAAAGCCAGTACAATTTAAAAATAAAGGGGAACATCCTAAAAAGCCTAACAAAGTTGAAGAAACCGAATGGATCTGAAATTTGGAATGCCTGAAAGCTTCCGCAATAAGGAAGGACCCAATCAGGTACAAAATTGGTTCTTATGGAGAAAAAGATTCCTACAATTTAGGATTGCTTCCCAACTCCATACTAAATCAGAAACAGAACAAGTAAATACCCTTTTATGTTTTATGTGTTCAATCGCAGATGACATTTTTCTGAGGTAAGGGATCAATGAGGCTTCTGATAAATTTGAAGATGTGCTACAAGCCTTTGACAAATATTTCAATTTACGCAGTTACAAAATTCTGGAAAGAGCAAAATTTAACAAGCGAGTCCAGAGAATAGGTCAATAGATTCTTTTATAAATGATCTGTACAGATTGGCAGAGGGATGTGTTGCAGAATTAAAGGTGGAACTGACAAGGAACAGAATAATTGTCAGCATAACTGATAAATCTCTTGTCAGATCTCTTGCAGTCCAAAGATGACCTTACACTCGAGAAGGCAATTCAGATTGTACAACAGGTTGAAGTCCAAAGAAAGAACAGAGCCATGTTGCGGGCTGAAGAGCAGCCTTGGATTAGAAGAAGTCCCATGATTGTAGCATTCTTGAAGCCAGAGACGGCGAGGCAATCTGTAGAGAACACAACACACACAGGTGAGAAGGTGCATGACACCAGGAAAACGTGCCAGCGCTGTGGAGCCAGGAAGACCCACAGACGGGAGCAGTGTCCTGCTAGTAAAGTGGAGTACTTAATCGGTAACAAGACTGGACATTATGGAAAATGTGCCACAGCAAGGCCTTTCCACTCAAAGTTGTAAAGCAAAAGACCTTCATACAAAGAGCGGTGAATGAAGTACATCAACTTCCAGCAGAAAAGGAAACAGGAGATTTCCTAGGAGAAGTTAATGATCCAAATTAAGGATTTTGGATGGTGGATATCTACATAAACGGACACCTAACGAATTTTAAACTAGACACAGGTGCTAGAGTCACAGTTCTGTCAGACCAAGAGCCATGGTTGATGATACATTGCCTATAACTGGCAGACATACAGTTGCATGGTTCAGGTAGGACCCAACTGAAAGTGAAGGGTAAGCTTCAAGCAACTCTCCAATATAGAGGGAGACAAATTATAGAGATTTTATAAGTCTTGAAAAACCAAGAATTTTCCCTCCTAAACAGAAAAGTGTGCTTAGACCTGCATCTGATCAAGAAGATAAACAAAGTCAAACAGCCACAGGTAAACAGTCACTTTCAAGCAGACTACCTGAAACTTTTCACAGGTCTCAGAAGACTCAAGACAGAGTATAGAATCACACTTAAAGAAAATACCAAACCAATATGTATCTTAACACCGAGAAAGATACCTCACCCGTTGATGAATCAAGTTCAAGACCAATTGAAAGAGATGACAAGAATGGGGGCCATTTTATCGGCTAAGCAACCAATGGAATGGTGTTCGGTCATGGTTCTTGTCTCGAAACAAAATGGAACGCTAGGCATTGGTATGAATTTAATGCAGCTTAGCCAAGCAGGGGCGCGCGAGGTTCACCCAATGTCCACAGTGGATGACAGTTTAGCGAAATTTTCTCTGTGCATCATGTTTACCAAACTTGATGCCAACAGTGGGTTTTGGTAGGTACACTTAGATGAGACCTCAAGATTACTAACCACATTTATCACACCGTTTGGAAGGTTTTGATTCAATCGGTTACTGTTTGGAATAACTTCCGTACCAGAGATCTTCCATATAACGATGTCTAACATCTTAGGAGGGCTCAAGGGAGTTATTTGCCACATGGATGACATCCTAATACATGGGTGAACTGTAGAGGAACATGACCAAAGAATTCAAGCAGTTCTACAATGATTTCAAGAAGCAGGGCTAACACTGAATGAGAAGTGTGAATTATCCAAGACTTCAATTCATTTCTTGGGACACATAATAAGCAGTAAAGGTATAACGGCAGATCCAGAGAAGACACAAGCAATTACTGAATTCCCTACTCCTACTTACGTTCAGCAGCTCCAAAGATTCCTGGGAATGGTGAACCAATTAGCAAAATTTTTACCTCATTTAGTGCAGGGAACAGAACAGCTAAGACAACTTCTCAGAAAAGATCAAGTGTGGTGT
Source organism: Heterodontus francisci (assembly GCF_036365525.1). Classification (NCBI taxonomy): domain Eukaryota; kingdom Metazoa; phylum Chordata; class Chondrichthyes; order Heterodontiformes; family Heterodontidae; genus Heterodontus; species Heterodontus francisci. The sequence continues at coordinate 54,137,121 of NC_090375.1, forward strand.
TGGAGTTCACACCAAGAACAAGCAGTCCAGAAGATTAAAGAAATGCTCATATTGCTGGACATCTTGGCACAGTACAGCCCAACACTACCAATAACGATAGCTGCAGACGCCTCCTCCACTGGGTTAGGGGCAGTCCTTTACCAGGAGCAACCTGATGGTTCTTTCAGGCCAATATCTACTCATCTGGAGCTTTGTCTGAGACAGAGGCAGGTATGCAGTAATTGAAAAAGAAACACTTGCTGTCACATGGGCATGTGAGAAATTTTCTGATTATATTGTCGGATTGAGAGTTGTCATCAAAACAAACCATAAACCTTTGGTATATTTGTTGGACGAAAGGAAATCGCATGATAATTGATCAAAGAATCCAAAGATTTTGTTCAAGATTGATGAGATATATGTATGAGATAGTATATGTCCAGGGAAAGGTACAAACGTCTGCTGATGCCCTATCAAGAGTGATAGACCATCTGACACAATAAAATGTGAAATTTGTGCATGAAATCTTGAGCTCAACTTGCGGTACTCATGCGCCTTCACTTTCCTGTCCATGAGAAGCTGGCGCTACAGAGGCAGGGAAGCGGTCAACTTTGCATTGTGTGTATGGATAAGAGGGGGTAGGGGTCAACTCTGCATTATTTTATGGATAGGAAGGGGAAGGAGTCAACTCTGCATTATTTTATGGATGGGGGGAAGAGGTCATTGGTTGCAGGGCTGGCAATCTTTTAAAGATGGTGCCAGCATCTGCTCCTGCATCAGTGGCGCCATTCACGGCGTTGCCAATGCCGCCCCCACCACGGGATTGGGGAGCAGGGGTAGTGACGACCGCCGTCATTATAGTAAATGGCTGCCCGCTGCGTAATCGTGGTGGCCTGGCCACGTGGGTCACCTGCAGGACAGCTGCCATGTCCCACACCCGCCACCTCTCCCGGCGGAGGGACTACAAAATCCAGCCCCTAGACTTTATCTATACTATGACAACCAACATAACACACAACATGACCCACCACTCTCTACCTAACACAGATGTGCTGAGGCCAACTACCGCAACCCAAATACTTCTCAGCCTGGATCAGCCAAACCAACGCCAGCTCAAAATCAAGCCTCCAGGATATTCATTGTAATAGGGCTCACTCAATCTTCACTATTAATAGTGCTAACCCCACAGACTTCACTGGTCATGTGGCCAACCCCAGAGCCTTCACTGTTAATAGGGCCAATCCCAGAGCCATCATCTTCATAGTGCCAACCCCAGAGCCTTCACTCTTCATAGGGCTAACCCCAGTGCCCTCATCCTTAATATGGTCAACCCCAGAGCTTTCACTCTTCATGGAGCCAACCCCAGTGCCTTCACCCTTAATAGAGCCAACCACAGTGCCTTTACCCTAAATAGGGCCAACCCCAGAGCCTTCACTCTTTATAGAGCCAATCTCAGAGCTTTCACTCTTCATAGAGCCAATCCCAGAGCCTCACCCTTAATAGGCCAACCCCAGAGCCTTCACACTTAATAGGGTCAACCCCAGAGCCTTCACACTTAATAGGGTCAACCCCAGAGCCTTCACACTTAATAGGGTCATGCCCAAAGCCTTCACTGTTAATAGGGCCACCCCCAAAGTCTTCACCCTTAATAGGGCCAACCCCAGCGCCTTTACTCTTAATAGGGCCAAGCTCAGAGCCTTCACTGTCAATAGGGCCCACCCCAGATCTTCACTGTCAATAGGGCCCACCCCAGATGTTCACTGTCAATAGGGCCCACCCCAGATCTTCACTGTCAATAGGGCCTACCCCGGATCTTCACTGTTAATAGGCCAACCCCGTATTTTCACTGTTAATAGGGCCCACCCAGACTCTTCACTGTAAATAGGGCCCACCTAGAATCTTCACAGTCAATAGGGCCCACCCCGAACCTTCACCGTTCATCGGGCCCACCCACGATCTTCAATATGAGTAGATCTCACCCTGAACTTCACGATAAATAGGGCCCACCCAGGATCTTCACTATTAGTAGATCTCACTCGGAATCTTCACAGGCCCACCCTGAAACATCTTTGTTAATAGGACCAATGTGGGACATACATTGTTAATAGGGTCCAACAGGACCTTCACTGTAAGGACCCACACCCTGCTAATGAATAACCTGTTGAGCACAAAATGCGCGTTTGTTATTGGTCAAAACACGTTGGGAAATATTTTAAGAATTTCCAGTTGAATATTGCAAAATAAATGAGAGTTTTCTTCATTTAAAATTTGAGAAATGTTTTGGAAAGTGTAATTTGATAGAAATTTGTTAGAAACACTAGCCTTAGGTTACATGCACTGTTGGTGATTTATAGAGTTTTGAAGCAGTTTTTGAGTAACTTGCAGGTACCGGAAGGAGTTGAAATTGATTTGTGCAATATTATCGACAATCATACAAAACATTAAATTCTGAAATATGAGTCACCATTTACAGTATCCTTATATTTTATAACTAAAAATGCATCCAAGATCAGGAAGAAAAAATGGGGGAAATGTTTACTGAACAAGCCCACTTTTAAAATGAGGTTCTTGAGCCTTTAGGATCGAAAATGTCATAGCAATTTATTGGATTAACTATCTGGAAGTCTTAACAAATAATCCAGAGAATGAGTGTTCATATTCCACCATAGCAATTTGAAAACCTTAATTCCATTTTCTCTTAATCAGGAAATAAAATTCTGGCATCAATAAACGTGACTGTTGTAAAGGTCCAACTGATCACTAATGTCTTGAAGAAGGATACCTGCCTTGCTTATGGGGTCTGACTTGTATGTGATTCCAGCCCCACACAAATGTAGTTAACCCTTAACTGTCCTCTGAAGTACCCTAGCAAGCCACTCAGTTGTATCAAACTGCTGCAGACAGGGTAACTAAGAATGGACAAATAAATGTCGTCTTTATCAGCTCATGCCCACATTCTGAGAATTTATAAAGAAAAAGTCCCTATATGGAAATAATTTAGCAAACACGATCGGTGCAAGGTTAGCTGTTTCCAAAATTTTCCTTGTGCATTTCCAGGCACAGACAGGAAACATAGAAGGAATGGGGTCAAGAGGTCACAATGACAAGAGAAGGGAAATGCTTGAGTTGGTAGAGAACATCTGATTATAATCTAACTTCACAGAATGAAGGGCAAGTTGACAGATGCTCATTTCGAATGTTGTTTCTCATTGAGGTAATTCAGACTGAAGGCGGACCTTGAGTAAACAAAAAGATATCTGATACGGCAATGTCAAAGAACCGAGGTCGATGGTGATAACCATAAATACAGCAAATGGATTTTAGAAAACGTTATTACAGGATTCTAAAAAAAAAGTCTTCAGCAGCTTCTTGTTGGTTTAAAAAAATTAATGAGAGTTACTATTATGGAAAGAACCATGTTCTGGCTAAGAAGCAAACAGGAATGTCAAAGGTCAAAGATCAGTGGTGATAACCATACTCAAAGTAAATGGATTCTAGAAATTGTTTTTTACAGGATTCTTGTCAGTTTAGAAGATTTTAATGAGAGTCACCATTGTGGAGGGAACTGAGAACCAAAACTCAGTCTTTATTTTTTACAGTTCCAAAGAAGCTTCCATTCTGTCAATTTGTTCTTTTTATATATTGTTTATCTCAATGTCAGCTCCTGTACATGTACAGTACACACAAGTAAAGGGATTGATTCATTCTTGTCTACTGCTGTACTTCTTGTAACTGTCTTAGTGGCAGCCCCTGTACATGTACAGGACACACAGGGAATATTTCACTCCTATCTGGTACTATACAGCTCATGTGAAAAACCAGATAGAGATCCAGCTATTATTTGCTAGATGACAACGCCTGCTGGAAAGTGTACATTTGCTATGTAAGGACAGGATTGGACATGGCTATAATAGCCCCCAATTGATTATAATATTTACACCTGGGAAACAATGCCCAATAATGAATCATTGGTTTACAGACGTCAGGACAACAAATTAGAGGGGATCAGGAAAAATGTCAAAAAATTTGTCATTTAAAAGGTAAATATGTTGTACTAACAGTATCAAGGAGCAAAAGCAAGGATGATGGATTAAAAAGACAGACTTACATAGTTGGTCTTATTTTCACTGGTGAAAAGAAAATTGAGGGGATAGTACAGAGTTTCCTCTGGATATAAGTCCTATTATATGTTTGGTTCTTTATGCTGCCACTGTATAGAGCGCAGCCAGAGTGGTTCTTAGGCTGTATTATTTAAACTTTAATCTTTATTGTATAGTAACTATATACATCCACACTAGCCTGTATGTCTCCTTCAAAAGCCACGCTGTAACTATTCTCATCATGTGATACCCTTATACTACATCTCCCCCCAAGTCTTTATCCCAATATTGTCAAGAAAACATGATATGCCAAATGAGAGATTATTAATTAATCGGTTGGAAACTTACATCAAACTTTTAAAAACTAGCAGCCAAGATGACCAGCGCAATTTGCATCTGAAACACCTTCTTACATTCCAAGGACCCACCCGGAGACAGAGGTCTGAGCAGTATGGACCTAGAACAACGGCTTGCTCTAAGTAATTGAATTACCTACGATTGCGTCATTAGCACGACATTCAAGGCAATGCTAACACCTTGACTTTAAAAGAACAAACCCCTTCCAAGTGTAAATATTGACATCCTGGGGACAGGGGAGCCAATTCTGAAACTTGACTATTTTTAGAAGGTTCCAGTGAATACACGGAGGCCATCATATGACCCTCGGTCCATCTCTGTGAAAGCCAAAACGTTTTCTTGAATAAAGACAGACAAGTAGTAACTCAGACTGTGCAGCAGCAGGAAGGCTGTGTGCCTCTCTCTCTTTCCAGATACCACAGGTTTGAACCCCGTCTGCAACTGTGGACCCTCCAAACCTACAGATTGCTACAGACAGAGACCAGGGGAAGAGAGCCACCTACAAGTCTGCCTCCAAGAAAGCCTTGAGCCAAGCAGGCCAGGCACAAAGTGCACTTTGACTGGCCAAGGTCTCCAAGAATACAACTTCATCCGGAAGACCAGCGAATCATCCAATTTCACAGACTGTGTACTTAATTAGCATTTATTCTGGACTCTAATCGAACCACAAAGTCTACTTTTCCCTCTATAATCAATTTGTGTGTGTGAGTCTCGTGTGAATGTGTGCATGAATGTGCAGCGTAAATTTATTATTTTTTAGATCGCTTTTATATTGTTAAGTATAATAAACTCACCTCTTTCTTGTTTAAACTCAAGAAAACCTGTCCGATTGGTTCTTTCACGATCACATTAAAGGTAAAAGGTAAAACACTCACTGAGGTCGTAAGCACAACCACTGTTTAAAAAAGAAATAAACCCTGTTGCGGTCAAATAAGAGGAAGGACAAGAGGGGAGTCTGGGACCTCCTCCTCACCTGGCTGTAACAGAAATTTGGGGGCTCGAGAAATTTGGGAGCAGACTCAGAGGGCGGAGTTCCGGAGCGGTGAGTAGATAAAAAAACTTACCTCGGGGATTCTCGGAGCAGACTCGGAGGGCGGAGTTCCAGTGCCGTGAGTATAAAAATCTTACCTTGGGGATTCTCGGAGCAGACTCGGAGGGCGGAGTTCCGGAGCGGTGAGGATACAGAGTAAGTTACCTCGGGTGGGAAAAAAACTGAAAAAGTGACGTCACAGGAAAGCTGTGACCTGATTGGCTGGTAGGGAATCTGTACCGAATTTGAAAATAAAACTGATAAAAATTGATTAAAACACTAATTATCTAATTAGTAAGTAGAGTAACTAAACCAGAGGGAGGAGATTACTGTATTTAGACAGCATTTAATATTTATTGTAGAAATCTAGCACTAGGGACCACATAGTGAAGTGTATCATAATTTAGTAAGGATTTAATAAGTATTTATTTATTTTATATCAATTAACTAATTAGTGATAGAAATGTCAGTTAGAGGGGTGAAGTGCTTCACCTGTGAGATGTGGGAAGACCGTGACGCTTCCAGCGTTCCGGGCAACTACATCTGCAGGAAGTGCACCCAGTTGCAGCTCCTCACAGACCGCATGGATCGGTTGGAGCGGCAACTGGATGCACTGAGGAGCATGCAGGTGGCGGAAAGCGTCATAGACAGGAGTTTTAGAGAAGTGGTTATACCCAAGGTGCAGGCAGATAGATGGGCGACTGCTAGAAGGGGCAGGCAGTCAGTGCAGGAATCCCCAATGGCTATCCCCCTCTCTAACAAGTATACCATTTTGGATACTGTTGAGGGGAAAACAGCAGCAGCCAGAGCAGTGGCACCACGGCTGGCACTGTTGTTCAGCAGGGAGGGACAAAGCACAGAAGAGCAATAGTTATAGGGGATACTATAGTCAGGGGCACAGATAGGCGCTTCTGTGGACGTGAAAGAGACTCCAGGAAGGTATGTTGCCTCCCTGGTGCCAGGGTCAAGGATGTCTCTGAATGGACAGAGGGCATTCTGAAGGGGGAGGGTGAACAGCCAGAGGTTGTGCTGCACATCGGTACCAACGACATAGGCAGGAAGAGTGATGAGGTCCTGCAGGGGGAGTTTAGGGAGTTAGGTAGTAAGTTAAAAAACAGGACCTCTAGGGTTGTAATCTCTGGATTACTCCCTGTGCCACGTGCCAGTGAGGCTAGAAATAGGAAGATAGTGCAGCTAAACACGTGGCTGAGCAGCTGGTGTAGAAGGGAGGGTTTCAGATATCTGGACCATTGGACTCTCTTCAGGGACAGAAGGGACCTGTACAAGAAGGACGGGTTGCATCTAAACTGGAAGGGCACTAATATCCTGGCTGCAAGGTTTGCTAGCGTCACTCAGGAGGGTTTAAACGACTGTGGCAGGGGGGTGGTAACCAGAGCAGTAGGACAGCAAGTGAAGTAAATGAGGAGGACATAGTAAATCAGAGTCAGAGAAAATGGGTGAGATTCTAAATGAGTACTTTGCATCGGTATTCACCGAGGAGAGGGACATGACGGATGTTGAGGTTAGGGAAAGATGTTTGATTACTCTAGGTCAAGTCGGCATAAGGAGGGAGGAGGTGTTGGGTATTCTAAAAGGCATTAAGGTGGACAAGTCCCCAGGTCCGGATGGGATCTATCCCGGGTTACTGTGGGAAGCGAGAGAGGAAATAGCTGGGGCCTTAACAGATATCTTTGCAACATCCTTAAACACGGGTGAGGTCCCGGAGGACTGGAGAATTGCTAATGTTGTCCCCTTGTTTAAGAAGGGTAGCAGGGATAATCCAGGTAATTATAGACCGGTGAGCCTGACGTCAGTGGTAGGGAAGCTGCTGGAAAAGTTACTGAGGGATAGGATCTATTCCCATTTGGAAGAAAATGGGCTTATCAGTGATAGGCAACATGGTTTTGTACAGGGAAGGTCATGTCTTACCAACTTAATAGAATTCTTTGAGGAAGTGACAAAGTTGATTGATGAGGGAAGGGCTGTAGATGTCGTATACATGGACTTCAGTAAGGCGTTTGATAAGGTTCCCCATGGTAGGCTGATGGAGAAAGTGAAGGCGCATGGGGTCCAGGGTGTACTAGCTAGATGGATAAAGAACTGGCTGGGCAACAGGAGACAGAGTAGCAGTGGAAGGGAGTTTCTCAAAATGGAGACGTGTGACCAGTGGTGTTCCACAGGGATCCGTGCTGGGACCACTGTTGTTTGTGATATACATAAATGATTTGGAGGAAAGTATAGGTGGTCTGATTAGCAAGTTTGCAGACGACACTAAGATTGGTGGAGTAGCAGATAGTGAAGGGGACTGTCAGAGAATACAGCAGAATATAGATAGACTGGAGAGTTGGGCAGAGAAATGGCAGATGGAGTTCAATCAGGGCAAATGCGAGGTGATGCATTTTGGAAGATCCAATTCAAGGGTGAACTATACAGTAAATGGAAAAGTCCTGGGGAAAATTGATGTTCAGAGAGATTTGGGTGTTCAGGTCCATTGTTCCCTGAAGGTGGCAACGCAGGTCAATAGACTGGTCAAGAAGGCATACGGCATGCTTTCCTTCTTCGGACGGGGTATTGAGTACAAGAGTTGGCAGGTCATGTTACAGTTGTATAGGACTTTGGTTCGGCCACATTTGGAATACTGCGTGCAGTTCTGGTCACCACATTACCAAAACGATGTGGATGCTTTGGAGAGGGTGCAGAGGAGGTTCACCAGAATGTTGCCTGGTATGGAGGGCGCTAGCTATGAAGAGAGGTTGAGTAGATTAGGATTATTTTCATTAGAAAGACGGAGGTTGAGGGGGGACCAGATTGAGGTGTACAAAATCATGAGAGGTATAGACAGGGTGGATAGCAAGAAGCTTTTTCCCAGAGTGGGGGATTCAATTACAAGGGGACACGAGTTCAAAGTGAAAGGGGAAAAGTTTTAGGGGGGATATGCGTGGAAAGTTCTTTACACAGAGGGTGGTGGGTGCATGGAACACATTGCCAGCGGAGGTGGTAGACGCGGGCACGATAGCGTCTTTTAAGATGTATCTAGACAGAAACATGAATGGGCAGGAAGTAAAGAGATACAGACCCTTAGAAAATAGGCGACAGGTTTAGAGAGAGGATTTGGAGCGGCGTAGGCTTGGAGGGCCGAAGGGCCTGTTCCTGTGCTGTAATTTTCTTTGTTCTTTGTTCTTTGTTAAATAAGGCCAGTAGGACTAAGAGGAAGAGCAGGCAGGGAGATGTTGCTGAGCACAGCGGGCCTGGTCATCTGAAGTGCATTTGTTTCAATGCGAGAAGTATAACAGGTAAGGCAGATGAACTTAGAGCTTGGATTAGTACTTGGAAATATGATGTTGTTGCTATTACAGAGCCTTGGTTGAGGGAAGGACAGGATTAGCAGCTAAATGTTCTTGGCTTTAGAAGCTTCAGGCGGGATAGAGGGGGATGTAAAAGGGGTGGGGGAGTTCCATTACTGGTTAAAGAGGACACCTCAGAGAAGTCATGCAGCGAGGCAATATGGGTGGAGCTCAGGAATAGGAAGGGTGCAGTCACGATGTTGGGGGTTTACTACAGGCCTCCCAACAGCCAGCGGGAGGTAGAGGAGCAGATATGTAGACAGATTTTGGAAAGATGTAAAGGTAACAGGGTTGTAGTGGTGGGTGATTTTAACTTCCCCAATATTGACTGGGACTCACTTAGTGCTCGGGGCTTGGATGGGGCAGAATTTGTGAGAAGCATCCAGGAGGGTGTCTTGAAACAGTATGTAGATAGTCCAACTAGGGATGGGGCCATTCTGGACCTGGTATTGGGGAATGAGCCCGGCCAGGTGGTCGAAGTTTCAGTAGGGGAGCATTTCGGGAGCAGTGACCATAATTCCATAAGTTTTAAGGTACTTGTGGATAAGGATGAAGTCCTCGGGTGAAGGTGCTAAATTGGGGGAAGGCTAATTATAACAATATTAGGCAGGAACTGAAGAATTTAGATTGGGGGCGGCTGTTTGAGGGTAAATCAACATCAGACATGTGGGAGTCTTTCAAACGTCAGCTGATTGGAATCCAGGACCAGCATGATCCTGTGAGGAAGAAAGACAAGTTTGGCAAGTTTCGGGAAGCTTGGATAACACGGGATATTGTGAGCTTCGTCAAAAAGAAAAAGGAAGCATTTGTAAGGGCTGGAAGGATGGGAACAGATGAAGCACTTGAGGAATATAAAGACAGTAGGAAGGAACTTAAGCAAGGAGTTAGGAGGGCTAAAATGGGTCATGAAAAGTCATTGGCAAACAGGATTAAGGAAAATCCCAAGGCTTTTTATACCTATATAAAGAGCAAGAGGGTAACCAGGGAAAGGGTTGGCCCACTCAAGGACAGAGATAGGAATCTATGCGTGGAGCCAGAGGAAATGGGTGAGGTGCTAAAAGAGTACTTTGCATCAGTATTCACCAAGGAGAAGGACTTGGTGGATGATGAGCCTGGGGAAGGGAGTGCAGATAGTCTCAGTCATCTCATTATCAAAAAGGAGGAGGTGTAGGGTGTCTTGCAAAGCATTAAGGTAGATAAGTCCCCAGGGCCTGATGGGATCTACCCCAGAATACTGAGGGAGGCAAGGGAAGAAATTGCTGGGGCCTTGACAGAAATCTTTGCATCCTCATTGGCTACAGGTGAGGTCCCAGAGGACTGGAGAATAGCCAATGTTGTTCCTTTGTTTAAGAAGGGTGGCAAGGATAGTCCAGGAAATTATAGGCCAGTGAGCCTTACGTCAGTGGTAGGGAAACTATTAGAGAGGATTCTTCAGGACAGGATTTACTCCCATTTGGAAACAAACGAACTTATTAGCGAGCGACAGCATGGTTTTGTGAAGGGGAGGTCATGTCTCACTAATTTGATTGAGTTTTTTGAGGAAGTGACGAAGATGATTGACGAGGGAAGGGCCGTGGGTGTTGTCTATATGGACTTCAGTAAAGCCTTTGACAAGGTCCCGCATGGCAGACTGGTGCAAAAAGGTGAAGTGACACGGGATCAGAGTTGAGCTGGCAAGATGGATACAGAACTGGCTCAGTCACAGAAGACAGAGGGTAACAGTGGATGGGTGTTTTTCTGAATGGAGGGATGTGACTAGTGGTGTTCCGCAGGGATCAGTGCTGGGACCTTTGCTGTTTGTAGTACATATGAATGGTTTGGAGGAAAATGTAGCTGGTCTGATTAGTAAGTTTGCGGACGACACAAAGGTTGGTGGAGTTGCGGATAATGATGAGGATTGTCAGAGGATACAGCAGGATATAGATCGGTTGGAGACTTGGGCGGAGAAATGGCAGATGGAGTTTAATCCGGACAAATGTGAGGTAATGCATTTTGGAAGGTCTAATGCAGGTGGGAGGTATACAGTAAATGGCAGAACCCTTAGGAGTATTGACAGGCAGAGAGATCTGGGCGTACAGGTCCACAGGTCACTGAAAGTGGCAACGCAGGTGGATAAGGTAGTCAAGAAGGCATTCGGCATGCTTGCCTTCATCGGTCGGGGCATAGAGTATAAGTCATGTTGCAGCTGCACAGAACCTTAGTTAGGCCACACTTAGAATATTGCATGCAATTCTGGTCGCCACACTACCAGAAGGACGTGGAGGCTTTGGAGAGGGTACAGAGGAGGTTTACCAGGATGTTGCCTGGTCTGGAGGGCATTAGCTATGAGGAGAGGTTGGAAAAACTCGGATTGTTTTCACTGGAACGACGGAGGCGGAGGGGCAACATGATAGAGGTTTACAAAGTTATGAGTGGCATGGACAGAGTGGATAGTCAGAAGCTTTTTCCCAGGGTAGAAGAGTCAGTTACTAGGGGACATAGGTTTAAGGTGCGAGGGGCAAAGTTTAGAGGGGATGTGCGAGGCAAGTTTTTTACACAGAGGGTGGTGAGTGCCTGGAACTTGCTGCCAGGGGAGGTGGTGGAAGCTGATACGATAGCGACGTTTAAGAGACATCTTGACAAATACATGAATAGGAAGGGAATAGAGGGAGACGGTCCCTGGAAGTGCAGAAGGTGTTAGTTTAGGCAGGCATCAAGATCGGCGCAGGTTTGGAGGGCAGAATGGCCTGTTCCTGTGCTGTACTCTTCTTTGTTCTTTGTTCTTTGGGTCCACGATTGTAACCTAACAACAAATGAGAAATTGGAAGTGGGAAAGCAAATTGATTCCCATCTCAGGTAAAAGAAGTAGGTAGATGGGTTACCGTCAGGGGAAGGAAAGGGAACCAGCAGGCAGTGCAGGGATCCCCTGTGGCCGTTTCCCTCAACAACAGGTATACCGTTTTGGATACTGTTGCGGGGGACGACTTACCAGGGGTAAGCAATGGGGTACAGAGATCTGGCACAGAGTCTGTCCCTGTTGCTCAGAAGGGAAGGGGGAAGAGGAGCAGAACATTAGTCATTGGGGACTCCATAGTTAGGGGAACAGATCGGAGGTTCTGTGGGAACGAGAGAGACTCACGGTTGGTATGTTGCCTCCCAGGTGCCAGGGTTCGTGATGTCTCGGAGCGTGTTTTTGGGATCCTTAATGGGGAGGGGGAGCAGCCCCAAGTCGTGGTCCACATAGGCACCAACGACATAGGTAGGAAGAGAGATGGGGATTTAAGACAGAAATTTAGGGAGCTAGGGTGGAAGCTTAGAGCGAGAACAAACAGAGTTGTTATCTCTGGGTTGTTGCCCGTGCCACGTGATAGCGAAGCGAGGAATAGGGAGAGAGAGGAGTTGAACACGTGGCTGCAGGGATGGTGCAGGAGGGAGGGTTTTGGTTTCCTGGATAATTGGGGCTCTTTCTGGGGTAGGTGGGACCTCTACAAACAGGATGGTCTTCACCTGAACCAGAGGGGTACCAATATCCTGGGGGGGAGGTTTGCTAGTGCTCTTCGGGGGGGTTTAAACTAATTCAGCAGGGGAATGGGAACCTAAATTGTAGTGCCAGTGGACAGGATGTTGAGAGTAGTGAGGTCAGGGATATGGTTACAAGGACGCAAGAGGGCACTGGCAAGCAAGAACCTGGTTTAAAGTGTGTCTATTTCAACGCCAGGAGCATCCGGAATAAGGTGGGTGAGCTTGCAGCATGGGTTGGTACCTGGGATCTCGATGTAGTGGCCATTTCAGAGACATGGGTAGAGCAGGGGCAGGAATGGATGTTGCAGGTTCCGGGATTTCGATGTTTCAGTAAGAACAGAGAAGATGGTAAAAGAGGGGGGGGTGTGGCATTGTTAATCAAGGAGAGTATTACAGCGACAGAAAGGACGTTTGAGGACTCGTCTACTGAGGTAGTATGGGCTGAGGTTAGAAACAGGAGAGGTGAGGTTACCCTGTTGGGAGTCTTTTATAGTCCTCCGAACAGTTCCAGAGATGTAGAGGAAAGGATAGCGAAGATGATTCTCGACAGGGGTGAGAGTAACAGGGTAGTTGTTATGGGGGACTTTAACTTTCCAAATATCGACTGGAAATACTATAGTTCGAGTACTTTAGATGGGTCAGTTTTTGTCCAGTGTGTGCAGGAGGGTTTTCTGACACAGTATGTGGACAGGCCAACCAGGGGCGATGCCACATTGGATTTGGTACTGGGAAATGAACCCGGCCAGGTGTTAGATTTAGATGTAGGTGAGCACTTTGGTGATAGTGATCACAATTCGGTTAGGTTTACCTTAGCGATGGGCAGGGACAGGTATATACCGCAGGGCAAGAATTATAGCTGGGGGAAAGGAAATTATGACGCGATTAGGCAAGATTTAGGATGTGTAGGATGGGGAAGGAAACTGCAGGGGATGGGCACAAACGAAATGTGGAGCTTATTCAAGGAGCAGCTACTGCGTGTCCTTGATAAGTATGTACCTGTGAGGCAGGGAGGAAGTAGTCGTGCGAGGGAGCCATGGTTTACGAAAGAAGTTGAAGCGCTTGTCAAGAGGAAGAAGAAGGCTTATGTTAGGATGAGACGTGAAGGCTCAGTTAGGGCGCTTGAGAGCTACAAGCTAGCCAGGAAGGATCTAAAGGGAGAGCTAAGAAGAGCAAGGAGAGGACACGAGAAGTCATTGGTGGATCGGATCAGGGAAAACCCTAAGGCTTTCTATAGGTATATCAGGAATAAAAGAATGATTAGAGTTAGAGTAGGGCCGATCAAGGATAGTAGTGGGAAGTTGTGTGTGGAATCAGAGGAGATAGGGGAAGTGTTAAATGAATATTTTGCGTCAGTATTTACAGTAGAGAAAGAAAATGTTGTTGAGAATACTGAGATTCAGGCTACGAGGCTAGATGGGATTGAGGTTCACAAGGAGGAGGTGTTAGCAATTTTGGAAGGTGTGAAAATCGATAAGTCCCCTGGGCCAGATGGGATTTATCCTAGGATTCTCTGGGAAGCCAGGGAGGAGATTGCAGAGCCTTTGTCCTTGATCTTTATGTCGTCATTGTCGACAGGAATAGTGCCGGAAGACTGGAGGATTGCAAATGTTGTCCCCTTGTTCAAGAAGGGGAGTAGAGACAGCCCTGGTCATTATAGACCTGTGAGCCTTACTTCGGTTGTGGGTAAAATGTTGGAAAAGGTTATAAGAGATAGGATTTATAATCATCTTGAAAAGAATAAGTACATTAGAGATAGTCAGCACGGTTTTGTGACGGGTAGGTCGTGCCTCACAAACCTTATTGAGTTTTTCGAGAAGGTGACCAAACAGGTGGATGAGGGTAAAGCAGTGGATGTGGTGTATATGGATTTCAGTAAGGCGTTTGATAAGGTTCCCCACGGTAGGCTATTGCAGAAAATACGGAAGTATGGGGTTGAAGGCGATTTAGAGCTTTGGATCAGAAATTGGCTAGCTGAAAGAAGACAGAGGGTGGTGGTTGATGGCAAATGTTCATCCTGGAGTTTAGTTACTAGTGGTGTACCTTGTTTTCTTTGTTTTCTCAATGAAATTGATCCGGATGAAACTGACGAGAACAGCTGCCGATACTTTAATCTCCGATCCTGCTGTCTTCACAGTCCAGAGTGTCTGCAGCCACGGCATGCGGTAAGTCCATTGAGGTGAAGAAGGAGCTGCGGGACCCGAGAGAAGTCCTGTGAAAAGGTGCCCCGAACACCCAAAACATCCACGAACGGCCCCCCCGGCCGCAACTTCAAAGCGCCCGCGGGAGATGGCTCGGAGAGCATCTGCAGCGCACTGTCGGCAATGCTGCATGCCTTTATTTAAACCACTGCAAAAAAAAAAACCCTTAGCAAATGTAATCACCTCTAAGTCTGCCAAATGATGCTTCACCTCCCGAAGGACGTGGATGAGCTTTCCGGACGTCGATGGTGGGCACTGAGGAAATGGCTTATTACCTGCACCAGATTCCACCACCCCTCCCCCCCCCTTTACCCCCCTTCCACCCCCCTCCCCTTCCCTGCTCCACCCTCTCAGCTCACCCCCTCACAACCCCGTCCCAGCCCGCCCCCCCCTCGCACCATCTTCACCCCGCACCCCCTTCCCCTGCACCCCCCCCTCCTCCCTCTACCCCTCCCCCTTGCATCCCCTCCTCCCACCGGCACCATCCTACACCTGTGTAGGGGCCCCAACAACCCCACTGCCTTGTGGGCGTCTCGGGAGAGACCAAGGCTAAGGGAGTAAACCCTAACAGAAAATCCGGAGCGGAACCCCGTAGGCGGTCATGTGTCACCTTTGGCATGTTTCAGGCAGTTCCTGCAGCCATACTGGTGCCAAATGTCGTGTCCTGCACTCCTTTGGACCCCACCAGAAAGGCCGAGAGGGGGGTTTTGACGACTGGGCAACTCTCAACCTCCATAAATTTGCCCAGGCATGCGCCATGGAGAGGTCACTCCATAGTTGCCTCACAGCGACTGAAACAACACGGAAGGCAGCAGTTACGGGTTATAAGTCCAGATAAATTGGCGTAGAAACTGGGCGCCACGGGTTGCCTTTGTCGGTGGGAGAGGTCATTGCACCTCACTGGACAGCTACCGCCCGCCTCAAACCGGGCAGCCCCCGGTCAATAAGGTTCTGTCCCGCCACAGTCTGCCTGCTTCAATGGGTGCTTGGAGCTCAGGGTCATTGCCCGAAAGGTGGACTGATACACCGCACCAAACAACATGAAAAAAGGAAAGAAGGTACCAGCCCTTCGCTTTGCAAGCTGGAACGTCAGAACTATGTGTCCTGGCCTGTCGGAAGACCTTACACAAATCAACGATTCTCGGAAGACCGCCATCATTAACAACGAGCTCAGTAGACTCAATGTGGACATTGCAGCACCTCAGGAGACTCGCCTCCCCGCGAGTGGCTCTCTAGCAGAGCAAGACTACACCTTCTTCTGGCAGGGCAGGGATCCTGAAGAACCAAGACAGCATGGAGTGGGCTTCGCCATCAGAAACTCCTTGCTCAGCATGATAGAGCCTCCCTCAAATGGCTCGGAACGCATACTGTCCATCCGACTGCTCACCACCTCTGGTCCAGTACACCTACTCAGCATCTATGCTCCAACACTCTGTTCCGCACCTGAAGCTAAAGACCAGTTCTATGAACAACTCCATAACATCATTAGCAGCATCCCCAACACCGAACACCTATTCCTGCTGGGGGACTTTAATGCCAGGGTTGGGGCCGACCATGACTCATGGCCCTCCTGCCTTGGGCGCTATGGCGTTGGAAGGATGAATGAGAACGGGCAGAGACTGCTTGAGTTGTGTACCTATCATAACCTCTGCATCACCAACTCGTTCTTTCACACTAAACCCTGTCACCAGGTTTCATGGAGGCACCCAAGATCACGTCGTTGGCACCAGCTAGACCTCATTGTCACAAGGCGAGCCGCCTTAAACAGTGTTCAAATCACACGCAGCTTCCACAGTGCGGACTGCGACACCGACCACTCCCTGGTGTGCAGCAAGGTTAGACTCAGACCAAAGAAGTTGCATCATTCCAAGCAGAAGGGCCACCCGCGCATCAACACGAGCAGAATTTCTCACCCACAGCTGTTACAAAAATTTCTAAATTCACTTGTAACAGCCCTTCAAAACACTCCCACAGGGGATGCTGAGACCAAGTGGGCCCACATCAGAGACGCCATCTATGAGTCAGCTTTGACCACCTACGGCAAAAGTGCGAAGAGAAATGCAGACTGGTTTCAATCTCATAATGAAGAGCTGGAACCTGTCATAGCCGCTAAGCGCATTGCACTTTTGAACTACAAGAAAGCCCCCAGCGATTTAACATCCGCAGCACTTAAAGCAGCCAGAAGTACTGCACAAAGAACAGCTAGGCGTTGCGCAAACGACTACTGGCAACACCTATGCAGTCATATTCAGCTGGCCTCAGACACCGGAAACATCAGAGGAATGTATGATGGCATGAAGAGAGCTCTTGGGCCAACCATCAAGAAGATCACCCCCCTCAAATCTAAATCGGGGGACATAATCACTGACCAACGCAAACAGATGGACCGCTGGGTTGAGCACTACCTAGAACTGTACTCCAGGGAGAATGCTGTCACTGAGACTGCCCTCAATGCAGCCCAGCCTCTACCAGTCATGGATGAGCTGGACATACAGCCAACCAAATCGGAACTCAGTGATGCCATTGATTCCCTAGCCAGCGGAAAAGCCCCTGGGAAGGACAGCATTACCCCTGAAATAATCAAGAGTGCCAAGCCTGCTATACTCTCAGCACTACATGAACTGCTATGCCTGTGCTGGGACGAGGGAGCAGTACCCCAGGACATGCGCGATGCCAACATCATCACCCTCTATAAAAACAAAGGTGACCGCGGTGACTGCAACAACTACCGTGGAATCTCCCTGCTCAGCATAGTGGGGAAAGTCTTTGCTCGAGTCGCTCTGAACAGGCTCCAGAAGCTGGCCGAGCGCGTCTACCCTGAGGCACAGTGTGGCTTTCGTGCAGAGAGATCGACTATTGACATGCTGTTCTCCCTTCGTCAGATACAGGAGAAATGCCGTGAACAGCAGATGCCCCTCTACATTGCTTTCATTGATCTCACCAAAGCCTTTGACCTCGTCAGCAGACGTGGTCTCTTCAGACTACTAGAAAAGATCGGATGTCCACCAAAGCTACTAAGTATCATCACCTCATTCCATGACAATATGAAAGGCACAATTCAACATGGTGGCTCCTCATCAGAGCCCTTTCCTATCCTGAGTGGTGTGAAACAGGGCTGTGTTCTCGCACCCACACTTTTTGGGATTTTCTTCTCCCTGCTGCTTTCACATGCGTTCAAATCCTCTGAAGAAGGAATTTTCCTCCACACAAGATCAGGGGGCAGGTTGTTCAACCTTGCCCGTCTAAGAGCGAAGTCCAAAGTACGGAAAGTCCTCATCAGAGAACTCCTCTTTGCTGACGATGCTGCTTTAACATCTCACACTGAAGAATGCCTGCAGAGTCTCATCGACAGGTTTGCGTCTGCCTGCAATGAATTTGGCCTAACCATCAGCCTCAAGAAAACGAACATCATGGGGCAGGATGTCAGAAATGCTCCATCCATCAATATTGGCGACCACGCTCTGGAAGTGGTTCAAGAGTTCACCTACCTAGGCTCAACTATCACCAGTAACCTGTCTCTAGATGCAGAAATCAACAAGCGCATGGGTAAGGCTTCCACTGCTATGTTCAGACTGGCCAAGAGAGTGTGGGAAAATGGCTCACTGACACGGAACACAAAAGTCCGAGTGTATCAGGCCTGTGTCCTCAGTACCTTGCTCTACGGCAGCGAGGCCTGGACAACGTATGCCAGCCAAGAGCGACGTCTCAATTCATTCCATCTTCGCTGCCTTCGGAGAATACTTGGCATCAGGTGGCAGGACTATATCTCCAACACAGAAGTCCTTGAAGCGGCCAACATCCCCAGCTTATACACACTACTGAGTCAGCGGCGCTTGAGATGGCTTGGCCATGTGAGCCGCATGGAAGATGGCAGGATCCCCAAAGACACATTGTACAGCGAGCTCGCCACTGGTATCAGACCCACCGGCCGTCCATGTCTCCGTTATAAAGACGTCTGCAAACGCGACATGAAATCGTGTGACATTGATCACAAGTCGTGGGAGTCAGTTGCCAGCATTCGCCAGAGCTGGCGGGCAGCCATAAAGACAGGGCTAAATTGTGGCGAGTCGAAGAGACTTAGTAGTTGGCAGGAAAAAAGACAGAGGCGCAAGGGGAGAGCCAACTGTGCAACAGCCCCAACAAACAAATTTCTCTGCAGCACCTGTGGAAGAGCCTGTTACTCCAGAATTGGCCTTTATAGCCACTCCAGGCGCTGCTTCACAAACCACTGACCACCTCCAGGCGCGTATCCATTGTCTCTCGAGATAAGGAGGCCCAAAAGAAAAAAACCGCAAGGATCTGTTTTGGGGCCACTGCTGTTTGTCATTTTTATAAATGACCTGGAAGAGGGTGTAGAAGGGTGGGTTAGTAAATTTGCAGATGACACTAAGGTCGGTGGAGTTGTGGATAGTGCCGAAGGATGTTGTAGGGTACAGAGAGACATAGATAGGCTGCAGAGCTGGGCTGAGAGATGGCAAATGGAGTTTAATGCGGAAAAGTGTGAGGTGATTCACTTTGGAAGGAGTAACAGGAATGCAGAGTACTGGGCTAATGGGAAGATTCTTGGTAGTGTAGATGAACAGAGAGATCTTGGTGTCCAGGTGCATAAACCCCTGAAGGTTGCTAACCAGGTTAATAGGGCTGTTAAGAAGGCATATGGTGTGTTAGCTTTTATTAGTAGGGGGGTCGAGTTTCGGAGCCACGAGGTCATGCTGCAGCTGTACAAAACTCTGGTGAGACCGCACCTGGAGTATTGTGTGCAGTTCTGGTCACCGCATTATAGGAAGGATGTGGAAGCTATGGAAAGGGTGCAGAGGAGATTTACTAGGATGTTGCCTGGTATGGAGGGAAGGTCTTACGAGGAAAGGCTGAGGGACTTGAGGTTGTTTTCGTTGGAGAGAAGGAGGAGGAGAGGTGACTTAATAGAGACATATAAGATAATCAGAGGGTTAGATAGGGTGGATAGTGAGCGTCTTTTTCCTCGGATGGTGATGGCAAACACGAGGGGACATAGCTTTAAGTTGAGGGGTGATAGATATAGGACAGATGTGAGAGGTAGTTTCTTTACTCAGAGAGTAGTAAGGGCGTGGAACGCCCTGCCTGCAGCAGTAGTAGATTCGCCAACTTTAAGGGCATTTAAGTGGACATTGGATAGACACATGGATGAAAATGGAATAGTGTAGGTCAGATGGTTTCACAGGTCGGCGCAACATCGAGGGCCGAAGGGCCTGTACTGTGCTGTAATGTTCTAATTCTAATTCTAATTCTAATAATTTTTAAAACTTAAGTACAGGTTTTCTTCTTGATTTTGCTGCTAGAGTACTAACATGTCCACATTCAAGGCCAGTTTCTTCCGAAGCCAGTGTGAAATAACTTGGGACAGGTTAAATGCCCTATCTATTGAAGAGTTGAGGAATGTAACTGCTCCATTCGAAAGCTAGGAAATCCAAAATCCTAAGACTTGTAGCCAACTATTTTTCACTTGAACCTGAAGATTTAGAAACAGGGTTCGAGTCAGAAACAGACAGGGTAATGTTAGCAAAAATACAATTAGAACGGAGGAGACTCAAATTAGAATTCCAGATAAAGAGCATTGAGAGTGTCAAGATAGAGAAAAAGAAAGGGTAGAAAGGGAAAAAGAAAGAGAAGAAAGGGGAAAAGAGAGAGCTTTCCAGAAGGAGAAGGAGGAAAGAGAATTAAGGTGGCTTGAATTAACTCAGGGGCAACCAATACCCCCAGTGAATACAAGGCTAGTGAGGAAGCTACCTGTAGCTCAGGACCGTGTGCTGAGCTCTTAAACTTCTCCCTGTTGAATCCAAAGTTCATTGAGAGGGTTGTGGAAGCATGTTTCACTTTTGACAAGCTTGCAAAACAGCTGAAATGGCTAGATGAGAACTGGACGCTGTTGTCACAAAGCAAGATAATAGGAAAAGCCCATGAGGTTTATTCACTGTTGCCAGATGAAAGTTCAGCAGATTATGAGATAACTAAAAATGGTATCCTGGGGGCATATGAGCTAGTACCAGAAGCGTATTGCCAGAAATTCCGAACCCTCCGGAAGCAGACTTCTGAAGAAGACCAAACTTACCTTGAGTTTGAAAGGGTTAAGCAGCTTGCTATCGACCAGTGGATAAGGACACTTCGGATACAGCACACATATGAAAACCTCAAAGAGGTGACCATTCTAGAGGAGTTTAAAAACTCCTCTTCCCTTTCTATTAAAACCCACGTAGAGGAACAAAAGGTTCAAAGAGCCAGGCAAGCCGCAAGTCCGGCTGATGAATTCATGCTTGTACACAAGCCCTTAACCCAAGGAAAACCCTTCTCTAGTCAACCCTACAAACCTGAAAAGGAGAAAAGGTGGGTGGAGCCTAAACAGCTATGGGTGAGAAGGGAAAGCTGGACACACAAGGGGCCCTCCTCAGGCTAAAAAGGACAGTACTGAGAGCAGGAGCGACACCCAAAGACTTGTGTGTTTCCACTGTAACAAGGGAGGTGACTGCTGTAAATTACAGGGAAGGCCTGTAGGATTAATCAGGGTGCACCAGACCAGTGCAGGAGAAGGGGCCCTGATGGAAAGAACAGCAGAGCAGGCTGTGGCTTTAACTGCGGCAGTAAGACCCAGTAAACCTACCGCCATGAGTGCAGGAAAATGTGGCAAAATTCCTGAGAGTTACCAGGATTTTGTATACCAAGGAACAGTGATCCCATACCCCTCGATTGAGGCAAGCAATCCCATAGCCATACACACGAATACAGAGGCCACCAAATCCCTTCTGCTGGGAAAAGGCATGACCTTTCCCCCAGAGAGTACAGTGAATGCTAGAGTGTTAGTAAATGGTATCGGAGGGCAGTGTATTCCCATACCTTTATATCGTGTGCACTTGGAGTGTGACCTGGTTCGGGACCGTTGACTATGGAGATTGTCCCTAGTCTACCGGTGGATGAGGTCGACTTGCTCCTGGGTAGTGATCTGGCGGGGGCAAAGCTGGTAGCTTCCCCAGTAGTTTTAGACAGACAAAAAGAAGTCAGGGAGACAGAGCAGTTGCTGGAGAAGGTCCCCGGCATTTTCCCTGACTGTACGGTGACTCGGTCCATGGCCAAACAAGCTCCATCAGAGGAGGCTGAACTGGCACTGCAGATAGATGACCCTACTGTCTGGTTATCTGAAACCTTTTTGGGAAGTTAGAGGACCCAAAGGATGCGTTAAACAGAACTTCCTTGGTTGAGGCACAGCAAGCCAACCCAGTATTAAAAACGTTAGTACAGACTGCCCAAACTGCAGCTGAAGCAGAGGGAGTCCCAGAGTGCAACTATTTAAAGAATGAGGTGCTGATGAGGAAGTGGGGACCTCCTCATAGACCTGCAGACGAAGAGTGGACAGTAGTTCACCAGACAGTGGTGCCACCAAAGTACTGTAAGGAAATACAAAGAATAGCCCACGAGCTTCCAATGGCTGGACGTGCCGGAGTAAGAAAAACCAAAGGCCGCATAAGACAGCATTTTGACTGGCCAAAACTCCACAAAGCTGTGGCGAAGTTCTGTAAAACTTGCCACATGTACCAGGTTGTGGGGAAGTCCCAAACTGCAATAAAACCCAATTCTTTACCAGATATGAACTGCCTGCTGAGATCCAGTCAGATCAGGGCACAAATTTCATGTATGGGATCTTTCAAAAAGTCATGGGTAATCTGGGCATAACCCAGCTAAAGTCCTCAGCATACCACCCACAGTCACAAGGGGCTTTATAACAGTACCACTGGACCCGAAAGACAATGATCAGGGCATCCTGCTATAAGTACCACTATGACTGGGACAAAGGACTGGGATTTCTCCTGTTTGCCAGTAGGGACTCACCCAATGAGTCCACTGGCTTTAGTCCCTTTGAATTAGTTTATGGACACGAGGTGAGAGGTCCTCTTAAACTAATCAAGGAGAAGTTTTTGGGACACAGGGATGAGTCTGCCATGTTAGAATACATTTTCACATTCCAGGAGCGGCTCACAAGAGCCTGCGCAGTGGCACAGGAGCACCTGGAGACCATGTATTAGCATTACTCCCAATTCAGTTTGAACTTCTGAAAGCCTGGTTCAGTGGCCCAAACCGAGTGGCAAAAAGGATTAGCTGGGTGTTACGTCTTCTTGTTGTTTTCTGGTTCCCAGATGTTGGACATAATCACACTTTAAACTTGGAAAGGCTTGAGCTTTTCCTTTATTTGTTCAGCCACCATGCTGCCTGCTGTAGGACTGCTTTTCTGTTACATATCACATGACTCTCCAGTGCAGCCATGAATGTGGCCCCATTGGAACACTTACACATAACAACTAGTTCCTAGCTAATTAGTTCCTAGCACTTTACAGATAGTATAACAATACATAACACCGAGTAAGTTATTTGATTGACACCCCAGACCATCGGGAAAAAACAAAGGCTGTGCCACATTAACATGTTAAAACAATACCACAGCTGGGAAGAGGACAGACAAGCACAGGCTGTCAGACAGTCAGGAAGGAAGGGGACAAAAGGGACAATGAGGACAGGTTAGTGGAGGGCTGGGAGAATTCCCAAATCAAACCCCTACTGCCCAGATAACCAATACTAAAATGTTAGAAAAATTAGACCCCATACATCCTTACATAAATGCAGGCCAAAGAGGCACCCTACCAAGGCTGCTAACAGCATTTACAGAAACCTGCAGGGACAAGGAAAGTTCCCAAAAGGGCAAACCAACAGTGAGGGACAGGCCTCATCTAGTTGAAGTGCCCCAAAGCTAATCAAACCCAACAATTTCAAGTCAGCAAGAACAAGGGCCCAGAGGAAATCTCAAACACCCTATAATGGCTAAAAAACAGTTTATTACCCACTGCCAATTCCAAACCTTGAATATCATTAGAAGGTTCCAGTGAATTACACGGAGGCCCTCATGTGACCGTCTGTCCATCTCAGGGAAAGCCAAAAAGTTTCCTTGAACAAAGACAGACAGGCAGTAACTCAGACTGTGCAGCAGCAGGAAGGCGGTGTGCCTTTTTCTCTCTCCCTCTTTCCAGATAACACAAGTTTGAACCTCGTCTGTAACTGTGGACTCTCCAAACCTATGGATTGCTACAGACAGAGACCAGGGGAAGAGAGCCACCTACAAACCTACCTCCAAGAAAGCCTTGAGCCAAGTGGGCCAGCCACAAAGTGCACTTTGACCAGCCAAGGACTCCAAGAAGGCTGTGTTTGCTGGCAACGCGACCACTAGGTGGCACAGTACTGGCACATGCGCAAATGCAGCCTCATCCACTGAAACGTCACTATCTGAGATGTCTCAGGCAGCTCCCAGTAATAAAGATGGCACTGCTCAACTTGTCACAAAAAATAAATTAAATCCCCTCAATGGCTGTGATCGCCATTTCCATCTGACCCCAACAGTATCCCACTCCCTCCTGCCATCGTCCTTCTATTTGTCACTCCTGTCTGCTTGCTGCTCACTCTCCACCTTGCCACTGCCTTCCCTCAGCCACTTGCTCCCACCCTTGCCGCTTCCCCCCCCTTGGCCGCTCACTCTCCGCCTTGCCGCTTCAGCTGCTCACTCCCCACTTCCCCACATCCCTGGGGCGCACTCCTAGCTTCGCCGCTTCCCTCCTCTTGGCCATTTGCTCCCGTGTCACCCCTCGGCCACTCACTCCCCGCCATGCTGCTTCAGCTATTTGTTCCCCGACCCCCGCTGCTTCTTCAGGTGGTGCGGCAGTGAGCAATTGGCCGAGGGGGGGAAGCGAAGAGGCTGGGAGCGAGTAGCCGAGGGGGGGGAAGGGCAAGGGTGGGGGTGAGTGGATGAAGGAAGGCAGTGGCGAGGCAGGATGGAGAAGGAAATTGAAAGTGGCGAGTGAAGCAGGGATGGCGGGAGGGAGCGGAGTACTGTTAGGAGAAATGGAGCCAGCGATTACGACTTTTGAGGGGTGAGGATGTCATTGTGTGGTGACGTCAACACGCGCATGCAAGCATTCATACTGGCAAGCTGGCAAATGTTCACACGCACTGATGACGTCCGTAATCGCTCTGCGCATGCTCTGCGTTGTCAGGAGTCACTATGCTCCAAGAATACAACTTCAGCCGGAAGACCAGTGAATCATCCAACTTCACAGACTGTACTTTTAATTTCCATTTATTCTGGAGTCTAATCTAACCACAAAGTCTACTTGTCCCTCTGCAATTGATTTGTGTGTGTGTGAGTCTCGTGCGAATGTGTGCGTGAATGTGTAGCATAAATTTATTATTATTTTTAGATTGGTTTTATATTGTTAAGTGTAATAAACTCACCTCTTTCTGTTTAAACTCAAGAAAACCTGTCCGATTGGTTCTTTCACGATCACATTAAAGGTAAAAGGTAAAACAGTCACTGAGGTGGTAAGCAAAACCACTGTTTAAAAAAAGGAATAAACCCTTTTGTGGTCAAATGATAGGAAGGACAAGAGTGGAAGCTGGGATTCCCCCCCTTCACCTGGCTGTAACAATATATATTTACATACATTCACTTTTTTATTTACATGCTACCCGGTCTCCCCAAGTCTCTGACTTCATAGTTTTAACCTATCAGGAGGCTTCACAACTCTCCCTGATCTTGTTGTCATTAGATGTGGAAGATTGGTAGTCTTTCTCTGATCCCTTGTTTCTTGACTTGGATGGCCTTCGTTGAGGTTTACAGCATTCGATGCTTTTTGAATTTTCAGTTCATCACCAATTGGATGTAAAAGACTTAAATTCCTTCTATTTCTCCAAATGGAACCTTCTTAAGTTCGTACTAGATAAGATCGCTGTTGATTCTCATCTTGCTGGAGAATTACCCCTTCTCTATTTTGATCTCGTACCCATAACTTTTGCCCTCTGACAACTTTGCTAAGTTTCTTGTACGGTATCTTCTGTTATAATTATGGGTCTGTTTGGTTCGATATGACTTTTCTTTGTCTTGTACTTTCTGATAATCTTTTCTTTGCAATCCTGGAAGTAATTTCTTGGGTAGAATTGGAAGTTGCGTTCGAAGTTTTCTTCCCATTAAGAGTTCTGATGGTGCTAATCCACACAATAATGGAGTAGTTCTGTATGTCAGTAGTGTTAATTGGTAATCTTGATTTTTCATCAACATAGTTTTAATGGTTCTGACTGCTCGCTTAGCTTCTCCATTTGATTGTGGATACTTAAGAGAGCTTGTTAGGTGAACAAATCCACATTTTTCTGCAAAGTGCGTGAAGTAATCATTTGCAAATGGTGGTCCATTATCAGATACTATCTGATCAGGTATACCATATATTGCAAAAACTTCTTGTTAAACTCTGATGACTACTTCAGTTGTTGTTGTGTACATCCTGTTATGACCGCAGTGGGAGCAACGCACTGTTAATTCAGTCCCGTCACTCCACAGTTTGCAGCATCTTAACTAATTTTTACCAAAATCAGAAAAACAGCCAGATTAAACACTCCAGTATCCCCAGAATGAAACAGACCAAACCAGGTATCTTTAGACAACAAACTAACCATTAAAAAACTAAATCTTAAATGCTATTAAGATAAACCTATGTCTAAAGACCTTATAACTTCTCAATTTAATCAAACTCAAACATTCAAAAATAACAATTAATGTTTTTTTTTAAAAGGTAATTTTTAAGATTTGTTATCTGTTAAGAATAAATAAAAATGAGAAAGTCTTTGTGTTTTACATTCCCGGTGAATGAGGTCTTCTAAGGTGAAGATAATTAAAGTTCACTTGAAGTCTTCATCTGGATTTGATGAAGATACTCTGTTCTTGATAGGCAAACAGTTCGACTGCAGTCGCATTAAACAGTTCCTTCAATGATGAGCACAGCAATACAAATAAGTTGTTGAAAAAGAAAAGTTTTTCTTATTTACTCAGGCAATTAACTTAGCTTGCAGCTTCGTAGAATTTTTCTTGAGAGTGAATAAAACAGCTCCTTTCTCTTCAGTTCCTCGCTGACAAGTCTCTGAGAACAAACTGCTTCAAACCGGTCTCTGCCAGATCCACACACAGTCAAAATGAACACATCATACCATGTGATCTGCTGTTTCTCAGGGTAATCAAAATGCAGCTGTGTCTCCAGATTTCTAGAATCTTCTCCAACTTAAAGGCACACACACAGTTTATTTTTAATCTGAGGAGAAAAAATAATACAAGTCCGTGACAATCCGTTTAACTTTGATCCATCTTGATAAGTAATCAACTATAATTAGATAGGATCTTCCCTCAAAGAAGAATAAATCCTTCACCGACCATTCCCATGGACTAGTTGGGAATTGGGTCAAAAGTAGTGGTTCTCTTTGATCTTGTCGATGTGCCTGACAAATTTGTTGGACTTGCTTCTCTGTCTGTGTAGCACCCCTGTAGGAATTTGCTACATTTCTCTTTCTCGCACTGGTAGTCTTTGAGTGGCAATGACAAGCTGTGCTGTGTTGTACGGGATCTCTGGCTGAATCCGGACTCTGTGCAGTGTTCAGGCCAGATTGGGGGTTGGCGGGGTGGGGGGGGTGCTCTCCCTCTGTCCTGGCTCTCGGATTCTTCTTGTTTATCTTCATCAACTTTCTTTATAAGATGAAGGTCAATACAAGTTCTTCTACTTAAGAATGAGAACTCCTGATTTCTTAGGACATACAGAGCTGAATTTCATCAGCTCGTCACCGATCTAAGCAGCGAGCTTCAAAGATGGCAGCACGCATGGGTGGGATTTACTCCGTAGAGCCACCACAATATTAAACACGGCGGCTCACTTACATGGCCCGATGACGTGGTGGAGGGCAGGCGGTCGGTCCCCGGCAACGGCATCCGGCACCAGTGTGCAGGCGCCAATGCCGTTTTTAAGGTCTTCCATCCCTTCAATGTAATTTAAATTTTTAAAGTTACATGAGTATTAAAAATTAAATAAAACTTTCCCCATCCTCTACCACCACCCCCCCCCCCCCCCAATTACCATCAAATTTATTACTTGCCCTCTCCCCCTAAAAAACCTTACCATGTGCTCCCGACCATCCCGCCCCAAAACTAATAAACTATGAACTTTACCCCTTCCCACCTCCCCCTAGACCCATTGAAAACATTTAACCCCGCTCCATCCCTCCACCCTGAAAACATACCTGCTCCCCTCTCCCAAACAGTGTTCCGCCTTTGATCTCTGAATGGAGATCCGAGGGCATGGGAGTGCCAGCCACCACCAACAATATGGAACCGGGACCAACGGCAGGAGTGGGTATGTATTTAATTCATCAGTTTAAATACATTAACATATTCAAATTGTGATGCCACCACCGGCAGCAGGGGGGCCACCATGAGGCCTCGCCACCGCACCAATATGGGGCGGGGCCTTCCCAGCGTTGAGGTCTGTGGCAGACCTTTCCGGGCCCCCCGCCATAACCCGCGACATCGGGGAGGCCAGTAAAATCCAGCCCACAGTGTTTCTAATATCTGCTTTCCCTTGTATTAAAGCGTTGCTTTTAACTTCCCCTTTACTTCAAGTACAGCACCTCCTGGGCCAGGTAACTGAGTTTCTATTGGTTGCAGAACATGTGTGGATAGTCACGGTCTTTATCTGACAGGACCATCACACATGCTCCGGTGTCGAGTTTGGAATTCGTGATAGATTCATTGACATATACGTCTGCTGACCAAAATGCTTGTTTTGGATCATTGATTTCACCGAGAAAATATTTCGATTGGTCTGCTGCAGGAGGTTGCGTAACTTCATTTACCTGTCTATTCTTAACTATTTTTCCTTTAGAGGTTGAGGTAGTCAAGATTTTATTTTGGCGCATCTTATTGAAATGCCCTATTTTTCTGTAATAAAAGAACAAAGAACAAAGAAAATTACAGCACAGGAACAGGCCCTTCGGCCCTCCAAGCCTGCGCCGATCCAGATCCTCCAGCTAAACATGACGCCTATTTTCTAAGGGTCTGTATCACTTTGCTTCCTGCCCATTCATGTATCTGTCTAGATACATCTTAAAAGACGCCATCGTGCCCGCGTCTACCACCTCCGCTGGCAACGCATTCCAGGCACCCACCACCCTCTGCGTAAAGAACTTTCCACGCATATCCCCCCTAAACTTTTCCCCTCTCACTTTGAACTCGTGACCCCTAGTAATTGAATCCCCCACTCTGGGAAAAAGCTTCTTGCTATCCACCCTGTCTATACCTCTCGTGATTTTGTACACCTCAATCAGGTCCCCCCTCAACCTCCGTCTTTCTAATGAAAATAATCCTAATCTACTCAACCTCTCTTCATAGCTAGCGCCCTCCATACCAGGCAACATCCTGGTGAATCTCCTCTGCACCCTCTCCAAAGCATCCACATCCTTTTGGTAATGTGGCGACCAGAACTGCACGCAGTATTCCAAATGTGACCGAACCAAAGTCTTATACAACTGTAACATGACCTGCTAACTCTTGTACTCAATACCCCGTCCGATGAAGGAAAGCATGCCGTATGCCTTCTTGACCAGTCTATTGACCTGCGTTGCCACCTTCAGGGAACAGTGGACCTGAACACCCAAATCTCTCTATACATCAATTTTCCCCAGGACTTTTCCATTTACTGTATAGTTCACTCTTGAATTGGATCTTCCAAAATGCATCACCTCGAATTTGCCCTGATTGAACTCCATCTGCCATTTCTCTGCCCAACTCTCCAATCTATTTATATTCTGCTGTATTCTCTGACAGTCCCCTTCACTATCTGCTACTCCACCAATCTTAGTGTCATCTGCAAACTTGCTAATCAGACCACCTATACTTTCCTCCAAATCATTTATGTATATCACAAACAACAGTGGTCCCAGCACGGATCCCTGTGGAACACCACTGGTCACACGTCTCCATTTTGATAAACTCCCTTCCACTACTATTCTCTGTCTCCTGTTGCCCAGCCAGTCCTTTATCCATCTAGCCATTCTGTTCTATTGGTGGAACATAGTTCACGCCTGTGGGGAGTTTTTGTACCACAGCACTATCAGGATTTAAAGGTGTCTTTCGCTCACTACCAACCACCAATGTGCCTTTTTTCCTGGTGCCTCTTGTTCAGCCCTCTGGTGAAGGAACTGAATAGTTACATGAGGTTTCCTGAACCAAGATCTTTTCTCACCTTGCAGTGTTGGTCTGTTATTGCAGCGCAAATTGAAGTAGGAATCGCAAGTGTTTAAGACTTTGTTGAACTTGGCTGATGTTTCGTCAATATGTTGCCTTGCTATTATATCATCAACTACAGTACCAATTCAATATAACAATGCATTCACTTGCTCTGTTTCGGACTTGCTGTCCAATTTCGACACAATTCTGTATCCAAGGAACTTTTTCCTCCACAGTACCAGTTTTGAGTCTGATTGGATCCCTCCTGATTTTTGAAACTCTCTGGCACTCCCAAATTGTGATCCATTTTTAAAATGTTTATAGACTTTTTAGAGTGTTCCCCTTTAAGAAACTCTTTTTTTCAGGTTAGCTTGCTTTGAAGGAGTGTAGGAGGTGCTTGAGAGTGTTCCCCATTTGTTTTTTTATAGGCTTCTGGTAGGGACCTGCCCTTTCTTTCAGCACTTCACTGAAATGTTTACACAGCTGTTTGGTAAACAGTTCCAGTTAATTTTTTTTTTTAGCTAGAGTTTATTTATTTTGTTCAAGTTTGACAGCTTTAATGATTTTTTTCAGCTTAGCTACATTAGTGGAGACTGCTGTGTTCGGGGTTTTCCGTGCTTTTTTCTTCACTATTGGACTTTTTTTAAGTTCCCGTGCTTTTCAGTGTTTTCCCGCTCTTCGCCCTCGCGTCCAGCCCGAGTGAGAAATTGGGTTTTCCCTTTTTTCTCTCACTCACATGGAGTCTTTAGAAAATTAATCTTTTAACCTCGTCAAATGCTTTTGTTTTAACCAGGATTTCTCGATCGTTTGCACAACGACTCACCCAATCACTTGCTTTTCAGCCACGTTTCCGTTCTGAAGAGATTTTCTCTGCCTTCTATGATATGTAGTTTGTTTTTTCTCTTCAGCTACTTGTTTTAAAGTTTCTTCTCTTCTGGCTGAAGGATGATTGTTGCTTCAAATTTTCTCTTCTGGGTATAGGACTTTTATTCCAGCGCTGTTCACTATATTATATATTTGGTTCTTTATGCTGCCACCTTATAGAGTTTAGCCAGGAGGTTCTTAGACTGCATTGTTTAAACATTAATCTTTATTGTACAGTATTTATATGCACTCCACACTAGCCTGTGTGTCTCCTTCAAAAGTCACACTGTAACTGTTTTTGAGTCTCCCCACATGATCTTTTACATCATCATGGTGGGTGGTAATCTTTACATTCTCTCAAGATTAACCCCTTGATACCTTTATACTACAAGTCCCTCCAATTTTTTGACGGATGATGGAATGAATTTCATTTATGTAGCACCTTTCACATCCTTCGATCTTCCCAAAGTTCTTTACAACCATTGATTTTTTAAAAATTCATTTTAAGGTGTGGATGTTGATGGCTAGATTGGCTTTTATTGCCCATCACTAGTTTCCCTTGAGAAGGTGGTGGTGGCACACCTTCTTGAACTGCTGCAGCCTAAGTGCTAAAGGTATCCCCAAAATACTGTTCGGGAGGAAGTTTCTGGATTTTGACCCAGTGGCAGTGAAGGAACAGTGATATATGCCCTAGTCAGACTGATATGTGATTAAGAGGAAAGCTTGGAGATTATGGTGTTCCCATGCACCTGCCCTTTTCCTTCTTGGTGGGGGAAGTTGTTTAGGAGATACTGCTGAAGAAACCTTGATGATTTGCTGTAGTGAATCCAGTGGCTAATACACATGGCAGTCATGGTGCCTCGGCTGGTGGGGGGGGGTGGGGTGGTGGCGTGGGGAGATTGTGGGGTAGGGGGGGAATCGGTCACAAGATCATCAGATAATGAGAAATAGGAGACTGCTCCTCCATTCAATAAGAACATGGATGATCTGATTGTGACCTTAACTCCACTTTCCTGCCTGCCCCTCATAACCCTTGACTCCCTTGTAGATCAAAAATCTGTCTAACTCAGCCTTGAATATATTCAATGACCCAGCCTCCACCACTCTCTGGGGAAGAGAATTCGAAAGATTAATGATCCCCTGAGAGAAGAAATTCCTCCTCATTTCCATCTTAAAATTTTGAAACTGTGCCCCCTATTTCTAGATTCCCCCATGAGGGGAAGCATCATTTCAGCATCTACCCTGTCAAGGCCCCTCAGAATCTTATATGTTTCAATAATATCACCTCTCATTCTTCTAAACTCCAATGAGTATAGGCCCAACCTGCTCAGCCTTTCCACATAAGAAAACCCCTTCATTCCAGGAATCCGCCAAGTGAACCTTCTCTGAACTGCTTCCAATGCAAGTATATCCCTCCCCATGTAAAGAGATCAAAACCGTTCGGAGTACTCTAGGTGTGGTCTCACCACTGCCCTGTAGTAGTAGCAAGACCTCTATAGGCAGGGAGGGCACATAATTGGGTAGGATGGTGGCGGGGTGGTTGAGGGATCCTGACACCTTCCTGCTTCCGCCAAAATTGTCCGGGGCGGGAAAGCCTGAGAATGGCTTCCCCCCCACCAACCCCCCCCCCCCCCACCCCCACCACCAATTGAGGCCCTTAACTGGGCAATTAATACCTAATTAAGAGCCTCATCCCACAGCTGCCGCAATTAGCCAAGTGTCAGGTGGCCCTGTCGCTGCACAGGCAGCACGGCAGGAAAACCGTGCAAGCTGCCTGCCTTAGCGTCTGAACGAGAGACCCGCCATCAGGAAGGGGGAGCCCACTGTCAGCCATGCCCCTGCCCTTGCTGCCGAGCCCCACCTTCCGCATGACACACACCTCGCGAGACCCCTCCTGCCCTCACCTGCCCGTGGCCTGGGTCCAGCACCGCTCCTGGGCCTCAGGCCGGTGCTCCACTGGCAGCAGCTACCGCCTCCATGGTGGCGCTGCTCAATTAAAGAGCTGCTGGCCTCTAATTGGTTGGTAGCTCACAGAGGGTGGGACTTCCGTCAGCAGGGCCCTTGATCTTGTCCAGTTAATTGCCTAATTCTCTTGGTTCGGCGAGCCTCCCACAGAAGTGGCGATGCAGGGATCTTTGTGTCACTTTTGCCAGATGTCGAGACCCGCCTCGCCGGATAAAATCCCGGCTTTTGTGTCCTCCTCACGACTTGCTTTCCTACATATCTTTGTATCGTCTGCAAATTTGGCTACAATACACTCAGTCCCTTCATCCAAGTCATTAATATAGATCGTAAATAGTTGAGGCCTGAGCACCCAGATCCCTGAGACATTCCACTCGCTACAGTTTGAAAACCTAAAAATTCCCCAATTATCCCGATCTCTATTTCTTGTTAGTTAGCCAATCGTCCATCCACCTTAGTATATTACGCCCAACACCATGAGCTCTTATCATGTGTTGTAACCTTTTAGGTGGCTCCTTATCAAATGCCTACTGGAAATCCAAATACACTACGTCTACTGGTTCCCCTTTATCCTCCCTCCAGGCGCTGCTTCACAAACCACTGACCACCTCCAGGCGCGTATCCATTGTCTCTCGAGATAAGGAGGCCAAAGAGAGAGGGTCCTTATCAAATGCCTACTGGAAATCCAAATACACTACGTCTACTGGTTCCCCTTTATCCGCCCTGCTTGTTACATACCCAAGGAACTCTAATAAATTTGTCAAACACGATTTTCCTTTCATAAACCCATGTTGACTCTGCCTGGTTGTATGATGATTTTCGAAATGTCCTGCTACTACTTCCATAATAATGGATTCCAACAATTTCCCGATGACAGACATTAGGCTAACCGGCCTATAGTTTCCTGCTTTCTGTCTCCCTCCTTTCTTCAATAGAGGTGTCATATTTGTGCTTTTCCAATCCACTGGGTCCTTTCCAGAATCTAGGGGAATTTTGGAAGATTAGAATCAATGCATCCACTATATCTGCAGCCACATCTTTTAAGACCCGAGGAAGCAGGCCATCAGGTCCTGCTTTTAGGCCCATTAGTTTTCCTAGTACTTTTTCTCTCGTGATAGTGATTGTTTTAAGTTCCTCCCTTTCTTTTGCCTCTTGATTTTCTACTATTCATAGGATGCTTTTTGTGTCTTCTACTGTGAAGACAGATACAAAATACTTGTTCAAAGTCTCTGCCATTTCCTTGTTTCCCCTTATTAGTTCCCCAATCTTGTCCTCTAAGGGATCAATGCTTACTTTAGCAACTCTCTTCCTTTGTATCTATTTGTGGAAGTGGGTTGATGGTTTTAGCAGATTGCTTTGTCTTGAATGGTGTTGACCTGCTTCAGTGTTGTTGCAGCTACACCCATCCATCCACCACAATCCTGACTTTGCTTCATAAATGTTGGAGACGCTCTGAGGAATCAGGAAGTGAGCTACTTGTCACAAAATACCCAGCCTCTGACCTGCTCTCGTAGGCTCAGCATTTATGTGGCTGATCCAGTTGAGTTTGTCCAGACCCCTCACTCTTTTGAATACCTCTATCAAATCTTGTTTCAACCTTCCCTTCTCCAACAGTTCAAAACATTTCAATCTGTAAGAAATGGCTGTTTAATAACTTTATAAAATCTTAAGACATTAATTGCATTTTATAGAAATAGTTGTTCCTCTCTCTCTCTTATTAAGAAAGATTCTAGAGCAGGCAGTCAGGACAGCATAGGCCTGTTATCTCTGCCAAGGACATGGCTCTACCACAGGCTCTGAAACCAGACATTGCTAAAGCTGATAAGATGGAGCCTTGTAGCTTCTCTAGCCAAGTGTATGGCAGAAGTTACAAATGATACCAAGCACGAGATAGGGTAAAAGGTGACTTTGGGGGGGCAGACTGATGAGCAGGGGAGGGGTTTACTTTGAGTACCTGTCTAGGGTAAACTACCAGCCCCTAGAAATAAAGTATATAAACAAATGCTTGGGAGGGAAATCTTCATCTTTTAAGGACGGAAGAAGACTTTCCCAAAGCTTGGCTTTGTTAGGCTAGTGTCACAGTTCTGTCAGACGAACAGCCATGGTTGATGAGACATTGCCTACAACAAGCGGACACATAGTTGCATGGTCCAGGTGAGACCCAACTGAAAGTGAAGGGGAAGCTTCAAGCAAGTCTCCAATATAAAAGGAGAGAAATTGTGGAAAACTATACTGTCATATGTTTCTTTGTGTTATCTCAAGCAACATAATGAGGTTCGTGGATTCCAGTTTCTTGAAGATTATTAACAGTTAAAACTAATACATGCAATTGTTACGACCGAGGTGGGAGGAGTGCACTGTCTTTTCTAGACCCACTTCTCTACAGGTCACAACATATACTTTTTAAATGTTTACCCAGTTACTGATACAGTCAATCATAGACTCTACTCTTTATCCCAGAATAAAATACACCAACCAGCTTTCTTTAGTAAACCATAAAATTATCAGTTTGTTAGAAAAATAAAACTTATCCAGTAATGAAGCAAGACATTAATGCACAGATTGAAATATGAAAGTTCCTCTTTTAAATCTCCCACACACTAGCTTACACACACACACTGAAAAGAATAAAGAAATACTCTCTGCAGAGCTCTTACAAAAAAAAAGACCAAAAATGAATACTTTTGCCAAATACATGCTAATTCTTTGTTAGAGTGGAATTGACTAAAATGAACCACTCGATGCTCAGGTCTGTTCCAATCGTCAAAAGGTTTATTTTACACCAGTGGGGAGTAAGACGCTGGGCTTACCATGTGCTTCTCCACTGCACAAAGAAAAATCCACAATGGATATACAGTTACTCAGCCCATCCTGGCTGGACACAATCCAATCATAACTGTTATTGACTACATACATCACATTCATTACCAATAAAATTACTAATTAGGTATCATATGGTTGTGGGGATAGCTCGTGGTACGCCCCTGACCATCTCAGGATGATTACCAGGCCCCCTTATCAACTATCCTTGAGTCTTCACAATGAATCTTTCTACCTCTGTCAGGCCTGCTTTCCTAACTGCTTTGTGCAGTCTGCAATTAGACAGAGCAGTGGTCTTATGCACTGATATAAGGGGCCCTCTTTGGTCAGCCTCATTGCCTATGCTAAGCAGTACCATGCTCAAGGCTGCAAGCTAACTAACTTGTCCCACAATGCCTTGGGTAAATACTCCATTTTGTAATAATTTGTGGCTACACTTTCACCTTGTATATATGTGTATATTTATTTAGCTGCATCGGCCACAGCTTTTTCCCCCTACAATTCCCCCCTTTCAGTAAAGGACTACCCCTAGTCCTGTTAACCGACATACCTACTTTATTATCCCCGTTTTAACCCTGTCTGGTATTCCCTGCCTCTACATGCTGGCCAGTCACGTGATTTCAGGAATCCCCGTCACTTAAATGAAATCAACATGTCCCAAATTATCATGTCCCTTTGAGGTTAACCTACTGTGTTGTTCCTTTACCAAAGCCTTTGCTTTCTTCCGCATAGTATATCGTCGGCATGATCTACAAGCCAATATTCTCCAGGTGAGGGCCACTACCAGTTGCACTCCCACCAACACGTCTGATATTATCCTGATCCAAGGGTGAATATTGACGTTCATCCCCCAATATCAAACTCTTTCCCACTCAGCTTGTACTTTGAAGTTCCCGTTCAGTATTTTCCTTGAGAACCTTTAACTTTCTTTTGAACCGATGATAAAGCTTCACTGAGTGACCGACTTTGTCCTGTAATCCCTTCAATTCCTAGGTGTGGGATTGGGGCTTGCTCTGACTCTTTATAATCCTGGAGGTGATCATGGAGCTGGTTTCCAGCCCTCGCTGTTGGATATAAACTATCCAGGCTAGTCCTATAGTGACTGGTCGTTGAGGGGTAAAACAGAAGTCTGGGTATGGTATGGGACAGCGTACACCTCCATAGCAGTATGATGTTTCAGTGGTGGACACGCAATACTTTCCATTTCCCTGGTACCCCAACCTTGCAAAGTCTCTGTCAGATAATATCGAAAGGAGGTATTGCCCTTTTGATCCAATCTGCTACCTCCCCCCTTTGGAGCTGATCAAGGTTGTGCCTTATTTGTTCCACCATCCACAGCGCATAAGCGTGGCACAATTGTCCCTGCTGTGTCCGGTATCCGAAGTGATTAATGGTCTTGGCATGGGCCTCCAGCACCGCTATCCCATCTAATTGTATTTCCATTGTTCTCTGCCCCAGACCTGTTTGATTGCGCCTGCTCAGCTTGAATTATGAGCTCCCTTATAACCCTCCAGAGTCATTCCACATTCTCGTTTACCCCTTGTGTATCTAAAGAATTGATTAAAGAAGTCCCAGTATTGATCCCTGTTACTTCACCATTTAATATTTTTTCCTCTTGTATCTATGAAATGGGTTATGCCCCCTTATCCTTGTGGCCCCTGTGGCATCAGCAGCTTGTCGCAATATTACAATGGCTAACACACTATACATATTCTTAGCCAAAACAAGAAATGCTGGATTCACTCAGCAGGTCTGGCAGCATCTGTGGAAAGAGAAGCAGAGTTAACGTTTCGGGTCAGTGACCCTTCTTCGGAACTGACAAATATTAGAAAAGTCACAGATTATAAACAAGTGAGGTGGGGGTTGGGCAAGAGATAACAAAGGAGAAGGTGCAGATTGGACCAGGCCACATAGCTGACCAAAAGGTCACGGAGCAAAGGCAAACAATATGTTAATGGTGTGTTGAAAGACAAAGCATTAGTACAGATTAGGTGTGAATATACTGAATATTGAACATCAGCAAGTGCAAACCTGAAGAAAAACAACCTGAAAAAAACAGTGGGTAAGCAAACTGAACAAACTAAGATGAAATGAAATAAATGCAAAAAAAGATTGTAAAAAATGTAAAAAGGAATGCAAAAAAAAGGAAGAAAAAATAACTAAAAATGACTAAAAATGAAAGTAAAGTGGGGGGCTGTCATGCTCTGAAATTATTGAACTCAATGTTCAGTCCGGCAGGCTGTAGTGTGCCTAATCGGTAGATGAGATGCTGTTCCTCGAGCTTGAACATCAACGCCAGCTAAGTTTCAGTAGGGGAGCATTTCGGGAACAGTGACCATAATTCCATAAGTTTTAAGGTACTTGTGGATAAGGATAAGAGTAGTCCTCGGGTGAAGGTGCTAAATTGGGGGAAGGCTAATTATAACAATATTAGGTAGGAACTGAAGAATTTAGATTGGGGGCGGCTGTTTTAGGGTAAATCAACATCTGACATGTGGGAGTCTTTCAAATGTCAGTTGATTAGAATCCAGGACTGGCATGTTACTGTGAGGAAAAAGAATAAGTTTGGCAAGTTTTCGGGAACCTTGGATAACGCGGGATAGTGTGAGCCTAGTCAAAAAGAAAAAGGAAGCATTCGTAAGGGCTGGAAGGCTAGGAACAGACAAGTCCCTTGAGGAATATAAAGACAGTAGGAAGGAACTTAAGCAAGAAGTCAGGAGGGCTAAAAGGGGTCATGAAAAGTCATTGGCAAACAGGATTAAGGAAAATCCCAAGGCTTTTTATACGTATATAAAGAGCAAGAGAGTAACTAGGGAAAGGGTTGGCCCACTCAAGGACAGAGTAGGGAATCTGTGTGGAGCCAGAGGAAATGGGCGAGGTACTAAATGAGTACTTTGCATCAGTATTCACCAAGGAGAAGGACATGGTGGATGATGAGCCTAGGGAAGGGAGTGTAGATAGTCTCAGTCATCTCATTATCAAAAAGGAGGAGGTGTTGGGTGTCTTGCAAAGCATTAAGGTAGATAAGTCCCCAGGGCCTGATGGGATCTACCCCAGAATACTAAGGGAGGCAAGGGAAGAAATTGCTGGGCCCTTGAAAGAAATCTTTGCATCCTCATTGGCTACAGGTGAGGTCCCAGAGGACTGGAGAATAGCCAATGTTGTTCCTTTGTTTAAGAAGGGTAGCAAGGATAATCCAGGAAATTATAGGCCGGTGAGCCTTACATCAGTGGTAGGGAAACTATTAGAGAGGATTCTTCGGGACAGGATTTACTCCCATTTGGAAACAAACAAACTTATTAGCGAGAGGCAGCATGGTTTTGTGAAGGGGAGGTCGTGTCTCACTAATTTGAGTTTTTTGAGGAAGTGACGAAGATGATTGATGAAGGAAGGGCAGTGGATGTTATCTACATACACTTCAGTAAAGCCTTTGACAAGGATCCTCACGGCAGACTGGTACAAAAGGTGAAGTCACACAGGATCAGAGGGGAGCTAGCAAGATGGATACAGAACTGGCTCTGTCATAGAACACAGAGGGTAGCAGTGGAAGGGTGCTTTTCTGAATGGAGGGATGTGACTAGTGGTGATCCGCAGCGATCAGTGCTGGGACCTTTGCTGTTTGTAGTATATATAAATGATTTGGAGGAAAATGCAGCTGGTCTGATTAATAAGTTTGCGGACGACACAAAGGTTGGAGGAGTTGCAGATAGTGATGAGGATTGTCAGAGGATACAGCAGGATATAGATCGGTTGGAGACTTGGGTGAAGAAATGGAAGATGGAGTTTAATCCGGACAAATGTGAGGTAATGCATTTTGGAAGGTCTAATGCAGGTGGGAAGTATACAGTAAATGGCAGAACCTTTAGGAGTATTGACAGGCAGAGAGATCTGCGTGTACAGGTCCACAGGTCACTGAAAGTGGCAACGCAGGTGGATAAGGTAGTCAAAAAGGCATACGGCATGCTTGCCTTCATCGGTCGGGACATAGAGTATAAAAATTGACAAGTCATGTTGCAGCTGTACAGAACTTTAGTTGGGCCACACTTAGAATATTGCAATGCATTCTGGTCGCCACACTACCAGAAGGACATGGAGGCTTTGGAGAGGGAACAGAAGAGGTTTTCCAGGATGTTGCCTGGTCTGGAGGGCATTAGCTATGAGGAGAGGTTGGATAAACTCGGATTGTTTTCACTGGAACGACGGAGGTGGAGGGGTGACATGATAGAGGTTTACAAAGTTATGAGCGGCATGGACAGGGTGGATAGTCAGAAGCTTTTTCCCAGGGTGGAAGAGTCAGTTACTAGGGGACATGGGTTTAAGATGAGAGCGGCAAAGTTTAGAGGGGATGTGCGAGGCAAGTTCTTTACACAGAGGGTGGTGAGTGCCTGGAACTTGCTGCCAGGGGAGGTGGTGGAAGCAGGAATGATAGCGACGTTTAAGAGGCATCTTGACAAATACATGAATAGAGGGATACGGTCCCCGGAAGTGCAGAAGGTTTTAGTTTAGGCAGGCATCAAGATTGGTGCAGGCTTGGGGGGCCGAATGGCCTGTTCCTGTGCAGTACTGTTCTTTGTTCTTTGTTCTTTATTATCAACTTCAAAGAAAACCATCTCCATCAGGAAAGACAGCATTTTAGATTAAATTGCATGATGATTCCAAATTCCGGTTCACGTCAATAAACATTTAAAAGTTTTCCTCAACTTAACAGTTTAGTTAACCTTAACAGTATAAATTTAATTCAGACTTATTAACTTATAATACTTAATAACTACACACAGAACAGAATAGTACGTGCTTTTTTAAAAAAGATGGGTAAATTACGCAATTTTTCTTGTTCGTTCTTCAGGCGCCTTTTCAAATGTCTGTAATGAAACCAAAAACTAAAGAAAAAGTTATTTAACATTCTTACAACAAAAGACTTAACACCAGCTCTTTACACAAACTTTAATCTTTCCCATATCTCCTTTGTTTATCCTTCTCTTCCTTGAAACCATATCCAATTTTTTTGACATTTGCTGCTTAAAAAGTCAGTAAAACATGTCTTCAAGTTTAGACTGCAAAATAAAGCAATAGCAGTTTCCAATTAAAGCAGCAATGTTTTAAACTTCAAATTGGATTTCTGCCAGATATCTTCAGACTTTCAAGGCTGAAGCTTATCTCTTCGAAAATTGTTCATTGCCTTTTCACAGTTGCAAAACCAACTTTTAAAATAAAAATAAAACTTTAACTTAAAATATAATTCAAGTTTATATCCCATTCCTGGGTGCACAATCTTAAATTGAAATGAACACACTCAACAATCACTTTTCACACTCATTCAATTCCAAACAACCTAATAGACTCATCCTTTCAACATTAAAGCCAGACAACAAAGAGTTAATGACAGTCAGTTCTCCAGAACACAAGTTCTACAGAACACAAGCTGTACATCCCAGGGACATTCAATTCATTCATGGATGCTTACAACATTCACACATTCGAATCAAAGACACAGTAACTTGCTTTTACTCTAAAACATCGTCTTTTATGTCACTCTGCCATAAACTTAGTGAATGCTTTTCTTTTTGTCACCACTCCCTTTGTTTTGCAGCAGGGTTGTGGGGATTCCAATTAGATTTAATTATCTTATCGATAAGTTTCTGGTTCTTAACTGCCAAATGGCATGTAAGGGACTCCTCTGGTCCCCACTCAAGCTCTGCTTTCTCATTGGCCATACTTGGGTAGGATCAGCACTGTTTTTTTGTCTACTCTCAGAGGTCCACCTGTCAGTCTACTCTGAGGTCTGTGACTTGTAGTAGCTAACCCGAGCATGACTTGTAGTGAACTATTCACTCTCAGAGGTCCGCGACTTGTAGTGAAATACCAACTCTGCTGACTATCTGGTCACAATACCCGATAACGCGTTCTAACAAGCTGCCTACCACCATTTGGCGACTGGTCAGGCCCCTCTACAATTTGAATATCCTAGCCGCTGAACACCACCACCTGGTCCCAGGGAGAATGAATAAACGTACTCACCCTGTACTCTGTCAATGGTGGGCGCCTTTCGATATCCTGCTCGTCCCAAGTTCGGAATCAGGCTCCAGCCAACTCCCCCTTGGCCCCTTAGTTCCCTTCGCCCACTTGATCCTGGCCATCACGTGGGACTAAGTCCTCTTAATTCAGGCTCAGGCTGGGTGATTGGGATAGTGGGGTTAAGGAAGAGCTGACCTACACCTGATCCTGCCGACTACGCCAATTGTTAGAGTGGAATTGACTAAAATGAACCACTCGATGCTCAGGTCTGTTCCAATCGTCAAAAGGTTTATTTTACACCAGTGGGGAGTAAGATGCTGGGCTTACCATGTGCTTCTCCACTGAACAAAGGAAAATCCACAATGGATATACAGTTACTCAGCCCATCCCGGCTGGACACAATCCAATCATAACTGTTATTGACTACATACATCACATTCATTACCAATAAAATTACTAATTAGGTATCATATGGTTGTGGGGATAGCTCGTGGTAAGCCCCTGACCATCTCAGGATGTTTACCAGGCCCCCTTATCAACTATCCTTGAGCCTTCACAATGAATCTTTCTACCTCTGTCAGGTCTGCTTTCCTAACTGCTTTGTGCAGTCTGCAATTAGACAGAGCAGCGGTCTTATGCACTGATATAAGGGGCCCTCTTTGGTCAGCCTCATTGCCTGTGCTAAGCAGTACCATGCTCAAGGCTGCAAGATAACCAACTTGTCCCACAATGCCTTGGGTAAATACTCCATTTTGTAACAATATGTGGCTACACTTTCATCTTGTATATATGTGTATATTTATTTAGCTGCATTGGCCACAATTTTTTCCCCCTACATTCTTGAAGAGAAAAAAAGATTTGGAAAGATGTCAGTTGTCCCTTTTGGTCTGGCATCTGAGTACACATAGATGGGTCACTGGGATCTTTTCTGGAACAGTTCTTTTCAGGTGGTATCGAGAATTAATCTGGCAGGATTTTTCCAGCTTCTCAGGAGAAATGTGGCATCAAGGGTTTTGTTTATCACACTGAATACGTAGGGTTTTTTCAGCAACAGGAGGAAAGAGATGAGTTGGGTGCTTTTTTCCTTGGTAGGCTGATCTTCAACTGTCTTTAAAACAGTTCACACCCTAACTGAATTGAATACAATATGCAAACCACAAACAGAAAGTCATCTTCATGACCTCCATAAACCTAGACATGTGGCTTCTCTAAACATTTCCCGTTAGTCCAAGGTTCCTGTTGTTTATTTATCTTAAGATTTATCTCCAGTATAGGCTGTTTTTAGCACTCCTTGATTCTTCCAGTAATTCTTTTCACAGTCAAGTGTCCTTTCAATGACTCCAGTGAAAAAAACAAGGCCCAGCATTTCTTCAGACTTCCAAATGAATCCATTTCCACAATTTAAATATGAGTCCTTAAAAACATATAAAAAATAAGTAGAAGCACTCTCATAACACAATACAGAGTAAACTATATCCAGAACCTGTGTCCAGAGTATTACAGTGCAGAGTGCCTGTGGCTTATAGTCTCAAGACTACATCTTGGTACTTAGCTCATTAGCATACTGAGTTCGTAAAGAGACATCACTCTTAAAGTGATAATACAACATATACATCTTGCAAAACCAATAATTTTCTCTCCTCAGCAGAAAGGCATGCTTAAACATGCTTCTGATCAAGAAGATTGATGAAGTCAAACAACCACAGGTAAGCAGACTCTTTCAAGCAGACTATCCAAATCTTTTCACAGGTCTCAGAAGACTCAAAACAGAGTATAGAATCACACTTAATGAAGAAGCCAGGCCAGTATGTATCTTAACACCCAGAAAGATACCTCACTTGTTGATGAACCAAGT
This sequence comes from Heterodontus francisci, assembly GCF_036365525.1. Lineage (NCBI taxonomy): Eukaryota > Metazoa > Chordata > Chondrichthyes > Heterodontiformes > Heterodontidae > Heterodontus > Heterodontus francisci. Next base: position 54,180,252 of record NC_090375.1, read on the forward strand.
TCAAGACCGATTGGAAGAGATGACCAGGATGGGAGTCATTTCTCCTGTTATGGAATGGTGTTCACCTATGGTTCCAGTCCCAAAACAAAATGGTACTTTTTGTATCTGTGTGGATTTAATGCAGATTAACAAAGCAGTGGCGCGCAAAATTCACCCAATGTCCACAGTGGATGACAGCTTAGCGAAATTGTCTCAGAGCATCATGTTTACCAAACTCGATGCCAATAGTGGGTTTTGGCAGGTACCCTTAGATGAGACCTCAAGATTACTAACCACATTTAGAACTCCTTTAGGAAGGTTTTGTTTCAGTTGGTTATCATTTGGGATAACTTCCGCACCAGAGATCTTCCAAAGGTCGATGTCAAACATCTTAGAAGGGCTCAAGGGAGTTATTTGTCACATGGATGACATCTTGATACATGGGCAGACAGTAGAGGAACATGACCACAGAGTTCGAGCAGTTCTACATGACTAACATTGAACGAGAAGTGCAAATTCTTCAAACTTCAATTCATTTCTTGGGACACATAGTAAGCAGTAAAGGTATAATGGCAGACCCACAGAAGACATGAGCCATTACAGAATTCCCTACTCCTACTTATGTTCAGCAGCTCCAAAGATTCCTTGGAATAGTGAATCAGAGCCAAATTTCTACCTCATTTAGCATATGTAAGAGAATCGCTAAGACAACTTCTCAAAAAAGATCAAGTGTGATGTTGGAGTTCACACCAAGAACAAGAATTCCAGAAGATTAAAGGAATGCTCATATTGCTGGACATCTTGGCACAGTATAAGCCTACACTACCAATAATGATAGCTGCAGACACCTCCTCTATGGTGTTTGGGGCAGTCCTTTACCAGGAGCAACCTGAAACGTCTCGCAGACCAATACACCACACATTTAGAGCTTTGTCTGAGACTGACAAGGTAACAATCAAGTCACCTCTAACTCTTCTAAACACCAGTGGATACAAGCCTAGCTCATAAGATAACCCGCCCATTCCAGGTATTAATCCAGTAAACTTTCCTAAGTACTTGCTGAACCTGCATACTAACCTTTTGTTAAATCGTGCACTAGGACACACAGATCCCTCTGCATCTCAGAGCTCTGCAACCTCTCACCATTTCGATAATATGCTTCTTTTCTATTCTTCCTGCCAAAATAGCTAATGTTGTGCCTTTATTTAAGGGCAGCAGGGATAAGGCAGGGTACTACAGGCCAGTGAGCCTTCCATCAGTGGTGGGAAAGTTATTGGAAGGGATTCTGAGAGACAGGATTTATATGCATCTGGAAAGACATGGTCTGAGTAGGAATAGTCAGCATAGCTTTGTGCATGAGAAATCATGTCTCACGAATTTGATTGAGTTTTTCGAGGAGGTGACCAAGAGGATTGACGAGGGCAGGGCGATGGACGTTGTCTACATGGACTTTAGCAAGGCCTTTGACAAGGTCCCGCATGGTAGGCTGGTCCTGAAGGTTCGAACACATGGGATCCAGGGTCAGCTAGAAATTGGATACAAAATTGGCTTAGTGATAGGAGGCAGAGGGTGGTAGTGGAGGGTTGTTTTTCAGATTGGAGGCCCGTGACCAGTGGTGTGCCGCAGGACCCTTTGTTGTTTGTCATATATATTAATGACTTGGATGTGAATGTAAGGGGCATGATTAGTAAGTCTGCAGATGACACCAAAATTGGTGGTATAGCGGACAGTGAAGAAGGTTGTCTCAGGTTACAACAGGATATAGATCAACTGGGAAAGTGGGCAAGGGAGTGGCAAATGGAATTTAACGTAGATAAGTGTGAAGTGATGCATTTTGGGAAGTTAAACCAGGGCAGGACATATACAGTGAAATGCAGGGCCCTGGGGAGTGTTGAGCAGAGAGACCTTGGGGTGCAAGCACATAGTTCCCTGAAAGTGGCAACACAGGGTAGACAGGGTGATGAAGAAGGTGTATGGCATGCTTGCCTTCATCGGCTGAGGCATTGAGTACAAGAGTTGGGACGTCATGTTACAGTTGTACATAACATTGTTTAGGCTGCATATGGAGTACTGTGTGCAGTTCTGGTCACCGGACTACAGGAAAGATGTGATTAAGCTGGAGAGGGTGCAGAAAAGATTCACAAGGATGTTGCCTGGTTTGGAGGGCTTGAGTTATAAAGAGAGATTGGATAGGCTGGGTCTGTTTTCCCTAGAGCGAAGGAGGCAGAGAGAGGACATGATAGAGATATATAAAATTGAGAGGCATAGATAGGGTAGATAGCCAGAGTCTGTTTCCCATGGTAGGGGTGACTAAAACTAGAGGGCATAGATTTAAGGTGAGAGGGAGGAGGTTTAAAGGGGATCAAAGGGGTATATTTTTCACACAAAATAGTGGGTATCTGGAATGAGCTGCCTGAGGAGGTGGTGGAAGCAGGAACAGTAGCAACATTTAAGAGGCATCTGGACAGGTACTTGAATGAGCAAGGCATAGAGGGATATGGAATTAATGCAGGCAGGTGGGATTAGTATAGATAGGCATTGTGGTCGGCATGGACGAGGTGGGCTGAAGGGCCTGTTTCTATGCTGTACGACACTATGACTCTATGACTTTATAAAATGGAAATCTCATATAAGGCAGTATTGCACGTAAGGGTGGCCACAAGAACATCCTAGTGGGAAGACAATGAAAACTTTCTATGAATATAGAAAATACTTCACAAACATTGATGATTTGCTAGTTTATAATGACAGACTAGTCATCCCCAGTTCACTCAGATTAGATATCTTGGAACATCGACATCAAGGCCACATGGGAATAATGAAATGCAGAGCAAGGGCGCAATCATCAGTGTGGTGGCCAGGAATATCCAAAGACATTGAAAATCTGATCCAGAATTGCCAGACCTGTTCAATACAAAGGCCAGAACAGTGTGAATCTGTGTTAACGATTCAATTTCCGACCAGATCTTGACAACAGCTTGGTATGGATTTATTCATGTTCAACAAAGTCTTACATGATCATCATTGATTACTTCTCAAGGTGGATACAAGTGAGAAGGTTATATTCAACAACAACTGAAGCAGTTATAAGAGTTCTACAAGACAGCTTTGCGACACATGGTATCCCTGACGAAGTGCTGTCAGACAACAGACCACAGTTTGTGAATGAATATTTCACAGTTTGCAACAATAATGGGATTTCAACATCTCTCAAGTTCACCACATTATCCACAGTTGAATGGTGACATGGAAAGAGGTGTAAGAACCATAAAGCCCTTATTGAAGAAGAATGAAGACCTTCCAATATTACTTATAATTTATCGATCTACACTGTTGATATGTTGACTATCACCTTCAGAGTTACTGATGGGCAGGACGATAAGAACACAACTTCCTGTGTTGCCTAAAAAAATTGCTTCCAGGATTGCATTTCTGGGACTACAAGAGAGTAAGAGACCAGGAAAACTATAATAGAAGGCAACAAACTTGAAATTACAACAAAAGATTTTGTGCCAGAGATCTACCGAAACTGAATGAAAGCCAGAGTATGGATACGTGACGTAGAATGGATAGGTACTGTAATCCAGAGATTAAAACTACCAGAGATTGTATGTGGTAAACACAATAGAAGGGAAGATATGTAGAAATAGGAGAAACATTATCCCTATTCCCCAGAAGCAACAGTCAATCATTCATTTGGAAGACCCAGATGATGATGAAGAAACCCAAAGCAATCGGAATACTCCAATCCTTCGTAAAACTCAACTAAGTCAGCGATCCAGACTTACAAGAAAGACTACTAATCATTCCACTCAGACTAGAACAAGATCAGGGAGAGTCGTGAAACCTCCCAACAGACTAAATCTGAAGTTAGAGATTTTGGGGAGGAAAGGGTAGTAGATAAAGTCAAGAATGTACATATGTTTAAGAAGTTGTATGGATAAAGACTAGGGAGAAGATGTAGTATAAGAACATGAAAGGGTTAATGTTGGAGGCAGTGACAGCAACCCCACCCACTGTAGTGATGATGTAACAGTCACATGCTAATGGGCTTTGGAAGAAGAGAGTAGCAGCATGAAGAATGCTAGCTAGAGAGGCCTGAGGACCGTGTAAATAGAGATGTGTAAATAATAAATTAGTAGTTGACCTTATCCATAATCTGAGACTTTATCAATAACGCCCTAGCTACGCTATTACTACAACAACCTACAACAGCTATTGGCCTCTAACCACCACAGACATCTCCTTTTGTGCCTGGTATGACTCGAGTCACTGGAAAGATTTTCCCTAATCCCTAATGACTTCAGTTTTACTAGGGCTTCTTGGTGTCAGACTCAGTCGAATGCTGCCTTGATGTCAAAGCCAGTAATTTTCACTTCACCTCTGGAATTCAAGTCTTGTGTACATGTTTGGACCAAGGCTGTATTGAGGACTACAGACCAGTGGTCCTGAAAGAACCCAAACTGAGCCAGTTATTGGTGAGTAACTATCACTTAATAGTACTGTTGACAATTCCTTCCATCACTTTGCTAATGATCGGGAGTAGGCCAATGGGGCTGTAATTTGAAGTATTGGATTTGTCCAGCTTTTTGTGGACAAGACGTACCTGGGCAATTTTCCACATTGTTATTTATTTAACGAATGCAAATCCCCGGAACCAAGCAATAGCCTCCTCATTGGCTGAGTTTAAGGTAATTGGTCTGCCACTTAGCCTGTAGAGAGAACACTCCTCGGTAATGTGAAGCATTGTTTGTGTCTCTCCACAAATGCATAAGGGGTTTGTACTGAGGCCCCAGAGGTGGAGGTTGGCTGCGCAGGGTCCCTGGCTAGTCCTGAATCTGTTTAGCAAGGACCACTCTCGCCGTGGTAGTTCAAAGCCTGCCATTCGACGGATGAGGTTTATCACAAGGAACTTGTTAGTGACTTCGTGTGTTTCCCATTCCTTAATTCAAAGGATATCTGCTGGTAGATCTTGCACCTTGTTGAATAGATACCACTGTTTTTGCTGTACTGGAACAGTTTAGTGAATGGTGCAGCTAGTTCTGGAGCACAGGTTTTCAGGATTATAGCCAGGATGATGTTTGGGCCTGTGGCTTTCACTGTATCCAGGGCCATTTCTTGATATTGAGGTGTGAGTCAAATTGGCTGAAATCTTCCATCTGTGATGGTGGGGACCTTAGAAAGAGGTTAATGAGGATCATCTGCTTGAATAAAAGCAAAATACTGCAGATGCTGGAAGTCTGAAATAAAAACTAGAAATGCTGGAAATACTCAGCAGGTCTGGCAGCATCTGTGGAGAGACAATCATCTACTTGAACTTCTAGTTGCTTAATTATGCACCACCATTCATGACTGGATGTGACAAGTTCTGGAGTTAATGTTGAAGACTCCCAGGACTATTACTTTTGAAGTGATATTTTGCAGTAAATGCAGTGGCCAATTTTTCCATAGTGAGTTCCACAAACAGCAATAGTCTAAGTGATCCATTAATATGTTTTGGTACTTTTGGTTGAAGGACGAATGTTGGCCGGGATACCAAGAGAGCTCTCTGCTCTTCATTGAATAGTGTTACGACTGAGGTGGGAGGAGTGCACTGTCTTTTCTAGTTCCACTTCTACACAGGTCCCAACATATATTTAAATTTTTACCTAGTTACTGATATGGTCAATCATAGACCCCACTCTTTATCCCAGAATAAAATACACCAACCAGGTTTCTTATAAAACAAGACATAACCAGTAACAAAGCAAAGCATTAACACACACAGTGAAATATGAAAGTTCCCTTTTACCTTAGCCCCTCACACATACACACAGATACACACACATACTGGTAAACCGGGAAAAAAATAGAGATTTTCTCTTTAGAGCTCTGATACATACTTTGGCCAAATGCTTGCTAATTCTTGAAGAAAAAAAGAGAACATATGGCAAGATGTCAGTTGTCCCTTTTTTGGTTTGGCGTCCTAAATATGCATAGATGGCTGTCACTGGGATCTTTCTAGAACAGTTGTTTTCAGGCGATGTTAAAGATCGGTTTGGCAGGCTTTCCAGAAGAAATGTGACAACGGGGCTTCTGACAGGCCTTTCGGGAGGAATGCAGCATCAATTCCTCTATTTCATACACTCGCTTCAAAAAGCTTCTCAAGGAGATGGAAACGCTGGCAGGCTTTTCAAAGAGATGAGAAAGGCTGAACTGGGGTTTTGTCCCTGGCTGGTTGATTTAAAGCTCATTTCAAAACATGCACACCCCAACTAACTGTCCAAAGCAAAACCAAAACACAATACCTCAAGAGTCAATCCTCGTGACCCCTATAAATCTTGACCCGTCACTTGTCTGTAAACATTTCCCTCAAGTCAAAAAGCATCCAATGGGTATTTGTCTGAAGACAGGTGACTTCCAGTAAGGGTTGTTTACAAACCAAGTCCAAAAGACCTTCCGATGTCCTCTTTTCAATGACCCCAGTGAAAAATACATCTATGGGATCCTTTTCAGTTTTCCCAAATAAAACACTGTCCATAATTCTAATATACATGAGTCCTCAAATAAAACTTAACAAAAATATAGAAGCACCGTCATAACAACAGTAGCATGCAATTGCTTTTTAAGCAACTCATCCGAAAGGAACCACCTCCAGCAATGCAGCACTCCCTCATACTTGACTGGAGTGTCAGGATTCAGTACATGGAGTGGGGCTTAAACCCATGACCTTTGACTTTGGCAAGAGTACTACCACTAAGCCAAGCTGACACTTAAACAATAGAATTCTTGACAGTCACAGATGGTTGTTCAGTAAGTCAAACTGTCTAACAGAAGGGTAAGCATGAATAGGCCTGGTAATTTTTTTTTCTCCCCCCTCCACCTTTTTCATATGTTCCTGTGCAGATTTTCAAAAGCTGAGAGGTGTCAAAAGTGAAGATGTGAAGGAGGATTTGCTGAAGCATTAAAGTATATAAAGACAGGTACCACAGCTCTTGTTTTGCTGTTAGTTGTGCAGAGACTTTGTGGTTTGTGCTTGCACTCCAGGTGGTCCAGGTGATACCGCTTCATCTGTGAAAGGAGGAAAAGATTAGAAGTGTGTCACTAAACCTTTATCACCATAACAGCAATAAAGATCTAACATATTAAATTGAAAGGAAGTCACTGTCACCTAAAGAGTCATGCATGTTTCATGCTAAGATTCAGCATTACAAGTTTGATGTCAGCTTCACAAAGAGATAAATACAGAGTTTTCCTTGATGGTTTCATTAGTAAATACACTGCCCAGGATGGAACTGAGCCAAGGATGCTGGAGAAAAAAACAGAACCTGCATTTAGAAATGTACTCAACCTGTTGATGGAGTAATGTGTTTCATATAAGTTAAGGCAAGTATAACATTCCCTCACTCCAGAAATTAATAATATTTCAAAGTTGACAAATCAGGCATTTAATTTTAATACACTGCATATATCATGTTGTATCACTAAAGAAAGAACTTACATTTGTATAGCACCTTTCACAACCTGAGGACATCCCAAAGCACTTCACACCAATCAGGTATTTTTGAAGTGCAGTCACTGTTGTCATTACAGAGAATCATAGGGCTAAATCTTAACTCCCAAAAGTAGGCGGATCGGGGACGTGTCAGAGGTTAAAACGCAAAAAAAACTGAAACAGGAACCCAACCCGCCCACTTCCAATTTTAACAGAGGCAACACAAGGACCGGGCAACCAATCCCTTCACAGGAAGTGAGTTGGTTATTTAAATATTATAATGAGGCTTCCTGCCTTCATTTTAGTAGTCATTCCATTTTTAAACTCATTTCAGCCGGTTTCCAAGACCTCAGAAAACCCAACAGGTACAAGGAGGCTGATTCCGTAAGGTAAGTGCCTTCACAGCACTGCTTATAAGCCAGGAGGACCAGGAGTGTTTCCTCCAGGCCTAACAAGCTCCCCAGTAAACAGCCCCCCAAGATCTCTCTGCTCCTCCCACCCACCATCAAACACCCCCAGCCATCATCTGTACACGCCCAACCGTTTATTTTTACCCCAGATCACCAGTTTCCCCTCGATCACATTTACTGCCCACAACTTCTATCGCACCCCTCACCTCCCTGTCAATCACTGTCTGCCCCGTCCCCAACTACATCGGACAATTCCCCACCCCCACCCCGATGAGGATCCACCTTGCCATCGGACCCTCCAACTCCCATTATTGCAAATGCTTCAGCCTTATCTTTTGCACTGATGGGCTGGGCTTCCCCATCATTGAGGATGGGGATGTTAGTGGAGCCACCTCCTCCAGCTAGTTGTTTAATTGTCCATCATCATTCATGACTGGATGTGGCAGGATTGCAGAGCTTAGATCTAATCCGTTGATTATGGGATCTCTTTGCACTGTCTATCGCATGCTTCTTATGCAGTTTGGCATACAAGTAATCCTGGGTTGTAACTTCGCCAGGTTGTAACCTTATTTTGAGGTATGCCTGGTGCTGCTCCTGGCATGCCCTCCTGCACACTTCATTGAACCAGTGTTGGTCTCCCAGCTTGATGGTAATGGTAGAGTGGGGGATATGCCAGACCATGAGGTCACAGATTGTGGTTGAATACAATTCTGTTGCTGTTGTTGGCCCACAGCGCCTCATGGATGCCCAGTTTTGTACTGCTAGATCTTTTTGAAATCTCACCCATTTAGCACGGTGATAGTGCCACACAACACGATGGAGGGTATCCTCAATGTGAAGGCGGGACTTTGTCTCCAGAAGGACTGTGTGGTGGTCACTCCTACCAATACTGTCATGGACAGATGCATCTGTGGCAGGCAGACTGGTGAGGACGAAGTCAAGTATGTTTTCCCCTCTTGTCAGTTCCCTCACCACTTGCCGCAGGCACAGTCTAGCAACTATGTCCTTTAGGACTCAGTCAGCTCAGTCTGTAGTGGTGCTACCAAGCCACTCTTGGTGATGGACATTGAAGTCCCCCACCCAGCGTACATTCTGTGCCCTTGCCACCCTCAGTGCTTCCTCCAAGTGCTGATCAACATGGAGGAGTACTGATTCATCAGCTTAAGGGGGGCAGTAGGTGGTAATCAGCAGGAGATTTCCTGCCCATGTTTGACCTGATGCCATGAGACTCCATGGGGTCCAGAGTCGATGTTGAGGACTCCCAGGGCAACTCCCTCCCTACTGTATACCTCTGCTGGGTCTGTCTTGCTGATGCTCTCCCAACTTTGGCACAAGCCCCCAGATATTAGTAAGGATGACTTTGCAGGGTTGGCAGGGCTGGGTTTGCCATTGTCATTTCCGGTGCCTAGGTCGATGCCGGGTGGTCCGTCCGGTTTCATTCCATAATCTCTCTCATTTCTTCCAATACACCCACCTGCTCACATAGGCTGCAGCCTTGTGAAGCAGGCTTTCCACCTGAAAGGCCTCTAGCCTATCAATCAGGTTGCCTGTCAGCAGCAACCTGACAGGAAAAAAAATTAAGGAATCGACCTCACAACAGCTACCTGCACCGATCTCACCTCTGGACTAAAATCTAGGCCACAACATCCAACTTGCACATACAGCAAGGGCCCACAAACAGCAATGAAACAAATGAGCAGTTAGTCTATTTTTAGTGGAGTTGGTTGAGGGTAAATGTTGGCTAGGTCACTAAGAGAACTCTCTTCTTCAAATGGAACCATGGATCTTTAAATCTACCTGAGATTTTAATGTCTCAGCTGAAAGCTGTCACTTCCAACAGTGCTGCACTGAAGTGTCAGCTTAATTTAGGTGCTCAAGTCCCTTGGGCTTGAGCCCAACACCTTTTCCCCTCAGATGCAAGAGTGTTACCACTGAGGCAAAGCTCATATCCCACAGGTCCCCTGTACAATCATTGATCTATCCTGAGTCAATTGATTCTTGGCTGAGTGCTTCAATTAGCCTCACTACTCCTGGGCTAGAGAGGGGAAAATCAGCCAGGTTATCTGTTCTCATCTGGTCTCCATACAACTCTCACAATTATGCGATAGTATTGTTTCCTTCTTAACTGCAAAAGAAATATGACAGTCAACCTAAACCATGCTTAGCTTTCACCTGGAGCTGTGAAATTGTTTAACCCTGTATGTGCTGCATTTTCATTTGTGGGTCCTGATCCTGCTGTTGGGAGAAAATGCAAGTCGGGAACCCACACATGGTGGCACCAGGACCCAGAGAGCGATTTTTGAGGAGGCAGCCAATTAAGTGGCTGCCTTCGGGAGCCACATCCGATTAAGAATGGAGGGCAGGCTCCCAGAGGGCGGATGGGAGGCCCTCCAGTACTGACAGATTGACAGCCCCACCAACAGAGATGAGAGCTGCCGTTGTCGATAAGTGAAAGAGAGGGCACGCAAAGATAGAGACACGTTCTGAACACTTTTTAAAAACTTAAAATTACAAAGAGGCCAAAGCTGCCAAGCTGTTACTGTGAAGGGGCAACCCCTCCACTGGAGAGCCAGCAGTTGCACATGTGGCCCTAAGGTATGGCGATTGCGTGTAGGTCGGTAGGGGTGTGGTTTCCTAGCTGGGTGGAGTGCAGGCTGCCCTGGCTGCCGCCAGGAGGCTATTCCATCCTTTGGCCGCATTTCGGCCTCAGTGGGAAGGCTGCATGCTGACTGGAAAATTCCAGTTGTTGTGTGCAGAGTGGCTTTAATAGAACATTTGATTGGTGTAATTGGCTACCCGCCATATACAGCCATCAACCCTCACCCTCTCCCACCCTCAATCCTGCCTCAATAAAAATTGCCCGGAGGTGGGATAATGACAGGAAACTAGCCAGTATTGGAAAATGGCGAGCCCGCCCACCTCTTCAGTCGAATGAAAATTTGGCCCTATGGCTCCTTTCTAAATATACATGAAGGTTCAAGGGGAAAGCAAAGGGTACAGTAGAGAAGATGAGTTTTTCTCATCAATTTTCTCCATCCCCCCCATTTCTTGAAGACTTTATCATTTTGCAGGGATACAGTTTCATTGACATCCTCGTCAAGTGATCATTGTTTGCATGTAAACAGCTCGATCATGTCCTTACCCAAGCTCCCCACCTACTCTTCTACCAGGAGTTGCTGAATAACATCAGGCATGGGAACCCCAGTCAATTTTACACCTATCTAATGCAAAAATCCTGAGGCAATTTGTGAGACCCCTGTCTAAAGTCAGAGAACTGAACACAGATCAGGAATTGAATTTGGGGACCTTCTTAATCTGTACGGCTAAGCTACTGACTAGATTATGTGGGGTATATGAGTTAACAACAGTGTTATACCCAAAGCCTAGGAAAGGACAATAGCCTAACCTGGCGCTGCACTCTCGTCTTCATATTATAAAAAGGATATAGAGTAACTAGAGAAGGTGCAATAAAAATTCACTAGAATGATGCCAAAACTGAGAGGTTATACCTGTCAGGAAAGATTGAGAAGGCTGCAGTTCTTCTTCCTAAAAAAAAAAGAGAAGGCTGAGGGGTGACCAGGTTTTCCAAATGATGAAAGAGTTTGATTGCGTAGAAGTAAAGGTGTTTCCACCTGCAGCGAGACCAGAACTAGGGGCCATAAATATAAGATACGCAGTAATAAATCCAGTAGGGAATTCAGGAGAAACCTCTTTCCCCAGAGAGTGGTTAGAATGTGAAACTTGCTGCCACAGGGAGTAGTTGAGGGGAATAGCATAAATGCATTCAAGGGAAAGCTAAATACACACACGAGGGAAGAAAAGAATGGAAGTATACGTTGATGGGATTAGTTGAAGAGAAGTGGGAGAAAGCTCATGTGGAGAATAAATATCAGCATGGACACAGGTTCTGATGAAAGGTCACAGACCTGAAACGATAAGTTAGCTTCTCTCTCTCTCTCCACAGATGCTGCCTGATCTGCTGAGTGTTTCCAGCACTTTCTGTTTTGATTTCAGCATGGACTTGTTGGGCCAAATAGCCCATTTCTGTGCTGTAAATACTTTGTAATATGCAGCCTGTAGACACCAATGAATTTCTTCCAGCCCTTACCTTACAGTGGCTGTAAACAAAACAATAATCTTGACCTTGAATGCAGGAGGTCTTCATCTTATATACACAAACATGGTATATGAACCAAATGTTCTATGACTCAAACCAATATGTAAATAACAGTGAAATTATGAATATTGGTCAAGGATTCAAAAAAAAACAAGGTTAGTCTGTTAAACGTTACTGCAGGAATGGGGAAATAGTAGAACAGAGTACAGTACATGTAAATAAAGATTCAGAATACAAGCAGAAAAGAGTATGTAAAATGTTTCTTGATAGCTGAATTAGTAAATGTACCTGATATTGTACTGAGCCACTTAGACCAGGAAGATCCTAAGTTTGATTCCAGGCTTACGCTGAATAACTAATCTCAGCTTAGATAGCAATAGGGCAATCAAAACTCAGCTGAGTGCCTGTGATCTCAGGAGGGAGGAAATTCAGCCAGAGGAGCCTGATCAGTCTGACCACAATCCAGGGACCCCTGCTCAAAAGTGCACCTAAGTGGTGGTTGGGTGAAGACAGAAGCTGGTTTGGTTGCAATGCCAACTCCGCCACCGCACCCCCCCCCCCCCCCACCCCCCACCCATCACCCCTTCCACAATTGAATAGCCCGCTGGCACTCACTGTATTGCCCCTCACAGGAAGAATCCAACTAGGCAAGAGGGATTTGTCTGTACACGGAAGCAACAGCAGCTTGGGTCAACATCTCCAGGACTGGAAGGGAGAAAATTGCCAGGTAAAAGAAATACTAGCTTCAGCAAATAGAGATGAGCCCACTGGTCTGGGGGAATTTAGACAGACGGAAATGTTCTTCTTAGTTTCAGGTGGTTCTGTAGGTCTGTTTCACAATGACTGGGCTGAGACCTGAGACAGCTATTTATAATAAACTTTACTCTTCACAATTTCTCTCAGATATGCTTCACAAATGGGGAAGCAACAATACTGAATATGTTATAGCTACAAAATCAAACAGTGTACACCTCTGGTGGTTCAGTTGGTATGTTTGTGAGGTTATAAAATACAAACTCGAACATCCCTAGCTTTGATCTACAGTTTGTATACTGTAGGCATACAATAGTACAAGGATATTCAGAGTGGTTAAAAAAAAAGGGGCTATTGGTGACCTCTATGTCCCATTGTAGAAGAAAATGTAATAGCCAGGGTTACAGCTCCTTATCACTATTTGTGACCCGCTGCTTTGTCTCAGGAACATAGGAATCTGAATAGTGGGATCTGAAGATGGAGAGGTGAAGGCAGAAATCTTGAAGCTAAGATTTGGGGACTGGAAGCTTACAACTGGAGTTAGAACTAAGGACTAAGAACTGGGGTGGGGATGGGGGAGGGGGAAGGTGGCGGTGGAACCTGATGGGTTCTGAGACTGGAATATAAAGATACGAGCTCAAGCTGGGATTTGAAGAATATAAGCTGGAGCTGGAATTGGAGAGATAGAAGCTGGGCTGGAAATCAAGGGCTAAGAGCTGGGGATAAACCACGGAAGCTAAGGGTTGGGGTTCGAATCTACGGGCTCCATTGTAACATTCTCCCCTCTGATTCTATAGGTTATGTGTTCAAGTCCCACCCCAGAGACTTGAGCACATAATCCAGGCTGGGACTTCAGTGCAGTACTAAGGGAGTGTTGTACTGTTGGAGGTGCTGTCTTTCAGATGAGATGTTAAACGGAAGTGCTGTCTGCCCTCTCAGCTGGACGTGAGAGATCCATGGCATGATGTCAAAGAAGAGCAGTCGAGTTCTGTCAGTGTCTTGACCAATATTTATCCCTCAACCAACAACTCTGAAAATCAGACAATTTTGGTCATTTATTTCATTGCTGTTTGTGGGACCTGGCTGTGAGTAAATTGGTTCTTGTGTTTTTTACATTATGACAGTGGCTTCTTTCTGTTGAACCCATCTGCCTGTTGTGGTCAATATCTAAAAACATGACGCAGAATTTTTGGATGAGAATTGAAACTGAGACTGTTTGAAAGCTGCTCAGTTTCCTGGAATATATAACCTGACTGTAAAACCTTTCTTTATAAAGATAAGATTTGCATTCTTTGAATATCTATATCAAGAGAAACCCAGGCAAAGGACCACATCTATAGCACAGGAGAACAACAACAAGTTGCATTTACATAAACCCTTTAATATAGTAAAACGTTCCAAGGCACTTCACAGGAAGGTAATTAGAGAGTGCAGAAGCTGTGGTAAAGCTTTGCAGAATGTGGCTGGTTTTCTGGAACCCTGGATAAATTGCCTTGTCATTAAGGAAGGGCAGAAATGACAGGAATCTGACCTTTCTCTATCTTATTTATGTTTTTGTTGCTCTGCAACAGTTGAACCCAGCCCACCTCCTGTAATGCTGACTAAGGGACTGCATTCCATAACCTCTACAGTGCTGCAGACAAGTTGATCTTGCACGGGTCTCAGTAGTTTCAGAGGCCACTGACTTTTTGACAGACCACCTCTCTGCTTCATATTTAAAGTATATCTGGTAACAGAGAAAGGCACCACACAGTACAGTGCTGAGCCACAGAAACAAATGGTATCCAGATTCAATTCTCGCTCTATGTTGTACTGAAATCTCAGTCTGTCTCAGGTCGAGGAAAGATTGGCCTCAGCAGCCCCGTGCCACATAAGGTAGAAAAAAAATTAGCCAGATCGCCATGATCCAGAAATGCATTCTGGAAGATGCTTGGTCACATGGATGTTGCTTGAGAATACAATTGGGTTTGGCTGTGATGCTCTCCATGGTCGATTGTCTGCAACACTTCATCAAAGACAAACTTCATCTTCCCATGGGTTTCTGTAGTCTTTTCCATTAGTTTCGTGAGGGCACTAACCCATTTAAAATAGAAGTTAACTAAATGGTTAATGTCCCTGGTAAATAGTGTGCATAGGAATGCTGTATAAATGTATTAAATATTTGTAAACTCATTTCAGTAAGTTTATTTCTGGGCAATAGTGGAGATATTGGCCAGCAGTCTGAATTCCTTTCTCACAGGCATTTTAACTAAGTCAAAACACAGCTTGAAAGATTTGACCTGAGGGAATTCCAATTCAGAGAGCACAAATTTTGGCCCTGGAGAAGACTTTTCCCTTGTAGTTACTTGTTTTCTCCAGGTGGATGACCACCAAAGGAACAATATATCAGCTGCATGTTAACTGGCATCTGTTTAAGTCGGATTCCAGGAGATCAGTGCCCATAACCCAGTCCCCTAACCTATATGTTACCCCCTAAGCCAAGTTATCATGTCAGCCATGGCTCAGTTGGTGCACAAGGTTTCAGGTTCAGGTACCACTCCACTGACTTGAGCACAAAGCCTAGGCTGACACTCCACTGATGCACTTTCAAGAGTGCTGTCTTTCAGAGTAAACATTAACTGAGGCACCGTCTGCCCTCTCAGATGAACATAAGATCTCATGGCATCATTTTGAAGAGCAGGGGTGTTCTCCCTGATAGCAGGGGAGTTCTCCCTGGTACCGTAACCAATATTTATCCCTCAACCAACATCCCAAAAACAGATTATTTGGTGACATTATATTTTTGCTATTTGTGGAACCCTTCTGGACCCAAATTGGCTGTCAAGTTTCGTAAATTTCAAAAGTAACTCATTGGCTGTAAAGCACTTTGCAATACCCTGAGCTTGTGAAAGGCCTTTTATGCTTGTGGAAAAATCATGGCTGTACAATCTCTGTGATTCTGTTGCTGGGTAAGAGATGTGGATTTACTACTCAACCGGCATGTCCAGTTTAAAATTCTTATCCTTGTGCTGAAGAAGGTTTTTTTTTTAATTCTTTCATGGGATGTGTGTGTCACTGGCCAGGCCAGCATTTGGTGCCCATCCATAATTGCCCTTGAGAAGGTGGTGGTGAGTTGCCTTCTTGAATTGTTGCAGTCCATGTGGGGTAGGTATACCAACAGTGTTGTTAGAAAGGGAGTTCCAGGATTTTGACCCAGCAACAGTGAAGGAACAGCGATATAGTTCCAAGTCAAGATGGTGTGTGACTTGGAGGGGAACTTGTGGATAGTGGTGTTCTCATGCAACTGCTGTCCTTGTCCTTCTAGGTGGTAGAACTCATGGGTTTGGATGGTGCAGAAGAAGGAGGCTTGGAGAGTTGCTGCAGTGCATCTTGTAGATGATACACACTGCTGCCACTGTGCACTGGTGGTGGAGGGAGTGAATGTTGAAGCTGATGGATGAGGTGCCAATCAAATGGGCTGTTTTGTCTTGGATGGTGTTGAGCCTCTTGTGTGCTGTTGGAGCTGCAATCATCCAGGCAAGCTGAGAGTATTCCATTACACTCCTAACGTGTGCCTTGTAGATGGTGGACCGGCTTTAGGGAGTCAGAAGGTGAGTTGTTCGCCACAGAATTCCCAGCCTCTGGCCAGCTTTTATAGCCGCAGTATTTATATGGCTGGCCCAATTAAGGTTCTGGTCAATGGTAACCCCCAAGATGTTGATGGACCTTGGGTGCAATATCAGAGAGAGGCCAGTACACTGCAGTACATTAAGCAAAAGAGAGGGAAAGCAAAATTATTTCAAAAAATGAATTCTTTCTTGCTGTGAGTACACAACAGATGTTTGCCAATGATTAAACGTGTGCAGTTGGGTTATTTAACAATGACTCTTTTCCTCCTATTTAAAAAAAATCTTATCAGACAACTCACGTGTTCTGTGATTTGTTAACTCTACATCCAAACATCCTGCTGATTACAGAAGTGCAGGCATTGGACCCACCTCTTCAACTGTCCCTGGCACAAAAGCAAAAACAAAACACATCATCAAGACATGTGTGGGTTGGGCAAAGGATCATTTTGTATAGTTTTGCTGTTAGCATGGGAGTCGCATAAACAAACTGCACTACGGAACTAAAGTCAAGTTACCAACAACAGAACTTGTATTTAAATAACATCTTTAATGCAGCAAAACATCCCAAGGCACTGCACACGAGCATTATCAAACAAAATGTGACACTGAGCCACTTAAGACAATATTAGGGGAGATGACCAGCTTGATCAAAAAGATAGGTTTTAAGGAATGCCTTAAAGGCAGTATCATGCAGGCCACCACCTGCCAAGAATGAGGCACATTAATTTTGCCACATGGACTTCGAATTGCTGCTGAAAAGAAAAGAGGGGCCAGTTACAAGGAATTGCCAGGCGCCTAGCTGGAAAGACATTTTTTGCATACTACCAGACAGTGTTGGAACAAAGGAACCAGTCCTTCTCCCAATATACAGAAGAGATCTGGTCAAACCAGTCACGTGACCATCTGTTGGCCAACTAGGGGAGTTTTAAATTGGAGAAACAGTGTTTGAAGACAGAAAGCTCCTGGATTGAGAACATCTCTCTCCTGTCTGTTCCCATCTCTCTCCCTCACCAGCTTTGGAATACATTTAAGACACATGAACCCCAAGAGAGAAAAGTGAACAAGGTTTAAGAAGAATACCGGGCCCAACGAAAAGCAAGAATTACCTACAAGCAAGAACAACTACAAAAGGACTCTACAGTGAGCTCAAAGCACAGTAACAAGAAACTCTTCAGATATTGCCTCAAACCTCTCCACTTTATTTTTCTTCTTTTCTGTCCCTATCTGCATGTGTGTATCGCATATGCACGCTAGAGTGGGCGCGTTGTGCATCCGTAGATGTTAACCGAATTAGAGTTTAAGTTTTAATAAATTTCACTTTTCTTCTTTAAACCTAAGAAAGCCTGTTTGTGCTCATTTCTTTATCTTATAATTGGAAAGCGGTGAATAAAGATTCACCAAGGGGGAGCTCAAAACACGGTGTGTTTAAAAATAAAACCCTGTTACAGTAAAACCAGGTTAAGGCTGAAAGGGAACGCCTAGACCTCTTTCTCATCCAGTTGTAACAGAGGAAAGAGAGACAGAGAGGTTCAGCAATGGAATTCCAGCGCTTAGGGCCTCAGCAACTAAAGGCCCAACCGCCAATGGTGGAGCAATTAAAATTGGGGATGTACAAGAGGCTAGAATTGGAGGAGCACAGATATTGTGGAGGGTTGTAGGGCTGAAGGAGGTTAAAGATATAGAGGGATGAATCCGGGGAGGAATAAGCATTATTATTGTGACAGTATGTTATAGATGGGCCTTCTATGTGGGAGCCATTGCAGAGCATTTGATATGGTTGTGTCACAGGCAGAAGTTAAAATCATTGCATCTTACATTTTATAGCACATGGGATGTCAGCATCGCTGGCAAGGCCAGCATTTATTGCCCATAGGGCGGCACAGTGGCGCAGTGGTTAGCACCGCAGCCTCACAGCTCCAGGGACCTGGGTTCGATTCTGGGTACTGCCTGTGTGGAGTTTGCAAGTTCTCCCTGTGTCTGCGTGGGTTTCCTCCGGGTGCTCCGGTTTCCTCCCACATGCCAAAGACTTGCAGGTTGATAGGTTAATTGGCCATTATAAAAATTGCCCCTAGTATAGGAAGGTCGTAGGGAATTAGAGGGACAGGTGGGGATGTAGTAGGAATCTGGGATTAGTGTAGGATTAGTATAAATGGGTGGTTGATGGTCGGCACAGACTCGGTGGGCCGAAGGGCCTGTTTCAGTGCTGTATCTCTAAACTAAAACTAAACTAAACATCCTTAATTACCCACCACAGCCTCCTTGAACCACTGCAGTCCTTCTGGTGTAGGTACTCGACAGTGCTGTTCGGAAGGGAGTTCCAGGATTTTGACCCAGAGACATTGAAGGAACAGCAATATATTTCTAATTCAGGATGGTGCATGACTTGGAGGGTGGTGGTGTTCCCCTTGTGTCTGCTGCCCTTGACCTGCTAGGTGGTAGAGGTTGTGGGATTGGAAGGTACTGTCAAAGGTGCTTTGGCAAGTTGCTGCAGTGCATTTTGTATGTGGTACACAGATTGAGGCCACTTGGCCCATCACACCTTTGCTGATTCTCAAAAGCTGTCATTCACCTGTCATTTCTCCAGATCCTTTCATGTTTTTCTTTTTCAAGTCTTTTACCATTTTCCTTTTAAAAGCTATTATGGATTCTGTTTAAGTTTAAGTTAAAGTTTAGAGATACAGCACTGAAACAGGCCCTTTGGTTCTCGTAGGAAAAGAAGTAATTTACTTTTATTTAGTGCCTTTCACAACCTCAGGACATCAAAATGTGCGTGACAGCCACTGAAGTATTTTTGAAGTGTTGTCACTGTTGTAATGTAGGGAAGTGCAGCAACCAATTTGCACATAGCAAGTTTCCACACACAACAATAAAATAAATGACCAGAGCTTCTCTTTTAGGTATTGGTTGAGGAATAAATGTCAGCCAGGACACCAGCAAAATTCTCCCAGTTTTCTTCAAATAGTACTATAGGGTCTTTTACATCCACCTGAGAAGGCGCATGGGACCTTGGTATAACATCTTATCCAACAGATGATGCCTTCAACAGTACAACGTCCTCAGTACTGCATTGCTGCATCAGCCTGGATTTTGTGCTGAAGTCCCTGGAGTGGGACCTGAACCCACAACCATCCAGATCCAGAGGTAAAACTGAGCTGCAACTAACACTTTAATGGATTGCGATCAGGAGAAGGGGAAAGGGAAGTTTTCTTTTTGCTCACTTTACTCTTGGTATGCGAACAAGCATCGGAGTGTGTGAAGCAGAGTTGACACTTTTATGTTAGCAAAAGAAAGAATCAAGCTGACATTCACACTGCCTCACTAGATAAGAATCGGTGCTTTGCATGTCCACGTAGCAAGCAGTGTGCTGTTCAAATCGGAGACTTTCTGTGGCTGAATGTTTTGTACTGCAGGTGTTTCATTACAAGAGTTCCACACGCAGCATGTCTGAGAACTTTGTGGGTTTTGTTTTAGAAAGTAAAACCTGCTCACCCTGTCAAACATTTTAAATGTTATTTCATTTGTATAAAGTTTAAAAGGGAGGGATAATCGTCAGGGGGTGTATTTTTTGTTTAAAGTACAACTCCAATAACTATGGACAGAAATATATTGCAGACCAGGTACTTTAGAGCCAGTAGTGCACTGCTCTGTATGCACTGATAGACCCTGAGAAGGTAGTGCAGCCACCTCAGAGAGCATTAACAGTCAGCCACATAGAGAGTGAATATCCAAAGAGAACCTTCCACTCTATTGGCAAAGTCACTGTGGACAATCAAGAGAGGCAGAAATTCACTCCCATAAGCCGGGATTTTGTGTGGCCTCCTGAGGCGGGGTCAGATGCATGGGGAAGGTACAGAGTATTGTGATGTGTGATGGGAGGGGCAGGGGGTTGGAGGGCCTGTCGCCTGCCCATCGCCAAGTAATCTTTCCGGAGGCAGGCTAAGCCGACAATGGCCTTCCCGCCCAGAGGCCAATTGAGATCCTTAAGTGACCTATTAACATCCAATTAAGGGTCTTTTCTTGCCACTGCTGGGATCTTACCAGTGGCAGGTGGGGGAGGGGGAGCTCCGACACGCGGGGAGGTCACCTTGAAACAGGAAATGCCCTCACTGCAGGCTTCGGGGGGGTAGTACATCTTCCATGGGCAATCTGTGGCCCACAGAGAACGCCACTGGGAACCAGTTTACCCTCCAGAAACCCCTCCCCTGGACGACATGACAACTCTCCCATCCTTCCTCTCGAGGGCCCTCTGGACTGGCCCCAGCAACCCTGCCTCACTCACCTTAGGTCCAGGGTTCCATGCTGGGCCTGGGTCCGAGGCTTCTACAGTTCCGGCATTGTCCACCGCTCCCGAGAATCCCGGCTCCTGAAACTTTGAAGCATAGAAACACAGAAAATAGAAGCAGGAGTAGGCCATTCGGCCCTTTGAGCCGGCTCCGCCATTCATTATGATCATGGCTGATCATCCAACTGAGTAACCTGTTCCCACTTTCGCCACATACCCTTTGATCCCTTTAGACCCAAGAGCTATATCTAACTCCTTCTTGAAAACATACAATGTTTTGGCCTCAACTGCTTTCTGTGGTAACAAATTCCACAGGCTCACCACTCTCTGGGTGAAGAAATTTCTCCTCACCTCAGTCCTGAAAGGTTTATCCCATATCCTTAGACTATGACCCTTGGTTCATTTAAAGAGGTTCGATCCGGGGGAGGCATGAAAAGGCAGAGGCAGGCTTCCCCCACCTTTTCAGCCTGGTGCAGAGAGCCCTGCCTCCAATACAAAATGCAGCCCATAGTGTGGGACCAGAGTCACAGGTAGGCCAAAAGAGGTTGAAGTTGCCTTCCCTATACAGAAGCAGTTATCCTTTTACAACAATCCAGCAGTTTTCCTGCAGTTGATAAGCACAGCAACTACAAGCCAGTCAGTTTAACTTCGGTGGTGGGAAAACTACTAGAAAAAATAATTCAGGACAAAATAAATCGTCACCTGGACAAATGCGAATTAATTAAGGCAAGCTAGCACAAATTCTTTAAGGGGAAATCATGTTTAACTAACTTGCTGGAGTTTTTTGAGGAGGTAACA
Organism: Heterodontus francisci; assembly: GCF_036365525.1. Lineage (NCBI taxonomy): Eukaryota > Metazoa > Chordata > Chondrichthyes > Heterodontiformes > Heterodontidae > Heterodontus > Heterodontus francisci. Next base: position 54,201,673 of record NC_090375.1, read on the forward strand.
GAGAGGGTTGATGAGGGCAATGCTGTTGATGTGGTGTACATAGACTTTCAAAAGGTGTATGATACAGTGCCACACAACAGACTTGTGTGCAAACTTGTAGCTCATGCAATAAAAGGAACGGTGGCAACATGGATACGGAATTGGCTAAGTGTCAGGAAATAAAGAGTAATGTTAATGGAAGTTTTTCGAGCTGGAGGAAGGTTTATAGTGGAGTTCCCCAGGGATCAGTGTTGGGACCCTTGCTTTTCCTGATATAAATTAATGACCTAGACTTTGGTGTGCAGGGCACAATTTCAAAGTTTGTGGATGATACAAAACTCGGAAGCATTGTGAACTGTGAGGAGGATAGTGTAGAACTTCAAAAGGACATAGACAAGTTGTTGGAATGGGCAGACGGGTGGCAGATGAAGTTCAATGCAGAGAAATGTGAAGTGATTGATTTTGGTAGGAAGAACATGGGGAGACAATCTAAAATAAAGGGATCAATTCTAAAGAGGGTGCAGGAGCAGAGGGACCTGGGTGTATATGTGCATAAGTCATTGAAGGTGGCAAGACACGTTGAGAGAGCAGTTAATAAAGCATACAGTATCCTGGGCTTTATTAACAGGGGCATAGAGTACAAGAGCAAGGAAGTTATGTTGAACTTGTATGAGACACTGGTTCGGCCTCAGCTAGGATATTGCAATCAATTCTGGACACCGCACTTGAGGAAAGACGTGAGGGCATTGGGGAGAGTACAGAAAAGATTCACGAGAATGGTTCCACGGATGAGGAATTTCAGTTATGAAGATATATTGGAGAAGTTAGGGCTGTTTTCCTTGGAGAAGAGAAGGCTGAGATTGTAATTTTATAAAGGTATTCAAAATCATGAGGGGTCGGGACAGAGTAGATAGGGAGAAACCCATCCCACTTGTGAAAGGATCAAGAATGAGAGGGCACAGATTTAAGGTAATTGGCAAAAGAAGAAATGAGGAAAAACTCATGCAGTGAGTGGTTAGGATCTGGAATGCACTGCCTGAGAGTGTGGTGGAGGCAGATTCATTTGAGGCATTCAAAAGGGAACAAAGAACAAAGAACAGTACAGCACAGGAACAGGCCATTCGGCCCTCCAAGCCTGCGCTGATCTTGATGCCTGTCTAAACTAAAACATTCTGCACTTCCGGGGACCGTATCCCTCTATTCCCATCCTATTCATGTATTTGTCAAGATGCCTCTTAAACGTCGCTATCGTACCTGCTTCCACCGCCTCCCCCAGGCACTCACCACCCTCTGTGTAAAGAACTTGCCTCACAGATCCCCTCTAAACTTTGCCCCTCTCACCTTAAACCTATGTCCCCGAGTAACTGACTCTTCCACCCTGGGAAAAATCTTCTGACTATCCACTCTGTCCATGCCGCTCATAACTTTGTAAACCTCTATCATGTCGCCTCTCCACCTCCGTCATTCCAGTGAAAACAATCCCAGTTTATCCAACCTCTCCTCATAGCTAATGCCCTCCAGACCAGGCAACATCCTGGTAAACCTCTTCTGTACCCTCTCCAAAGCCTCCACGTCCTTCTGGGAGTATGGCGACCAGAATTGCACGCAATATTCTAAGTGTGGCCTAACTAAGGTTCTGTACAGCTGCAGCATGACTTGCCAATTTTTATATTCTATGCCCCGACCGATGAAGGTAAGCATGCCGTATGCCTTCTTGACTACCTTATCCACCTGCGTTGCCACTTTCAGTGACCTGTGGACCTGTACGCCCAGATCTCTCTGCCTGTCAATACTCCTAAGGGTTCTGCCATTTACTGTATACTTCCCACCTGTATTAGATCTTCCAAAATGCATTACCTCACATTTGTCCAGATTAAACTCCATCTGCCATTTCTCTGCCCAAGTCTCCAACCGATCTATATCCTGCTGTATCCTCTGACAATCCTCATCACTATCTGCAACTCCACCAACCTTTGTGTCGTCCGCAAGCTTACTAATCAGACCAGCTACATTTTCCTCCAAATCATTTATATATAATACAAACAGCAAAGGTCCCAGCACTGATCCCTGTGGAACACCACTAGTCACAGCCCTCCATTCAGAAAAGCACCCTTCCACTGCTACCCTCTGTCTTCTGTGACCGAGCCAGTTCTGTATCCATCTTGCCAGCTCACCTCTGCTCCCATGTGACTTCACCTTTTGTACCAGGCTGCATGAGGGACCTTGTCAAAGGCTTTACTGAAGTCCATATAGACAACATCCAGTGCCCTTCCTTCATCAATCATCTTCGTCACTTCCTCAAAAAACTCAATCAAGTTAGTGAGACACGACCTCCCCTTCACAAAACCATGCTGCCTCTCGCTAATAAACTTCCAAATGGGAGTAAATCCTGTCCCGAAGAATCCTCTCTAATAATTTCCCTACCACTGAATTAGATAGTTACCTGAAAAAGAAGAATGTACAGGGTTATGGGGCGAAGGGAGGGCAATGGCACTAAGTGAATTGCTGACTCAGAGAGCCGGTGCAGACATGATGGGCTGAATGGCCTCCTTCTGTGCTGTAACAATTCTGTGATTCTCTCCCCTTCTCTCTTTCCACCCTCTCTTTCTCCTCCTCTCTCTCACCTCTCTCCCCCTCTCTCTCCCCTCCCCCTCTCTCTCTCTCCTCTCTCTCTCTCTGCCCTCCCCTCTCTGACCATTGCTGAGAGTGGGAACAGCAGTTTCTGAACTTCAGACAGTCCCATGGTTTTCTGGGGGACTTAAAAAAAAAAAATTGGAACTGGCCGGAAAACCCCGAAGCTGTCTGAAGTTCGGAAGCAATGTTCTGCTCCCAACATCTGTCACCTGTCAAACTGACAGTCAGATTTTTTTTAGAGCCACTCTGCTCGGTCAGAAGAAGCCAATGGGAAATTTTTCATCCCTGAAATTACCAGCCATGGACCTCAAAATCTTTTGCTATGGACACTGGTGTCTGTGTATGGACACGTTGCCAACTCCTGATCTGGGTGCTCCCTTCAGCGCACTTCAAGTGTGGACACCGGCTCCTCATCCCCTCCACAGTGAGCCCGGCTCCAGCTGCTGCAATGCCTGAGGAGAGTCCTGCACCTGTCCAGGAAACCCTTAGGCACCTGGGGCCCTAAGGGCCTCAGGCACCCAGGGGACGGCCGCCGAAGTCATCTCAGGCCAATCAGCATTCTGCCTCCAGTACAGCTGCTAATGCGGGAGTCACACCATGCAAGCGTATTAAGAAAGTCACCTAGCCACACATGGGTATTCACGGGTGATGCCAATATGTTATGTGGAATGTAATTAAATGCTCTTTTGCGCCAATCATTAGCAATCAATGTGTGAAATGTGAAACCATGTTCCAAGATGCCTTAATTGTGAGCCTCTAAATTCCACCCTCCCCTAGTGCAGTGTCACTGTGATCACGGCCCTCTTTATCATGTGTTCTCCCATAGGTACTAGCAACAAAGCAGCTGGTCAGCATTCAGGTAAAACAGATGGGAAGGAGGTGGAAGACAGCATGCATGAAGGTCAGTCTTTATTGGATTCTCATTGAGTAGGCATCAGGATTACTGACAATGGGTCATTTTGAGGTTGTCTCTTGCCTCCTTTGCGCACAGCTCACCATGTCTGGCCTCCATCACCATGTTATCATCATAGTTGCTTGGACTGTCTCTCCTCTGTATCCTCTTTGTTGGAGGATGTTTGCAGCTCAAGCATATCTTCCACATGTAAGGCCGCCTCCTATCTGTAATATTAGTTTGTGCAAAGCAAAGCCGAACACCATGATAGCCGAGACCCTCGCTAGGGCATATTGCAGGGCTCCATCAGATCGATTTAGGCAGTAGAACTTCGTTTTCAATAGCCCAGTGGTCTGCTCGATGGTCACTCGGATGGAGCTGTGGCAGATGTTGTACCTCTCCTCCGCAGCATTGCGTGGGTTCCTCACAGGCGTAAGAAGCCATGTCTTCAATAGGTAGCCTTTGTTCCCGAGAATCCATCCTTGAAGGCGAGTAGGGGGATTGAAAAGATGAGGCACCTGGGAAAGTCGAAGTATGTCAGCATTGTGGCTGCTTCCGGGAAATGGGCACAAAAGTGCAGGAAACGCATTCGGTGGTCACTGACCAGTTGAGCATCGATTGAATGGATGCCCTTCCTGTTGATGTAGGTGACTGGCTGGTCCATTAGAGCTTTGATGGCGGCACACATGCAGTTGATTACACCTTGCACCTGTGGCAATCCGAAGCTGTTGGCCCTCTCGGGATGACTGTCAGGGTTGGTCCGGTAGCACACATAGTCGCCAGCCCTCTTGAACGGGAAATTGGCCACCTCTTTGATGCAGCGGTGTGCTGCAGCCTGGGAGACCCCACACATGTCTCTAGTGGATCCCTGGAAAGATCCAGATGCGTAGAAGTTTAGTGCCACCATAACGTTTAGAGCGAACGTCCCCCATAGGTCGCAAATCATCCTGCAGAATGCCGCATAAGTCATTGGCAGCCTCACTGGAGAGACGTAGTCTTTGGACATCTGGAGTTCAGTGATGCAAGTCTTGTTGTTCTCATCGTTGAGCTTCAGGGTCAGGCGCTGCTGCCTCATGTGCCTGTCTCCATTGGAGGTGCCCCAATATGCCAAGGGGGTCCAAAAACACAGAGTGTATGAGACCCATGCCAGGCGTCCTGGGGCCTTCAGCTCCCTTCAGATGCAGAGATGAGCCTGTCTCGGCAGCTATACTTATCAATCTTTGCTCATCTGGATGCTTGATATGCCTCAAGACTAAAGGTTACTGTTGGGCTATCATCTTTTCCAGCTTTGTGAGACATCGCACACATTTACAACGGGGTATATTTACTATGGGGGGACGGAGAATCGCTGCGGAGCCGGCTGCCCTGAACACCGGCACCATACCACAGTTTCTGAATTCGATAGAGGTGGGCAAGTACCATGGCGGTATTGACGCTCCGACGCGACGGCAACCAAATTTAAATTGATGAAATGCTGTTTAGCATTAATTTAAATGTATTTATTTCTTATTCAATCACTAGACCCTGATTTTGTGGCTGGCGTGCAACACTCACGTACCTTCAGCTTTGCAACCATTCAAAGCTGGTGGCTCCGAGGCAAGAGGCAACCAGTATATGAACAGGTCCTGTCTGAACAAGCAATGGGGAAGTCACAGTGCTGTGTGCTGGATGGCAGCATGGCTTTAAGCTGGCTAAATCTCAGCAGTAAGAAGGACCTGCATTTATATAGTTTTTTATTCTTTCATGGGATGTGGGCATCGCTGGCAAGCCAGCATTTATTGTTCATCCCGAATTTTCCATGAACTGAGTAGCTTGCTAGGCCATTTCAGAGGGTATTTAAGAGTCAACCACATTGCTGTGGTTCTGGAGTCACATTTAGGCCAGACTAGGTAAGGATGGCCGATTTCCTTCCCTAACGGAAGGAACCAGATGGGTTTTTCTGACAATCGATGATATTTTCATGACACCATTACTGAGACTAGCTTTCAATTCCTGATTTTTTATATTAATTTTTTTTTTTAATTTATTGATTGAATTCAAATTCCACCAGCTGCCATGGTAGGGTTTAAGCCTGTGTCCCAGGGCATTAGTCTGGGCCTCTGGATTACTAGCCCAGTGACATTACCACTGCACCGCCATCTGCTTTTCACATCCTCAGGACATCCTAAAGCCAATATATTTCTTTTGAAGTGCAGTCACTATTGGAGTTAAGGGAAACATCGCAGGTAATTTGCAGACTTGCTAATCACACAAACAGCAATGGGATGAATGATGAGCTAAACTCTTTTGGATAATGTTGGTGAACAATGAATGTTGGATAGAACACTAGAACTCCCCTGTCCTTCTTTGAATAGCGTAATGAGATCTTTTACATTGACCAGATAGGGCAAACAGTGTGTTGATTCATGACCACACGTCTGACAGCATAGCACCCCCTCAGTACAACATTGAAGTGTCAGCCTAGCTTGTGCTCAATCTCTGGAGGAGGAATTGAACCCATGACATTCTGATTCAGAGGCACAAGTGCTACCACTGTGTCAAGACTAGGGTTGCCAACTCTGGTTGGGTCTATTCTTGGATGTTTCATCACATGACTTCCTACCTCAAACCACTGCAACCTGACACTCCCGTCAGTGATCCATCCTCCAAGGGGTGTACTGCCTTCCCATGCCAATTGGAAAAGGAACAAACTCTTTGTTGGATTAATTTTGACTGCTAGTGTCACAGCTGTTTTTACCCATCGCTAGTACTTTTATAACTAATAAAGGAAAGTGTTCAAAGAAAATAGAAAAAAACACGCAATTTTGTTCAATGCCTGTATGATTTCTATCCTGGGTTGCTCGCAGCAGTGACCTGGAGATCAGTCTTCAATTCCTGGAGAATCCAAGACAATACTACGGGTTGGCAACCCTAGTCAAAACTGATACTTTTAGCCCATTTAAATTGATTTATCCTTAAGCCTTGTCTCATGCTAACCTCTGCCTAAGCTTTGTGGATTTAGGTAAATGGGATATTCTGCTATGAGGAGTGAGTGTGCATCCCCTATCAGGAAACCAGAAAAATAAAGAGGAAAAACTGTATCTACTGGAAAAAAAAAACAGAAAATGCTGGAAGTACAGCAGATCAGTCAGCACCTGTACAGCTTGTATAACTGAGTCTTTATCGCTTATTTCTCATTCTGTTATCCTGCATGCACCTCTCCTGTCTCCATACGCCCACGATTTGCACTTTCTTTTGTCCTTTCAGTTTGTCTTCATTATCTCATTAACACAAAACTGTTTTCTATATAGAACTTTGCAGATTATTTTGCACATTACGTCCCACTCTTTGAACAGTGTACCAGTTCGTTCTCTCCCACACTCCTCCTCCTTTATTTTTCCAACCTCAATCATGTAGTCATAGGTCTGATGAAAGGTACACACATGAAACCTTTTTTTTTGTTATTTGATGCCCTTCAGTGTTGGGTCACTTCCCGAAGAGTCAGCCATGTTAGCCCGTGACTGGAGTCACATGTAGACCAGACCCAGTGAGGATGGCAGGTTTCCTTCCCTAAAGGATTAATACAGTAATCCAAAAGCTTCATGGTCACTTTTTATAGATAGCAACATTTTATTTACCGAGTTTTTTTTAAGTGAATTTAAGTGAATTCAAATTTTCAAATTGGCATGGTGGGATTTGAACTCATGCAGTGGAAACTCCCCGGCCCGCGGAGGCGGATTTGGAGACAGAACCAGGACCAAATTTGAAAGCTGCATTGGGTCGGCTCCCTGATGTGTTCCTGCCTGCGAGCAATCTTGCCGGAGGTGGGGTCAATGGGGCAGCAGCTACCTGCCCAGCAACGATTAGGCCAATTAAGTGAGCAATTGGCGGCAAGTTGCTGGTGCTGCTGGGATTTTCCGCTAAGTGGGGAGGCCAGCAGCAGATTGGGGGTGGTCTCCTGGTGGTAGGCAGGAGGGCCACAGGGACCCTGACCATGACCCTTCCTATGGAGCGGTTTCCCCTCCACTCTGATGGCTCTATGAGCTGTTGGCCTTCTGGTTTTTCAAACATTAATCAGGCTTCCGAGGGGGGCTCCATTTTGTGGCACCCTCCCATTCTCCTACCTGCCTCAGCAGTGCCGACATCTGCTGGTGGGACTGCTGTCTGTCCAGTGCTATGGGCCCTCCTATTGGGCTTTCCACCTTGGGAACTCACCCACTGTCTTTAATTGGACAGCAAACACAGAGGCGGCCTGTTAATTGACCACCTCCCAGAAAATTCCAAATGTCAGCGCACCTCTGACCTGAGCAGGGTTGGTACCTAAAAATTGTCCCGACGCCTAAAACTTTTCAACGAGCATAAGATTCTGCACATGGGGTGCTTATAACTTATTCAAAACTCACGCACTTGCACAGAGTTAAAATTAGGCCCATATTCTCTGAACTATTAGTTCAGACCTCTGGGTTACTAGCTCAGTAATGTAATCAGTACACTGCTGTACCATTAAGCAAGTCTTTTTAATAGTTTTTTGATCTGATTGGCTAAAATTGAGAAATTCAGCACCATTGAGCATCAGGAGAGTATGAGGTTAGGTAGGTGTCAGTCTATTTTCCCTATTATGAGTCATGGAGTATGGAAATCATAACTATTCCAGAGCAGTAGGGCCTCTTGAAGAGTTCAAAACTAGTCAGGGATGGAGAGCAATGTGATAAAAATTTGACAAAATCCCTAATGTTCTAAAACATAGATCTTTACTTTAAAATTTAGGCTTTTTGACCTGAACATTCAGGCAGGGCTACTTCACTAGTGGAAGAGTGGTAGAGAAAGAATCCGCCAAATTGACTCTATCAACAATCCTCACATACACAGACTGTTCCATTGGACTAGGTAGGTTCTTATAGTGATAAATGATTTTTCAATATGCATGCTGACAGTTGTACCAGTAGTATAAATTCTGAAGATTCCCTCATGAAAATTTCTAGATATTCCTAAAAAGTCCATGAGGTCAAAAAACTTGGACATTCCTGACATAGCCAATTAGCCATGCCTCGTGGAAACCACGAAATATAACAGAGAAACTCATTGTGACAGTGGGGGAGATGCATTTTATGAGTGAATCCATAATTGCTGACACCTGACATACTACAGGCAGAGGTGCTGCTGTAACCCAGGTCTTTTTGAGTGACAAGTGAGGTGGATGAAATCAGTGCCCTTGTGTGCATGAAAACAGCATCATGAGGCTTTAATTCTTTCCATCCAAAGGCAGTGGCTGATGTGCTTCAATTTTTTGCCTCCTGACGCTAAAAAGGTGCTGACATGGCAAGCTGGTTTGCAGCTGATTGGATAGATCCTGTAGGATGGCACATTAAAAGGCAGTGTCATCCAGAAAACTGCAGGGGGGTGCGGTGGGTGGTGAGGGGTGGGTAGAGCTGTGTTTGTGTACAAAAACTGAATTACACCTACAAAAATTGGGCTACACTTAGTGAGCTGCATTTAAAATAAAATCGACTTCTTGCGGCCGATTTATTTTTGTTGGATTGTCATAAACATTGATTAAGCAATTTGATGAATGGGGACGCTCAACATCATAAATAAGAAGAAACTTGGACTTTTAGTGCCCTTCACAACCTCGAAGCACTAGATAGCCAACTAAGTACTTTTTGAAGTGTAGTCACTGTAGGAAAACACGGCAGCCAATTTGCACACAGTAAAGACCCACAACCTGCAATGAGATAAATGAGTAATTAATCTGTTTAAGAGAAGTTGTTTGAGGGATTAATGTTGGCTAAAGTACTGGGAGATCTCCCCAGCTCTTCGTTGAGTAGTGCTGAAGAAATGTTACCTCCACCCAAGAGGGCTTACAGGATCTCAGTTTAACATCTGATCCAAAAGATGCCACCCCTGACGGTGCAACAGGCTATTTTAGATTTGGTTAATGTAATGAAAAAGGGCTAATTAATAATCTGTTGTAAAAGAACCTTTAGGAATGAGTGATCATAATATGGTAGAATTTTACATTATGTTTGAAAGTGAGGTAGTTCAATCTGAAGCCAAGGTGTTAAATTTGAACAAAGGAAATTATGAAAGTATGAGCGGCAAATTGGCTGAGGTGGATTGGGAAAATACATTAAAAGGTATGACAGTACATTGGCAATCGATAGCCTTTAAAGAAATATTACATAGTTTACAGCAACTATACATTCCTCCAAGGCACAAAAACCCAAAAGTAAAGGCAGTCAACCGTGGATAACAAAGGAAGTTAAGGATTGTGTGATTAAAGGAAAAGGCCTCTAAAGTTGCCAGAAATAGTAGTAAACCTGAGGATTGGGAGGATTTTAGAATACAGCAAAGGAGGACGAAGAAACTGATAAAGAAAGGGAGAATAGAATATGAATGTAAGCAAGTAAAAAACATAAGAACGGACCTATAAAAGCTTCTACAGATACGTAGAAAGGAAACGTTTGGCTAAGGCAAATGTGAGTCCATTACAGGCAGAGTCTGGAGAATTTAAAATGGGGAATAGAGAAATGACAGAGAAGTTAAATGATTATTTTGTGTCTGTCTTCACTGAGGAAGATACAAAAAATCTCCCAGAATTGGAGAGCCAAGGGATTAGGGGGAATGAGGAATTGAAGGAAATTAGTATGAGTAAGAAGGTTGTATTGGAGAAATTAATGGGGCTGAAGGTTGATAAGTCCCCAGGACCTGATATTCTACCTGCCAGAGTGTTGAATGAGGTAGCTATGGAGATAATGGATTCATTGGTTATCATCTTCCAAAATTCTATAGATTTTGGAACAGTTCCTGAAGATTGGAAGGTCGCAAATGTCACCCACTATTTAGGAAGGGAGGAAGAGAGAAAACAGAGAATTATAAACCTATTGGCCTTACATCAGTTGTTGGGAAAATGCTAGAATCTATCCTAAAGGATGTGATAAATGAACACTTGGATAATAATAATAAAAGCAAAATACTGCAGATACTGGAAATCTGAAATAAAAACAAGAAATGCTGGAAATACTCAGCAGGTCTGGCAACATCTGTAGACAGAGAAGCAGAATTAACGTTTCAGGTCAGTGACGCTTCATCAGAACTGACAAATATTAGAAATGTAAAAGGTTTTAAGCAAGTAAAGCGGGGGTGGGGCAAGAGATAACAAACAAGAAGGTGTTGAACATCCAGGGGTATTCAGTATTCAGTATTTAGGAAGGACAGACAGAAAGCAAAAGGCGGTGGAGTTGCATTGCTGGTTAAAGAGGAAATTAACGCAATTGTGAGGAAAGATATTAGCTCTGAAGATGTAGAATCTGTATGGGTAGAGCTGAGAAACACTAAGGGGAAAAAAACGTGTGTGGGGGTTGTATATAGACACCCAAACTGTAGTGGTGATGTTGGGAATGGCATTAAACAGGAAATTAGAGACGTATGCGATAAAGGAACATCTGTAATTATGGGTGAGTTTAATCTGCATATAGATTGGACAAATCAAATTAGTCACAATTCTGTAGAGGAGTATATACGGGATGGTTTTCTGAACCAATACGTTGAGGAACCAACTAGAGGACAGGCCATCCTAGACTGGGTATTGTGTAATGAGAGAGGAATAATTGACAATCTAGTGGTGCGAGACCCCTTGGGAATGAGCGACCATAATATGATAGAATTCTTCATCAAGATGGAGAGTGACGTAGTTGATTCTGAGACTAGAGTCCTGAATATTAGTAAAGGAAACTACGAAGGTATGAGAGGCGTGTTGGCTATGACGGATTGGGAAATGTTACTTAAAGGGGTGATGGTGGACAGGCAATGGCAAACATTTAAAAAGCGCATGGATGAACTGCAACAATTGTTTATCCCTGTCTGGCACAAAAGTAAAACGGGGAAGGTAGCCAACCCATGGCTTACAATGGAAATTAGAGATAGCATTAGATCCAAGGAAGAGGCATATAAATCTACCAGAAAAAACAACAGACCTGAGGATTGGGAGCAGTTTAGAATTCAGCAAAGGAGGACCAAGGGATTGATTAAGAAGGGGAAAATAGAGTACGAGAGCAAGCTTGCGGGGAACATAAAAGCTGACTAAAAGTTTCTATAGGTATGTGAAGAGAAAAAGATTGGTGAAGACAAATGTAGGTCCCTTACGGTTAGAAACATGGGAATTTATTATGGGGAATGAAGAAATGGCTGACCAACTAAGTGCATGCTTTGTTTCTGTGTTCACAAAGGAGGACACAAATATCATACCAGAAATGTTGGGGAACACGGGGCTTAGTGAGAGAAAGGAACTGAAGGAAATATGCGTAGAGAAATGGTGTTGGGGAAATTGATGGGATTGAAGGCTGATAAATCCCTAGGGCCTGATGGTATGTATCCCAGAGTACTTAAGGAAGTGGCCCTAGAAATATTGTATGCATTGGTGGTCATCTTCCAAGATTCTATAGACTCTGGAACAGTTCCTACAGCTAATGTCACCCCACTATTTAAAAAGGGAGGTAGAGAGAAAGCAGGGAATTATGGACCAGTCAGCCTGACGTCGGTAGTGGGGAAAATTCTAGAGTCCATTGTCAAAGATTTTATAGCAGAGCACTTGGAGAACAGTGGTAGAATCGGGCAGAGTCAGCATGGATTTACGAAAGGAAAGTCATGCTTGACAAATCTACTAGAATTCTTCAAGGATGTAACTAATAGAGTTGATGAGGGGGAGCCAGTGGATGTGGTTTATTTGGACTTTCAGAAGGCTTTCCACAAAGTCCCACATAAGAGATTAGCATATAAAGTTAAAGCGCATGGAATTGGGGGTAATGTATTGCGATGGATAGAAAAATGGTTGGCAGACAGGAAACGAAGAATAAGGATAAATGGGTCTTTTTCCGAATGGCAGGCAGTGACTAGTGGGGTACCGCAGGGATCGGTGCTAGGACCCCAGCTATTCGCAATATACATTAATGATTTAGATGAGGGAACTAAATGTAATATCTCCAAATTTGCAGATGACACAAAACTGGGTGGGAGGGTGAGTTGTGAGGAGGATGCAGAGAGGCTTGAGGGTGATTTGGACAAGTTGAGTGAGTGGGCAAATGCATGGCAGATGCAGTATAATGTGGATAAATGTGAGGTTATCCACTTTAGTAGCAAAAACAGGAAGGCAGATTATTATCTGAACGGCTATAAACTGAGAGAGTGGAATATGCAGCGAGACCTGGGTGTTCTCGTACACCAGTCACTCAAGGTAAGCATGCATATGCAACAGGCAGTAAAAAAGGCAAATGGTATGTTGGCCTTCATAGCAAGAGGATTCGAGTACAGGAGCAGGGATGTCTTGCTGCAATTATACAGGGCCTTGGTGAGGCCACACCTGGAATATTGTGTGCAGTTTTGCTCTCCTTATCTGAGGAAGGATGTTCTTGCTATAGAGGGAGTGCAGCGAAGGTTTACCAGACTGATTCCTGGGATGGCGGGACTAACGTCTGATGAGAGATTGAGTCGGTTAGGATTATATTCGCTGGAGTTCAGAAGAGTGAGGGGGATCTCATAGAAACCTATAAAATCCTAACAGGACTTGACAGAGTAGATGCAGGAAGGATGTTCCTGATTTTTTTTTTTATTCATTCATGGGATGTGGGTGTCACTGGCTAGGTCAGCATTTATTGCCCATCCCTAATTGCCCTTGAGACGGTGGTGGTGAGCTGCCTTCTTGAACCGCTGCAGTCCATGTGAGGTAGGTACATCCACAGTGCTGTTAGGAAGGGAGTTCCAGGATTTTGACCCAGCGACAGTGCAGGAACGGCGATATAGTTCCAAGTCCGGATGGTGTGTGACTTGGAGGGGAACTTGCAGGTGGTGGTGTTCCCATGCATCTGCTGCTCTTGTCCCTCGAGGTGGTAGAGGTCGTAGGTTTGGAAGGTGCTGTCTAAGGAGCCTTGGTGAGTTGCTGCAGTGCATCTTGTAGATGGTGCACACTGCTGCCACTGTGCATCGGTGGTGGAGGGAGTGAATGTTTGTGCATGGTGTGCCAATCAAGCGGGCTTCTTTGTTCTGGATGGTGTCGAGCTTCTTGAGTGTTGTTGGAGCTGCACCCATCCAGGCAAGTGGAGAGTATTCCATCACACTCCTGACTTGTGCCTTGTAGATGGTGGACAGGCTTTGGGGAGTCAGGAGATGAGTTACTCGCTGCAGGATTCCTAGCCTCTGACCTGCTCTAGTAGTCACGGTATTTATATCGCTACTCCAGTTCAGTTTCTGGTCGATGGTAGCCCCTAGAATATTGATAGTGGGGGATTCAGCAATGGTAATGCCATTGAATGTCAAGGGGAGATGGTTTGATTCTCTCTTGTTGGAGATGGTCGTTGCCTGGCACTTGTGTGGCGCAAATATTACTTGCCACTTATCAGCCCAAGCCTGGATGGTGGGGGAGTCCAGAACCAGGGGTCATAGTCTAAGGATATGGGGTAAACCTTTCAGGACTGAGATGAGGGGAAATTTCTTCACCCAGTGAGTGGTGAGCCTATGGATTTCGCTACCACAGAAAGCAGTTGAGGCCAAAACATTGTATGTTTCCAAGAAGATGTTAGATATAGCTTTTGGGTCCAAAGGGATCAAAGGGTATGGGGAGAAAGCAGGAACAGGTTACTGAGTTGGATGATCAGCCATGATCAGAATGAATGGCGGAGCAGTCTCGAAGGGCCGAATGGCCTACTCCTGCTCCTATTTTCTATGTTTCTAGGTTTCTATGATAGGATAAGGTCACAGAGAAGGTCATGGAACAAAGGCAAATGATGTGTTAATGGTGTGGTGAAAGACAAAACGTTAGTACAGAGAGCGTGTCAATTGACAATAAAATAAACAGCCCTGGCCCCAAGCACAAACATGAAAAAAACCGTGGGTAGGCACAGTAGAAACAAACTAAACAAACTAAAATAAAATAAACAAATAAAAAAGAAAATAACTAAAAATAAAAAGGGGGGCCCGTCATGCTCTGAAATTATTGAACTCAATGTTCAATCTGGCAGACTGTAGCGTGCCTAATTGGTAAATGAGGTGCTGTTCCTCAAGCTTGCGTTGGTCGCTGGAACACTGCAGAAATCCCAGGACAGAGATGTGAGCATGAGAGCGAGGGGGTGGGGGGGGGGGGGGGTGGTGTTGAAATGGCCAGAAACCGGACTTACAGACTGAATGGAGGTATTCTACAAAGTGGTCACCCAATCTGCGTTTGGTCTCCCCAGTGTAGAGGAGACCACATTGTGAGCACGAATACAGAATACTAAATTGAAAGAAGTACAAGTAGATCACTGCTTCACCTGAAAGAAGTGTTTGGGGCCTTGGATAGTGAGGAGAGAGGAGGTAAATGGGCAGATATTACACCTCCTATGATTGCAGGGGAACGTGATGTGGGAAGGGGACGAGGTGGTGGGGGTAATGGAGGAGTGGACGAGGGTGTCGCGGAGGGAACGATCCCTTCGGAATGCTGACAGGGGAAGGGAGGTGCATTTGGTAATGGCATCACGCTGGAGGTGGCGGAAATGGCGAAGGATGATCCTTTGGATGTGGAGGCTGATGGGGTGGACAAGGGGAACCCTGTCGTGGTTCTGGGAGGGAGGGGAAGGGGTGAGGGTAGAGGTGCGGGAAATGGGCCGGACACAGTTGAGGCCCTGTTAACCGCATTGGGGGAGAATCCTCGGTTGAGGAAAAAGGAAGACATAGCTTGGATAATAATGATCTGATTGTGTATATTCAATGTGGATTTATGAATGGGAAATCATTTTTGATGAACCTGTTGGAGTTTTTTGAGGATGTTACTAACAGAATTGATAAAGTGGAGTGGGTGGATGTGGTATACTTGGATTTCCAGAAAGCTTTTGTTATAAAGTCCCCCACAGGAGGTTGGTTAGCAAAATTAAAGCACATGGGATAGGAGGTAATATACTGGCACAGATTAAGGATTGGTTAACAGGCAGAAAGCAGAGAGTAGGAATAAACCGGTCATTCTCGCATTGGCAAGCTGTGACTCATGGGGTACCGCAGGGATCAGTGCTTGGACCGCAGCTCTTCACAATATATATCAATGATTTGGATGTGGGAATCAAACATAATATTTCCAAGTTCACAGATAATACAATACTAGGTGGGAAGGTGTGTTGTGAGGAAGATGCAAAGCGGCTTCAAGGGGATTTGGACAGACATAGTGAGTGGGCAAGAACGTGGCCGATGAACTACAATGTGAAAAGATGTGAGGTTATCCACTTTGGTAGGAGGAATAGATGTGCAGAGTATTTCTTAAATGGTAAGAGATTAGAAAGTGTACAAAGGGACCTGGGTGTCCTTGTCAGTAAGTCACTGAAAGCTATCATGCAGGTGCAGCAAGCAATTAAGAAGGCTCATGGTATGTTAGCCTTTATCGCAAGAGGATTTGAGGACAGAAGTGGTGAAATCTTGCTTCAATTGTATAGAACCTTGGTTAGACCGCATCTGGAGTACTGTCTTGGTCCCCTTACCTTAGGAAGGATATTATTGCCATGGAGGAAATGCACAAAGGTTAACCAGACTTGTTCCCGGGATGACGAGACTGTCCTATGAAGAGAGATTGGGGAAATTGACTTCTTTGTCACTTTGTTGGGGAGGCAGTGGCGTATTGTCACTTAATAATAGGGTATTGCTCTGGGACATGGTTCGAATCCCACCACGCCAGAAGATTAGAATTTGAATTCAATTAATTAAATCTGGAGATTAAAAAGGCTAGTCTAATGATGGCGATGAAACCATTGTCGATTTATTGTATAAACTCATCTGGTTCAATAATGTCCTTCAGGGAAAGAAATCTGCCATCCTCACCTGCTCTGGCCTACATATGACTCCAGACCCACAGCAATGTGGTTGACTCTTAAATACCCTCTGAAATGGCCTAGCAAGCCTGTTACGACCAGGTGAGAAAGGGGTCTCTGAGTTCCTCTCACCTTCACCTGATCTTACCGTAACAGGGTTTAATTATAAACACACTGTGTTTTTAGTTCCCCCTTGGGAACTAATTATAAGGCAAAGAAACCAGCACAAACAGGCTTTCTTAGGTTTAAAGAAGAAAGGTTGAAATTTATTAAACTTAAACTCTAATTCAGTTAACGCTTTCGGATACATGATGAGCCCACGCTAGCATGCATGCACAGTAGACACATGCAGATAGAGACAGAAAAGAGCAGAATGAAAATGAAGTGGAAAAGTTTGATGCAATCTCTGACGAGGGTTTTTGTTACGGTTCTTCAAGCACACCTTAGAGTCCTTGATTGTAGGTAGATCTTGCTTTTCATTGGGGCCCAGTTTTCTTCTTAAACCTTGTTCGCTGTAGGAAACTTTTCTCTCTTGGGGTTCATGTGTCTTCAGTGGATTTAGAGTTCTGTGAGAAAGAGATGGAGAGCCAGACAGACAGGAGGCTGTGGCGAGCCAGCCAGGAGAGGTCTTTTCAGTCCAGGTGCAAACAGACACTCTGATTTCAAACTCTTTGTACAATTTCGAAAAAACAGGTTGGCAAGCAGGCTGGTCACATGACCAGCTGGTCTGACCACATCTGTTTGTGGTTTCTCTGGTCTTAGCCAACCTTGAAATGTCTCTTCTTACACACAATACCTGGTGCTCAAAGTCCATTGTGGGTTAAATTGGATAAGGGAAGTAACCCCTTTTGTCTCCACAAGCACTGTCTGTTAATATGCAAATGTCTCTCCAGCCAAGGGCATGGTGATTTTTTAAACATGTCCTTTCTTCACTTCAGCAACAATTTTCAAATCAATGTTCATATGACAAAAATAATATGCCTCATTCTTGGCAGGTGGGGGTCTAGCATGACAAAGCCACTCAGTTGTATCAAACCACTACAAAGTTGATAAGGAATGAAACCGGACAATACCTTGTATCGACCTAGGTCCCAGAAATGATAATGGCAAACCCAGCCGTGTTGACCCTGCAAAGTCCTCCTTATCAACATCTAGGGGTTTTTACCAAAGTTGGGAGAGCTGAACCACAGACTAATCAAGCAGCAGCCTCACATAGTCATACTCTCTGAATCATACTGTAAGAATATTAGATTAGTAAAAGTTACTAACCAGCATGCTAACTATTAAAATCCAGCTATTACTAACTAACAACTAACTTATTATCGTAAACTAACATTTAGCTTTATTAGGCCCTTCTTTGTTACATGGTATAGTGGAAAAACTTAGGAAATAGGGCACAATATGGACAAGATGTCAAGGCAGAGGGATTCTGGGAGATTATGTCAAAGTTTTAAAATGCTTACTTGCAGCAAAAGGGTGAGACCTTGAGAGCAGACAGTGAAAACAGCTTCTGCGTAGATTTGACTCGTAGTGAGAAAGGATCCTCGAAATGTAAAAGCATTGAGATAAAGTAGTCAACACAAAGGGGTACTACTTGCACAAATCTGAAAGGTTAGCAACCATCACAAAATGATCCATGGTTGGTTAAGAAAGGCATCCTTTAATACAAGACTAATCACTGATTAGGAGAGGGGAGGGTTAACTGGAAAGCTGCCAGGGTAAAAGAAGTCTTGTCTTTGACACTGTACAGCAGAGAGTCTTCAAAGAACAAGAGACAAGAGAAACTACGAAAGGGAGACAGAGAGAAAGAGAGACTGACCAAAAAGCTTGAGGACCCCAAGGCTGCAAAAGAAACTAGTCATGCACTCTGTCATCCAGTCTCTAATACGGGCTGTGTCTGTGTTAGACTGTTAATTACCGCCTAAGTTTGTGACTATAGTTTATCTGAAAACTTAACAAACTTGTCCTTACCTTTATCTCAATAAAGTTGATTCATAACAAACTCTGTGCTGCCAAGTCTGTACCCACCTTAGAATGGGGTATAAAACACCCCTATCATATCAAATATTACAATATTTTACAGTCAATGTCCCGGATACCGCTGTCACCATCCCCGGGACCATCTCAAACAAGAGAGAAGCTAACCATCTGCCCTTGACATTCAAAGGCATTATGATTGCTAAATCTTTAACTAACAACATCCTGGGTGTTACCATTGACCAGAAACTGAACTCGAGTCGCCATATCAATACCGTGGCTACAAGAGCAGGTCAGAGGGGAGGAACCTGCGGCGAGTAACTCACCTCCTGACCTCCCAAAGCCTGTCCACCATCTACAAAGCACAAGTCAGGAGTGTAATGGAATAATCTCCTCTTGCCTGGATGGGTGCAACTCCATCAACATTCAAGAAACTTGACACTATCCAGGACAAAGCGGCCCGCTTGATTGGCACCTGATCTACAAACATTCACTCCCTCCACCACCGACACACAGTGGCAGCAGTGTGTACCATCTACAAGTTGTACTGCAGCAATGCACTAAGGCTCCTTAGACAGCACCTTCCAAACCCGCGACCTCTACCACCAAGAAGGACAAGGGCAGCACTTGCATGGGAACACCATCACCTGCAAGTTCCCCTCCAAGTCACACACTATCCTGACTTGGAACTATATCACCGTTCCTTCACTGTCTCTGGGTCAAAATCCTGGAACCCCCTTCCTAACAGAACTGCTTGTGTACCTACCCCTCAAGGATTATGGCGATTCAAGAAGGCAGCTCAGCACCACCTTCTCAAGGGCAATTAGCGATGGGCAATAAATTCTGGCCTAGCCAGCGACACCCACATCCCCCAAATGAATAAAAAAAAGATTGAGACCATCTGTTCCACAGTCTCTGCAAAATATTCCCCCTCATTTCCCCTTGACTAAAGTTGAACCCACTTCAGTTTCTCTTCTATATCCCCTCATGCCACCTCCATGGTCACCTAGTCCACCTTCCAAATCTGTGTCCATGAAAGGAATAAAAAGCCTGTTTAAATGAATTGACGGCAAAGGGTTTGGCCATATTGCCCGTCATGCCCTACGATGAGCCAAACTGGTCTGAACAAAAAAAATCGCTTGTGCAAATTTAAGCTTTTCTAAAATAAACCCGCTGAACTTGCTGAGCTGCGAGACTAAAACAAATGCTGTCAGGAAAAGCAACAGAGGTCGTGCAAGCAAGCAAGAGATGCTGGTGTTTTGAATTTATGAATGTTGGTACAACTTAGATAAGATGAAGCACAGTGTTCCAGCAAAATGCAAGCATCTTTTTCTGGAAGATTGACTGCAAGGGGCTTCACATAATTAAAAATTGGTGGAGAAAGCGAAAGAGAGATGGACAGCTTTCTGGGCGGATTCAAATCATATTGTTTAAACAAAGGGCACAGAATATAATTGGCTATTGAGATTTTCAAAGAAGCTTCATAGGATGATGTGGCTTGTCAATATAGTAACATATGTTCAGCCCATGGAAAAGGGTATAAGAGGTTGAACACATCCGAGATCTTTACTTTGTGAGAGACCAGCACTGCAGTCGAGAGAATGAGAAACCCGGTCGAGTATCAGAAGACCAAGCAAGAATTTGGGGGAGGCGGTGACGTAGTGGTAATGTCACTGGACTAGTAATCCAGAGACCTAGGCTACTGTTCTGGTATCATGGATTCAAATCCCACCATAGCAGATGGTGAAATCTGAATTCAACCAATGTAGGAATTAATAAGCTAGTCTAATGGTGACCATGAAACCATTCTCAATTGTCATAAAGACCCATCTGGTTCATTAAAATCTGTCATGCAGGCCTCTACCTGCCAAGAATGAGGCATATTAATTTTGTCATAGGAACATTGATTTTAAACTGTTACTGGAGTGAATAAAGACTTGTTAAAAAATCACTAGACACTTGGCTGGAAAAACTTTTTTGTGTACTAACAGACAGTACTTGGAGGGACAAAGGGGCTATTCCCTGCTCCAATTTAACCCACAATGGACTTTGAGCACCAGGTATTGTGTGTAAGAGACATTCCAGGGTCGCCTAAGACAAGAGAACCCACAAACAGATGTGGTCAGACCAGTTAGTCACATGACCAACCTACATAGCAACCTGGGTTTTTCTGAATTGTACAAAGAGTTTGAACTGAGAAAGACTTTTTGCTTCTGGAGTGAGAAGACCTCTCCTGTCTGCTCCCACCTCTTTCTCACAAGCCTCTGGACCCACTGAGGACACATGAACTTCAAGAGAGAAAAGTCTCCTACATCAAACAAGGTTTAAGAAGAATACTGGGCCCCAACGAAAAGCAATTCCTATCTACAATTAAGGACTCTACAGCAAGCTCGAAGGACAGTAACCAAAGCCATCTTCAGATATTGCCTCAAATGTTTCCACTTTATTTCTTCTGCTCTTTTCTGTTTCTATCTGCATGTATCACGTATGCATGCTAGCATGGGTGCGCCGCGTATCCGTAGGCATTAACCGAATTAGAGTGTAAGTTTAATAAAATTCAACCTTTTTTTTTAAAACCTAAGAAAACTTGTTTGGCTAGTTTCTTTGCCTATAATTGGAAGGTAGTGAACAAGGATTCACCAAGGGGGAGCTAAAAAAAGTGTGTTTAAAATTAAACCCTCTTACGGTAAGACCAGGTGAAGGCTGAGAGGGAACCCTAGACCCCTTTCTCACCTGGTCATAACATATCCTTTGCTGTCTTTGAAATCTGCTGTCCTTACCTGGTCTGGCCTACATGTGACTCCAGATACATAGCAATGTGGTTGACTCTTAAAATGCCCTCTGAAATGGTCTAGCAAGCCACTCAGTTCAAGGGCAATTAGGGATGGGCAATAAGTGCTGGCCTAGCCAGCGATGCCCACAACCCATAAACAAATTTTTAAAAAAAATTTGAAGTAGAGTCTGCAATCAATGGGAACAGGTCACTTCGGATGATTGTTCGCCTAGTTGGTAACATATTTGAGCATTTAATACTAGATATTGTTGAAGTTTTTAGTTGCTGGAAGTAGAGTAACATTATTGAAACATTCAGTTGCTGGGAGTAAAGTAACAAAGCAATTCTGTTCTTTTTTTATTATTTTCCTTTTCTCTTCTTTCTTAACTTTTTAAATCCTTAATCATTTTCTGTAACTTCTTTTGTAATAATTTTAAATCTCTGCCTGTTTTAAATCTGTAATCGTGAGTACAAATAAATGAACCCCATTAAGCATAAAAACCTTTTGAGTGAGTTATCAATTTGTTCTTTTGTAATTCGAGGGTCAAAACAAACTATAAGTTTGAGTGAGTGCCTGAAACAAAAAACTCTTACAGCCATCTTTCGCCAATCAGGTTTCCCTCCCTACCGCAGCACTGAAATAATCCCAAGTGGATTCGAATGTAGCAAATGTAACACCACTACCTTGTTGCACTGGTAACAGGGCATTTAGAAAATCAAAATATGATTAGGCAGAGTTAACGTGGTTTTATGAAAGGGAAATTGTGTTTGAAAATATCAGTTTTTTTGAGCATGTAACTAGCAGCGTAGATAAAGGGGAACCAGTGGATATAGTATATTTGGATTTTCAAAAGACATTCGATGAGGTGCCACATGAAAGGCTGTTGCACATGATATGGACTAATGGGACTGAGGGTAATATATTTACATGGTCTTTGTGGATTTCCACCTTGACGTGGTGGAGAGGCTTGCACACTCTGATGATCCCTTAAGCGATGCTGCTGGGAGCTCCTTGGTGGCAAGGTAAGAGGCTGGTGGCAGACAAAGTGCAATCCAAAAGAGTCCTCAACAGCAGTACAGGCAAAGGAAGACTATGCATTTCACCAGCTGTGAAGGCGGATGAAGGTTGCAGTGGTTCAACATGTCACTGAAATCTGCCCACCAACTCGCCAAGATTGTGTGGACAATGATGGCACCCCAAGGTCCCCACGTTAAACTAAGTCATGCACTTGATTCTACCAGGGTCCATTTGCCAAATCCTGTGGTGATGGCAAATTGGCAATGGGGACAGGGCTGTGAAACTGGGAGTCCCTCGTCAAGAATCTGTACACAGGCGACAGATGCATGAAGGTCGTAGGACACCTGTATTAGGACAGAGGTGTCTTTGGGCAGCAGTATATGTGACTGAGCAGTCCTCTTCAGGATACCCTCTGCTCACCCCAAATGGGGAATGAGGCTAGTAAAGGTGCCCTAAAAATAGGCTGTCCCACTTTTTCCTGGCTGGGGAAACCACACACCGCGGGACAACCGCCTTCGTGGTTAAAGAAAGAAAATTTTAAATTTTGCAACTTAAAATGTTGGAACACTCATGGATAATCTCAAAGAGTGACTGTCCAGACAGAAGAACTGCAATCATATCACGTGAACTAGCAAGATTTCAAATTGACACTACTGCCCTCAGTGAGGCCCGCCTTCCTGGGAAGGGGCAGCTGAAGGAACAAGCAGGGGGATACACCTTCTACTGGAAAGGAAAGACTGACAGCAATCCTCGTGTCCACAGAGTTGGTTTTGCCTTCCAGTTTAGGACCTTGGACGCACTGCCACAACTCCCCAATTGTATCAATGAAAGACTCATGTCACTTCACCTACAGCTCAGCCGTAATCAACATGCCACCGTCATCAGCGCTTATGCCCCGACTCTTGACTCCAATGAAAATGTTAAGAAAAAGTTCTATTCTGACCTTGACGAAGTCCTTACTGCCATCCCAAAAGAAGAAAAGATCATCTTTCAGGGGGACTTTAATGCCAGTTGGTCGTGACTCTGATGTCTGGAGAGGAACCATTGGGAAAAATAGTGTGGGAAAAGCCATTGCAAATGGTGTCCTCCTGATGAAAAATGCAGTTCATAACAAATCTGGAAAATCTTCACACATCCAACTCAATTTCAGAAGAGTGGGAACAAATAAAGTCAGTTGTGCTAGACTCCTATGTCCAGACCATTGCATTCGAGCATCATCGTCACCAGGACTGGTTTGACGAAGACGATGCTGAAATATGTGATCTCCTGGAACAAAAATGAGCAGCCTTCATTGCCTGGCAGAACAACACAAGGTCTCAAGTCAAGAAGGCAGCATTCCAACAGCTCAAAGCTGACCCCTAAAGACAAATCCGGAAGATAAAGGACAAGTGGTTGTAAGAGAAAGCGCGATAGATCCAACAATATGCTGACCATCATGACATGCAAGGCTTTTTTGAAGCCACTGGGGCCTTCTTTAGAGCAGGATCAAATGGACAAAATCCCCCCTGCTCACAGGATGGTGTCTCTCTTCTTGAGGATGGCAATGCCATCTGTCAACACTGGAAAGAACATTTTCAACAACTTCTAAACAGTGGCAGCTGATATTGTCCAGTTTATCCCCCAGTGTCCTGTGGTAGAATCCACACTCCTGTACTGCAGTGAGACCTAGACTGTGTATCAGTGACACATAGAAACATAGAAAATAGGCACAGCAGGAGGCCATTCGGCCCTTCGAGCCTGCTCTGCCATTCACAATGATCATGGCTGATCATCCAACTCAGTAACCTGTTCCCGCTTTCCCCCATCTCCTTTGATCCCTTCTTGAAAACATACAATGTTTTGGCCTCAACTGCTTTCTGTGATAGCGAATTCCACAGGCTCACCACTCTCTGGTTGAAGAAATTTCTCCTCATCGCAGTCCTGAAAGGTTTAGCCCATATCCTTAGACTATGACCCCTGGTTCTGGACTCCCCCATCATCAGGAACATCCTTCCTGCATCTACCCTGTCAAGTCCTGTTAGAATTTTATATTTTTCAATGAGATCCCCCCTCACTCTTCTGAACTCCAGCGAATATAATCCTAAGCAACTCAATCTCTCCTCATATGTCAGTCTCGCCATCCCAGGAATCAGTCTGGTAAACCTTTGCTGCACTCCCTCTATAGCAAGAACATCCTTCCTCAGATAAGGAGACCAAAACTGCACACAATATTCCAGGTGTGGCCTCACCAAGGCCCTGTATAATTGCAGCAAGATATCCCTGCTCCTGTACTCGAATCCTCTTGCTATGAAGGCCAACATACCATTTGCCCTTTTTTACCGCCTGTTGCACCTGCATGCTTACGTCAACGACTGGTGTACAAGAACACCCAGGTCTCGTTGCATATTGCCCTCTCTCAGTTTATAGCCGTTCAGATAATAATCTGCCTTACTGTTTGTGCTACCAAAGTGGATAACCTCATATTTATCCACATTATACTGCATCTGCCATGCATTTGCCCACTCACTCATTGTCCAAATCACCCTGAAGTCTCTCTGCATCCTCTTCAATACTCACCTTCCCACCCAGTTTTGTGTCATCTGCAAATTTGGAGATATTACATTTAGTTCCCTCATCTAAATCATTAATAAATATTGTGAATAGCTGGGGTCCTAGCACCGATCCGTGCAGTACCCCACTAGTCACTGCCTACCATTCGGAAAAAGACCCGTTTATTCCTACTCTTTGTTTCCTGTCTGCCAACCAATTTTCTATCCATCGCAATACACTACCACCAATCCCATGCGCTTTAATTTTATATGCTAACCTCTTATGTGGGACTTTGTCAAAAGCCTTCTGAAAGTCCAAATAAACCACATCCACTGGCTCTCCCTCATCAATTCTACTAGTTACATCGTCAAAGACACATAAGAGTGCTAGAGAAATTCCATCAGAAATGTCTCTGTCACATCCTCCAGATCCAATGGGAGGACTGTCAAACAAACACCAGTGTCCTTCTTCAAGCCAGCTCCACAAGCGTTCAGGCAAAGCTCCTGCAAAATCAACTTTGATGGTCTGGATGGCCAAAAAGGCTCTCTCCCGCTAGGTCCTGTTTTCTTAACTCTCAAATGGCCAGTGTTCCAGGGGAGGACAAAAAAAATGCTTCAAAGACACTCAGAAGCTCTGTTTGAAGTACAGCAGCATTGACATTTATGACTGGGAGGAGCTTGCTACTAATCATTCGAAATCTTGACAACTTGTCCATCAAGCTGCATCATGCTTTGAGTCCATTCCCCTTAATGATGAGGCAGAGCGATGGCAGAGAAGGAAAGAAAAGGAAACTAATCCTGCACTCCAGATCCCACTACCTCGTGGGATGTCCTGCCCCATGTGCCCAAAGATCTGCGGGTCGAAAATCGGGCTGTTCAGTCACATGAAGACAAAAACTTGTGACCCTGAGTAGACAACATCATCGAATCGAAGGACAGCCGCTACTGCCGCCGCCAATTAACATGGATAGAGGATTGATTAAAGAGTGGGAATAAATGGGTCATTTGCAGGTTAGCAGGGGTGTCACAAGGATCATTGTTCAGGTCTCAACTATTTACAATCAAAATTAATGATTTGGATGAAGGAATCATGTGTAATGTATCCAAATGTGCTGACAATTCAAAGCTAGATGAAAAAGTAAGCAGTGAGGAGGACACACAGCATCTGCAAAGGGATATAGATCGGTTAGATAGGTGGATAAAGGAGGAAGATGGCAAATAATGTGGGGAAATGTGAAGCTATTCTCTTTGGTAGGAAGAATAGAAAAACAGAAACTTTTTAATGGTAAGAAAATGTTAAAAGTTGGTGATCAGAGGGATTTGAGTCTCCTTGTAGACCAAACACAGAAAGCTAGGAACATAGGAAAATAGGAGCAGGAGTCGGCCGTTCAGCCCATCAAGATTGCTACGCCATTCAGTATGATCATGGCTTTTCATTCACTTCAATGCCTTTTTCCCACACTATCCCCGTTTCCCTTTGTCATTGGTATTTACAAGAACACAAGATCACAAGAAATAGGAGCAGAAGTAGACCATATGGCCCATCGAGCCTGCTCTGCCATGCAATACGATCATAGCTGATCTTGGGCTTCAATTCCACTTTCCTGCCCACTCCCCATATCCTTTGATTCCCCGGAGACCAAAACTTATCTATCCCAGCGTTAAATGTATTCAATGATGGAGTATCCACAACCCTCTGGGGTAGAGAATTCCAAAGCTTCACAACCCTTTGAGTGAAGTAATTTCTCCTCATCTCAGTCCTGAACGATTGGCCCCTTATCATGAGACTGCCCCTGCGTTCTAGATTCCCTGACCAGTGGGAACAATCTCTCAGCTTCTACCCTATCAAGCCCTTTCAGAATCTTGTATGTCTCAATTAGATCGCCTCTCATTCTTCTAAACTCTGGAAAATATAGGCCCAATTTACTCAGCCTCTCATCATAGGACAACCCCCTCATCCCAGGGACCAATTTAGTAAATCTTTGCTGCACTGCCTCCAGTGCAAGTATATCCTTTCTTAAATGTGGAGACCAAAACTGCACACAGTATTCCAGGTGCAGTCTCACCAAAGTCCTGTGCAATTTTAGTAAGACTTATTTATCCCTGTACTCCAAACCTCTTGCAATAAAGGCCAACATGCCATTTGCCTTCCTATTAGCCCTTTGCACCTATATGTTAACTTTGTGCATTCTTTGAACGCGTACCCCCAATTCTCTCTGAACATCAACACTTAACAGTTTCACTCCAATTGCCATCTTGTTGTCCACTCACTTAACCTGTCTATATCTCTTTGCAGCCTCTCTACATCATCCCGCAGCTTACCTTTCCACCGAGCTTTGTATCGTCGGCAAACCTAGATATATTACTATCTGTCTCTTCACCCAAGTCATTAATATAGAGTGTAAATAGCTGAGGCCCCAGCACTGATCCTTGTGGCACCTCACTATTCACTGTCTGCCAATTTGAAAATGCTCTATTTATGCTCACTCTCTGCTTCCTGTGTGTTAACCAATCCTCTATCCACACTAATATATTACCCCAATACCACTTATCTTGCCTATTAATCTTTTATGTGGCACCTTATTGAATGCCTTTTGAAAATCCAGGGAAACGACATCTACTGGTTCCCATTTATCTACCCTACTAATTACATCCTCAAAAACTCTAATAAATTTGTCAAACAGGATCGCCCTTTACTAAAGCCATGCTGACTTGTTCTAATCATGCTATGCTTTTCCAAGTGCAATGTTAAGATTTCTTTAATAATAGTTTCCAGCATCTTCCCAATGATGTGGGCTAACTGGCCCATGGTTCCCTGTTTTCTCTCGACCTCCTTTCTTGAAAAGCAGCTTAGCATTTGTCAACTTCCAATCTGAAAGGACCATTCCTGAATCTAAGGAATTCTGGAAAATCATAGCCAGCTCATCCACTATCTCTGCAGCTATCTCTTTTAGAACCCTAGGATGTCGGCCATCTGGTCCCAGGGACTTGTCAGATTTTAGTCCCTCAAGTTTCTCCACTACTTTTTTTCAGCTAATATCAATATCCTTAATTTCCTCACTCTTTTTAGCCCCTAGGTTACTGCCTATTTCCAGTATGGAACTTGTGTCTTCTATGTGGAGACAGACACACAACATTTGTTCAATGCCTCTCCCATTTCCTCATTCTCCATGATGATTTCTCCTGTCTCTGCCTCTAAGGGACCAATGTCTACTTTAGCTACTCTCTTTCTTTTTATGTACATATAAAAGCTCTTACAATCTGTTTTTATATTGCTGTCAATCTCTACTTAAAACATACTCAATGACTGAGTTTCCACAGCCCTCTGGGGTAGAGAATTCCAAAGATTCACAACCCTCTGAGTAAAGAAATTTCTCCTCATCTCTGTCCTAAGTGGCTTCCCCCTTATTTTGAAATTGTGTCCCCTGGTTCTAGACTCCCCAACCAGGGGAAACATCTTAGCTGCATCTACCCTGTCTATCCATTTAGGTAATTTGTAGGTTTCAATGAGATCACCTCTCATTCTTCAAAATTCTAGAGTATACAGGCCCAGTTTCCCCAACCTCTCTTCATAGGACAGTCTGCCATCCCGGGAACAAGTTCTGGTGAACCTTCGTTGTACTCCTTCCATGGCAATAATATCCTTCCTAAGGCAAGGGGACCAAAACTGTACACAACACTCCAGGTGCAGTCTAACCAAGGTTCTATACAATTGAAGCAAGATTTCACTACTCCTGTACTCAAATCCTCTTGCGATAAAGGCTAACATACCATTAGCCTTCTTAATTGCTTGCTGCACCTGCACTGTTAGTTTTCAGTGACTTATTGATGAGGACACCCAAGTCCCTTTGTACATCTACACTTTCTAATCTCTTACCATTTAAGAAATACTCTGCACATCTAATCCTCCAACCAAAATGGATAACCTGACATTTTTCCACATTATAATCCATCTTCCAAGTTCTTGCCCACTCAATAAATCTGTCCAAATCCCCTTGAAGCCTCTTTGCATTTTCCTCACAACAAATATTCCCACCTAGTTTTGTGTCATCTGCGAATTTGGAGATATTACATTTGGTCCCCACATCCAAATCATTGATGTTTTTGGGGCGGCACAGTGGCGCAGTGGTTAGCACCGCAGCCTCATAGCTCCAGGGACCCGGGTTCGATTCTGGGTACTGCCTGTGCGGAGTACAAGTTCTCCCTGTGACCGCGTGGGTTTTCGCCGGGTGCTCCGGTTTCCTCCCACAGCCAAAAGACTTGCAGGTGATAGGTAAATTGGCCGTTGTAAATTGCCCCTAGTGTAGGTAGGTGGTAGGGAATATGGGATTACTGTAAGGTTAGTATAAATGGGTGGTTGTTGGTCGGCACAGACTCGGTGGGCCAAAGGGCCTGTTTCAGTGCTGTATCTCTAAATAAATAAATATATTGTGAACAGCTGGGTACAGCAAGTACTGATCCTTGCAGTACCCCACTAGTCACAGCCTGCTAACGTGAGAATGACCCATTTATTCCTACTTTCTGTTTTCTGCCTGTTAACCAATTCTTAATCCATGCCAGTATATTACCTCCTATCCCTTGTGCTTTAGTTTTGCTAACCAACCTCCTGTGCGGGACTTTATCAAAAGCCTTCTGAAGATCCAAGTATACAATGTCCACTGACTCCTCTTTATCAATTCTGTTAGTAACATCCTCAAAAAGCTCCAACAGGTTCGTCAAACATGATTTCCCATTCATAAATCCATATTGACTATGCCCAATCAGATCATTATTATCCAAGTGTCCATTTATCACATCCTTTGGAATAGATTCTATTTTTTCCCTACTACTGATGTAAGGCCAACAGGTCTGTAGTTCCCTGTTTTCTCTCTCCCTCTCTTCTTAAATAGTGAGGTTACATTTGCTACCTTCCAATCCACAGGAACCGTTTAGAATCTATAGAATTTTGGAAGATGATCACCAATGCATCCATTATCTCCATAGCTACCTCTTTCAACACTCTGAGATGTAGAATATCAGGTTCTAGGGACTTATCAACCTTCAGCCCCATTAATTTCTCCAATACAATCTTTCTTACTAATACCTTCAATTCCTCATTCTCCCTAATCCCTTGGATATCTAATTCTGGGAGATTTCTTGTATCTTTCCAAGTGAAACAGATACAAAGTAATCATTTAACTTCTCTGCATTTCTCTATTCCCCATTATAAATTCTTCTGATTCTGCCTGTAATGGACCCACATTTGTCTTAGCCAAACGTTTCCTTTTTACGTACCTATAGGAGCTTTTACAGTCCATTTTTATGTTTTTTACTTGCTTAGATTCATATTCTATTCTCCCTTTCTTTTTGCAGGTACATGCAGGTACAGCAAGCAATCAGGAAGAAAAATGGTATGTTGACCTTTATTGCAAAGGGGTTGGAGTCTTGCTACAGGGCTTTGGTCAGACCACACCTGGAGTACTGTGTACCATTTTTGTCTCCATGCCTAAGGAAGGATATACATGTCTTAGAGGGAGTGGAACAAAGGTTCACTAGGTTGATTCCTGGAATGAGAAGGCTATCCTATGAGAAGAGATTGAGTAGAATGGACTTATACTTTTTGGAGTTTAGAAGAATGAGAGGTGATCTAATTGAAACATGTAAGGTTCTGAGGGCTTAATAGGGTAGACGCTAAGAGGCTGTTTCCCCTGCCTGGAAATTTGGGACTAGGGGACATATTATCAGAATAATCTCTACCCCAAAGGGTTGTGGATTCTTAGTTGTTAAATATATTCAACGCTAAGATCGATAGATTTTTGGACTCTAAGGGAATCAAAGGATATGGGAATTGGGTGGGGAAAGTGGAGTTAAGGTCAAAGATCAGCCATGATTTTATTGAATGGCGGAGCAGGCTCGAAGGGCCTTGTGGTCTACTCTTATTTCTTATGTTCTTATGTCCATGAGACTAATCTCCTTTTCCCTCGATTCTATTTGGACCAAGCTATTGACCACCCAACTTTCCTTCCTGTGCCTCATGTTAGCTGGTATTATAAATGGTTCTCTCTCAGGTAATATCCCCCCTCTTCAAATCAGCCATCATCACTACCCTCCTCAAAAAATCTATCCTTGGCTCAGCTGCACAGGAGGGTACAGGGAAGACGGGAAGAGCCATAGTGATAGATGATTCAATAGTCAGGGGAACAGACAGGGGTTTCTGTGGCCACCGACGTGAATCCAGGATGGTGTGTTGCCTCCCTGGTGTCAGGGTCAAGGATGTCATTGAGCAGCTGCAGAGCATCCTGAAGGGGAGAGTGAACAGCCAGCAGTCGTGTTCCACATCGCAAACCAACAACGAGGGTGGAAAGAGGGATGTGGTCTTGCAGTCAGAATTTAGGGAGCTAGGTAAAAAATTGGCAAGCAGAACCTCAAAAGTAGTAATCTCCGGATTACTCCCAGTGCCACATGCAAGTGAGTATAGAAATGGAAGGATAAGACAGATGAATGCATGGCTGGAAAGATAGTGCAGGAGGGAGGGCTTCAGATTCCTGGGACATTGGGACTGGCTCTGGGGGAGATGGGACCTGTACAGGCTGGATGGATTGCACCTGAACGGAGCCGGGACTGAGTTCCTTGTGGGACGTTTTGCTGGCGCTGTTGGGGAAGGTTTAAACTGGTTTGGCAGGGGGATGGGAACTGAGGGTAGACTCAAATGGGACAAAATAAGAAATTAAAATGGAAGGCAGAAAATTAATGGATGAGTCTGAAAGACAGAGGAAACGAGGGTTAGAAAATAAAAAAAAGAGTTTGGCAGTGCTGAAGGATATCCATTTCAGTGCAAGGAGTATAGCAAATGAAGCAGATGAGCTGAGGGCACAGATAGGCACGTGGCAGTATGATATCATAGCTATTGCAGAAACATGGCTTAAGGAGGGACAGGAATGGCAGTTCAACGTTCCTGGTTACAGAGTTTTCAAACGTGATAGGGAGGGGGATAGGAAAGGAGGAGGAATGGCAATTTTGGTCAAGGAAACTATTACAGCTGTGAGGAGGAATGATATGGTGGAAGGTTCATCAAATGAGGCCATATGGATTGAGCTAAGGAACAAAAAAGGGCAACCACACTGCAGGAAGTGTACTATAGACCCCCAAACAGTCAGAGGAAGATAGAAGAGCAGATATGTAGGCAAATCTCTGAGAAGTGCAAGAACAATAGGGCAGTAATAGTAGGGGATTTTAATTACTCCAATATTAACTGGGATAGTTTTAGTGTGAAAGGAATTGAGAGAGCAGAATTCTTGAGGTGCATTCAGGAGAACTTTTTTGCCCAGTATGTAGCAAGTCCAACAAGAGAGAGCACAGTTTTAGACTTAGTTTTAGGAAATGAAGATGGGCAGGTGGAAGGAGGGCAGTGGGAGAGAATTTTGGTGGTAGTGATCATTATTCAGTCCGTTTTAACATAATTATGGAAAAGGACAGAGATAGAATAGGAGTTAGAATTCTCAATTGGGACAAGGCCAATTTTACTAAGCTGAGGAGTGATTTTGCGAAAGTTTACTGGAAACAGCTACTTGAAGGTAAATCAGTCTCAGAGCATTGGAAGGCATTCAAAGGGGAGATTCAAGGGGTTCAGGGTAAACATGTTCCCACAAAGAAAAAAGGTGAGGTGGCCAAATCTAGAGCCCCATGAATGTCAAGGAGCCTACAGGGTAAGATAAGGCAGAAAAGGAAAGCTTATGTCCGATACCGAGAACACAATACTACAGAAAGCCAAGAGGAGTTTAGAATGTGGAGGGGTGAAATCAAAAAGGAAATTAGGAAAGCAAAGAGAGGGCATGAATGAATATTGGCAAGCAAAATTAAGGTGAACCCAAAGATGTCTTATCAATTCATTAAGAGTAAGAGGATAACTAAGGAGAGAGCAGGGCCCATAAAAGACCAAAAAGGTAACCTATGTGTAGGAGTGGAAAATATTGGTATGGTTCTTAATGAATACTTTGCATCTGTCTTCACAAAAGGGGGGATGATGCAAATGTTGTAGTTAAGGAGAAAGAGTGTGAAGTATCGGATGTGATAAACATAGGGACATTGGAAGTATTAATGGGATTAGCATCCTTGAAAGTTGATAAATCACCTTGATAAATATATCCTGGGCTGTTAAAAGAAGCAAGAGAGGAAATAGCAAAGTGTCTGGCCATCATTTTCCAGTCCTCACTAGATACAGGTGTGGTGCCGCAGGATTGGAGAATTGCTAAGGTTGTACCTCTGTTTAAAAAGGGAGCGAAGGATAGACCGAATAATTACAGGCCAGTCAGTCTAACCTCAGTAGTGGGCAAATTATTCAAATCTATTCTGAGAGACGGGATAAACTGTCACTTAGAAAGGCACAGGTTAATCAAGGATAGTCAGTATGGATTTGTTAAGGGAAGATCTTGTTTGACCAACTTGATCGAATTTTTTGAAGAAATAACAAGGAAGATAGATGAGGGGAGTGTAGTTAATGTGGTCTACATGGATTTTAACAAGGCTTTTGACAAGGTACCACATGGCAGACTGGTTTAAAAAATAAAATCCCATGGGATCCAGGGAAATGCAGCAAGGTGGATACAAAATTGGTTCAGTGGCAGGAAACAAAGCGTAATTGTTGACGGCTGTTTTAGCGACTGGCGGGCTGTTTCCAGTGGCGTTCTGCAGGGCTCAGTACTGGGTCCCCTGCTTTTTGTGCTGTATGTTAACAATTTGAACATAAATGTAGAGGGCATGATCAAGAAGTTTGTGGATGACACAAAGATTAGCTGTCTGATAGATATTGAGGAAGATAGCTGTAGGCTGCAGGAAGATATTGATGTCTGGCCAGATGGGCAGAAAAGTGGCAAATGGAATTCAACTTGGAGAAGTGTGAGGTGATGTATTTGGGGAGGTCAAACAAAGCAAAGGAATACATGATTAATGGGAAAATACTGAGAGTAGAGGAAGTGAGGGACCTTGGAGTGAATGTCCACAGATCCCTGAAGGTAGCGGGACAGGTCGATAAGGTGGTTAAGAAGGCATATGGAATCCTTTCCTTTATTAGCTGAGGTATAGAATACAAGAGCAAGGAGGCTATGCTGGAACTGTATAATGCATTGGTTAGGCCGTAACTTGAGTACTGTGTGCAGTTCTGATCACCTCATTACAGAAAGGATGTAATTGCACCAGAGAGGGTACAGAGGAGATTTTACCAGGATGTTGCCAGGACTGGAAAAATGCAGCTATGATGAAAGATTGGATAGACTGGGGTTGTTCTCCAGGGAACAGAGCAGGCTGAGGGGAGATCTGATTGAACTGTACAAAATTTTGAGGGGCCTGGATAGAGTGGAGGTGAAGGGCCTATTCCCTTTAGCAGAGAGGTCAGTGACAAAGGGGCATAGATTTTAAAGTGATTTTATTTTTATTAATCATTCATGGGATGTGGGCATCGGTGACTAGGCCAGCATTTATTGCCCATCCCTAATTGCCCTTGAGAAGGTGGTGGTGAGCTGCCTTCTTGAACCTCTGAAGTCCATGTGAGGTAGGTACACCCACAGCGCTGTTAGGAAGGGAGTTCGAGGATTTTGACCCAGTGTCAGTGAAGGAATGGCGATATAGCTCCAAGTCAGGATGGTGTGAGACTTGGAGGGGTACTTGCAGGTGGTGGTGTTCCCATGCATTTCCTGCCCTTGTCCCTCTAATTAGTAGAGGTCGCGGGTTTGGAAGATGCTGTCGAAGGAGCCTTGGTGCATTGCTGCAATGCATCTTGTAGATGGTACACACTGCTGCCACTGTGTGTCGGTGGTGGAGGGAGTAAATGTTTGTGGATGGGGTGCCAATCAAGCGGGCTGCTTTGTCCTGGATGGTGTCGAGCTTCTTGAGTGTTGTTGGAGCTGCACCCATCCAGGCAAGTGGAGAATATTTCATCACACTCCTGACTTGTGCCTTGTAGATGGTGGACAGGTTTTGGGGAGTCAGGAGATGAGTTACTCGCCGCAAGATTCCTAGCCTCTGACCTGCTCTTGAAACCATGGTATTTATATGGCTACTCCAGTTCAGTTTCTGGTCAATGGTAGCCCCTAGGATGTTGATAGTGGGGGATTCAGCGATGGTAATGCCATTGAATGTCAAGGGGAGATGGTTAGATTCTCTCTTGTTTGAGATGGTCATTGCCTGGCACTTGTGTGGCACGAATGTTACTTGCCACTTATCAGCCCAAGCCTGGATACTGTCCAGGTCGTGCTGCATTTCTACACAGACTGCTTCAGTATCTGAGGAGTCGCGAATGGTGCTGAACATTGTGCAATCATCAGCGAACATCCCCACTTCTGACTTTATGATTGAAGGAAGGTCATTGATGAAGCAGCTGAAGATGGTTGGGCCTAGGTCACTACCCTGAAGAACTCCTGCAGTGATGTCCTGGAGTTCTGAAGATTGACCTCCAACAACCACAACTATTTTCCTTTGTGCTAGGTATGACTCCAACCAGCAGAGAGTTTTCCCCTTGATTCCCATTGACTTCTAGGGCTCCTTGATGCCATACTCGGTCAAATGCTGCCTTGATGGCAAGGGCAGTCACTCTCACCTCACCTCTTGAGTTCAGCTCTTTTGTCCATGTTTGAACCAAGGCTGTGATGAAGTCAGGAGCTGAGTGGCCCTGGCGGAACCCAAACTGAGTGTCACTGAGCAGGTTATTGCTACGCAAGTCCCACTTGATGGCACCTTCCATCACTTTACTGATGATTGAGAGTAGACTGATGGGGCAGTAATTGGCCGGGTTGGACTTGTCCTGCTTTTTGTGTACAGGACATAGCTGGGCAATTTTCCACATTGCCGGGTAGATGCCAGTGTTGTCGCTGTACTGGAACAGCTTGGCTAGGGGCGTGGAAAGTTCTGGAGCACAGGTCTTCAGTACTATTGCCGGAATATTGTCAGGATCCATAGCCTTTGCAGTATCCAGTGCCTTCAGTTGTTTCTTGATATCACATGGAGTGAATCGAATGGCTGAAGTCTGGCATCTGTGATGCTGGGGACCTCGATGGATCATCAACTCGGCACTTCTGGCTGAAGATTGTTGCAAATGCTTCAGCCTTATCTTTCGCATTAACGTGCTGGGCTCCCCCATCATTGAGGATGGGGATATTTGAGGAGCCACCTCCTCCAGTTAGTTGTTTAATTGTCCACCACCATTCACGGCTGGATGTGGTGTTACTGAGCCACTCTTGGTGATGGACATTGAAGTCCCCCACCCAGCGTACATTCTGCGCCCTTGCCTCCCTCAGTGCTTCCTCCAAGTTGTGTTCAACATGAAGGAGTAATTACTCATCGGCTGAGGGAGGGTGGTAGGTGGTAATCAGCAGGAGGTTTCCTTGCCCATGTTTGACCTGATGCCATGAGATTTCATGGGGTCCAGAGTCGATGTTGAGGAGTCCCGGGGCAACTCCCTCCCTACTGTATAACACTGTACCGCCACCTCTGCTGGGTCTGTCCTGCCAGTGGGATAGGACATACCCGGGGATAATGATGGCAGTGTCTCGGACATTGTCTGTAAGGTATGATTCTGTCAGGCTGTTGCTTGACTAGTCTGTGGAACAGCTCTCCCAACTTTGGCACAAGCCCCCAGATGTTAGTAAGGAGGACTTTGCAGGGTCGACAGGGCTGGATTTGCCACTGTCGTTTCCAGTGCCTAGGTCGATGCCGGGTTGTCCGGCCAGTTTCGTTCCTTTTTATTGACTTCGTAGCGGTTAGATACAACTGAGTGGCTTGCTAGGCCCTTTCATGTAAGAGTCAACATTGCCCACATTGCTGTGGGTCTGGAATCACATGTAGGCCAGACCAGGTAAGGACAGCAGATTTCCTTCCCTGAAGGACATTAGTGAATCAGATGGGTTTTTCCAACAATCGACAATGGCCATCATTAGACTAGCTTTTTTAATTCCAGGTTTTTTATTAATTGAATTCAAATTCCACCTTCTTCTGTGGTGGATTCGAACCCACGTCCCCACAGTAATATGCTGGGTTTCTGGTTTACTATTTCAGTGACAATACCACTACACCACCGCCTCCCCATAGAAAAATTGGCCGAAAAATTAGAAGGGAGATGAGGAAAAGCTTTTTCACCCAAAGGGCGGCGGGGGTCTGGAACTCACTGCCTGAAAGGGTAGTTGAGGCAGAGTCCCTCAACTCATTCAAAAGGAGTCTGGATATGCACCTCAAGTGCCGTAAATGGCAGGGCTACGGACCAAATGCTGGAATGTGGGATTAGAATAGGTGGATCATTTTTCAGCCGGCACAGACACAATGGGCCAAGTGGCCTCTTTCTGTGCCTTAAACATTCTATGATTCTATGATCCCTCTGTCCTTACAAACTAACCATCTCCAACCTCCCTTTCCTTTCCAAACTTGTATTCACCTCCAAATCCAGGCCCATTTTTCCTGCAATTCCTTATTTGAATCCCTTGAATCAGGTTTCCAGCCCCACCACAGTTCTGAAACACCCCTTATCAAAGTCACAGTTGATATTCTTTCTGTCAGTGGCCATGATGAACTATCCATCCTCACCCTTCTTGACCTGCATGCTTCAACATAGTTGACTATGCCATCCTCCTCCACTGCCTCTTCTCCATCCAGCTGAGTGCAACAGCCAATGCTTGGTTCCATTTTATTGAATCGTAGGCAGAGAATCACAGCAATGGCTTTTCTTCCCACTCCTGCACTATTGCCTCTGGAGTTCCCTATGAATCTATCCTTGGCCATTTCATCTGGATTCTGCCCCTTGGTGACATCATCCAGAAACACAGGGTCGGTTTTGACATGTACACTTACGAGACCGTGCTTTACCACACCACCACCTTTCTCAACTCCTCCACTGTCTCTAAATTGTCAGCCTGCTTCTCCGTCATTCAGTCTTATCCAACTGGATGAGCAGATATTTCCTCCAACTCAATATTGGGAAGTTATTGTCTTCAGTCCCTGCCACAACCTCCATTTCCTAGCCAACAACTCCATTCCTCTCCCTGGCAACGGTCGGAGGCTAAACCAGACTCTTCACAATCTTGCTGTCATATTTGATCCCGAGATGATCTTCCAACCCCATATCCAGGCCATCACTAAAACAGCCTATTTCCATCTCCATAACATTGCACGTATCTGCCCTGCTTCAGCTAATCTGCTGCTGAAACCCTCATCCATGTCTTTGTTATCTCTAGACCTAACTTTTACAACAAACTCCTGGCCAGCTTCCCATGTTCTACCATCCACAAACTTGAGGTCATCCAAAACACTGCTGCCTGTTTCCTAGCTCGCACCAAATCCTATGCACCCATCATTCCTGTGTTCACTGACATACATTGGCTCCCAACTAAATACCCTCAGTTTCAAAATTCTTATCCTTGTTTTCAAATCCCTTCACGATCTCACCCATCTCTAACACTGTGGTCTCCTCCAGCCCCTAAAACCCTGCACTTCTCCAATTCTGGCCTGTTGAGTACCCGATTCTAATTGCTGCACAACTGGCAAATATGCCTCCAGTTGCCAAGGTGCTAAGCTCTGGAATTCCCTCCCTAAACCTCTCTGCCTCTCTACCTCTCTTTCCTCCTGTAAGATTCTTCTTAAAACCTACCTCTTTAACCAAGATTTAGGTTATCTGCCCTAATATCTCCTTATAGGACTTAATGTCAGATTTTGTTTGCTAATGCTCCTTTGCAGTGCCGTAGAACATTTTACTACATTAAAGATGCTATATCAATGCAAATTGTTGGTGGTGTTGTTGTTGTGGTGGTGGTGGAATGCGTCCTGCTGAAAAGGTTCCATCTTTAATAGCATTTCTGTTGAAGAAACTGCTCCCTGAGCACCCTTTTTCTGGGAACACAGCGACACTTGATATTGGGGTCCCATTCTCAGCCCCTCCCTCTTCAAAAACATTCCCAATGGTGAGGCTCAGTAATTACAGTTTACTAGATTGAAACCTGGAATGAGCGGGTTGTCTTACAAGGAAAGGTTGAGCAGACTGGGCTTGTTTTCACTGGTGTTTAGAAGAGTAAGGGGAGACTTGATTGAAGTTTATAAGATCCTGAACAAGGTGGATGTGGAAAGGATGTTTCCCTTTGTGGGTGAGTCCGGAACTAGGGAGCACAGTTTTAAAATTAGGTGACGCCCTTTTAGGACAGTAATGAGGAGAATTTTTTTCTCTCAGAGGGTTGTGTGACTTTGGAACTCTCTGCCTGAGAAGGTGGTGGAGGCGGAGTCATTGAATATTTTTAAGGCAGAGGTAGATAGATTCTTGTTGGACAAGGGAATCAAGGGGTATCGGGGGAAGATGGGAGTGTGGAATTTGAAACAAAATCAGATCAGCCACGATCTTATTGAATGGCGGAGCAGGCCCAAGGGGCCGAATGGCCTACTTCTGCTCCTAATTTGTATGTCCATATGCTCGTATGTTTGTACAGGAATCGTGATGGTTATAATTCCTCTTTAGAAAGGTTTCGATGCTGATATTCTGTCCTTAATGGCTCCTTTTTTTCTAATACTGGGATAATGAAGTGATAACAATAACACTAAATTGTCCATTTGATAAAGTACACCAGGAATATCTGCATAATTGTGGTCCTAAATCAGAGAGAGAGAAAAAAAGTTCACCAGGCTGTGTAAATCAGGCAGTCCAAGTACAGTGGCTTGAGCTGATATGATTAACCATTCTTCAGTAATAAGAGTGTAAAGGTGTCCATTATACAAATTGAACTGACATTAAATTACATGTGCTGTCAGCTGGGTGAATTTTACTATAGCTATTCATTTTGTACTTAATGGATCTTATCATGTTCACAGTACATTCGATAGGACTGGAGGTGGTTTCAGTTAATTGACCTCCACTTTACCGGTGTTTGTAGTTCTTATTTTGGAAATAGCAGCTAGATAATGAAGAATTTTGGTAAAACAGGCCTATCACGAGTTTCAGTGGTCACAAAATCACAGTGGTAGAACTCTTGCCTTTGTCAGAAGGTTGTGGATTCAAGTCCTACTCCAGAGATCTGAACATATAATCCAGGCTGACACTTTAGTGCAGTACAAAAGGAACATTGTGCTGTTACATGTTCCATCTTTTGCATGCAATATTAAACCAAGACCCCGTCTGCCCAAAGAGCTTTACAACCAATGACATCCTTTTTATAGTGCAGTCTCTATTGTAAAATAGGGTGATGTAACAGCCAATTTGTACACAGCAAGGTCCCACAAACAGTAATGTTATAAGTGACCAGATAATCTACCTAAGGTAAATTTAGGTTGAGGGCTAAATATTGGCCAGGACACTGGGGAGAACTACCCAGTTCTTCTTGGAATTGTGCCATGGCATCTCTTACATCCACCGAAAGACAGCACTACCAGTGTTGGCCTAGTATGCCAAAAACAAGCTAACAGCATCTAAAAATGATAAAGAAAATTGACAGTAAAAGAGCAGAAAGGTCCACTTGCTTATGTGGCACAATCATAGCATCATACTATCATCTAGGGGGTAGCAAAGATAATATCTAATGATGGTGCTGCATGTCATTAGGTGCAACAGATTAGTTTGACAGACTATTCCGTGTTTTATGAGTTCCTCTTTGAATTATGCCAAACTACAACTGTGAATTCTGCTAAAGTCTGATTTTGAACTTGGGAAAAGTTGAGAACCCTGTTTTATGAGTTGTGTGTGTAAAGTTTGAGCATGTTGTGATTAGATAGGTCTGGATGGGTTTGGGGTTTTCTTATTGAAATGCTGCTCCATCCCCTTTTCAGCTGTCGGGATATAAAGGAGTTTTTGTAGGACCTGGATGGATTGCACACAGAGGTGGGAGGCTAGAGATTAAGGGGGTGAAACTGGTCCACACCAGTAGTATGCAACAGTCTGCTAGCAAATCACCAGGCCGTATTACGTCAAGGTCGAATTTCTTTTGCTGCCATAGCACATAAAAATATAAATAGGGGCAGGAGTAGGCCCCTCGAGCCTCCTCTGCCATTCAATAAGAATATGGCTGATCTGATTATGGCCTTAACCCCACTTTCCTGCCTGCCCCCATAACCCTTGTAGATCAAAAATCTAACTCAGTCTTGAATATATTCAATGACCCAGCCTCCACTGCTCTCTGCAGAACAGAGTTCCAATGATTAACAACCCTCTAAGAGAAGGAATTTCTCCTCATCTCTATCTTAAAAGGGAGATCCCTTATTTTGAAACTGTGCCCCCTAGTTCTAGATTATCCCTCGAGGGGAAACATCTTCTCAGCATCTACCCTGTTAACCCCGTCAGAATCTTACATGTTTCAATAAGATCACCTTTCATTCTTCTAAACTCCAATGAATATAGGCCCAACCTGCTTAACCTTTCCTCATAAGGCAACCCCTTCATCTCAGGAATCAGCCTCATGAACCTTCTCTGAGCTGCTTCCAATGCAAGTATATCCCTCCTTAAGTAAGGAGACTAAAACTGTACACAGTACCCTAGGTATGGTCTCATCAATCCCAAGACTTCCCTACTTTTATACTCCATCCCCATTGCAATAAATGCCAACATTCCATTTACCTTCCTAATTACTTGCTGTACCTGCATGCTGTCTGTGATTCATGTACAAGGACACCCAGATCCCTCTGTACCTCAACATTCTGTAGTCACTCTCCATGTAAATAATATTCTGCTTTTCTATTCTTCCTGCCAAAATGGACAGCCTCACATTTTTCCACATTATACTCCATTTGCCAAATTTTTGTCCAATCACTTAACTTATCTATATCTCTTTGCGGATACTTTGTGTCCTCCTCTCAACTTGCTTTCCTACCTATCTTTATATCATCTGCAAATTTGGCTACAATACACTCGGTTCCTTCATCCAAGTCATTAATATAGATCGTAAATAGTTGAGGCCCCAGCACTGATCCCTGTGGCACTCCACTAGTTCCAGTTTGCTAACCTGAAAATGTCCCATTTATCACAACTCTGTTTCCTGTTAGTTAGCCAATCCTCTATCCATGCTAATATATTACCAGAAACACCATGAGCTCTTATCTTGTGTAGTAACCCTTTTGTGTGGCACTTTGTCAAATACGCTACATCTACTGTGTCCCCTTTAACCACCCTGTTTATTACATCCTCAAAGAACTCTAACAAATATGCCAAACATGATTTCCCTTTCATAAAACCATGTTGACTCTGCCAATTTGCTATCAGCCCATTTCTTGTTGACATGAAACAATTTCACCTCCTCAGAGGCAGCCACAGAAACAATACATTGGAAACTGATCCTGGCAGTGGAAATCTGCAGGGAAAAATGAGGGGCAGAACACAATTGCAGCTGTTGTGCTGGAGAACTCCACTATTGACCTCAACGAAGGTCAAGAGGTTAGGGAGCAGTGTCTCCAGGAGCTGACCTTCAGAGTGTTGGGTGTGCATCTGTGGCACTGTTCCATCAAAGAGACCAAGGCCATAATAGGTCCACCCTACCTCATCAACCCTCACCCCTACCTCAGAAAGCGGCAAATTGTGGCCATGCCCAGTTTTTGAAAAAAAAGTAATTAAATCTTCATATCGATCTTTGGAGGGATCCAGGCCCCAACACTGAATGGAACTACCTGATGAGACTTGCCCCCTTAGAATGATAACAACAACAACTTGCATTTATATAGCACCTTTATCACAGTTCCAAGGCACTTCACAGGAGGCCTGTATGTTGGTTGCCAAACATAATCCAGAGAAGTGAGAAGTACCATTGTAGCGAGTCCCTGTCCTCACAGCAGCTGTGTCCCCTTCCACCTTAGTGGCCTTTTTGAGAGGGGAGAGGGATGGCTTCACTCCCAACAAAAGTTATGGATAGTATACTGCTGGGATTGGTCGTTGCTGGTTCCCAGGAGCATTTGTGGCCATCCCAGATGAAGTTCTGAGAGGAGTCAACTGAAATGGCAGAGGAATTTCACAGCCTCTGGTTTTATACAAATCCAAATTTCAATTGCTAGAGAAAAAATTGCCCTCTCTATTGCCTGAGACCATCAGCTGGAATTTCCCTGAAGCAGGGGCACACTGACGACAAGTTCTTTCTTTCTTTTGGGCCTCCTTATCTCGAGAGACAATGGATACGCGCCTGGAGGTGGTCAGTGGTTTGTGAAGCAGCGCCTGGAGTGGCTATAAAGGCCAATTCTGGAGTGACAGGCTCTTCCACAGGTGCTGCAGAGGAATTTGTTTGTTGGGGCTGTTGCACAGTTGGCTCTCCCCTTGCGCCTCTGTCTTTTTTCCTGCCAACTACTAAGTCTCTTCGACTCGCCACAATTTAGCCCTGTCTTTATGGCTGCCCGCCAGCTCTGGCGAATGCTGGCAACTGACTCCCACGACTTGTGATCAATGTCACAGGATTTCATGTCGCGTTTGCAGACGTCTTTATAACGGAGACATGGACGGCCGGTGGGTCTGATACCAGTGGCGAGCTCGCTGTACAATGTGTCTTTGGGGATCCTGCCATCTTCCATGCGGCTCACATGGCCAAGCCATCTCAAGCGCCGCTGACTCAGTAGTGTGTATAAGCTGGGGATGTTGGCCGCTTCAAGGACTTCTGTGTTGGAGATATAGTCCTGCCACCTGATGCCAAGTATTCTCCGAAGGCAGCGAAGATGGAATGAATTGAGACGTCGCTCTTGGCTGGCATACGTTGTCCAGGCCTCGCTGCCGTAGAGCAAGGTACTGAGGACACAGGCCTGATACACTCGGACTTTTGTGTTCCGTGTCAGTGCGCCATTTTCCCACACTCTCTTGGCCAGTCTGGACATAGCAGTGGAAGCCTTACCCATGCGCTTGTTGATTTCTGCATCTAGAGACAGGTTACTGGTGATAGTTGAGCCTAGGTAGGTGAACTCTTGAACCACTTCCAGAGCGTGGTCGCCAATATTGATGGATGGAGCATTTCTGACATCCTGCCCCATGATGTTCGTTTTCTTGAGGCTGATGGTTAGGCCAAATTCATTGCAGGCAGACGCAAACCTGTCGATGAGACTCTGCAGGCATTCTTCAGTGTGAGATGTTAAAGCAGCATCGTCAGCAAAGAGGAGTTCTCTGATGAGGACTTTCCGTACTTTGGACTTCGCTCTTAGACGGGCAAGGTTGAACAACCTGCCCCCTGATCTTGTGTGGAGGAAAATTCCTTCTTCAGAGGATTTGAACGCATGTGAAAGCAGCAGGGAGAAGAAAATCCCAAAAAGTGTGGGTGCGAGAACACAGCCCTGTTTCACACCACTCAGGATAGGAAAGGGCTCTGATGAGGAGCCACCATGTTGAATTGTGCCTTTCATATTGTCATGGAATGAGGTGATGATACTTAGTAGCTTTGGTGGACATCCGATCTTTTCTAGTAGTCTGAAGAGACCACGTCTGCTGACGAGGTCAAAGGCTTTGGTGAGATCAATGAAAGCAATGTAGAGGGGCATCTGTTGTTCACGGCATTTCTCCTGTATCTGACGACAAGTACAAGTAAGGTAAACTGGCAGTTACTGATTTTCCAACGCTGACTAGACAGATGTAGGTCATTCAATTCAGACAGTTGTTTTGAAGTACCTACTGATTTGAAAAACCATTTTTTTAAGTAGGTCAGGTCGGCCAGATATACATTCAGTGTGGAGGGTACATTATAGGCTTTACATACAAGGGTCGATTTTGCAGATATGCGATACCATCCACATTAATGCCAGGAAATCATGGAAAGGCTCCCTGTGATTTTTCATCCATTAATTCCAAGATGGACTCAGCAACTCAATATTTTTACATTCTCCTCTCCTTTCCTTAAGAAACTGATTCTTGCTCGGGCACAGTTCACCAGGTATTCACATGAAGGAGATCAAAGACATTTGTTGGTCAGTTTACATTTTAGAAGGTTTCTGGACTTTGTGTTCAATTGCAGGGCTATTGAGCCAAAGGTCAATCTGGTGTTCATCCCAGCTCAAATGCAGGAGTGTTTTTCTTCAAATACATAAACTCTATAGGTTTAACATAATGTCGCTGTGTACATTTCAAATCTATTGCTTCACTGACGGTGGATAGCTCTATCAATCATTGTCTCGAATAAGAAAGAAATACTTACGTTTATACAGCCTCAGGTCATCCCAAAGTGTTTCACAGCCAATGAACTACTTTTTAAAGTGCATTCACTCTTGTAATGTAGGAAATGTGGCAGCCTATTTGCATACAGTAAGATCCCACAACATCTAAATAATGACCAGATAATCTGTTTTAGGTATTAATAACAGATAAATGTTGGCATGGATACTGGAGGAAACTCCCCTGCTCATCCTCAAACAGTGCCATGTCACATTTATGACCAGCTGAGAGGGCCAACAGAGTTTAATGTCTC
This sequence comes from Heterodontus francisci, assembly GCF_036365525.1. Taxonomy (NCBI): domain Eukaryota; kingdom Metazoa; phylum Chordata; class Chondrichthyes; order Heterodontiformes; family Heterodontidae; genus Heterodontus; species Heterodontus francisci. The sequence goes on from NC_090375.1 coordinate 54,246,619, forward strand.
ATTCGAAAGACAGCACCCCTGACTGTGGAGCACTCTAACAGTACTGCATGTGCGAGTCAGCCTAGATTCTGTGATCAATTTTTTTTTCCTTCAACAGATGTGGCTAGGCCAGCATTTATTGCCCTTGAGACGGTGTTGGTGAGCTTCCTTCTTGAACCACTGTAGGCTGCAGGAAGATATTGATGGTCTGGTTAGATGGGCAGAAAAGTGGCAAATGGAATTCAACCTGTAGAGGTGTGAGGTGATGCATTTGAGGAGGTCAAGCAAGGAAAAGGAATACACAATTAATGGGAAAATACTGAGAAGTGTAGAGAAAGTGAGGGACCTTGGAGTGAATGTCCACAGAATCCTGAAGGTAGCAGGACAGGTCGATACGGTGGTTAAGAAGGCATATGGAATCCTTTCTTTTATTAGCCAAGGTATAGAATATAAGAGCAGGGAGATTATGCTGGAACAGTATAACTCATTGGTTAGGCCGTAACTTGAGTACTGTGTGCAGTCTGGTCATCTCATGACAGAGAGGATGTAATTGCACTAGAGGGGGTACAGAGGAGATTTATGAGGATGTTGCCAGGACTGGAAAAATGCAGCTAGGAAGAAAGATTGGATAGGCTGGGGTTGTTCTCCTTGGAACAGAGAAGGCTGAGGGGAGATCTGACTGAAATGTACAAAATTTTGAGGGGCCTGGATAGAGTGGAGGTGAAGGGCCTGTTCAACTTAGCAGAGAGGTCAGTGACGAGGGAGCATAGATTTAAAGTGATTGGTGGAAAAATTAGAGGGGAGATGAGGAAAAACTTTTTCACCCAGAGGGTGGTGGGGGTCTGGAACTCACTGCCTGAAAGGGTAGTTGAGGCAGAAACCCTCAACTCATTCAAAAGAAGTCTGGATATGCATTACAAGTGCCAGGATCTGCAGGGTTTATGGACCAAATGCTGGAAGGTGGGATTAGAACGGATGGATCGTTTTTCAGCCGGCACAAACACAATGGGCCAAGTGGATTCTTTCTGTTCCTTAAACTTTCCATGATTCTATGATTCACTGCAGTCCTTGGGGTATAGGTACACCCACAGTGCTGTTAGGAAGGGAGTTCCTGGATTTTGACCCAGCAACAGTAACGGAATGATGATATAGTTCCAAATCAGGATAGTGTGTGGTTTGGAAAGGAACTTGCAGTTGGTGGTGTTCCCATGCATCTGCTGCCTTTGTCCTTCTAGGTGGTAGAGGTCGCAAGTTTGGAAGGTGCTGTTGAAGGAGCCTTGGTGAGTTGCTGCAGTGCATCTTGTAGATGGTACACATTGCTGCCACTGTGCATCGGTGGTGAAGGGAGTGAATGTTGAAGCTGGTGGATGGGGTGCCAATCAAACGGGCTTCTTTATCCTGGATGGTATCAGGCTTCTTGAGTGTTGTTGGAGCTGCACCCATCCAGGCAAGTGGAGAGTATTCCATTACACTCCTGACTTCTGCCTTGTAGATAGTGGACAAGCACTGGGGAGTCAGGAGGTGAGTTATTCGCTGCAGAATTCCAAGCTTTGCTCTTTTAGCTACAGTATTTATGTGGCTGGTCCATTTCTGTTCCTGGTCAGTGGTAACCTGCAGGATGTTAATAGTCAGGATTCAGCGATGGTAATGCCATTGAACATCAATGGGAGATGGTTAGATTCTCTCTTGTTTGAGTTGATCATACTGGCACTTGGGTGGCGTGAATGTTACTAGCCACTCATCAGCCCAAGCCTGGATGTTGTCCAGGTCTTGCTGCATCAGGACATGGGGGCTGCTTCAGAATCTGAGGAGTCATGAAAGGTGCTGAACATTGTATAATCATCCGCGAACATCCCCACTTCTGATCTTATGCTGGAGGGAAGATCATTAATTAAGCAGCTGAAGATGGTTGGGCTTAGGACACTACCCTGAAGAACTCCTGCAGTGATGTCCTGGGCATGAGATGATTGACCTCCAACAACCACAACCATCTTCCTTTGTGCTAGGTATGACTCCAACCAGTGAAGAGTTTTCCCCCGATTACCATGCACTCCAATTTTGCTAGGGCTCCTTGATGCCATACTCAGTCAAATGCTGCCTTGATGTCAATGGCAGTCACTCTCACCTCACCTCTTAGTTCAGCTCTTCTGTCCATGTTTGCACAAAGGCTGTAATGAGGTCAGGAGCTGAGTGGCCCTGGCAGAACCCAAACTGAGCATCAGTGAGCAGGTTATTGCTGAGCAAGTGCCGCTTGATAGCACTGTCGACGATGCCTTCTATCACTTTGCTGATGATTGAGAGTAGACTGATAGGGTGGTAATTGGTAAGGTTGGATTTGCCCTGCTTTTTGTGTACAGGACATACTTGGGCAATTTTCCACATTGCCGGGTAGATGCCAGTGTTGTAGCCGTACTGGAACAGCTTGCCAAGGGACGCGGCTAGTTCTGGAGCACGTCATCAGTACTGTTGCCGGAATGTTGTCAGGGCCCATAGCCTTTGCAGTATCCAGTGCCTTCAGTCGTTTCTTGACATCACTGAAATCTCTGGAGTCTGTCTCGCACCCACAACCTTCTGACTCAAATGTTATGATACCACGAAGAATTACATCGCAGGATGTAATTCTTACTATTTTCCCCCTAGAAACTGAGTGTAATGGATGCCTTTTCCATGGAATGACTGTTTGCAGCAGCCTATTAAAACGCTGGGCGTGGTGTGGGGTTAAAAAAATTTCTGGTGGTTGTGGAGCCCACCTTAGTCAAGCATTCCAGCTGTGCCATATATGGTACAGGCGCCCAGCAGAAATATTTACAGGCAGACAGCCACCGTGCCCTCCTCACAGCCCACTTCCCAGCCCTGTGGAAACTAGGGCCGAGATCATGGACTGAAATAGGGAAGGGAGCAGAAGTTCCACTCCAAACCATGACCAAACGGCAGGAGAGAAAATTCAGAGCCAGAAAATTAAAGCATAACATTAAAAGATTTGTTACTGGAGCATGAGAGGACAGTTCTGGTGAGTGGGTGAAGCAGAAGATTCAGCTCTAGTAAGCATTAACTACGTGCATCATGCAAATGAGAGACAGTTAAAATAACGAAAGCTGCCTTCAGCAGTTTGTGCCCCCACAGAAAGTGGTTTATATTTAGCAGTTTGGTGTGAATTGGTAATTGTAAACAGAGAGACGGGTGAAGGGACAGTTTCCAACTCTGCCGTTACATTTACCCCACCTCAGATTTCCTGAACAGGCTTGCACATAGATAAACAGGATCCACCCTCTTTGAAGTTCAAGCAGTTCAGTTATGGTCAGCGGTCACACTGAGTAATTTCTGCAAGTTTCTGGTTATAAAGTTTAAAAAATAAAGCAACTGGAGTCAAGACAACACCATCTCATCCTCCAATTTACTGAAGGCACCAGCATGTGCTGGGTTTTACATTGGCACAAGCAGGCCCTTTACATGTGAACTTAGGCTATTTAACCATAAGAAACAAAGGAAGACTTCAATTTGTGTAAGCAACCTATGCAAACTCAGAACCGCTCAAAGCACTTTACATCCAATGAGGTACTGTTGTGAAGTGCAGCCACTGTTGTGCGGTAGATAATTTGCACCATGCAGGGTCCCACAAACAGCAATGTGATAATGACCAGATAATCTGTTTTAGTGGTGTTGGTTTACCAATGAATGTTGGTCAAGTCTGGGGAGAACTCCCTTGCTCTTCTTCGAACAGTGCCTTGGGATATTTCACATCCACCTGAGGGCAAGCTAGGCTCCTCTGACAGTGCAGCACCCCCTCAGAAATATCAGCCTAGATTATATGCCCAAGACTCTGGAGTGGGACTTGAACACATGGGAGGAGGGGGAGTTTTATGCTCTCCCCCACAGTGGGTTTGAAGTTGGGGAGAGCATATAATCGGGGGGGAAGGTGTCGGGGGGCCGCGCCACCTTCCCGCCTCCACCGAAATTAAGTGCAGGACGGGAAGGCCTGTGAGCGGCCTTCCCGCCTTGCAGCCAAATGAGGCCCTTAATTGGACATTAATTGCCCAGTTAAGGGCCTCATCCCACCGCCGCCGCAATTAGCCAAGCAGTGGGCAGCTCTTTTACCGCACGGTAAGCACGGGAGGAGAAACCGTGAAGGCTGCTTGCTGGGATTGTGGGGGAGGGGGGTGTCTCTCGTTAAAAGGCACTCAGTGCCTGAATGAGGGACCCAGCATCGGAAAAGGGGGCGACACAAGAACACAAGAAATAGGAGCAGAAGAGAACCATAACGCCCATCGAGCCTACTCTGCCATTCAATACGATCATGGCTGATCTTGGGTTTCAATTCCACTTTCCCGCCTGCTCCCCATATCTCTTGATTCCCGAAGAGTCCAAAAATCTATCTATCCCAGCCTTAAATGTATTCAACGATGGAGCATCCATAACCATCTCTGATGGAGATTTCCAAAGATTCACAACACTTTTTGTGAAGTAATTTCTCCTCATCTCAGTCCTAAATTATCAGCCCCTTATCCTGAAACTGTACCCCCGTATTTTAGATTCCCTGACAAGCAGAAACAATCTCTCAGTGTCTACCCTATCCAGCCCCTTCAGAGTCTTGTATGTTTCAGTGAGGTGGTCTCTCATTCTTCTAAACTCCAGAGAGTATAGGCCCAATTAACTCAGCCTCTCATCATAGGGCAACCCCCTCATCCCAGAAACCAGTATAGTGAACCTTTGCTGTACCGCCTCCAATGTAAGCATATCCTTTCTTAAATGTGGAGACCAAAACTGCACACACTACTCCAACGTGGTCTCACCAAAATCCTGTACAACTGTAGCAAGGCTTCTTTATTCCTATCCTCCAATCCCTTGCAATAAAGGCCAACATGCCATTTGCCTTGCTAATTGTTGCTGCACCTGCATGCTAACTTTCTGCATTCCTTGTACAAGTTTCTTTGAACATCAACACTTACAAGTTTCACACCTTTACAAAAATATTCTGCTTTTCTATTCTTTGACCAAAATGAATAACTTCACACATCCCTACATTATATTCTATCTGCTATCTTGTTGCCCACTCACTTAACCTGTCTATATCTTTTTGCAGCCTCTCTGTTTCCTCCCCACAGCTTACCTTTCCACCTATCTTTATATTATCAGCAAACGTAGATACATTACTCCATGTCTCTTCATCTAAGTTATTAATATAGATTGTAAATAGCTGAGGCCCCAGCACTGATCCTCGCGGCAATCCACTATTCACTGCCTGCCAACTTGAAAATACCCCGTTTATGCTTATACTTTCTCCCTGTCCGTTAACCAATCCTCTATTCATGCTAATATATTACCTCCAACTCCATGAGCCCTTAACATCCCTATTAACCTTTTGTGTGGCACCTTATCAAATGCCTTTCGGAAATCCAGGTATATTACATCTACTGGTTCCCCTTTATCTATCCTACTAGTTACATCCTCAAAAAACTCTAATAAATTTGTCAAACAGGATTTCCCTTGGGTAAAACCAAGTTGACTTGTTCTAATCATACTGTGCTTTTCTAAATGTATTGTTAAGACTACCTTAATAATAGATTCCAGCATTTTCCCACTGACTGATGATAGGTTAACTGGCCTGTAGCTCCCTGTTTTCTGCCTCCCTACTTTCTTGAAAAGTGGTGCAACATTTGCCAACTTCCAATCTGATGGGACCTTTCCTGAATCTAAGGAATTTTGGAAATTCATAGCTAGCGCATCCACTATCTCTGCAGCTATCTCTTTTAGAACCCTAGGGTGTAGGCTATCACATCTTGGGAATTTGTCGGATTTTAGACCGTTAAGTTTCTCCAATACATTTTCTCTGCTGATATTAATTTCCTTAATTTCCTCACTCTTTTTAGCCCCTAGGTTATCGTCTATTTCTGGTATGAAACTTATGTCTTCTACCGTGAAGACCGAGACAAAGTATTTGTTCAATCCCTCTGTCATTTCCTTTGAGCCTGCTGAGAGCCACCCACCCCCCGCCCTTGCTCTCGGCCCCCCAACAGCCTCCTTCCCCTGCGACCCACATTCCATGAGACCCCTCCCGCACTGACCTCCATGTGTCCTGGGGCTAGCGCTGCCCTTGGGCCTCAGTTGGGTGCTCCACCAGCAGCAGAGACCGTCTCTGCAGTGGCGCTGCTCAGTTAAAGAGCTGCCGGTCTCTGATTGGCCATCAGCTCTCAGAGGGCAGGCTTTCCGTCGCTGGGCTCCTTGATCCAGTGGAAGGCCCACCACTGTCCAGTTAAGTGCCTAATTGGCACTTGATTTGGTTGGCCTCCCACAGAAGAGGCAACTAAGGGTTCTCAGTGTTTTTTTCGCCGGACATCGAGAGCCCTGTCGCCTGGATAAAATCCCAGCCATGATCTTTTGACCATCGTATGTGAGTCTGACCTTACCTGACAATGGAACATGCACATTCCAGCGTTATCCAACAGGATAATGAGGAGGAGCTGCTATTTTGGGATGATGCACTTTTACAGAGGAGTTTCCAACCCATCTATCATTGAGGACTTGTTTTACTCGGCTGGGTAGTGTTGGATTTAGCAGACCATCGGCTGGGCCCCTGCCACATTTGATTTGGAATTCCCTCCCTAAACTTCTCCACCTTTCCAACTCTCTTTTCTCCTTTAAGACGCTCCTTAAACCTACCTCTTTGACCAACTTTTGGTCATTTGCCATAATATCTCTTAATGAGGCTTGTTGTCAAATTTTGTTTCTGCTATCACCCTTGTTCTCACTGACCTACACTGCCTACCAGTCAAGAAACATCTTGGTTTGAAAACTCTCATCCTTGTTCTCAAATCCTTCCATGGCCTCGCCCCTCCTTATCTCTGAGATCTCCTCTAGCCCCACAACCCTCCAAGATATCTGAACTCCTCTAATTCTGGCCTCTTGTGCATCCCTGATTTTAATTGCTCCACCATTGGTGGCTGTGCCTTCATTTGTCTCGGCCCCAAGCTCTGGAATACCCTCCTACACCTCTCCGCCTATCCACCTCGCTTCCTCCTTTAAGACACCAAGCTTTTGGTCATCTGACCTAATATCTCCTTTTGTGGCTTGGTGTCATACTACATTTTAGAATGCTCCTGTAAATCACCTTGAGTGTTTTATTAAGTTAAAGGTGCTATATAAATATAAGTTGTTGTTGTTGATAACGCTTCTGTGAAGTGCCTTGGGATGTTTTACTAGATAAACAGGCTATAGAAATGCAACCTGTTGTTGTAGTAAAGCATCCAATCCAATCTCATCAATGATGTAATCACATCACCTTTGGAGGACGAGGTTTTTAATTGGCAGAGAAAAGGCAGATTTCAGCCAATGAGAATACATGGAGGTGTGTTTTCAACTTGCCGCCTGAATTTCAAACTGGAATCGGCAGGCTGTTATTGCGAACGCCTGATTTTTATTTCTATTTCTGTGACAAGCAATTCGCAACATCAATTTTAGGGTAAATCTACCCCATTGATTTATTTAAACTTGCTCCAAAATAGATAATGGGAGTCAACAGAAAGCACAGAACTGAAAAATCTTAAGGCTCGTGGCCTATAAGTTTGGGTACATCAAATTTTAGGGCATGCAGACGGGGGAGCGGGTGTCAGTGGGGCAGAGAGAATGATCTTTGCGATTGAATGATTAGACTCAAGCTGCCACGATATTGGACCTTGGGCCTCATTTCATTCAAGTTGGTGAGCTATGAAGGGCAACAGACAGCTCTCAGGTGAAGTGTGATTAAGAACATATGAATTACGAATTCGGAGAAGGAGTCGGCTATTTAGCTCCTCGGGCCTACTCCGCCATTCAACAAGATCATGGCTGATCTGATTGTAACCTCAACTCCACATTCCTGCCTACCCCCGATAACCATTCACTCCCTTGCTTATCAAGATCGGAGGGTAGCTAATGTAAACCCGTTATTTAAAAAGGGAGGTCGAGAGAAAACAGGGCATTATAGACCAGTCAGCCTGACGTCGGTAGTGGGGAAAATTCTAGAGTTCATTATCAAAGATTTTATAGCAGAGCACTTGGAGAACAGTGGTAGAATCGGACAGAGTCAGCATGGATTTACGAAAGGGAAATCATGCTTGACAAATCTACTAGAATTCTTTGAGGATGTAACTAGTAGACTTGATGAGGGGGAGCCAGTGGATGTGGTTTATTTGGACTTTCAGAAGGCTTTCGACAAAGTCACACATAAGAGATTAGCATGTAAAATTAAAGTGCATGAGATTGGGAGTAGTGTATTGCAATGGATAGAAAATTTGTTGGCGGACAGGAAACAAAGAGTAGGGATAAATGGGTCTTTTTCTGAATGGCAGGCAGTGACTAGTGGGGTACCGCACGGATCGGTGCAAGAACCCCAGCTATTCACAATATACATTAATGATTTAGATGAGGGAACTAAATGTAATATCTCCAAATTTGCAGATGACACAAAACAGATGCAGAGAGGCTTCAGGGTGATTTGGACAAGTTGAATGAGTGGGCTAATGCATGGTAGATGCAGTATAATGTGCAAAAATGTGAGGTTATCCACTTTCGTAGCAAAAACAGGAAGGTAGATTATTATCGGAATGGCTATAAACTGAGAGAGGGTAATATGCAACGAGACATGGGTGTTCTCGTACATCAGTCGCTGAAGGTAAGCATGCAGGTGCAACAGGCGGTAAAAAAGGCAAATGGTATGTTGGCCTTCATAGCGAGAGGATTCAAGTACAGGAGCAGGGATGTCTTGCTGCAATTATACAGGGCCTTGGTGAGGCCACACCTGGAATATTGTGTGCAGTTTTGGTCTCCTTATCTGAGGAAGGATATTCTTGCTCATGGAGTGCAGCGAAGGTTTCCCAGACTGATTCCTGGGATGGTGGGATTGACGAATGAGGAGAGATTGAGTTGCTTAGGATTATATTCGCTGGAGTTCAGAAGAGTGAGGGGGGATCTCATAGAAACTGATAAAATTCTAACAGGACTTGACAGGGTAGATGCAGGAAGGATGTTCCCTATGGTGGGGGAGTCCGGAACCAGGGGTCATAGTCTAAGGATACCGGATAAACCTTTCAGGACTGAGATGAGGAGAAATCTCTTCAACCAGAGAGTGGTGAGCCTGTGGAATGCGCTACCACAGAAAGCAGTTGAGGCCAAAACATTGTATGTTTTCAAGAAGGAGTTAGATATAGCTCTTGGGACTAAAGGGATCAAAGGGTATGGGGCGAAAGCCGGAACAGGCTACTGAGTTGGATGATCAGCCATGATCATAATGAATAGCGGAGCAGGCTCGAAGGGCCGAATGACCTACTGCTGCTCCTATTTTCTATGTTTCTATGTAAGAATCTAGCTCTGGAATACTGCTTCCAATGTCTTTTGAGGAAGAGAGTTCCAAAGACTCACGACCCTCTGAGAGAAAAATTTTCTCCTCATCTCTGTCTTAAATGGGCGACCCCTTATTTTTAAACAGTGACCCCTAGTTCTAGATTCTCCCACAAGAGGAAACACCCTTTCCACATCCACCCTGTCAAGACCCCTCAGGATCTTATATGTTTCAATCAAGTTGCCTCTTACTCTTCTAAAATCCAGCAGATACAAGCCTAGCTTGTCCAATCTTTCCTCATAAGACAACCCGTCCATTCCAGGTATTGGTCTAGTAAACCTTCTCTGAACTGCTTCCAACACATTTACATCGTTCCTTAAATAAGAGGACCAATACTGTACGCAGTACTCCAGAGCTACCCCTCCACCTTTTCCTAGCTTCCTGTCTTTCCTCAATGCCACATAACCTTCAATATTCAGGTCCCAATCTATGTCGTCCTGCAGCCATATCTCTGTAATAGCTATCAGATCGTACTTATTTATTTCTATTTGTGCTCTCAGTTCATCTGTTTTGTTTCAAATGCTACATGCATTCAGATACAGAGCCTTTAGTTTTGTCTTTTTATTATTTTTGTAACCTCTAACCTTATCTGTTGATTTACCCTTAGATGTGTACGTTCTGTCCTTTCCTGTCACACTCTGTTTATCATTTCTCATATTAATACCTTTCTCTCCTGCCTTGTCTCTACTCCTTCATTTACCATATCTTCCCAAATTTGATTCCCTGCCCCCACTATTCAGTTTAAAACCCTCTCTACTTCCCTAGTTATGTGGCTCGCTAGAACACCAGCCCCAGCAAGGTTCAGGTGTTTACCGTTCCAACGGTACAGGCACCACTTTGCCCAGTACTGGTGCCAGTGCCCCACGAACCGGAACCCACTTCAATCACACCAGTCTTTGAGCCACACATTAATTTCTCTAATCTTATTTGCCCTATGCCAACTTGCATGTGGCTCAGGTAATAATACAGAGATTATTACCTTTGAGGTTCTGCTTCTTAATTTGGTGCCTAGCTCCTCATACTGATTATGCAGAACCTCTTTCCTTGTCCTGCCTATGTTGCTGGTACCTACATGGACCATGACAACTGGATCCTTCCCCTCCCACTGTATGTTCCTCTCCAGCCCTGACCAGATGTCCCGATCCCTGTCACCGGGCAGGCTACACTTCTAGACTCTCAGTCTTTGCTGCAGAGAACAGTGTCAATCCCCCTCACTATACTACCACCACTTTCCTTTTGGTTCCTCCTGCTTGAATGACTTCCTGTACCATGGTGCCATGTTCAGTCTGCTCATCCACACTACAGCCTTCGCTTTTGTCCATACAAGCTGCAAGAACCTCAAATTTGTTGCTCAATTGCAAGGCCTGAGGCTCCTCCACTCATATCTTCTCAACCTCCCTACCTGTCTAACTCGCAGTCACACCCTCCTGTCCTTGACCACTGACCAACACAGATGACCCTATCCTAAGGGGGAACAAAGTGTCCAAGTAACTTTCCCCTCTCCCTATTACATCGTAGTGTCTGCAGCTCAGCCTCCAGCTCAATGACTCTGAGTCAAAGCTCCTCAAGCCGCAGATACTTACGACACACATGGTTGCCATGGCATCCAGGAGCTCCCACATATTGCAGCTGCAACACATCAGCTGTCCTGCCATCTTCATTGTGTTAAGATTGAAGATTACCCCCCACCTAAATGAAGAAGGAGGCAAACAGGTGGGAAGGGAGCCGTGGCCAGGGTTTGGGGGGATGGAGCAGCAGCAAATTGGGGAGGGGGAATAGCAGCCAATGGTCTTTTAATGTGAGGTTAGGAGGAGGAGAATTACTCTTTGTTTAATCTCAAAAGGACTGGAATAAATCGGGGAGCAAGTTATGCTTCAGTTGTCCGGAACCCCACCTGGAGTATTGCATTTACTCCTGGATACTGTGGGTTGGATTTTAAGGTCCTGTAGAAGGTGGGTTTTTGGCAGGGTGGGCTCCATAATTGGTGTGGAGTTGTCCACCATGTAACCTGATGCTGTAATTCCATTCCCAATTTTCTCGGAGGTGGCAAAGTTCCATGGTGGCACTTCCGCTGTGATGGGATCATAACTTAAATCTGTTACATACTGTTTTGCATGCATTCCCTATGATCCTACCAGGTGTTCACAATCCTGTGCATGACATACGGCATTCTTATGCCTTCACTTTCCCATCTTTGAAAAGCTGGCGCCACTGAGGCGAGTGTCCTCTGTGCCTCCAGAGGTTAGATAAGTTAACCGTTGTTATCTAGGGGAAGTGGTTTTTAAATCGGACATTGCTGCTAAGCTCAATCTGCAGATTCATTGTGTGTGTGAGGGGAGGGGGAAGCTCTACAAGTGTATAGTGTTGGGAGGGGGGAGCTCGACAAGTGTACAGTGTTGGGAGGAGAAGGAGGAACTCAGCAAGTGTATACTGGGAATGTATAGGTGGTTTTTGTCGAGGGGCCAGTACAGGGTACTTAAATGGTGTTGGTATGATCATGATGGTTCACACTTTTTGAAATGTTGTGAGACCAACATCAATCCATACCATAGAGCTAATGCAGGCATCCTGCAGAACCAAAATTAACACAAATCTTTGTCCAGATAGGTGTACTTTACCCTTTGAAGGAAGCCGAAGGTCCAAGGAGGGTAAAGATGGTATGATTCACCCTGTTTTCCTGTATCCCCTTGCTTTTGTCAAGAAAACCTACTATGCCAAAGGAGGATTTTTTAATTCATCGATTGGAAACCTACATTAAACTTTTAATGAAATAAAAAGAGCTGGAATTTGACAGTTAACTTTAAAAAAAAGTTGGCAGCCAAGGCAGTCACCTCAATTTGCATTTGAACACCTTACACATTCCAAGGCCTCAATGTGGAGACACAGGTCTGATGAGCCTGTACCCAAAACAATGGCTTGCTCTATTAAGTGAACCACAGGAGATTGGTTTCATTAGCAGGATATTCAACGCCATCTTGGAACATTAACCTTGAAAGGGCCAACCCTTCCAGGTGTAAATGTTAACATCCTGAGGCCTGAGGGACTGAAATTCCTAAAATTGAATCTCATTAGCAGGTTCCAACCAATACACTGAGACAGTTATGTGACTGTCTGTCCATCTCTGTGAAAGCTGGCAGTTTCCCTTGGACAAAGCAGACAAGCCAGTGGCGCATTCTAGGCAGAAGCCAGAAGGGCTGTCTCTCTCCCTCTCTCTGTCCCTCTCTCTCCAGAAGGCCTGGTCACGCGGGTGGGGGGGGAGGAGGATGGAGGTGTCGTGCAAAGCCTAGCTGCTGGTTGCGGGATCCACGACAAAAACACCAGGGGAGGAAAGCCACCAACAATTCTGCCTACAAGAAATGCTTGAACCAGGTGGGCCAGCCACAAACTGCACATTTGCCAGCCAAAGACTTCAGGAGCACAACTTCAGCCGGAAGACAACAGAATCATCCAACCCCACAGACTGTGTATTAATTTTTATTTGTTCTGGACTCTAATCCAACCACAAATCTACCCGTCATCACTCTGTAATCTATTTGTGTGCGTGTGATTCTCGTGTGAGTGTGCGCGTGAATGTGTCGCATAATTTTATTATTTATTTTAGATCAGGTTTAGGTTGTTAAGTATAATAAACTCACCTCTTTACTGTTTAAAATTAAGAAAACCTGTCCGATTGGTTCTTTTACAATCACAACAAAGGTAAAAGGTAAAATATTCACTGAAGTGGTAAGCACATCCACTATTTAAAAAGGAATAAACCCTGTTGCAGTCAAATAAGAGGAAGGACAAGAGGGGAGCCCTGTGACCCCTCCTCACCTGATTGTAAAACTGTGCTGAGGGTCTCCGCTGGAGGTGGGCCCAAGAAACAGCTGAGGCTCAACAGGAAGCTCCGAGACAAGAGCAGCAGCAGCCACCAAGGCAAAGACGAGCACAGACAGACCAGCGAATCTATAGGACTCGGGTGACATACCTGCAGATGTCTGAGCAAAACTGCCAGAGAAGACTGCGGCTGTCCAGAGAGACCTCTGCGCCCTACTAAACAACGATTTATGACCAATGGGTTTTAATGGTCACCCTATCCCTGTGGCCCTCAAAATGACCGTGGCCCTAAATTTTTATGCCTCTGGATCATTCCAGGGATCCACCAGCGGTATTTTAAAAAATTTTTTCATGGGTATCACTGGTAGGCCAGCATTTGTTGCCCATCCCTAATTGCCCTTGAACTGAGTGGCCACTTCAGAGGGTAGTTAAGATTCAAAGGCATTGCTGTAGGTCTGGAGTCACATGTAGGCAGACCAGGTAAGGACAGTAGATTTCTTTCCCGAAAGGACATTAGTGAACCAGATGTGTTTTTACAACAATCGATGATAGTTTCATGGCACCATTACTGAGACTAGCTTTCAATTCCAGATTTTTATTAGTTAATTGAATTTAAATTTCAACAGCTGCCATGGTAGGCTTTGAACCCATGTCCCCAGGGCATTAACCTGGATCTCTAGATTACTAGTTCAGTGACATTACCACTAGCCCACCATCTCCCCCTTAGCCACATGTGTGGAGTCGATCAATCTGCAGCGCACCACTGCATCAAGGAGGTGACCAATGCTTTGCTCAGGAGGGCCGGCGACTATGTATGCTATAGAACAGACCCTGAGAGTCAGGCTGAGAGGGCCATTGGATTTGGGGCCATTGTGGGATTCCCACTGGTCCAAGGTGTGATCGACTGCACACATGTGGCCATCAAAGCTCCCATGGACCAGCCTGCCGCCTTCATAAACAGGAAGGGGTTTCATTCAATTAATATCTAACTAGTATGCAAGCACTGAAAACACTTCCTACAAGTGTGTGCCTGCTTTCTGGGCAGCTGTCATAACTCATACATACTTCGCCAGTCCCAGGTGCCATTGCTTTTCACCCCTTTCGCTTGCCTTCAAGGGTGGATTCTTGGGAATAAGAGCCATAAGAGCTACCCCTTGAAGGCATGGCTTCTGACGCCAGCAAGGACCCCTAGAAATAAGGCAGAAGAGTGTTACAACGCCTGTCACAGATTCACCTGAGTGACCATCAAGCATTGGTATGCTGAAGATGCAGTTCTGCTGCCTCGACAGATCCGATGGAGCCCTACAGTCTGGCCCAGAGGGTTGCGGCATCGTTGTGGTCTGCTGTGTTCTGCACAACATCATACTAAAGAGGGGGAGGACTTGCAAGATGAAGAAGTACGAGAGCATGAGACATCCTACAATGAAGACAACACAGAGGGCACATAAGGCCAAGCATGCATGGAAGATCAGAGCACAGTGATGGAGAGGCTGGACATGATGAGCAGTGCACAACGGAGGCAAGGCAGAGACTCATAATTGCGCATTTCCACAATCCATGAATTTCAATAAATAGGCTTCCTACAAAAACTCACCATCATGCATGTCGTCTCAAGTCCTCCATACTATCTGTCTCTCCAGCATGAATGGCAGCAACAAATTGAGCCAATGCCCATGTCACATCATTCATGCAATGAAACATCATGCTCATTGACATGTTAATGATGTCAGTGGTCACACTGGCAATGCTGTAAGGCTTATGATGGGATTGCAGGAGTCACAATCACTCCATGGTGGAATGTGGCTTTCAAACAATAAAGGCCGTTGATTGGCAGAAAAGCACATTTAATTAAAGTAAACATGACATATGTCTCACCCGTAATACCCATGTATGTCAAGATGACTTTTTAATACATTTGCAGGTGCTCCTTCACTGTTTACGCTCTGCCCTAACAGCTGGACTGGAGGCAGGCTGCTGATCAGGCTGCCCCTGGGCCTGGAGGAGGGACCCGGCTGCCTGAAGGCATCCTGCACTGGTGCAGGACTGTCCTCAGGTGTCATGGCTGCTGGAGCTGGACTCACTAGCAGAGGGACTGAGGAGCCTGTATCCACACTCAAAACATCCTGAGGGGAGACCCCAGATGTGGACTGCAGCCTCTCCTCCTTCCTCTCAAGGCACGTTGGAAGCTTCAGTCGCCTAGTCCTTCTCTTGCCCAGCGATTGCTGATTTGAAGTCATGTCAAGGAGAGGGTTTTCAGGTCATGGTGCATCTGCAGAATGTGGCTCTCCACGAGGGTCGCAAACCTTTCAATGGAAGAAGCCATGCGCTCATATGTCTGGCACATGGCAGCAATCATGGCATGGATGGACTCCTCCATCATCCACTCATGGCTGCTCATGACCTCTGGAATCTCTACAAGATGCAGCCTTACCTCTCTCTGCAACTCCAGCATGCCCTGTGCTGTCAACACCAGATCTCATCATCAGCATGAGCCTCAGCATGAGCCTCAGCATGGGACTGGAAACCCACAGTCCTCCAACTGTCAGAGGCCTCGGCTGTCTCAGCCTCAGCCAGCTGTTCGGGAGTGTGTATTTTGTGCCATCACCAGCTTGTGACCCTGATTCTAATGCTGATCGGATACCCACCAAGGTGAAAGTATCTGAGCTGGTGGAAAGTGCAGGAGAATCATGGGACAGTGCATCCTCTAAGTGTTCCTCATCCTCAGAGGTTGTCGTCATTCAATCATTGTCTAGAATCATTTGTGAGTAGCACCCTGCAAGGTGCAATGTAAAGAACAGACATTTAGGGGTTAGGGTACACATGTCCTAATGATGACAGTATTGCATTTCTCTATAAAATGTAATTATGATTCATTCTCTGTTTGGCAATAATCACTCTCTTCAACTGGAACCCCGAGCTCGATGTCGGATATGGCATGTGCTCCTTGGCTCCCAGATAACTAGCACCTTCTCTTTGGCCTGAGACAAAGGCCACAGGTTGGGCATCCTGCCACCGGTTCTGGACGCTTCCCTACTGTTGTGGGCCCTCTTCTCCTGACAGATCAATGATGCAGCTATTGTCAAGTTCCACACTTCTCTCATACTGAGTCTACCTGTCATGGGTCTCAATTGGGCTGAGTTAGTAACAAGGGAGGTTGGTATCACATATGCAGTCAGTCATCTGCCATCATTCTGCTATGACCTTCTTGTCATTGGAATGGCTCTGGTAACCTTGTACAATACACGTGAGCAAGCAGATCACAACAAGCTATCTGAACCTCACAACTGACCTTGGCTAAGCATAGGAGGTTATTAAAATTCGTCCTACACTGCACCTAATTACGATGGGTGACCCCACGGCTACTTAGCTCCTCTGCGATCTCCGTCCAGGCTTGCTTGGTCAGGCGCGAGGACCTCTTCTTGCCATTGCTAGGGAAAAGGATCTCCTGCTTTTCCCTTGCAGCCTGGAGGAGAATCAGCAGAGAGGCATCACTGAAGCGTGGGCCAGCCTTGACTGTACATCTGCCATTGTTATAATGATGCCCAGGGGGGCTGCTTGCAGAAAAAGTAATGTTTCAAAGAGCACAGACGTTTAGCCTCAGGAACCTGATGCTGAAAGAATGCAGAGCATAAATGCAGGACTGGCAGCCTTTTAAAGATGGCACTAGCACCTGCTCCAACATCAAGTGACGCCATTAATGGGCATCGCCAATATCGTCCCCATCACATGATTGGGGGGGGGCGCGTGGGGAACGGTCGCGATTATTATGCTAAGTTGCCACTCGCCGTGTGATCACGGTGGCACAGCCGCTAATGTCACAAGTAGGACCAGCGCCATTTTGCACACCTGTCACCATTCCCGGCTGTGGGCTAATAAAACTTATCCCTGTATCTCAGAAAAAATATATTGGCCTTTGAAGGGGGTGAAATGCAGATTCACCAGAATGACCACATCACAGAAAGGGTTAAAGTATGAGGGTGGGTTGCATAACTTGCTTTCCCTTGAGTTTAGAAGATTGAGGGGTCATTTTACTTTTATTTAGAGATACAGCACTGAAACAGGCCCTTTGGCCCACCAAGTCTGTGCCAACCATCGACCACCCATTTATACTAATCCTACATTAATCCCATTACCCTCTCACATCCCCACCATCTACCTATACTAGGGGCAATTTATAATGGCCAATTTACTTATCAACCTGCAAGTCTTTGGCTGTGGGAGGAAACCGGAGCACCTGGCGAAAACCCACACAGTCACAGGGAGAACTTGCAAACTCCACACAGGCAGTACCCAGAATTGAACCCGGGTCGCTGGAGCTGTGAGGCTGCGGTGCTAACCACTGCACCACTATGCCACCCAAATCAAGTTTGATCAAGGTTTTTAAATTAATAAAATGTTTGATTGGGTAGTTATGGAGAAGTTATTTCCTCTGGTGGTGAAATCCAGAACAAGGTGGAGTTACCTGAAAATTAGAGCAAAGCCATTCAGGAGTGAAATCGGGAAGCACTTCTTCACCCAAAGAGTGGCAAATATCTGGAATTCTCTCCCCAAAGGCATGCTGGGTCAATTGAAATTTTCAAGATGACGTCAATTGATTTCTGTTGAGTCAGACTATCAAGGGATATGGGTAGGATATGGCAGGTAAATGGAGTGGTGGTACAGATCAACTATGATCTGATTGAATGGTGGAATAGCCTCAGGGGCTGTATGGCTTACTGCTGTTATGATGATCTAATATGAAATGTGATTTGTGATGGGTGGGGGTTGAAGGCATGTTGATGGTCAACAGAATTTTCACTTTACTATAGTACATCCGGTGGCAAATGCAGGACCCTTTGAGGTTAGTGACACTTAGAAATATAAACCTAAATATTCTCATTGCCAATATGCTAAAGGACTTCATGTGACAATCCCGTGAGCCTTAATTTACCAGAGGCATTAACCCAGTTAAAATGGAGGACTGACAAATGTCATCTAAACACACTACGCATTCATCTGCCACTATAAACACTTAATTTCTAGATTAGAGCCAGTCCGACATAATTTGTGGTATCAAAGACCCATTTTTCATGGTTCCTGTGAACTGAAGGCAGATTTGCCAGCTCAGTTTCTAGCTGGAGAATGGCATCAAGATTTTTTTTTTGAGTTTGTCATGTGTCCAAGGAAATTAGGTGAAGATTGGCAGCGCCAAGATTTAGGGAACCTTAAGGGCTGAATTTTTGTTTTGGGAGCGAGAACAGGAGCCAGGACTGTTTCCACATCCCGAACCCACCCCCGGGGGAAAACAGTCACTCATTCAGATTTTGTCCGGGGAGCCCCCTTAATTGACGTGAAGACAGGTTCCCTGTTAAGTTAAGGGGGGGCAAACGGGCTCTCAAAGCTAGTGGACCAATCAAAGGCCTTCCAGCTTCAGAGGAGCAGCCAGCTGCAGTAAAGGGTAAGTAACTGAGAGGGCGCTTCAACATGAGGGTGCCCTCTCAGCAACTTTTTTTTAAAATTTAATTAAAATATAGAAAAAGCAGCCAAGCCACCAAGGCCTGTTGGCCTGCCTGGAGTGCTGGTACCTCGGCCTGCTGCTGGGCGCCTGCCTCCAGGCAGTTGTACAAACCCCCGTCATGTCGGGAAACTGGAGGCTGATTGGGGCTAATCCCTAGCGTTACCTAGTGTTAACAAGGTTCTTTGACTGCCCGCCCCCATGAGGTGGGCAGCCTTGCCAGGCCCTGAACCTGCCTCCCAAAGATGGCCAATACTAGAAACTGTGTTAGGAAACCGGCACGCCAACTGGCGTGGCTCGCGTCCACCTCCATTCCCGACCTCAGCGGGGCCAGAAAATTCTGCCCTAAGCAAGGAGGTTACTGCTGGAGTTTAGCTAGGTATAACCATGCAGCTTACCAGAAACTGAGCACTGGTAAATTTATAGAGCTAGGACAATCCTACTGAGTAGGGAATTGGCATGCAGTATTTTGTAGAGCCGAGTGCAGAGCTCCAATCCCCCCAAGAAAGGGCGTGTCCACCATGTTCCATTAATGAGTCATTCTGCAAGTCATCCTTCATCAGTGCCCTGGAGCATAGCTAACCTGCCTGATACTGGATCCCCAAGTCTATCTCAGAGAGTTTTATGGTTTCAAACTTCCATGATCGGGTAAGCCAAGAGACTCTGCTTACACTTGAGGTGCTAGTTAGTAATGGAAAGAGGGGAGAGGAGTACCGAAAGACCAGAATATCATTGCTGTCCTGAAACCACAACAGCAACATAAAAACACTTAAAGATCTCTTCAATTGTCCTCCAGGAATTTATTGCAGGCAGACAAAATTCAAAGGTTGAAAGTCATAAATAAATGAGCTTTAACTCATGACTAAATTCAACAAGTAGCTCTCAATTCCAGATGCAAATTTACTGCTCGTGCTCCATCCTGTCTTTCAGGACGTTTGCCAAAATTTTACTGCTATTCTAAATATTCTGTTCCAACCATTGCCAGCTGGTCCAAGCTCCTCATTGTCTGCTCTCAGGATTATAAATATGTCATTAATGCATTCATGCCCAGACTCAAGTACCTCCCAATTGCCTGTAATTACAGTTTTCTGCTGTGAAGGCAGAGCTGCAGAAATTTTTTTTATTCTGAGCTCCCAAGTTGTTCCGAAAAATAACCAAGTACACGACAGGCTGTGTCTCTTATGAAGGAACGATAGCATAGAGGTTATGTTTCTGGACTAGTGATCCTGAGGCCAGACTAATGACCTGGAAACATAGGCCAGAATTTAACATTGGGTGGGAGGCCCCGTGCACCGGCCGAAGTCGGTGGCAATCCTGCCTCCGGTGGGCCTGGGGAGCCAAACCGGGATTTTTCGCTCCCCAGGCCATTAATTGGTCTTGGGTGGGACTTTCACTTCCTTGAGGCAGGAAGTCCTGCCTAATGGAGCTGCCGACCAATCAGCAGGCTGGCATCTCTTAGTCCCAGCAGCGCCACTGGGAGCAATGGTCACTGCTGGCATTACATTCAGCTTCAGCAGGAAGAGGAAGGACGGCCCCTGAAAGATGGTAAGTTTTTGGGGCCTCGCTGGAGACAATCGGCCAGGCCCCGGCGAGGCAAGGGGGTGTCAGTTGGGGAGGGGGGAGTGTTGTGTGTTGGGGAAGGTTGGGGCTTCGGGGGCTGCCCTCCGTGGGGCGCAGGGTGCCCGATCAGGAGGACTGCGCTCCCAGCCTGCAAGAAGGAATGTAGCAGTTTTCTTGGGGCCTTTGCTGTGCAGCTGCTGCAGGTAATATACCGGCGACGGTGGGTGCAGGCCCTTAAGTGGCAGGTAATTGGCCACTTAAGGGCCTTGGTTTGTCTGGGGCCGGCGAGCTGTTTCTCGCCACTGCCGTCCCATGTACAATTTCAGCAGAGGCGGAAAGGTGTCCGGAACGGCCCCCACCCTCCCCCCACCCCACCACCACCTCCCACTCAATTTTATAGCCCTACCCCCCACCCCCCGCAACCTGCTCGGTGGGGGGACCATAACATTCCAGCCATGAGTTCACATCCCACCACTGCAGCTTGGGAATTTAAATTTAATTAATTAAATAAATTTGGAATTTAAAAAGTAACAGTGACCATAAAGCTACCAATTGTTGTAAAACACTTCAGGAAAGAAAATTTTCCAGCCTTGTGACTCCACTCTTAACTGCCTTCTAAAATGGCCTAGCAAGCCACTCAGTTGTATCAAACCAGTAAGAAAATTTCTAATAAGAATAAACCTGGACAGACCACTCTGCATCGAACTAAGCACTGGGCAAGCCCCAGCACAGTCCTCCTCACTAATATCAGGGGACGTGCCAAAATTGGGAGTCTAGTCAAGCAACAAACTGACATAGTCATACTCACCAAATCGTACGTTACAGCAAATGTCCCAGACTGCTCCATCAATGTCCACCATCTACAAGGCACAAGTCAGGAGTGTGATGGAATACTTGTCTAGATGAGTGCAGCTCCAACAACATGCAAAAAGCTTGACACCATCCAGGAAAAATCAGCCTGCTTGATCGGCACCCCAAACATTCACTCCATCCACCACCAGTGCACCATTATGCAGTGTGTACCATCTACAAGATACACTGCAGCAACTCATCAAAGTTTCTTTGACAGTACCTTCCAAACCTGTGACCTCTACCACCTAGAGAGACAAGGGCAGCAGGTGCATGGGAACACCACCGCCTGCAAGTTCTCCTCCAAGCCACACACCATCCTGACTTGGAGCAATATCGCTGTTTCTTCATCATTTCTGGGTCAAAACCTGGAATTCCCTTCCTAACAACACTGTGGGTGTAACTACACCATGTGGACTACAACAGTTCAAGAAGTTAATAAAAACACAAAGTGCTGGAAATATTCAGCAGGTCTGGCAGCAACTGTGGAGGGAGAGATAGAGTTAACGTTTTGAGTCAGCTGCGACTCTTCAGAACACAGAGAAAAGCAGAACTTCTTCAAGGTAGGCATTCCTGGAAGAGTAGTGGTAATGAATTAAACACTAAAATAAAAGCAAAATACTGTGGATGCTGGAAATCTGAAATAAAAACAGAAAGTGCTGGAAATACTCAGCAGGTCTGGCAGCATCGGTGGAGAGAGAAACAGAGTAAACGTTTAGATTCAGATACGACTACTCTGTTTCAAAAAGGTAGTTCACAACCACCTTCTCAGAAGCAATTATCGACCAGCAATCAGTGTGGCTTTACCAGTGACACATACATCCCACAAATGAATAAATAAAAATAAACGCTGCGCTGAGTTGTAGAGTTGATTTACTTGTGACTCGCTAGTATGTGATGGAACCAGAAATCAGGAAGCAATGGGGATAGGGAAGGGAATGAGGTGAGTGGAGTGATGGGGCAGACAAAAATAAATGATCAGAAACATGACTGGATGAACCATACATAACAGGCATTCACTCTAGTCTAAATCCTGATGTAGCATTAAAAATACTGTTACCAGAAAGACAGATGGATTGAAGTTGCATTGTGCTTTGCTACTATGTGTTAAGGGATTATGTTGTCCACTGTTTAATATAAGCATTAACACATTTGTTTTAAATTTGTTAAAGAATAAAAGAACTTACATTTATATATCAATTTTCAAAACTTTATCCCAAAATGTTTTGCAACCAATGAAGTACTTTTGAAGTGTCACCTTTGTAGTACAAAAAAACACAGCAGCCAATTTGTGAATATTAAAGCTCCACAAACAGCAGATGAGATAAATGGCCATTTAACCTGTTTTCATATTTTCGTTGAGGGATGAATGGTGGTTAGGCTCTGTTTCAAATAGTGCCATGGGATCAATTATATCCACCTGAGAGGGCAGACAGAGCCTCAGTTTAACCTCCCATCTGAAAGACGACACCACTAACAGTGCAACACTTCTTCAATACTGCACTGAAGTGGCAGCCTAGATTATGTGCTTAAATCTCTGGAGCGGAGCTTGAACCCACAATCTTTTAACTCAGAGATGAGATTGCCATCACTGAGTCGCAGGTCATATATAGAGCAATCATATATAGAGCATTGGATAATTCCAGCTTTAACTTCCAAACTCAAGACATGATTATATACAGAACAGTGTTTAATAATATTTGGGTAATTTAATGTATCTCACATAATCTCTCTTCCGACCTATCCCATGAAGGATCTGTCTTTTCTTCATCACCCTATCCTTTGCTAATGTAATATGTAAAATGTTACATTTTAAATTTTGAATAGCCTGTTTATTTTTGTAATGATTATGAGTGGTTGGGAGTGATGGAATCACTTTTATTTATATACATGAGAGAGATAGAACACAACATTGGAAACAGCAGAAAGAACCAAATAAAATTCTACAAGGTTGATACTTCAAAATTATTCATGTTCTGGATAAAAAGTCCTGAACATAGATCTGTTATATAAGCAGATAACTAAGTATGATGACAAAAGTGTTTGGTGAAGAAGAATAACATATATATTCATAGGCCCTCTCTAAAATTTTAACTTTTTCTTCCTGACGATTATCCCACAACCTACACCTTATTCAACATGTGTACTGTTGGAATGGCCTTCATGAAACCAATTTTCTGCTAAATTAGAATAATTGTTTTTTAACAGCAGCTGATTCCTATGCCTAATTGAGAAAAAAGGAACAAAAGGTTACAATGTACTAAAAAGAAAGGTTGCAAAGAAAGTAATTGTAGAAATATAATGCAGAATATCTGTGTGGAAATAGTTGGTTTGCCTGGAAAGTAGAATTGTCACCTACCTCTGCGCGAACAGCTAAAATATTGGGTAGAACTTTAACTGGTAAGGAGGGGTAGATTTGGGTGTGGGCGAGGTTAAATCCCCAAACCCGACATGATCCTGCCCGCTTCTGTCTTTGACCGGGCACTTACAGAGGTGTGGGAAACTCTAGTGGAGATGTCAGGCCTGTAATTTAAATACATTAAGAGCCATTAATTATGACTTCAACACAGTAATCCAGCAATATCCAGCACACAAGTTTCCTGAGCTGTGTGAAACTCACCAGAGTCGACAAGGCAAGAGCACAGTGGGAATTCATTGATCAATAAAATTGACAGGCTGGTAAGCCTTCAAAGAGTGAAACTGCACAGTTACTTCCCTGCCTATGTGAAAGGCTTATGTTGACAAGACCTTCTGAGAGTATGCTTTCGCTGTTTTACAGGTGATTTCCAACATTTTGGAAGTGAGTTCACTCATCTTGGACTTCACTCAACTTGATCTGAATTCCCTGCTGTTCGCCTTCACTACAGTGTGGGAGCAGCTGATGCAGCTCTACCTTGGACTTCTGATGAGGAACAAAAGGAACACCAACATCAACACCAACCGCACCAGAAGCAGCAGGAACAACACCAACAGCAGCAGCACCTGCCTTCTCCACAGCCACATGCTGCTCCACAGGACAGAGGGGATGAACAGAGTGCTCAAGCTCAAAAACGTTGATACCCCAGCAGAAGGTATACAGGCAGAGCATCAGCTTTCTCAACATGAGAGAGAAACAGTACTTCAGGAGGCTCAGGCTTTCATGGTAGATTTTTACGAACATCTGAAGCCACCTTGAACAAGATCTCCTTCCCATTGAACCAGGTAGGCACGAATAGTCAGTAGCCATCAAGGTCATCACAGCCCTGAATTTCTTTTGCTTCCGCTCCTTCCAGGTATGACATCTGCAGGATGTTACAATCAGCTTCAACAAGTCCATTTCCTAGATGACCAATGCCATGTTTGCCTGAGCTGCCACTTACGTCCAATTTGAAACTGATGAGGCCAGTCAGAACCAGATGCTCTCACTTTTGCTACAGTAGCTGGATTCCCACAGGTTCAGGGAGTCATCGACTACACAATTGTGGCAATCAAGGGGCCCTCAAGAGAGGAATAAATGGAGCCGCAAGGTGTGTTGGGTCTGAGGAGTACTGTTGAGGGGAATGCTGGGGATGTTGGAGTATGGTGGTTGGAACCTGAAAGTGGGATGCCACTCACCTTTCCTATCCTCATTGAACCTCTTGCAGCAGAGTATTCAGGCTTGAGGGACCACACTGCTGCTGCTCATTTCCTCGGTCACTTCCACCTACACCTGCTTGGATTGAAAGGCAGGCCTCTTCCTCCCGTCTGTGGAAAGAGCACCTCTCTGCAGCCCCTCACAGCTCACAGCAGGATTTTCAGGGAACAGTAGGAGAACTGGGGGAGTGGGGCAGGGGGAACTGAGGTAGCTTTCCCACCTCTCGCTTCCATTCTTCTGCATTCTGAAACCATTCTGAGCTCACACCATGATACACTTAAATAGAAATCCTTCTATTGATTGGTACAAGTTGTTAACATAACCGCACTCCATGGTTGGTTGGAAAACCCGGAAGCAGGATGCTAATGCTGTGGCTGAGTTGAAAGAATTGGGTTCCCAACCCTTTGCCAGCCCCCGATCAGGCCCATCCATCCAGCCGCTGTGAGCAGGTCTGTAAGATAAAATTCAGCCCATTGTTTTTGGACCCATCTTGTTGTTATCTGCCTTTTTATAATTTTATTTCTACAGAACAAGTAAAGTTAAAGTAAAGAAAAACCCATTCAGCCCTTCAAGCCTCTTCTAGTATCCTACACTTCCATTGTAACAACCCAACTGCCCTAATGACCATAATATTCCTTTCTCCACTATTCTGACTTATTCTTAATATATGTTTTAAATTAATTTTTCCATCAACTAAAATTTCTGGCCCTACTCAGCTGGTTCAATATATGGCTAGGTTTACCCAATTATTCAGTGTTTTGTGTTCATTGATAAGGTCTCTCCATTAAAGTCTTTGCTCAAGTTTATAGAATGTTATGACCAAGTTTGGAGGAATGCACTGCCTTTCTCTAGCCCCACTACTTCACTGGTCACCACATATATTTAAATGTTTTATTCAGTTATCGATACGGCCAATTATATACTTTATATTAGTTACAGAATAAAAATCCGCCATGATTTCTTTAATAAACACCAAAATTGTGGATTTATTATAAAACAATACTTATTCAATAAAGATGCAAAGCTTATTAACACACAGTTTGAAATATGAAAGCATAAATATCTACTATTCTAAAATATCGTAAAATACACACACCAGTTAAAGAAAAATGAAAAAACTGGCTCTGCAGAGATCAACTTAAAAAAAAATACTTTGGCCAAGTTATTGTCAATTCTTGAAAAAAAAGGATAAGATATGGAATGTTCCAGATGACTTGTGGTCTGGCATCCTAGTACAAGTAGACAGGTGTCACTCAGCACATGCGATTGTCACTGAGATCTTTTCAGAAGCAGTTCATTCAGGAGATGTCAAGAGGAAGTCTTCTAGAAGCTCCTCAGGAGAAATGTTGCATCAGTTTCACGGGGTTTGTCAAAGAGATGGAACAGGATGGGTTGGTTGCTTCTCTATCTCTGCAGGCTGCAATCCCAACTGAGCTCCAAACAATATCCAAAAATGAAACCAAAACTCCTGACAACCATAAATCCCAGACATGTGACTTCTCTGTCCAAACAGTTCCATAGTCTGTAAGGCTCTGGCTGCTTACTTAGCTTAAGACATGTGACTTCCAGTAAGATTTTAAACAAAGTCCCATGTGTCCTTCCAGTGACCTTTTTAACAAAAACCAAATCCAGGCATCTTCTCAGGTATTTTCCACAGTCTTTTAAACACAAGTCCTGAAAAGAATATTAATAATGGAAGCACCTTCATGACAAGAGTTTAAATACTCCTAATAGCTCATCTGCCCTGCTATGCTTTAAGGTGAATTGTTGATCTTCTCTGCACGCTCTCCAATGTGTAGTGATTGACTCTTAACTCCCCTCTGAAGTGGCCTTGAAAGCATTTCAGTTGTATCAAAACCGCTACA
Source organism: Heterodontus francisci (assembly GCF_036365525.1). Taxonomy (NCBI): domain Eukaryota; kingdom Metazoa; phylum Chordata; class Chondrichthyes; order Heterodontiformes; family Heterodontidae; genus Heterodontus; species Heterodontus francisci. Next base: position 54,273,168 of record NC_090375.1, read on the forward strand.
AAGATTACAGTGGTTCAGGAAGAAAGCCCAACACCGCTTGCTTTGAAGCAACTAGGGATGGACAATAAATGCTCACATCCTCGCCAGTGACACACTCATTTCAAGGATATATATATTTTTAAAAGAAACAGATTCAGTGATCTTTTATTTTATTATTTGTGGGTTTCATGGCATGGGTACAGTAGTTATTTTTCTGGACCAATAATCCAGAGAATGTGAATTCAAATCCCACCACGATAGGGGTCTACAACCTTTTTTTTACCTGAAAAGTCTTTTTTTTAAAGTTGCCGAAAATAAAAATATTGGGAGACATAAGATGAAAATTTGGCATTTCTAAACAGAAATTTCTTGGCAAATTGCATGATTTGCACATATAATAAATAAAATACATGTATTGAAATTATGTATCAAAAGTCAATATTAAAATAGACCTAACTCTGAAGTCATTTTTTGACTTTTTTTACTATAATTTGCCAGTAAAGTCTTCTTTAAAACAATCTTTAACTTAAGAGGCATAGAATTAAAACAAATTTTAAGCTGTTGATTCTTGTGATAAAAAAGCTTCCTATAGCACATTCAGAATATTTTATTATCTCAGTTACATTAGAAACAATAATGGCCGTAGCCTTAGAACCCGTTCCTTGAATCAAAGGTATTATCTATAACCATGGTGTAGCTATACCATTCAAACATGTTTATTTAAAGCACAATGATGTTTTTCGCTAAAATAATCATTTGAAACCACAAAGTGCAGCATAATGATTAGCCTTTTATTCCCACAATAAAAACACGGCTCCTACTTTTCTTGACTTAATTTTTTTAGGCTTTTGTTTCATGTTTATGCGATTCAACTGGTAACAGTTGGGAGCCACAAATGATATGTTAAGGAGCCCCATGCAGCTCTGGAGCTGGGGTCTGCAGACCCCTGCACCATGGCAATTCGTGAATTTGAATTCAGTCTTTTTCAAAAGCTGGTATCAGCTGGTTTCATAAATGCATTTAAGGGGAATCGAGCTAGGTACATGAGGGAGAAAGCAATAGCAGATATGCCAATATGGGTGAGGTCAAATTAATAGGGAAGGAGGCTTATGTGGAGCATAAACACCAGCACAGACCACTGGGGCAAAATAGCCTATTTCTGTACTGTAAATAGGATGTAATTCTATGTAAAAGTGACCACGAAGCTGTTTGATTGTCATAAAATCCAGCCATTGTCCTTTAGGGAAGGAAACCTGCCATCCTTGCCGGTCTGCCTTACATGTGACTCCAGTCTCATAGCATTGTCGTTGACACTTAAGTGCCCTCTGAAGGGAGCAAGCAAGTCATTTAATTACACAAGGGCAACTGGGAATGGGAATAATTATCACCCTTGCCAGCAGCACCGACAACGTGATTTAAAAATAAAGAAATAAAATATTACTGAGTTTCAAAAAAATTGCGTGCAACCTGACTACTGCTTTTGTCTCTATAAGAAGTGACTATACTTCTGTATGGCACTGAGAAATGTCCTAAAGGTTTGATAAAGCACTGCCAAAATGAACATTTCTTCCTTCCATTCAGTTATCTCTGTTGACTATTCTCTGACTCTCGGTCATCGTTACATTTTGTCTCTTTGTATCTTTTCAAATAATTGTGCTCTGCCTTTGGTTTAGGCTTGACCTCCTGATTTCAATAATTCTTCTTTTTGAGTGAATACCAGAATCACACATCATGTAATTGTACACCCCCAGCCTTTGATTTTCTGAGCATTAATTTTAAGTGCAGGTGTAGAATATTATGCCATAATTTTTTCTCTTAAATCTATATTTATATAAATGTTTAGTACCTACTCAGACACTTCGGGAGGAATTTTATGCTCTCCCCCACAGTGGGTTTGGATGTGAGAAGACCTTGTAATCGGGTGGGATGGTGGAGGCTGGAGACCCTGCCACCTTCCTGCCTCTACCAAAATTAAGTTCAGGACGGGAAGGCCTGTGACCGGCCATCCCGTCCCACCGCCAATAGAGGCCCTGAAGTGGTCAATCAATGCCCAATTAAGGGCTTCATCCCGCCACCACTGCAATTAGCCCAGCAGCGGGTGGGCCTGTCGCCACATGGAGAGCACAGCAAGAAAAACCGTGCGGGTTGCTTTCCAGCCCAACTTAGTGCCTAAACAAGGGACCTGGCATCGGGAAGGAGGGGCCCACTGAGAGCCACGCCTCCCCCCCGCCCATGCTGCCTACCCCCTTGCACATTCCCATGACCTCCAACCCACGAGACCTCTCCCGCCCTGACTTACATGTAGCCTGGGTCCAGCGCCACTCCTGGGCCTCAAGTGGGTTTTCCACCAGCAGCAGCCACCACCTCCGCAGTGGTGCTGCTCAGTTAAAGAGTTGCCAGCCTCTGATTGGCTGATAGCTCTCAGAGGGTGGGACTTCTGTCACTGGGGTCCTTGATCCCATGGAAAGTCCACTGTTAACCAGTTAAGTGGCTAATTGGCACTTGATTCGGTGGGCCTCCCACAGAAGAGGGGATGTAAGGTTGTTTTCGCCAACACTTTTGCTGGAGGTCAGGATGCCCGTCGCCCAGATAAAATCCTGGCTCTGATGTCACACGTCAGATATCATACAACAGATGTCCCATATCAAACATCACATACCAGAAGTCACATATCAGACGTCACAGAGCAGATTTTGTAAACCAGATGTTAGATACAGATATCACACACCAGACATCGTACACCAGGCACGATACATCAGATGTTGTACACCAGATGTCACACACCAGATGTCACACACCAGATTTTACAGATTAAAACAATCTTAAAAAGAGAAGAAAGCAGTAAAAAGATCAAAAGAACAAAGAACAGTACAGCACAGGAACAGGACATTCGGCCCTCCAAGCCTGCGCAGATCTTGATGCCTGCCTAAACTAACACCTTCTGTACTTCCAGGGCCCATATCCCTCTATTCCCTTCCTATTCATGTATTTGTCAAGATGTCTCTTAAACGTCGCTATCGTATCTGCTTCCACCACCTCCCCTGGCAGCAAATTCCAGGCACTCACCACCCTCTGTGTAAAAAACTTGCCTCGTACATCCCCTCTAAACTTTGCCCCTCACACCTTAAACCTATATTCCCCTAGTAACTGACTCTTCCACCCTGGGAAAATGCTTCTGACAATCCACTCTGTCCATGCCGCTCATAACTTTGTAAACCTCCATCATGTTGCCCCTCCACCTCCGTCGTTCCAGTGAAAACAATCCAGGTTTTTCCAACCTCTCCTCATAGCTAATGCCCTCCAGACCAGGCAACATCCTGGTAAACCTCCTCTGTACCCTCTTCAAAGCCTCCACGTCCTTCTGGTAGTGTGGCGACCAGAATTGCACGCAATATTCTAAGTGTGGCCTAACTAAGGTTCTGTACAGCTGCAACATGACTTGCCAATTTTTATACTCTATGCCCCGACCGATGAAGGCAAGCATGCCGTATGCCTTCTTGACTACCTTATCCACCTGCGTTGCCACTTTCAGTGACCTGTGGACCTGTACACCCAGATCTCTCTGCCTGTCAATACTCCTAAGGGTTCTGCCATTTACTGTATACCTCCCACCTGCATTAGACCTTCCAAAATGCATTACCTCACATTTGTCCGGATTAAACTCCATCTGCCATTTCTCCGCCCAAGTCTCCAACCGATCTATATCCTGCTGTATCCTCTGACAATCCTCATCATTATCCGCAACTCCACCAACCTTTGTGTCGTCCGCAAACTTACTAATCAGACCAGCTACATTTTCCTCCAAATCATTTATATATATTACAAACAGCAAAGGTCCCAGCACTGATCCCTGCAGAACACCACTAGTCACATCCCTCCATTCAGGAAAACACCCATCCACTGATACCCTCTGTCTTCTATGACAGAGCCAGTTCTGTATCCATCTTGCCAGCTCACCTCTGCTCCCGTGTGACTTCACCTTTTGTACCAGTCTGCCATGAGGGACCTTGTCAAAGGCTTTACTAAAGTCCATATAGATAACATCCATTGCCCTTCCTTCATCAAACATCTTCGTCACTTCCTCAAAAAACTCAAATTAGTAAGACACGACCTCCCCTTCAGAAAACCATGCTGTCTCTCGCTAATAAGTTTGTTTGTTTCCAAATGGGAGTAAATCCTGTCCCGAATAATCCTCTCTAATAATTTCCCTACCACTGACGTAAGGCTCACCGGCCTATAATTTCCTGGATTATCCTTGCCACCCTTCTTAAACAAAGGAACAACATTGGCTATTCTCCAGTCCTCTGGGACCTCACCTGTAGCCAATGAGGATGAAAAGATTTCTGTCAAGGCCCCAGCAATTTCTTCCCTTGCCTCCCTCAGTATTCTGGGGTAGATCCCATCAGGCCCTGGGGACTTATCTACCTTAATGCTTTGCAAGACACCCAACACCTCCTCCTTTTTGATAATGAGATGACTGATACTATCTGCACTCCCTTCCCTAGGCTCATCATCCACCAAGTCCTTCTCCTTGGTGAATACTGATGCAAAGTACTCACTTAGCACCTCGCCCATTTCCTCTGGCTCCACACATAGATTCCCATCTCTGTCCTTGAGTGGGCCAACCCTTTCCCTGGTTACCCTCTTGCTCTTTATTTTCTTTGGCCTCCTTATCTCGAGAGACAATGGGTAAGCGCCTGGAGGTGGTCAGTGGTGTGTGGAGCAGCGCCTGGAGTGGCTATAAAGGCCAATTCTAGAGTGACAGGCTCTTCCACAGGTGCTGCAGAAAAATTTGTTTGTCGGGGCTGTTACATAGTTGGCTCTCCCCTTGCGCTCCTGTCTTTTTTCCTGCCAACTGCTAAGTCTCTTTGACTCGCCACACTTTAACCCCGCCTTTATGGCTGCCCGCCAGCTCTGGCGAACGCTGGCAACTGACTCCCATGACTTGTGATCAATGTCACAGGACTTCATGTCGCGTTTGCAGATGTCTTTAAAGCAGAGACATGGACGGCTGGTGGGTCTGATACCAGTGGCGAGCTCGCTGTACAATGTGTCTTTGGGGATCCTGCCATCTTCCATGCGGCTCACATGGGCAAGCCATCTCAATGCTCTTTATATATGTATAAAAAGCCTTGGGATTTTCCTTAATCCTGTTTGCCAATGACTTTTCATGACCCCTTTTAGCCCTCCTAACTCCTTGCTTAAGTTCCTTCCTACTGTCTTTATATTCCTCAACTGCTTCGTCTGTTCCTGGCCTTCCAGCTCTTTCAAATGCTTCCTTTTTCTTTTTGACTAGGCTCACAATATCCCATGTTATCCAAGCTTCCCGAAACTTGCCAAACTTATCCTTCTTCCTCACAGGAACATGCCGGTCCTGGATTCTAATCAGCTGACGTTTGAAAGACTTCCAAGTCAGATGTTGATTTACCCTCAAACAGCCGCCCCCAATCTAAATTCTTCAGTTCCTGCCTAATATTGTTATAATTAGTCTTCCCCCAATTTAGCACCTTCACCCGAGGACTACTCTTATCCTTATCCACAAGTACCTTAAAACTTATGTAATTATGATCACTGCTCCCGAAATGCTCCCCCACTGAAACTTCGACCACCTGGCCGGGCTCATTCCCCAATACCAGGTCCAGAATGGCCCCATCCCTAGTTGGACTATCTACATGCTGTTTCAAGAAGCCCTCCTGGATGCTCCTCACAAATTCTGCCCCATCCAAGCCCCTAGCACTAAGTGAGTCCCAGTCAATATAGGGGAAGTTAAAATCACCCACCACCACAACCCTGTTACCTTTACATCTTTCCATTAACCTAGTAATTAACCTGGTGCCTGAAATGTGTTTACCACTAGCTGACCTTAGCAGCTTACATGTAACTAAAATTACCTGGGATGCCCACAAAAGACTTGAGCAACAGCCTTAAAGAAACAGGCCAACTTATCAGGTATACATCGCAAGCATGCTGCATACCCCAGACTACCTGGCATAAATACCATAAGGGATCCATTAGTTTCTTAAGGAATTTTTCTTCTGTGTTGTTTTGTAGTTCTGCTTCGAACTTAATTCCCTCTACAAACATCTCAAATCTCCAAAGGGTACTCTATGGATATCTACAGTCATAGCTTTGCCAACCACTGCCAAACAAAACCTTGACAGGGACAGCGGTGAGAGAATTATGGCTCCAATTTTGATGTTTGCTTTGCAAATGATCAAAATTCAGTAGCCTTAAGAAGTAATAAACCAAGATTGCCCCTCCTAATTAGAATCGAGACACCCCTTACTGAAACAAGGCTACATCTGGATGTTAGATGAGTACAACACTGAGTTTGGTTGTGATGCCCTTCACAGTCAAATAGTCTGCGGACACTCAACATCTTGACTCACACATGGAAAACTGGTCACATTAATAAGGTTTTGGAGAGCTACCAAGCTTTAACCCAGTAAGAATCAGACCCTTCATAGAGGTGGAAATCTGAGAGTGAGCAAAATAAAACTTCTGGTACCCAGCAATGATCAGTAATATACGGGCCCGATCTTGGATTCGTCCTGACGCCGGGTTCTGTGGCGGGGGGGGGTGGGGGGCAGAGAATCAGAGCGGCAGTGGCCGGCACGGAGCCTGAAGCCGGGATTGCCAGGCCCTATCATCCCGGGGGTGGGGAAGCTCCGTGGCGGCACCTCTGCCGCACTGCGACAGGACCCTAGTTTAAATATGTTAAATACCTCTTTGCAGTTATTTCAATGTAATCCGCCATGATCTTCCCATCCGTTCCTGATCTTGAGCTCAACGTGTGGCACTAGCGTGCCTTCACTTTCCCGTCCACGAGAAGCTGGCGCCACCGAGGTAGGGAAGGGGTCACCTCTGCATTCTTTTATGGATAGGGGTGGGGAAGGGAGCAACTCTGTATTGTATACAAGGGTAAGGGGAGCACGGTGCAACTCACATTTTGTTTGCAGGGCTGGCAGCCTTTTAAAAATGGTGCCAGCACCTGCTCCCGCATTGGGTGACCTGCTCCCTCACCATGTGATTGGGGGGTGCGGGGGGCAGCAGCCGCCACTAGTATGTTAAATAGCCATGTGGGTCACGTGCAGGGCAGCCACCATTTTCTGCACCTGCCATCGGGGACAGGATCCGGCCCATGCCGATGAGTGGTCTCATTATTCTAATGGTATTACACCTGAAGGTGGTGCTGTAAGCATAACATCATTTGACCAATAATATTAGCACTAATATTAGATGACACTCCCCAAGCCAAAGCAAAGGATTAACTCCTTAGCCTCAGGCAAAAAGAACCCCCTTCCCCCATGGAGCCAATTTTCAGTCCTGCACCAATGAAACCCCTCCAATCACCTCACCCCACTGAAAAGAACTATGGCCCTCAAACACCTTGCATCTCAGCAAGAACTCAGCCCCCATTCCCTTCCTTCTTCACTTAGCAAGATTTCAGCCCTACTTCACATTCCTTCACATCCCTTTCCAACCCTTTCCCCTTCTCCCAGTTAGATTTCCTATTCCAATCCAGCCATTGGCTGCCAATCCCTTTCTGCCCAAACTCCTCATCCCTTGTAGTTGTCTCTTACAGGCGACTCCTGCCCTGCACCATTTTCCCTTTTACATCAAAGCCCCGCCCCCGCCCTCCCCCCCATCCCCTACTCTGTTCTCTATCCACAGACTCTCTGATTGTATTTCTTCTCGGAGCATTGGCTGTTCTATTCTTTAATTTCCTATCACCACTGATCTGAATTCTATTCCTCAGCACTGTCTCCTTCCACTGGCCCCTCTCCCCCACTCTTCCATTCACTCCTTTCCTACTACATAGAATTTACAGAACAGAAACAGGTCTTTCAGCCCAACATCTCTACACTGGTCTTCCCATCTCTTCCCTTCCCGTCTTCCCTCCTATTTACTTCCCCCTTCACATTAGTTCCATTAACACCCCCACAACCTTGGCTGCTCTAAGAATTTTCAATTGCTCTTGACTACCTACATTCAAAGCAATAACAGACGGACTACATTAAAAAAAACTGTACATTCCACTGAAAGAAAGTAACGACTCCAGCAAGAGAGAAATAATCTATGATAAGCCTGGTTCTCAGATAGAAATCTGGCTCTTCTCAATATAATGATTTGGACACAAGGTAACTGGTGAATTCAGCAAGTCCAAAGTCGGATGGGTGCCAACTCTATCCTTGGATTGTTATTTCTGGCCTTGGTCTAATGAGCAATCTATTTATAGTCACTTAAAGTGCTTCTATGGGCTGCTAGTTTTACTGTTAATAATTAATTAAAGGTTAGACTTCAGCAGGTTAGCAGTGTGACATGAGCTTACCACCTTCAAATACTTCACATTACCCAGACTGAATATCGTATTGCCTCTCAGCATTTATATTAAATAAATGTAAGTATATTAATTATATAAAATATATATATTACATTATGTGTGCATGTATATATTGTGTGTGTGTATGTGTAAGGAGGGTGTTCCAGAAAATGGGGCCAGGGTAGCTGAAGGCTATTCTACAAGTGAGCGTCAACAGGATATTTGGCAATGGGAGATATCACAAACAATCCCAATTCTGTTCTTATATAATATAAAACAGAAACTGCTGGAAGCACTCAGCAGGTCTGGCAGCAGCTGTGGAGAGAGTAACAGAGTTAATGTTTCAGGTCTGTGACCTTTTATCAGAATAGTTCTGTGACCTCTCATGTTAGCTCTGTTACTCTCTTCACAGATGCTGCCAGACCTGCTGAGCGTTTCCAGCATTTTCTTGTTTCTATTTCCAATTTCCAGCATCCTTAGTATTATACTTTTGTATTATTGTCCAATTCTGTGCTTATCTGATATCCTACTTTCTAACAGAAATCACTGGATAGCAATCAGGAACAGGAAGTTTAATAGTATATTTTTCCCCTTTTCCTACAACAAAAATGCTAAGGCTATGTGCAGCATCTATACTGACAGTTGTGCTAAGGTCAGCTACCTCAGTACAGACCTGGAGTCAAACCTGGAGTATTCCTGGTCTCTACACAGAAGGGTGTACATTAACATACAAAAATATTGGACAGGAAAAGGGTGGCTGATCCACCGAGCATGTTCCAAATAGTCAGAACACAACAATCATTGTGACTACCAGGGTTCCCTCCCTGATATGTAAGTCATGTGTAAGAGACCAAAGGAAAGATTAAATAAAACATTGGCCAATTCAGGGGAAAAAATCTAGGGGAATTCCTCTCTTAGATGAGCAAATACAAGTTCCAGTGACTCTGACCTATAAATCAAGTCGCAGTTACCTTCTGTGCAAAATAATATCCTATTAAACCATAGTGGTGAAACCCACATCATAATAAGACATCCTGAGGATGTATAGAGTTTCCTTTTACTGAACTGCTTGTTTCAAATAACTTCATTTCACCGTTAAAAAATACAAATTCATATCTGAAGATATTAATCTCAAAATGAGTGGAAGAGGCACAATAGCATCCCTTATCTGAAGTTCAGCAATCCATTTACAAGAAGAATGATGTGCATTTCAAGTTCTGTTTTATAAATCATGGAAAACAAACACGAGTTTCATGCAAACAGCTCCTGCTTTACATTAGATCAGCAGCAAAATGATCTGATTTAAGGCCTCGAGGCATTGATTTCCGATTGTTGAAGCTCAGGAACAAATACTTAGAAAGAAAGAACTTGAACTTATATAGCACCATTCATAACCTCAGGATGTCCAAAAGTGCTTTACAGTCAATGAGGCAACTTTTGAAGTAGTCACTATGGTAATGTTGTAGGATATTCCCAAGCGCAGAGGCACCTGCCGTAAATATCATAATGTTTAAATATTATTTGAGTAACCAGTAACATATAATATTAGCGAACAGTGAGGAGGTTGCAAAGCACCATGGGGCTCAGTTAACTTGACCACATTCCACAGGAGCTGAGTAATCCAATCTCAAACAAAAGGCTAATTAAAATGAAAAGCAGACGCCCTTGTGGAATGCTGACAAAGGTGCTGGCCTGTAACGAGGTGAGAACATCATGAGTAATCCCCTATCTATGTATGGGCCGGTAACGAGGTGAAGATAAGGGGGTATGGAAAACATCATGAGTAATCCCCTATCTGTGTATGGGCCGGTCATGCAGCCCCTCTATGCCTAGTAACCGCTTCTATTGGCTCTAATAATCAATGTATATAATCGATAATCGTTGTGATTGGACCATGTCTGGCCGGGATGGGCTGAGTAACTGTTTGAAAATGTATAAATACGGATGATTTTCCTTTGTTCAGTGGAGAGGCATCTGGACAGCCCAGTGACCTGCTCCCCGCTGGTGTAACTAAATAAACTGTTTGACATTGGAGCAGACCTGAGTGTCGATTGTTAGCGGGAATAGATTTTTTTTTTAGATTTAGAGATTCTTTTGGGCCTCCTTATCTCGAGAGACAATGGACACGCGTCTGGAGGTGGTCAGTGGTTTGTGAAGCAGTGCCTGGAGTGGCTATAAAGGCCAATTCTAGAGTGACAGCCTTTTCCACAGGTGCTGCAGAGAAATTTGTTTGTCGGGGCTGTTGCACAGTTGGCTCTTCCCTTGCGCCTCTGTCTTTTTTCCTGCCAAATACTAAGTCTCTTCGACTCGCCACATTTTAGCCCCGTCTTTATGGCTGCCCGCCAGCTCTGGCGAACGCTGGCAACTGACTCCCATGACTTGTGATCAATGTCACAGGATTTCATGACGCGTTTGCAGTCGTCTTTATAGCGGAGACATGGACGGCCGGTGGGTCTGATACCAGTGGCGAGCTCGCTGTACAATGTGTCTTTGGGGATCCTGCCATCTTCCATGCGGCTCACATGGCCAAGCCATCTCAAGCGCCGCTGACTCAGTAGTGTGTACAAGCTGGGGATGTTGGCCGCCTCGAGGACATCTGTGTTGGATACAGCACTGAAACAGGCCCTTCGGCCCACCGAGTCTGTGCCGACCATTAACCACCCATTTATACTAATCCTACACTAATCCCATATTCTTACCACATCCTCACCTGTCCCTATATTCCCCTACCACCTACCTATACTAGGGGCAATTTATAATGGCCAATTTACCTAACAACTTGCAAGTCTTTTTGGCTGTGGGAGGAAACCGGAGCACCCGGAGGAAACCCACGCAGACACAGGGAGAACTTGCAAACTCCACACAGGCAGTACCCAGAATTGAACCCGGGTCGCTGGAGCTGTGAGGCTGCGGTGCTAACCACTGCACCACTGTGCCGCCCTAATGAATGAATGAATCTAGAAGAATCACTCGACCCTCAGGTCTGCTCCAATTTCAAACAGTTTATTTAGTTACGCTAGTGGGGAGCAGGTCACTGGGCTGTCCAGATGCCTCTCCACTGAACAAAGGAAAATCATCCATACTTAAACATTTTCAAACAGTTACTCAGCCCATCCCGGCCAGACATGGTCCAATCACAATGATTATCGATTATATACATTGATTATTAGAGCCAACAGAAGCGGGTACTAGGCATAGACGGGCTGCATGACCGGCCCATACACAGGTAGGGGATTACTCATGATGTTTTCCATACCCCCTTATCTTCACCTCGTTACCGGCCCATACATAGATAGGGGATTACTCATGATGTTCTCACCTTGTTACAGGCTAGCACCTTTGTCAGCATTCCACAAGGGCGTCTGCTTTTCATTTTAATTAGCCTTTTGTTTGAGATTGGATTACTCAGCTCCTGTGGAATGTGGTCACGTTAACTGAGCCCCATGGTGCTTTGCAACCTCCTCACTGTTCACTAATATTATATGTTACTGGTTACTCAAACAATATTTAAACATTATGATATTTACGGCAGGTGCCTCTGCGCTTGGGAATACCCTACAACAGTAATGTAGGTAAATGCAGCAGATAATTTGTGCACAGTAAGGCCCCCACAAACACCAATAAGATGAATAATCAGTTAATCTGTTTTAGTTGCCTGTAAACTGTTGGCTGAGGGATGAATGTTGGCCAGGACTACTCTTCTTTGAATAGTGCCATGATATTTTAAAGACCTGAAAATTCTTTTATACTCTCTTCGCAACCACTTGGGTCAAATTCCTGAGACATCTGTCCTTGCAACAGTTATTACTGTCCTGAAAACTTTTGCTCTGCTGCCTAATTTTGGGAAAAGAGAAGAACTAGTCGCCTTTTAGTTTTAGATCTTTTTTAACTACTGAAGAATAATAGGATATTTGCAAAGACAGCATATGTAAGGTTGCTCCTCAAATATCAGTTTATTTAAAGAGTCACTGTGCTTGTTGAAAAGTGTTTGACTAAGCTCCGTATTCGCGACTTCGTTGATGTAATTTGCATCAAAATACACTGTGTCGTAAAAAAGATGCAAGGTTACAAATTTGCTGGGATCTCTTTTTTAATCCCCAGCTCCAACTTTCTCAACATAAGGCATCGACTCAGGCTGGACTCTGGTCCATGGGCCCTCTGATATCTTACTGAAGTGGCCATCAAGTATGACTCCAGGCAATGAATTTCAGTTAAACAGAGGCCCTGTCTGTCCATTCAAGGCAGACTTAATAGATCCCATAGTACCATTAAAAGAACAGGGAATTCTCCTCTATATCCTGAGTTAATATTTATTCCTTGAATTAAGTAAGTAATTAAATAGATTCTCTTGTCATTATCACATTGCTGTTTGTGTATACAAATTGGGTAGGGCATTTCCTACATTACAACAATGACTACTCTTCAAAACAATTTATCAATTGTAGAGTGCTTCGGCATGACCTGAGGTTGTGAAAGGTGCTACATAAATGCAAGTTTTTTATTTCTATCCGTAGGCTATTCGACCACTGGAAATATCACAGCTATACCTGATCCTCTACTTACCCTACATAGTTACATGCATGCACACATGCACACGTACATTTTTCATCATGAGTTATTAGATAGAGATTGGTAATGGTGACAGGGGTTATTTTACCTCCCCCATCAAAGGGATTCTGAGGCCAATTGTAGTGTGCCTACCACTGTCTCACCCGAGATCTTCTATCTTAATGTAAACTTAGAGCATTCCCAGTCTATATGGCTCAATGCTAATGAATATGGTACATGCATATTGTTAACTGAACACTAGATGAGCCACCGATGGGAGTAAGCGCATTGCAGCAATTACATTTCAAGGTCTCTCTTGTATTGCTTTGTTATTCTTTGGCAGAATGTTCTAGAGGGTCTGGAAATAAAAGCAGCTAGTCAATACTGCACTGATTTGGGTGATTTTATTCCGACATAACGTGCCACATTGGCCAATGCATGAACCAACTGACACACGGGGAGGGCACCACTCAGATCACTTACTCAGGATTTTATTGTTCTCCTTCTATGTCTTTTTGCATGGCTGCTGTTTTTTTTAAGTTGCACAGATCACAGTGAAGCCAAGCAACCTTTTATTCCAAGCTTTTATCTCCCTGCAAAAATATAAGTCAGGCAGCCGAGTTTGGTGTGACCTAATCACTACACCGGGAAATTCCTAACATCCCCTCATCCCGTGAATTATAACTCTAGCTCTATATTATACCAGGGGTGTGCAGCCCCAATATTTCTCTGCTTGTTGACAATGTAAACAGAGCCTGCTATTCCCTTGAGGGTCTCACCACCGTTTTCCCCAGATTCCCTTTTCCCGCGAGGCATTAACCAACGTTATTGTATTCAGTCATTCATCATGTGTGAGCTCCAGCCATGAATGTTGAAAGGCTGTTCAACCATGGGGTGGTGCATTTGTTGGCATCTTTCCATCTGAAATGATGGACATGCTTCAAACCATAGATGGGGTGATTTCATATGGTGCATCTTTGTTGATGGCTGTGAAGGCTAATCCTTGAGAGGCAGGTTCTGCCACAAGTGTTGCACATGAAGCTACCAGGTAACATTTTGAATTGTTTATTTTGGCATTGGTGCCCATTCCCAAGCTGCTGTAGCCACTGGTCATGCACACCAGCCCACAAGAGGTGTCACCATTTCCCTCTTTTGTCGGCTAGTGACTCCCAGGTGCAGTAGACAGTATTTAGGGCTTTCATTATCACGCTTGCAGGCATCCTTGAAGCGGAGCTTTGGGCGCCCCACTGGCCATCTGGCCCCAGCTGCCTCACCACACACATGATCCTTGCATATGCAACTGTCTTCCATCCTGCGGACGTGTCCAATCCACCGAAACCACCTCTGTGTGATCATTGCTAACACACTTGGGAGATCTGCCTTTGCGAGGACTGCTGCATTTGTGACTTTGTCCTGCCAGAATATACCCAAAATGTGCCGCAGACAGTGAAGATGGAAATTATTGAGCTTCTTTTCTTGTAGCTGTAAGTTGCCCATGTTTCACAGCCATACAGCAAGGTGTTGAGAACACAGGCCTTATAAACAACAGTTTGGTCCTAAGGATCTGCTTGGTGTTACTCCTTTATTGATTCGTAAGTTGGCCGAAGGTGGTAGCTGCTTTCCCTATGCGTATATAAAGCTCTGCATCAAGGGAGAGATTGTTTATCACAGTGGACCCAAGGTAGCAGAATTTGCTCACCACTTCCAGCTTTATTACAACAAGGGTCACTGGCAAATAAGGGCTGGACCACCAACTCATTTTCCCTTCCCAACTCGTTTTTTTTTTATTTGTTCATTCTTAGGATGTGAGCATCACTGGCAAGGCCAGCATTTAGCACCCATCCCGAATTGCCCAGGAGGAGGTAGTGGTGAGCCACCTTCTTGAACCGCTGCAGTCCATGTGGTGTAGGTCCATGCACAGTATTGTTAAGAAGAGAGTTCCAGGATTTTGACTCAGTGGCAGTAAAGGAACAGCGATATAGTTCCAAGTCAGGATTGTCAAGAAAAACAATATGCAAAATAAGGAATATTAATTCATCAGTTGGAAACTTACATTAAACCCTTAATGTAAAAAATCCTGCAGTTAACGTTTAAAAACTGGCAGCCAAGATGGCCACCACAATTTGCATCTGAAACACCTTTTCACATTCCAAGAGTGAACCCAGAACAATGGTTTGCTCTAATTGATTGAATTACCTAAGATTGCTTCCTTCACATGGTTTTCAAGGCAATCCTAACACCTTGACTTTGAAAGAGCAAACTCATCCAAGTGTAAATATTGGCATCAAGGGGCCTTGGGAGCCAATTCCAAACCTTGAATCTCATTAGAAGGTTCCAGAGAATACACTGAGGCAGTCATGTGAGTGTCTGTCCATCTCTGTGAAAGCTGGAAGTTTCCATGAACAAAGGGAGTCAAGCCAGTAATTCAGACTGCGCAGCAGCAGAAAGACTGTGTGCCTCCCTCTCTCTCTGTCTCTCCAGTTAACATCACAAGTTTGAAAACCATCTGTGACTGTGGACCCTATAAGCCTACAGATTGCTACAGACAGAGCAGGAGAAGAGGACCACCTCGAAGAGGGCATTAACAGGGTTCCCCTTGTCCTCACTTTCCACCCCAACTGTCTCCATATCCAAAGGATCATCCTCCACCATTTCCGCCACCTCCAGGGTGATGCCACTACCAAACGCATCTTCCCCTCCCTTCCCCTGTCAGCATTCCGAAGGGATCGTTCCCTCCGTGACACCCTGGTCCACCCCTTCATTACCCCCAGCACCTCATCCCCTTCCCACGGCACCTTCCCCTGCAATCACAGGAGGTGCAATACCTGCCCATTTACCTCCTCTATCATTATCCCTGGCCCCAAACACCCCTTTCAGATGAAGCAGTCATTTACTTGTACTTCTTTCAATGCAGTATACTGTATTCGCTACTCACAATGTGGTCTCCTCTACATTGGGGAGACCAAACGCAGACTGGGTGACCACTTTACGGAGCACCTCCGCTCAGTCCGAAAGCATGACCCCGAGCTTCCGGTTGCCATTTCAACACTCCCCCCCTGCTCTCATGTTCACATCTCTGTCCTGGGCTTGTTGCAGTGTTCCAGTGAACATCAACGCAAGCTCAAGGAACAGCATCTCATTTACAGATTAGGCACACTATAGCCTGCCGGACTGAACATTGAGTTCAATAATCTCAGAGCATGATGGGCCCCCCATTTTACTTTTATTTTTAGTTATTTTTTTCTTTTTCTTTTTTTTGGTGATTATTTTATTTTATCTTAGTTTGTTCAGTTTGCCTACCCACTGTTTTTTTCATGTTTGTGCTTGTGGCTGTTCCCTTTTCAATCCATTAACACCCTATCTGTACTAATGTTTTGTCTTTCGACACACCATTAACATTTTGTTTGCCTTTGCTCCATGACCTTCTGGTTGGTTATTCTCTGTGACCTTGTCCTATCTACACCTTCTCCTTTGTTATCGCTTGCCCCACCCCGCTTTACTTGCTTAAAACCTTTCACATTTCTAATATCTGCTAGTTCTGAAGAAGAGTCACTGGCCTGAAACGTTGACTCTGCTTCTCTCTCCACAGATGCTGCCAGACCTGCTGAGTATTTCCAGCATTTCTTGTTTTTATTTCAGATTTCCAGCATCCGCAGTATTTTGCTTTTAGTTTAGTGAAGTGATTAAAATTGGGGATGGGCAAAAAGAGCAGAATCGAAGAAATGCGGATATCTTGTGGGCTTGTGGGGCTGGAGAAGGTTACAGAGGTAGAGAGGGGCAAAACCATGGATGGATTTGAAAACAAGGATGAGAATTTTAAAAGCAAGGTGCTACTTAACTGGGAGCTAATGTAGATCAGCGAACACAGGAATGATGAGTGAATGGGATTTGGTGCAAGTTAAGTCATGGGCAGCAGAGTTTTGGATAAGCTTAAGCTTATGGAGGGTGGAAGATGGAAGGCTGGCCATGAGAGCCTTGGAATAGTCAAGTCTATAGGTAACAAAGGCATAGATGAGAGTTACAGCAGCAGCTGGGCTGCGGCAGGGGAAAATTCAGGCAAGGCAACAGAGGTGGAAATAGGCGACCTTAGTAGAGGCATGGATATGTAGTCAGAAACTCATCTCTGGGTCAAATATGACACCAAGGTTGCAAATGATCTGGTTCAGCCTCAGACAGTTGCCAGGGAGACAGATTGAGTCATTAGGTAGGAAATGGAGTTTCTGCTGGTAACAGAAGACAATGGCATTGGTCTTCCCAGTATTTAACTGGATGCAATTTCTGCTCATCTAGTAATTGATGTCAGAAAAGCAGTGTTACAAATCAGAAACAGCTGAGGGCATTACCGTCAATGGTGGAACAAAGGAAGTAGCCAATGTATAAAAGGCCAGAATTGGATAGCAATGAGGTGAATGACTACTAAATCTATTTTAGGTATATTGGTTAAGGTAGGAATATTTGCTGGAACATCAGATGCTCATTGCTCTTCTACTGGATTTTCAATACCCAAGTGACGAACAGGACCTCAATCCAGCATTTAATCCAAGTGCTGGTACCTCCAGCAATGAAGTATTCTCTCATTACTGTGCTGAAGTGGAACTTGTATCCATGACCTTCTGACTCAGAGGAAACTGCCACTAGCTGAGCCAAGTTGACACATGAATACTTTACTGTTGTGCCAAAATGCTTCCTACATGACACATTGCCTCAAATTGCCCAAATCACCAGTGACAGAGTTGTAACCACCAAACATTTGACTCTAGTTCCACAAAACCCAGTATTGCATAAAAAGCAAAATACCACAGATCCTGAAAATCTGAAACAGAAGGAAAACAGAAAATGCTGGAAAAGCTCAATGGGTCAGTTGACATCTGTATAGAGAACACTTTTGGGTGCAGACCCCTCTTCTAAACACTCTGTGCAGATTAGATGGAACTTGCCCACTTTTGGCCCATTTTGCACACTAACACACAAGGTGGTGCATCTTCCTAATGAGCATTGCGATTTGCAAATTAGTGCAAATATTTTTTAGGAGGTGGATACAATCACTGACGCAATGACATTATCAACTCAATGACCATGCAGCTACTTCCATAGAATTCACAGGACAGAAACAAGCCATTTAGCTCAACTATTTTATGCTGGTGTTTGGACCCCACACGAGCCTCCTCCCACTCTACTTCTTCTCACTCTGCCACCATTACCATCCATTCCTTTCTCCCTCATGTATTCATCAAGCATCTCCTTTAATGTGTCAAATCTATCTGCTTCAACCACTCCTTGTAGTTGAAAGTTCCACATTCTTATCACACTCTGTGCAAACCAATACCTCCTAAGGTGTTACCTTAGCTCAGAGGTAGCACTTTTACCTTCGAGTCAGAAGGTTGTAGGTTCAAGCTCCCACTCCAGGGACTTGAGTATATAATCTAGGCTGGCAGTGCAATACTAAGAGAGTGCTTCACTGCTGGAGGTGCTGTCTTTCAGACCTGAGGTCCCATCTGTTAATTGGATATTTAATTGTATTCAAGTGGTGGGTATTAATTGGGGACTAATCTGTGCTCATCTATATATAGGAGCAGGCTGAAAGAGGGGTTGTTGGTTGGATATACAGAATGTTTCTATAAATAAAAGCCTGTAAGTGTATAATGACTAGGCTTCAGTGTTCTATAGTTCACATCCTGGCTATCAAGTTCTAACACCACCCACCCTCTCAGCTGGATTCCATGGCACTATTTGAAGAGCATAGGAGTTCTCCCCAGTGTCCTGCCAATAATTATCCATGAACCAATATCACCAAAACAGTCATACTTCAAAAATACTTAATTGCTGTAAAGTTCTTTGGGATGTTGTGAAAGCTGCTGCATAACTGCGAGTTCTTTATTTTTCCAAATTCTTTCTTTGATCGTTTAGTAGCTGTCTTATATTTATGCCCCTTTTCTCGCACCCACAAGTGGAAACATTTTTGACACCTCCACACTATTGAACCTTTTCACACTTTTAAAGACTCCTATCAGCTCTCCTCTCAGTCTCTTTTCCAGAGAAAAGAGCCCCACAGCTTCCTCAATCTCTCCTGATAGATAGCTTGCAAGGCAACTCAGCAGGACGACAGTGCCCTTTAGCTGCACTACTGACTTATTAAACATTTGCTTATGTGGTGTGGGAAGGTTGATTGCAAAACATGAAATGAGTCCAGCCTTGCTGTAAAGTGAAATTAAAAGCAAACTGTGGTGACCGACAAAAAGGAAAAAGGACTCGCTGTGCAGAAAAAACAGAATTCCTATAAACTCTAGCAGAGACTGATGGAAACTCAGCAGTCATTTTATAGCTAAATCTAAAGTTGAAAATAAATGCATAACTCTTTACTGACACTTGGCCAATTCTGTACTTTACTGAAACCTCCACCCACATATGAATTACCCTCCCCTAACCGAAAGCAGAACAAGTCAGATAAAAAAAATAGGTCTGCAGAAAGTACCAAACGACACCCAGCCAGCAGCCAGTCTGCTGTGAGTTTCCCCCACATATTCTGGGAAACTTTTCTATCTGGAGAGTTAGGGAGGGGGAGGGGTGTGTGTGTGTAGAATGAAAGACTGTAAATACAAAAATCCCCGTACACAATAGGACTTATTTACATTGCGATCAGGTTAAAGCTTGCTTTTTGCAATGGTGAGATTCTTCTGACAGCCTAGGGCAAAGGGAACTCTGAAAGATAAAAGGTGATGAGTGGAGAGATGTGAAGAAGCAATAGTACCAGGAGAAAAAAAATCAGATAAGATCTTAAACGGTACCAGACGAGAAACACTTTAGGGAGACAGATGCTACAACTGTTTGACTGACAGCTTCTCCACCCACTCAGTTGGACATTAGTCACTTTTATATGGTTCTTTGACCACCAGTTCCTGTATAACAGGCATCCTGCAGCCAGTAGCCAGCAGCCAGATGAGGTTAAAGCTGTCAGATTTTGTCAGCCTGGAGGATCCAATTATCCCTAGGACTCAGTACCCTAGCTTCTGTCCTTACCCAGTCTGACTTCAGTCTGACAACAATGTGGTTGACTCTTAACTTCCCTCTGAAGTGGCCTAGAGCCACTCAGTTGTATCAAACTGGGGCAACCAGGCATGAATAAAGTATGGAAAGAGATGCAGTGGTTTTTGTCAAGGTTCATCCCAAGCAGCTCTGTAACACAGGAGTCTGTGCTCTACGGGCTGTTCCCAGGGACGCACACCGAGACAAACATCAACTGCTGCTGGAGGACTATCAATTCGGTGAAAGACGCCCTTTGGTCTGCCCGAAACTTGCTGGTCTTCCAGCGCAAAGAGTTGTCCACCACCGAATGTTGCAGACTGGCACATTCCAAGGTCCAGGACTACGTGCTGAGGGACGCACTAAAGCTTGGGGCAGCCGCAGCAAAGGCTCAATGGGGAAAGACCACAGTGTAAGGTTCCCCCACCAAGCTGGACTGAGGGGCTGGATCCATGGGAAACCCCTCGAACTGTATCGTTAATATTCTCAATTGCTGTAAATGTAAAACTGTAATTGACATGACAATTGTGAAACGGAAGGGTTGGGAAGAAACTCATGACAGTATTGAAGGAAACTGATCTCCCTTGCAATGTTTGTATTTTTTGGTGCTGTTTGGAAACTGTTTGGCAATGTAATTTTTACAGATGTTTATGAATAAAGTATATTTTGGAAATAAAAAAAAAATATTTTGGAAATGGAGGAGGAGGCAGCAGATGGACAAACAGGTCAGTGGCAAGTGGTACAAAGGAAAACCACAAAGAAAAAACATCCAAAAGCGGAACAGGCCACCACCCAAACCAGTGGCAAGAGGAGGCTACCTTCTGAAACAAACTACAGCAGCTCCTCTTCACTGGACAGGGAAATGCTGGAACAACGGCCCCTTCAAAAGAGGCGGCAGAACTCCAACGAGATGGAAGATAAAGCATCCCAGCCCCCGGGCACTGGAAACTGTGATGGGCCCAGCGTGCCCCAACCCCAAAGCGCCACACCAAACGACACGGCCAGCGTATCCCAGCTCCGGGACACCGAGAGCAAAGACACGTCTGGCGCACCTCAGCTTCGGGAGGCTGGGAGCAGTGATGTTTTCGATGAGGAGCAGAGGGGAACAGCAGAGGACAACCTAATCCTTGCTGACTACAAGACTCCCCCGATGTCACCCCAGCGGAACAAACCCTGCATGAAAAACCAGGAGGGGTTTCTGAGCCCAACCAATGTGAAACAGCTTGCGCACACGATGGGTATGCAGGAACATCCCGAAGGACTGGGACTAGCAAGGACAAATTTTTAAAAATGGGAGTAAGGATTGTTTCCATTAATGTGCGTAGCATTAAATCCACTACGCGATGTGTTTCAACCTTGGATTACCTCGCCAAGGTCAAAGCCGACCTACTGTTTCTGCAGGAGTGTGGAATACCACACCTCAGCACCTACAGGCAGTGGTCGTGATGGTGGTCCCACGGGCCATCGATCTGGTCGGGGAGGTAATGATTGCCGTTCCTCCGGCCTGGGGAGGTAACTTCACCATCTCCGAAGTTAAGGAGGTGGTGGGCGGTCGCCTCCTCATAGCAGACGTAATGTACAACAACGCTCCGCTCCGGTTGATCAACGTGTACGCCCCGGTACAACGCAGCGAGCAGCTGACCGTCTTCCAGCAGCTCCCACTGCTGTTGGCGACATCCAGGCCCGGTCATCCTAGGCGGTGGCTTCAACTGCATCATCGATGCGGCTGGACGATCCGGCAGAGACAACAGCAAACTGGACACTACGTCCAGATTCCTAATAGAAACAGTTAAAGATACCAAACTGCACGACGTCTTCAGCAAACCTGCAGACGGAGCGCAGCACAGATACACATGGTCAAGAACGGACGGCTCTGCCCGTTCCAGGATTGACTTCCTGTTTGTGTCCCGTGCTGTCACGGTCAGATCCACCGACGTCAAGCCGGTGTTCTTCTCAGACCACTGCCTCTTACTGGCCGACTGTCACTTACAGGACGACCAGCGGGTTGGCAGAGGGACGTGGAAGCTCAATGCTACACTGCTGACCCCAGAGAACGTTGAGGAACTCAAAAGGGATTACAAAGGTTGGAGGACCATGAAACCCCTGTTTGAGTCTCCAGTTCACTGGTGGGAAGCAATCAAGGAGAACATCAAGAGGTTCTTCATCCACAGGGCGAGAGAGAGACACAGGGAAATGTCCCGACTCCAGAAAAGTATGCAAAATCTGCTCCGGCTGCAGTCAATGGGGGTCGAGGTCAAGGAGGACCTCTAAGAGGTGAAGAGCCAGCAGGCCTCACTCTTTGCCACGGAGGCCTCCAAGATCATCTTCCGGTCCAGAGTCCGCTCCATCGAGCAGGATGAGACGTGCTCGTGTTACTTCTTCCAAAAGGTACACACAGAGAGCTCTGTTATCAGCAGCCTGAAGGAAGAGGAAGGCTCGGTAACGTCTTCGCAGTCCGACATACTAAGGATCAGCAAATCCTTTTATTCTGGGCTGTGTGACGCGAAGCCCACAGACAGCAGAGCCTCCCAGTCCTTCCTGTCATCTATCACAGAGGTCTTAGATGACAGCAGGAGGGAGAGACTGGACAAGCCGCTAACTCTGGACGAGCTGACAAAGGCCATCGAGTCCTTCGAGACGAGTAAAACTCCCGGAAGCGACGGCTTACCGGCCGAGTTGTACTCGGCCCTGTGGGACTGGGTCGGCCCGGACCTGCTAGAAGTATACGAGAGTATGCTCCTGGCCGGCAGCATGTCAGAATCCATGAGGAAAGGCATCATCACCCTCATTTACAAGCGGAAGGTGGAGAGGGCAGAAATCAGAAATTGGCGGCCCATCTCACTGCTTAATGTTGACTACAAGATTCTGTCCAAAGTCATAGCCAGTCGAGTCAAGTCTGCTCTGGAGTTGGTGATCCACCCTGATCAGACCTGTACTGTACCTGGCAGGAAGATCTCTGATAGTCTCGTGCTACTCAGGGATACGATTGCCTACGTACGGGACAGGAGGGTGGACACCTGCCTCATCAGCCTGGACCAGGAGAAGGCTTTTGACAGGATATCGCACACCTACATGATGGACGTGCTTTCCAAAATGGGGTTTGGGGAGGGAATCTGCAATTGGACCCAACTGCTCTACACAAACATCAGCAGCGCAGTCTCAATCAATGGGTGGGAATCGGAAAGTTTCCCGATCCAATCTGGAGTCAGACAGGGCTGTCCTCTCTCCCGGGTCTTGTTTGTTTGCTGTATTGAACCCTTTGCTGAGTCTATTAGGAAGGATGCGAGCATAAGAGGGGTGACAATCCCAGGCAGCGGAGGCACTCAGGTGAAAACCTCCCTGTACATGGATGACGTCGCCATCTTCTGCTCGGATCCGCTGTCCGTGCACAGACTGATGAGCATCTGCGACCAGTTCGAACTGGCCTCGGGAGCCAAAGTTAACCACGGCAAGAGCGAGACCATGTTCTTTGGGAACTGGGCTGACCGATCCTTTGTCCCCTTCACCGTCAGGTCAGATTACCTGAAGGTGCTGGGGATATGGTTCGGAAGGGCCGGGGAGTGCACCAAAACCTGGGAGGAGCGAGTAGCCAAGCTACAACAAAAGTTGAGCATGTGGGGGCAGCGATCTCTCTCCATTGTGGGTAAGAACCTGGTCATCAGGTGCGAGGCGCTCACGCTGTTGCTGTACGTGGCGCAGGTCTGGCCCATACCCCACTCCTGCACTGTGGCAGTCACCCGAGCCATTTTCCGCTTCATCTGGGAATCTAAAATGGACCGGGTCCGGAGGGACATGATGTTCAAATCTCTGGATAAGGGCGGGAAAAATGTACCCAACGTGACCCTCATCGTGATGAGCATCTTCGTGTGCGGCTGCATCAAGCTGTGTGTAGACCTCCAGTGCGCAAACTCCAAGTGTCACTACGTACTGAGTTTCTATCTGTCCCCGGTGTTGCGAAGGATGGCCTGGTCACATTGCCGCGGAACGCTCCATGCAATTGGGCCGTGCCGTACCACCAATGTCATTTGGCGGAATGCCTCATCACCAGAACTTTCAAACAAGCATCAAGATGTAGCTTGGCTGGTGGTGAGAAGGGCCATCCCCGTCAGATCCTTCATGCACGCCCGAAGACTCGCCCCCTTCGCGCAATGCCCCCGTGGTGGCTGTGGTGGGGAAGAGACGGTTGCCCACCTCCTCCTGGAATGTGTCTTTGCAAAGCAGGTGTGGAAAGAGATGCAGTGGTTTTTGTCGAGGTTCATCCCAAGCAGCTCGGTAATAGAACATAGAACATAGAACAGTACAGTACAGCACAGTACAGGCCCTTCAGCCCACGATGTTGTGCCAAACTTTTAACCTACTCTAAGATCAAACTAACTACCTACCCTTCATTCTACTATCATCCATGTACCTATCCAAGAGTCACTTAAATGTCCCTAATGTAACACAGGAGTATGTGCTCTACGGGCTGTTCCCAGGGACGCACACCGAGACAAACATCAACTGCTGCTGGAGGACTATCAATTCGGTGAAAGACACCCTTTGGTCTGCCCGAAACTTGCTGGTCTTCCAGCGCAAAGAGTTGTCCACGACCGAATGTTGCAGACTGGCACATTCCAAGGTCCAGGACTACGTGCTGAGGGATGCACTAAAGCTTGGGGCAGCCGCAGCAAAGGCTCAATGGGGAAAGACCACAGTGTAAGGTCCCCCCACCAAGCTGAACTGAGGGGCTGGATCCATGGGAAACCCCTCGAACTGTATCGGGAAAATTTTGTGTGCTGTAAATGTAATAATGTATATGGCATGACAATGAAATGGAAGGGTTGTGAGGCAACTCATGATTGTTTAGAAGGAAACTGATCACCTTTGCACTGTTTGTATTTTTTGACTTTTTGCTGTTTTAAACTGTTTGGGAATGTAAGATTTACAGATTTTTATGAATAAAGTATATTTTGAAAAAAAAATTATTTTGGAAATAAAAAAAAATAAATGCTGCCTTGCCAGCGATGGCAACATCCTGAAGAATGAATAAGTGAACCCTATCTTTGCTCTAACTCTACCTTGCAAAAGTGCTGAAAGAAAAAGAAAGACTTGCATTTATATAGCACTTTTCATGACCACTGTGCTTTACAGCCAATTATGTACTTTTGAAGTGTTGTCGCTGTTCTAATGTAGGAAACACAGCACCCAATTTTGCACACAGCAAACTACCACAAACAGCAATATGATTTTTTTTATTCTCCTGTGGGACTTGGGCATTGCTGGCAAGGCCAGCATTTGTTGCCCATCCCTAATTGCCCTTGACGTGCTGGGCCATTTCAGAGGGCAGTTAAGAGTCAACCACATTGCTGTGGGTCTGGAGTCACATGTAGTCAGACCAGGTAAGAGCAGCAGATTTCCTTCCCTAAAGGACATTAGTGAACCAGATGGGTTTTTATGACAATTGATGATAATTTCATGGCACCATTACTGAGACTAGCTTTCCAGATTTGTTTTTAATAATTGAATTTAAATTTCAACAGCTGCCATGGTGGGATTTGAACCCATGTCCCCAGGATATCAGCCTGGGCCTCTGGATTACTAGCCCAGTGACATTATCACTACACCACTGTCTCCACCCCCCCCCCCCCCGGTGATAATAACCAGATAATCTGTTTTTGTGATGTGGATCGTGGGATAAATATTGGCTATTATACTGGGAATAACCCCCTGCTCTTCTTCAACATAGTGCCATAGGATCCTGGCAGATGGGGCCTCAGTTTAACATCTCATTCGAAAGACAGCACCTCCAACACTATAGCACACCCCCAGTACTGCACTGGAGTATTAACATTGATTTGCATGCTCAAATCTTGGAGTGGGACTACAATCTAGAACCCAGTGACTAAGAGGCAAGAGTGCTACCAACTGACATTGCCCTGACAGTAGCATGATCGGGACATCAATCCCACATATATGCCCCAGTTACTGTTGTATGTCAAGATGTCACTGTTTGATGCCATCACTCATGTCGCTCCTGCAATCACTCACACTTCCCTCTTACTTCCATTCACAAAGAGCCCTATGGCGCAATGCAAAAGTAAATACAGAGGAGCAAGGTGTTTCTTAGACCACTCTCCCTATGTTTGACCTTTATTAGAAAAGGTTATTTAAAGTGTGTTGACATGGTCTTGTCAAGCTGATGAAAGAATGCTAGCTATTTCCTAACATATGGCACATTCTTCCTGATGTCCAGTGTGGCAAGCTGATCTACAACTGGAGCTGGTTAATTTGGTATTTGCGGAGACATGCATCCATGAGCTGTTTCTTGGCATTTACAGTGTTCCCCCACCCTATCCTGACAATGGAACTGCAGACTTATGAAAAACTAGAGCTAGGATTCTGCCAAAGGGATTAGGGAGCTATATTTAGTAGTGTAAATGCTGGAGGGCAGTTCATTGATGTGCAGTCATTGAACCCAAGCACCAGTATAAAAGTAGTATTGGACATGGAAGGCCTCAAGTTCAATCCTGGGCTCATGCTGAGTTTGCTGATTTCAGTAGGCACTAAGTAGGTTGATGGTTGTGGTTGTAGGAGGCCAATCATCTTAGCCCCAGGACATAAAGTCAGAAATGGGGATGCACGCTCTGTAGCAACTCATCAAGGCTTCTTCGATAGCACCTCCCAAAACCATGATCTCTACAATCTAGAAGAACAAGGGCAGCAGGTGCATGGGAACATGACCAGATCCAATTTCCCCTCCAAATCACACATACTTGGAAATATATTGCTGTGCCTTTATTATCACCGGGTCAAAATCCTGGACCTCCCTATCTAACAGCACTATTGGAGTACCTTCACCACACTGACTGCAATGGTTCAAGAAGGCGGCTCACCACTACTTTCTCATGGGCAATTAAGGATAGGTGACACCCACATCCCATGAATGAAGAAAAGAAAAATTGTGTTATAAACATCTACGATTCTATTCTGAATTTATTCTTGTGTTTGTTTTTGCTATTTTTCACTCCTCCTCTGAAGGCATTGATTTTGTGCTGCGGTTCAGTTGAACTGGTGCTAGCAGCCCTACAATTCCTCATCCCAATGACTATTGTTCGCACATCATCTTGAGTGTCTGCAGGTTGTTTTACCATAGGAAGAAACATCACAGCACTGCATTCCCAATATCCACACATAATAGTGTCATTGGATAGTAAGGTTGCCAATGCTGGTTGGACTGTATTCAGGGAGGTTTCATCATGTGACCAACCTACCTACCCACAGCTACAACACCCACAGCCTCACGAAACTGCTTTATCCAGTGTAGAGTGTGCTTATGCCGTGTTGCATGTTTAGACAGTTTGCGGCCTTGCTTACTTGTGAGTCTATCAGGAGCAAAAAGGGACAAGCAAATGCACCCTATGATTTTTCTCCCTGGTTCTTTCAGCAGTACCTGGGAAATTAATCTTTCATTTCCAGAGACTCTAGGACAATCCCAGGGATTGGCAATCCTACCTGGGTTACGAGAGTCAGTGGCTGGAAAAATACAAATTCAACTTGAAACTGCATATAAAAGTAGGCCTGGTACTTTGAGAGAACTTGTGTACTTGTGTTTGCTGCTTTGAAGAATTGCTTTTCACACTTACATGCTAATGTCCTTCCAGGTCAGAGCTAACAAGCTTTCATCTCCTGGCTGGGCCATGTTTTACCACCTTCTGCTAACTGTAAACCTAAACTGACTACTACAAAGTGTGATTAGGTCACAGCCTTTGCTTAGGTCACCTTTCGTACAATTGTAGCATGCTCCAAATACCACACCCTGGGAGCAGCCAGTGACCCTGGTTCTTTCGCAGCACATCACATTGCAATATTTGCCTATCCTTACAATTAATCATCAAAGCTCCCCAACTCAGGACTTACTGTGATAAACCAGCTAATGAAACGAATCATTAAAGTTCCGGTGTATTGCAGCTCTACCAATTCTCTCGACTCTTCCACTATTGTTAAATTATCAGACTGCTTATCCGACATCCAGTACTGGATGAGCAGAAATTTCCCCCAATTAAATATTGGGAAGACCGAAGGCATCATTATCGGCCCTTGCCCCGAACTCCATTCCCTAGCAACTGACTTATCCCTCTCCCTGGCAACAGTCTGAGATTAAGCCAGTCTGCTCATAAACTTGGGCCTGAATTTCACCCTGGGCGGACGGGAGCCGTCCACTGACTGAAAAGGCGTTGGCGAACCCGCCTCCAATTAAAGGCCTGGGGATTGCAGAGTGCAGTCCGCATCCCCAGGCCTTTAATTGGTCTGAGGCAGGACTTCCACCTCATTGAGGCTGGAAGTCCCGCCTAATGGAGCTGCAAGCCAATCAGCGGGCCGGCAGCTCTCTGTCCCAGCAGCAGCACCACCGGGAGCCACTACTTGGACTGCAACCCAGCCTCAGGAGGAAGATTTTGGGGAGCCCCGGAGAACTGGTAAGTATCTGGGGCCTCGCCAGAGGCAATTGGTCGGGTCCCGGCGAGGCAAGGGTGGTCGATTGGGGGGACGGGGGGGGGGGGCGTGTTGGGGGTGAGTGTGGCATCGGGGGCAGGGTGCCTGATCAGGAAGGCCCCCCCAGGCCGTCGGAAATCTGCCTACTTTAAATAGGCGACTTTTCTCGGGCCTGGGCCGCCCGCCAGGCAAAGGAAAATCTCCGTGGCGGTGGGCGGAGGCCCTTAAGTGGGCATTAACTGGCCACTTAAGGGCCTTGATTGGCCTGGGGTGGATGGGCTGTTTTTCGCCACCCTGCATAAAATGGCGGCAGAGGCAGGAGTAGGTCGGGAAGGGCCCCCGAGCCTCCTGCTCCATTTTACGCATCCACCCACCCCCGCCACTCTTTGCGGAGTCAACGAATTCCAGCCTCGGTGTCACATTTGACCCCAAGATGAGCTTTCAACCTCATATTTGGGCCATTACTAAGACCGCCTATTTCCACCTCCCTAACATTGCACAACTTCATACGAACATAGGAGTTAGGAGCAGGAGTAGGCCACTCGGCCCCTCGGGCCTGCTCTGTCATTCAATATGATCATAACCGATCTGATTGTAACCTCGATTCCACATTCCTGCCTACCCCCGATACCATTTCACCCCCTTGCTTATCAAGAATCTACTTCCCTCAGCCTTAAAAATAGTTAAAGACTCTGCTCCACTGCCTTTTGAGGAAGAGATTTCCAAAGACTCACGACCTTCTGAGAGAAAAAAATTCTCCTCATCTATTTTTTTTAATTTTAGAGATACAGCACTGAAACAGGCCCTTCGGCCCAATGAGTCTGTGCCGACCAAGAACCACCCATTTATACTAACCCTACAGTAATCCCATATTCCCTACCACCACTAGGAGCAATTTATAATAGCCAATTTACCTATCACCTGCAAGTCTTTGGCGGTGGGAGGAAACCGGAGCACCCGACGAAAACCCACGCGGTCACAGGGAGAATTTGCAAACTCCGCACAGGCAGTACCCAGAATTAAACCCAGGTCCTGGAGCTGTGAGGCTGCAGTGCTAACCACTGAGCCACTGTACCGCCTCTGTCTTAAATGAGTGACCCCTAGTTCTAGATTCTCCCAAAAGGGGAAACATCCTTTCCATATCCACCCTGTCAAGACCCCTTAGGATCTTATATGTTTCAATCAAAACACCTCCTACTCTTCTAAACTCAAGTCGATACAAGTTTAGGCTGTCCAACCTTTCCTCATAAGACAACCACACATTCCAGATATTAATCTAGTAAACCTTCTCTGAACTGCTTCCAACACATTTACAATCTTCTATCCATGCCAAAATGTTACCTCTTACACCATGAGCTTTTATTTTCTGCAATAACCTTTGATGTGGCACCTTATCAAATGCCTTCTGGAAATCTAAGTACAGTACATCCACCGGCTCCCCTTTATCCAGAGCACATGTTACTTCTTCAAAGAACTCTAATAAATTGGTTAAAATAACTCCAAGAAATTGGTTAAACATGATTTCCCTTTCACAAAACCATGTTGACTCTGCCTGATTACCTTGAATTTATCTAAGTGCCCTGCTATAACATCTTTAATAATAGCTTCTAACATTTCCCCTAAGACAGATGTTATGCTAACTGGCCTGTAGTTTCCTGCTTTCTGTTTCCCTCCCTTTTTGAATAAAGGAGTTACATTTGCTATTTTCCAATCTAATGGAACCTTCCCTGAATGTAGGGAATTTTGGAAAATTAAAACCAACTCATCAACTATCTCACGAGTGTTATCATGGCACTTCAATATTTTTTGTTTTCTATTTTTTTGAGGACTCGTGTATTTTAGAATTATGGACGTTGTTTTATTTGGAAAAACTGAAAAGGATTCCATGGATGTTTTTTTCACTGGGTCATTAAAAAGACACTGAGAGGTCTTGTTTGAAAACAATAGCTTCTCGAAGTCACCTATCCTCAGATAATACCCAGCAGGGGCTTTTTGACTTGGGGGAGATGTTTACAGAGAAGTGGCAGGCCAAGATTTATTGGGGCCAGGAGGCTTGACACTTGAGATATTGTTTTTGTTTTCACTTTGGACAGTGTGTTGGAATGTGAACTGTTTTGAAGGCAGTTGGAGAAAACCAGCCAAGAGAGCAGTCACCATCAGCGCCCTCTTCCATCTCTTTGAGAACTTCCTAAGAATCAAGTGTAAAAGATAGGGAAACTGATGCTGCACTTCTCCTGAAAAACCTGCCAAAAACCCCTGTTGTCGCATTTCTCCTGGAAAGCCAGCCACTCTGATGTTCAACAACACCTGAAAAGAACTGTTCTAGAGAGATCCCAGTGACAGCCATCTATGCGCATTTGGAACACCAAACCAAAAAGGGACAACTGACATCTTTCCGTGTCTTCTCTTTACTCTTCAAGAATAAGCAAGTATTTGGCCAAAGTATTCTTTTTTGTCTTTTTCTTGTAACAGAGCTCTAAAGAGAAAATCTCTATTGTTTTGGTGAACTGGTGTGTGTGTGTGTGTGTGTGTGTGTGTGTGTGTGTGTGTGTGTGTGTGTGTGTGTGTGTGTGTGTGTGTGTGTGTGTGTGTGTGTGTGTGTGTGTGTGTGTGTGTGTGTGTGTGTGTCTAAGGTAAAAGGAAACTTTCATATTTCACTCTGTGTTAATGCTTTGCTTAATTACTGCATAAGTCTTGTTTTATAATAAACTGATAATTTTGTTGTTTATTAAAGAAACTTGGTTGGTGTATGTTATTCTGGGATAAAAACAGAGTCAATGATTGACCGTATCGGTAACTGGGTAAACATTTAAATATATGTTGTGACCTGTGTAGAAGTGGAACTGGAAAAAATAGTACAATCCTCCCGCCTCGGTTGTAACACTAGCCACTTCTTTTAAGACCTTAGGATAAAGTCCTTCAGCACCCGAGGACTTGTCAGCCCGCGGCTCCAACAATTTGCTCATTATCACTAACTGGTGATTGTAATTTTCTTGAGTTCCTCCCTCCTATCCATTTCCTGATTTACAGCTATTTCTGGAATGTTACTTGTATCCTCTATTGTGAAGACCGATGCAAAATACCTGTTCAATTCATCTGCCATCTCCTTATTTTCCCTTATTAATTTGCTCCTAGCGCAGCTCATCTATTGCTGAAACCCTCATTTGTGCCTTCATTACCTCTAGATTTAACTATTCCAGTACACTCCTGGCTGGTCTCCCACATTCTACCCTTCAAAAACTTGAAGTCATCCTGAACTCTGCTGCCCGTGTCTTAATTCATACCAAGTCCCATTCACCTATCACCCCTCTGCTTGCTGACTTACTTTGCTCCCGATCAAGCAACGTCTTGATTTTAAAATTCTCATCCTTGTTTTCAAATCCATCTATGGCCTTGCCCTTCCCTATCATTGTAATCTCCTCCAACCTCACAACCCTCCAAGATACCTGTGTTCCTCGAATTCTGGCCTCTTGACCATCCATGATTTTAATCACTCCATCATTGGTGGTCATGCCTTCAGTTTCCTCGGCCCTAAGCTCTGGAATACTCTCCCTGAACCTCTCTACCTCACTTTCCACTTTAAGCCACTCCTTAAAAGCTTCCTCTTTGACCATGATTTTGGTCATCTGCCCTAATATCTCCTTACGTGATTCAGTATCATATTTTGTTTTATATTGCTCCTGTGAAGTACCTTGGAACATTTTATTATGTTAAAGGCGCTATATAAATATAAGTTGTTGTTATAAATTGTTGTTGTTTTAACTATTTTGCAAAGTAAATACACTCTGTCAGCATCTGAAAGGAAATAAAATGGATTAACTGATGAAGTTCTGATGAAGGATTCACACCATAAATGTTACCTTATCCTTCCTTTTTACAGGTACAGGCATGGTGATGCTATGTAATTCCAGCATTTTGCACATTTATCACAGATTTCCAGTGTATTCTCTTTATTTCTTAAAAAGAGGCAGATTATTATTTTACTGGGATCTCTTCATCAAAACCCAGCCACCCGATGTGTTAACCTGACAAATTACATATTACA
Source organism: Heterodontus francisci (assembly GCF_036365525.1). Lineage (NCBI taxonomy): Eukaryota > Metazoa > Chordata > Chondrichthyes > Heterodontiformes > Heterodontidae > Heterodontus > Heterodontus francisci. The sequence continues at coordinate 54,305,552 of NC_090375.1, forward strand.
GAGAATCTACAGCACAGAAATAGGCCATTCAACCCAATTGTCCATGCTGGTACTTATACCGCACCCAAGCTTCATCCCATTCTAATCACACCTTCCTACCCTTCCCATTATCTCCTTCTATTCTCTTCTTCCTCACATCTACATCGAGCCTCCTCTCAAATGCATCAATGCTTGCTTCAACCACTGCATTCTGCATTCTCACCATTCTGAGTGCAAAGAAATTTGTCTAAATTCTTTATTTGAACTGTTAATGGCTATCTTATATTTACACCTGCTTGTTCTGGACTATTAGCCTTTAAGCAGTAAAACATCCCGAAGCACTTCGCAAGAGGAGAATCAGACCAAACAAAATTGATACCGGGTCAAAGAAGGAGGCCTTTGGACAGTTGACCAAAAGCTTGGTCAGAGGTAGATTTTAAGGAGCATCTTACAGGAGAAGAGCAAGGTGGACAGGCTGAGAGATTTAGGGAGAGAATTCCAAGAATTCCACAGCGTAGAACCCAGATGGCAGAAGGCACGACCATCTCGCTGTGACGAAGGAAGTTGGGAATTCACAAGCGGTCAGAAATGGAGGAACAGTTCTCAGAAGGTTATAGGGCAGGAGGGAGGTTACAGCGATAGGGAGGAGCGAGGCCATGGAGGGATTTGAAAACAGGGATGAGAATTTAAAAATTGAGGCGTTGCTCAATCGGGAGCCAATGAGCACAGGGCTTGGTGCAAGTTAGGTCATGGGGAGCAGGGTTTTGGATGAGCTCAAGTTTATGAAAGCTGGGAGATGGGAGGTTGGTCAGGAGAGCATTGGAAGTCCAGAGGTAAACATGGATTAGGATTTCAGCAGCAGATGAACTGAGACAGAGGCAGAGATGGACAATATTACAGAGGTGGGAATAGGCAGTCTTAGTGATGGAAAGGACAAGGGATTGGAAGCTCAACTCAGGGTTAAGGTACAGCCTTCCTAATAAGGCAACTGAAAATGCCATAGCACACAGGAGAGAAAAAATGGTGTGTAAAGGTTTATTTTTATTGTCGGGCTGGAGAGACAATACATTACCTTGGCCCACATTCCGAGTGGAATCTGTACCAGAACAGTTAAAGATGCAGGCTTGAATTTTTCCAGCTATGCTAATGGAATCCCATCACAACAGCAGGAGTCAGACCGAATAGAATAGTCCTTGGGTACATTAGAAAATCTACACTGAGAGTTTCGAGTTGGCCTTACAAGGGACGGAGCATTCACCCACCCTACATGTGCCCATTGTCACAAGGGGCACAGATGTGGGGCTGGGAGCAAAGGAACGCTCTATGCTGAGAGATCCCACTTTCCTGCCCTTGATGGGACGCAGCGTAGATTTGAAGGTTGGTACTAACAGCAAGATGAGACCTTCAGGGGGGCAAAAGTGAGTCCCACAAGGAGTTCCCACAGGGGGATCCCACAAGTAGATCTCACAAAGGGGTCCCTCTAGGAGATCCCACAATGGGATTCAGGCCAGCTAGGGAAGCAGCCTGAGAATGAAGATTTTGTTGGAAAAGAAATTCTGAGTATCACCCCCACCTCTTCCTACAAAGCAGGCCACAATGGGCAGGGAAGAAACATTTCTCCAAAAGAGGGAACTTGGGCACTCAACCACCACCACCCAGATGGCAGTAGGTGTCGTAGTTACTTTGGGCAATGGCCAGGCAGTAGGCGAAGGCCAGGAATGCATCTGCAATGGCATGAGCAGACCACAGGCATTGCAAATGAAATCTCCTCCCTATTCTAATGGGGCACTGATGGGTGCAATCCTGGCTCACGTTCCAGCTGATGGCCCGAGAGGTTTATGTCCCACTATAGTTAGACATGCTGCTATGGGTCCACAAGTCTGTTCATACTGCATATTTGCTTTAATTAAGAGTCTCAAGTTTGGACATACTGCTGGTAATGTCAATGAATGAATGTATAACACAGTTATCTGACATTCATTTGCCCGTTGTTTGAATACCTCAAAGTGACAAAGGCAAACACGTTATACTAACATGTTAAGGGTTTGTCTGCTGATAGCACCCTCAGTAAATTCTGGACTTCAGTTCTCACACATGAGAGTGCCTTCTCACAGTTCTTGTCCTTGATGAAAGAAAGGATTCATTTTACAGCCATTGTGTTCTCCACATATCAATGTATCTTCTAGATAAAATCAGGCTTACCAGTTGACATGTTGGCAATAATTCCAATCGTGGTCCTCGGTCTGGTTATTGAAATCTGATCACATGTACACTGTTTTTGGTGTTGCACATGGATAGCCAGATCTGAGTGCTAATTTCGCAACACTCACTCAGAAGGCAAATCTTGTCAGAGCTTCTGATGCCCATTGGCATTATTGAAATCATTCCTAACGTTGCCCTGTTGCACACTGCATACCAAAGCAAATTTGACAAGTGTCAGTCAGAAGTGACTTTAAAGTAGCCTGATTACATGACTTTAACATTCAGACCAGGATCTTTCCTGAAATTGACAGGGTAGAAATAGTGAAAGCAAAGTGTCAGCTTGTGGTAGACTGACAGTACGCCTGTAGCAGTGCCAAGACGGCTGCCCCAATGCAAGTGCCTCTGCCAGGACCCTCTGGCGCACCTATGTAATTTTGATGCCTCTGACGGTGCTGGATTGTTTATGGTGCAAGGTTGCCTCCAATATAATGTAAAGGTAGCATAACTTGGCTCAGCCTTTGCTCGAAACTCATATCTATTTGGAACTCTAGTTGCTAAATGGATGCATAGGCTACAATGCTCAGCCCTTTTTCCTGAGAAAAATGTGGTTAGTCTGTGCTGACTTTTTAATGAGGAGAGGGCTGCTAGTGCCAGGGAATGGCATACTGTCCCACTTCAGGTACCCCAAGCCAAAAATTCTGTCCTTGCATTGGACACATCCCAAGCGTTGCTGCCAGAGGGGGTACCAATATGGGCTGAACCCAATTCCTCTGGAATTCCCCAGTGGAAAAGAGACTGGAAAATTCCAATCGAGAGGATCTGCCCTGTGCACCTCCCGCTGAAAGCAGGCATAGACCCCAGAATGTCAGACAACAGTTGTTTGATCCTGGGTGATGCTGGCAATTACCTTGCAGCAGCAACCTAATAAGTCTGCAGAGCTTAGTCCATTCTACTCCTGTGCATCCACCTCCGGTGGCAGATAAGACTTCAGTTTAACATCTCATCCAAAAGACAGCACCTCTGACAATGCAGCACTCCCTCACTACTGTACTTAAGTGGCAGCCAGATTTATGCGCTCAAGTGATGACCTTCTGACTCAGCTGATTGCGCAATCACCGAACTAGTCTGACTCTAGCATTGTCAGTCACAGAAGAAAAGCATGGCTACCCGACCCCAACCCGACGGGACTCGACAACATGTGTCGGGTTCGGGTCAGGTCGAGTTGCTCTTCCGGTTCCGGCATTCAGGCTCGGGTCGGATCGGGTCGGGCTGGGTTGGCCACACCCTATCACCACCTCTGGTAAGTGGCTCCAATGTTAATGTACTTTTTGGACTAGAAAGGTTGTTTAGTTACAGTTTTTAAAGCTTGTACAGATAAGTAACAAATTGAAAAACGGAAGCTAGGTTAACTGAACATTTCGATGGTCGGGTCGGGCACGGGAAAAAATGAAAGGACTCGGGCCGGGTCGGGCTAGGGTCAGATGCGGTTCTGTCGGGCTTGGGTCGGGTTTCATTTGCAGACCCAAGCCGGCCTTTACACAGAAGTCACAAGCAGATGTAATTCCTAATGCAAATGACAAGGATCATGGTCCCAAAGAATTCCTGGGTCTACATAAGCAGAGAGGCAGGTTGGGCAGGTGATGTTGGCAGCAGTGTTTGTGGCATCATAACTGCTACATAAATATAAGTTGTTGTTTTTGTTGTTGAATATTGAGGTACAAATGAGAGAGAATATAAAAAAGGAAAGAGCAGACGCAGAATTACTTTGGATAGAATTAATATAGGATAAGGGAGATTATCTATTCGAGGGGGTATGCTATAGGTTCCCAGGTCAGGGTGAAAGCCTTGATGTGGAACCGTGGGATAAGAGAAGAAGGGTGACTTGTAAGTTACTAATGTTAGTAATTGGAAATTTTAACTAACAAGAAATTGACAGAGACAATAATGTCTCTACTGGTAAGTCATGAAAGGGACTTCGAGAGCGAATGGAAGATTGTTTAATGACTCAGTTTGTAAAGGGGAGAAAACATCTTGAATTTGATTATAAGTAATGGAGACAATCAAATCTCCAAAATAAAGATGGGTGAGACTTTCAGTACCAGTGATGATAATGTGATCGTATTTGGCATTTTAAGGATTGAAGCAGTTGTATAAACCCAAACAACTTTGCCAGTACCAAGGTTAAAGGCACTCCTGTCTGCTTACAATATGGCAAGTGTGGTGTGCTTGGGAGGCACAAATGACTTCCGACCTATGGTTCCCGAAGCTTTTCACAAATGGGATTTACTTGCCTCATTCATGTGTCTATTGCAGATGAATTTATGGAGATTGATTTTCGTGGTTAGTCAACAACTCCATTATTGTTTTCTCATACAATCAGCAGGATAGTAGAAGGCAAACTAGGACCTTGGTTCTTTTTGTCTTGCAGTCCTATGTAGGAATGGAAAAATTTACAGAATGAATTTAATACTGTTGGGTCAAGATTGCTGAAAGATTTGCCATCTCAGTCTTCTTGTTCACCATCTTTATCTATACAACCCCTATCTTCTCTCTATTTCATGTGCTTCTTCTTTTCTTCTCTTTAATGTCCGTTCACTTTGCCCTTCTTTCAGCCTCACATACTACCTCTTTCTCTTTTGCTTCCCCTTCCTTCCCTTTTGTCATGTCACCTTTCATCTTTCATCTTTCTTTCTCCCCCTTGTTCTCTCTGCGCTCCCTCTCTCTCTTTCTAGGTCTGTTCATTTGTCAAAAATATTCTCATTTAAACAGCAAGTGCTGATGACCTGGTCAGAGTTGGATGAAATCCCATGCCTGACAGTCTAAGTGCAGGGGCTGAATGAGTAAATGTAGTTGGAATGATGAGATTAACATGGCTAATGACTACAACTCTACTAATTTTAAATTAATTCCCTCACTGTTCAGCTCACTGTTTAGATGACTTCAAATAAGATCAACAGAAATAGGCACAAAAATAAATGTCAGCTTATTAGTAATCAGCCTAATTTTAAAAATGGACTCAGGTGACAAACTGGCTTTTCCTTCACTAGCTTGAGGAGTGCTAAGGCCAGCTGGAGTATATCAATTGGCATCATGGCTAGATACAGCCAACTCAACACACAGTTAAAGGAAGAAATTGCATTAATTAGAGCGCCTTTCACAACATTCAAAATCACTTTATAGCCAATGAGGTCACTGTTGTAATGCAGGAAATGCAACAGCCAATTTGCACACAGCAAGCTCCCACAAACAGCAACAAGATAATGACCAGAAAATTCATTTTGTTTGTGGTGCCAGTTGAGTACAGACACCAGGGAGGACTCCTTTATTTGTTGTTAAGTAATGCAATGAGATCTTTTACTTCCAACTGAGAGGGCAGACTGGCCTCAGTTTAATATCTCATGAAACATTGCCTCTTCAACAGTATAGCTTTTCCCTCACTATTGCACTAAAGTGTCAGCATAGATTATGTCCTCAGGTTTCTGGAGGAGGATTTGAACTCACAACTTATTGACTCAAAGGAAAGAATCTTACACTAAGCCAGAGTTAACACATAATGCCTATTCTGTAAGCATTCTATTTGATTTCTCCCCTCCCAGTACAGTATCACTGAGGCTGGTTATTGTGCCTTCTCTGTTGCTCATGTAAAATGCAGCAATTGAAACTACAAGATCTCAACCTGAAGAGTTATAAAAATTGACTTTTGTTTTTCAAAAAATAGCTGCCGAAGGTCCAAAGACCATAGCTTTGTATATTCAAACTGTCTGACAAGGACAAAAGAATATATTCACAGCTAAGAGGTGTCAATTACACCCATCCTGAACCCATCAAGACACATTTTTGAATTGAATGGGTTCTTCTGAAACAAAGAAGGTGTGAAGTAGCAACATCCTGGACTATTGTCAGTCACCACAGGGAGGAGAATCTCTGTCTCCCAATAGAGGTGAGATGTGAGAAACTTATAGCTTTAAAGGTATCTCTCGGAAGAGAGAGAGAGGGAGACCCAGGAAGAAGCATCACTAAAGCTTGTCCAGGTGAGAGCTGGGAAAAAATCCAATAAGCAAAAAGGAAGGCGCCCTGTTGTAAATTCTACATTTTCAACCAGTGCAGCAGAGAACTGGAAGTGATCCTTTATCTTCAACATCAACTTTCAACCAACAGAGAAATCTACAAACACCTCAGGCCTGCAACTAAAAAGAACTTGACCTCCGAGAGAATTCAACAGCTTTACCGTGAACATTGAAACCCTACCTCACTTCAAACCACTTACCCCTTTTCATCTTTATCTGTCTCTTGTCATGTGTGTGTGTGTGCGCGCGCGCGAGTGAATGCGTGAGTGGGTGCAGTTGCAACAATTTCGGGATACGGCATATTGCTCAAAAAATAATTAATCTTCTGTTTTAAACCTACATGAAAACCTGTCGCTGTCTGTTTATTTGACAAATAAAACACAAAGGGGTTAAAACCCTAATAACAAAAATACTTGCTGTGGTCAGGTGGGGGTTGAACAGTGGGAACCACCCACACCCCTCGGCACGTGACCATAACACTTCTCTATTTGCACAGGTGAAATATGTAAATCTTCTTTTATATTGGCCTTGTTTTAACCTAGATTCTGAGAGAATTGTCGTCTTGTCATCCAGCATTTACGCTCCGAAATCCAGCATCTTTATGATGACATCTGACTCATGGACCACCGTTTACTGCCAGCCCATGATCAGGATAAGGCAGTTCCATTTTGTAGTACAAATATCTGGAATCCAGATTTTAAAAGTGCTAAAATAAAAGCAGAATAACAGAACACAGCTCAGTGATCAAATCTGACACCTTATTGCTCTGTATGGACTCTGGGTCGCTTAATAAAGTACCACTCCAGTCAGCAGCCAGACTTATTAAAAAAAAACTCCAGTTCACTAGAAGCCTTCCTGCAGTCATACTGGCATTTAAAAACCCAATTAGATGAATTATTTGTTCATGCACTGCAAGCGAAGGCAGCAAGAAGAAAGGGGGCTTTATTAAAAAATGGGCCAGTTTACAGACAGTGATCAAACTGTAAAGAGCCACATATGTCAATTTCTCCTCGCAATTTCGGGCAGTGTTGTCCAATTCATTGGCTGCTAGCCCCATATGGCTAATTGGGAATTCAGATCTGGCTAATTGCATTTCTGATCGGTAAATAAAAAATGAGTAATAAACATTGTCATGGAGCATATGGTCTTAATAATCATTTACATGGTGTATGCATGCAAACTTTACCATTTTGTGCTTTTTTTGGTAAAATGGTATGACCGAAAAGTAAAGCGTGCGCGTTTTTTGATTATTGGTGAGCTCTTTACTTCCTTAATTATTGAAGGGTGGTAGATGTTTGTGAAGTAAATGCACACGTGAAGTATATTTATTTCTATATGGTGTATATATATACATATATATATATATATGTGTGAGTGCAGGACATTTTCTACTAAAGTTAGTGAATGTGGCTAAAATGGCGTTGCCATAACCTGTGTTAGTCAGTTATTTCTACTAGACAACACTACTTTAAGGTACATGTGTATGCATAGAAAAGTCAAGTTCTTTTTGCTGAGATGACATTTTTAATTTTAAAAGACACATAATGCACTGCCTGGTGAACTACTGGTCAAGAAGGTCCCAGTTCGATCCCTGCTGTATGCTGAGTTACCTGCTTTCAGCTACCCTGCAGCATAGGTGCCAATTTGACCTCACTGTCCTCTGGGTTAAGGAAGATCAGGTAATGTTGCTGTTCTTCATTTCTACCTGGTTATTCCTGCTGGAGTGTCAGGTGAGATCAGGCTGGTTGAGGGATAAATGTTAGTCTGGAAACTGGGGAGAACTCCCCTACTCTTTGCCAAAGAGTTCACCTGAGAGGGCAGACTAAGGTTAACACCACAGCTTTAGTGTCTCATCTGAAATGCAGAGCACTGAAGTGACAGCCAAGATCACTTTAATCTCTGGAGTGGGACTTTGATCCAGACCTTCTGACATAGAGTTGAGAGTGTTCCCACTGAGCCAAGGCTGGCATCTTTGACATTAAGAATAAACTACAGCTGGACAGATATAGCCAGTCAGGAAACAGGAGTTTTTCCTGGGAATTTTCCCCTGCTGTGACATTGCAAAGTTCCATTCCAATGACTTAATGAAACAGGTGTGCCGCCCACCTTGAAAGGAAGCACTTCCTTTTTTCTAGTAGTGAAACCCAAGGCAGTGAAGAAGATGTAGAAACAATCCAAAACTGGCAAAAACAGAAGTGCTATGTGCATATCAAAACCAGCCGCAATACTTTCAAAAATTGAGGCTGACGATATTTGTGGAGCCTCCTCCTCCTGCTAGTTGTTTAATTGTCCACCACCATTCATGACTGAATGTGGCAGGACTGCAGAGCTTAGATCTGATCTGTTGGTTATGGGATTGCTTAGCTCTGTCCACTGCATGCTTCTTCCGCTGTTTGGCACGCAAGTAGTCCTGTGTTGTAGCTTCACCAGATTGACACCTCATTTTTAGGTATGCCTGGTGCTGCTCCTGAAATGCTCTCCTGCTCTTCTCATTGAACAAGGGGTGATCCCCTGACTTTGATGGTAATGGTAGAGTGAGGGATATGCCAGGTCATGACATTACAGATTGTGTTTGAATACAGTTCTGCTGCTATTTATGGTCCACAGCAACGCTTTTCACAACCTCAGTGTATTCCAAAGCACTTTAGAACCAATGTATACTCACTCAACAGTAACTTGATATCCAATTTATGCACAGCAAGGTCCAACAAACTGTAATGAAATGACTTGATCATCTATTTAAATTATAACAAGAAATGCTGGAAATACTCAGCAGGTCTGGCAGCATCTGTGGAGAAAGAAGCAGAGTTAACATTTCAGGTCAGTGACCCTTCTTAAGAACACTGAGTACTTCCAGCATTCCTTGTTTTTATTTCAGATTTCCAGCATCTGCAGTATTTTGCTTTCATCTATTTTAATTGTTTTTTGAGGGATAAATATTGGCCAGTTATTGGAGAACTCTGTTTCTTTTCTTCAAATAGTGCCATGGGATGTTTTCCATCCACCCGCGAGGGCAGAGAGGGCTTTGGTTTACTGTTTCATCTGAAGGACAGCACCTCCAACAGTGAAACACTCCCTCAGTACTGCAATGAGTCATCAGCCTGAATCAGGTGCTGAAACCTCTGGAGTGGGACATTTAAAAAAGAAGTACTTTGGGATGTCCTGTGGTCATGAAAGGCACTATATAAATGCAAGATCTTCTTTTCTTTTTTGAACCAGCAAACCTATTTAATCATTATTTCAAAGAAGAGCAAGGGAGTTCTGGCCAAAATTTCTCCCTCAATCTACATTTAAACAGCTTATCTGGTCATTATTACATTGCTGTTTCTGGGACTTTGCAATGTACAAATTGGCTGCCACATTTCCCACATTACAACAGTGGCCACACCTCAAAAGAACTTCATCCACTGTGACGCATTTTAGCACATTGTGAGGTGCTCACTATCAAAGTTTACACCAGGCCAAATTAGATGGAGTACTGGGTGGCTGCTAGTGCCCATGGAACTTCACCCCAGCATGAACCAGTGCCTTCAAGAGATGAGAGAAGATAGTTGAGGCATGGGGAAGAAAACATTGACCTGAAATTTCTTTGACACTGCTCCTACCATGCTGTTGAGACTTTGCAAAAAAACACAAGGGATTTGTCAAATTACAGCAACGGAGATCGAAGGAAATTCCAGGCCATTAAGTATAAACAAGAGATGTTTTGAGATACAAAATGCCACACAGAAAGTATAAGATTCCTAATGAAGAAGATACTTTCCTCTTCAACCAATACATAATATAGACAAATGCCATGGGAAATTCAGGAAAGAAGGACTGATTGGAGATATCTGATGACTTGCATTCTCTTACAATTTTCCCCCATATCATTATGAAACAGATTGGGAAAGCTGTCCTACAACATTATATTCTTCTGTTGTAAAAATTCAGCGCAGTCAAACCCGATTCTGCCTTCACCTGGTGTCCACATACAATAGAATTGAGATGTCCTGCAATTCCCCACAGTGTAATAGCCTACCAACAGAGATTATCTTGGCTCAGATATGACCAAAGACCAGTTACAAAATAAGGGCTGCCTGTGCCCACGAATTGTATCTGAGCTTGGATCAATGTCTTGAGGAAAGACAATTGGATTGGTAAGGGGAAATGAAGGGAAAGTCTTTGAAGATATGAAAGAATGTATGATAGAAGGTCGAAAAGGTAAGAATGTAGACTACTTGTTACCTATTTAGTGGCTTCAGATAACAGAGTAGGAAGGAGGTCAGGGGGTTTAAAACCATCAGTTCAGCAAATACCGGGGTAGAAATTGGAATGCATTGCTGCAGTTTTTCAGGTGTAAATTGAGCATAATGTTAACCAATTGAATAATGGGAAGGTTTGTGCCCAATCTGCACCTGCATTCAGCACACTGCTAAATTCATCAGGGTCATTTCTTAGAAAGCCCCAGCAGCTGCTTAAAACAGGCATGAGGCACATTGTATACGTTACTGAGGGGACTTGACAGGGTGGATATGGAAGGGATGTTTCCCCTTGTGGGAGAATCTAGAACTAGGGGTCACTGTTTAAAAATAAGGGGTTGCCCATTTAAGACAGAGATGAGGAGAAACGTTTCTCTCAGAAGGTCTCTGGAACTCTCTTCCTCAAAAGGCAGTGGAAGCACAGTCTTTAAATATTTTTAAGGCAGTGGTAGATAGATTGTTGACTGGCAAGGGTGTGGAGGTTATCAGGGGTAGGCAGGAATGTGGAGTCGAGGTTACAATCAGATCAGCCATGATCTTATTGAATAGCGGAGCAGGGTCAAGGGGCCAAGTGGCCTACTCCTGCTCTTAATTCGTATGTTCATATGTAATTAGAAAGTTTAACACTGTCAGGAGTATTTTACGCCATCACTGGACTGTAGCAAGTTCAAAGCAGCTCGTAATTAACCGTTGGGACAATCCAGTCTATTTTAGATGATCTGAAATTTAACAGGTTTCCCACCTTAATTTCAGCAGGAATGCCCAAGCCGCTGTTTTTTAGAAACTACCTGGTTGCTGTGTAAGTGGCACAGCTCCATTTGCCCCTTATAAGGCAAATGACAGGACTGAGGTAAGGCCAAGGGGACGACAACAGTGACTGCACTTCAAAAAGTACTTCATTGGTTGTAAGGTGCTTTGAAAGGCACTATATAAATGCAAGTCTTTCTTTTCTTTCTAAACTCCCTAAACCAGGAGGTTCCAATCCTGGTCAGAGATGGGTGCCCACCTATTAGTGGCGACCAGTACATCAAAAAGATGGTTCATGTTGGCCTCAACAGTGTGGTCCAGGCCTGGCAACTGGCACAAAACTATGGTTGCTAATTCTGGTTGGAAGTATTCCAGGAGGTTCAGGAGGGTGGACACCTGCCTCATCAGCCTGGACCAGGAGAAGGCTTTAGACAGGATATCGCACACCTACATGATGGACGTGCTTTCCAAAATGGGGTTTGGGGAGGGAATCTGCAATTGGACCAAGCTGCTCTACACAAACATCAGTAGCGCAGTCTCAATCAATGGGTGGGAATTGGAAAGTTTCCCGATCCAATCTGGAGTCAGACAGAGCTGTCCTCTCTCCCCGGTCTTGTTTGTTTGCTGTATTGAATCTTTTGCTGAGTCTATTAGGAAGGATGCGAGCATAAGAGGGGTGACAATCCCAGGTAGCGGAGGCACTCAGGTTAAAACCTCCCTGTACATGGATGACGTCGCCGTCTTCTTTGCAGCAGCTTTCTCGGGAGCAGAGAGTGCGAGCGAGTGAGCAGCTGGGAAGCAGCTTTTTCGGGAGCAGAGAGTGCGAGCGAGTGAGCAGCTGGGAAGGTCAGTTTAAAGTAAACTTAATTTCTTTTTCTTTTCGGCGGAGACCAGGGGGCTGCTGGGTAAGTAAAACCCTATATATTTGGGCCGTTTCTGAACCCGAGACACTACACCTGTAGTGTCTCCCACCCGCCCTCCTCCTCTAACCAAAAAAAAAGGACTCAGTGGTGTGTAGATAAGGTAAGGCTTTGTCTATTTCTCTTTTTTTTTTAACGTGTGATTGGTTAAAAACTTTTTGTTCCTTTTTCATTTAACTAAGTTTAAGCTTAAGATTAAAAATGGCAGGAGATCTCAGACCCGTGACATGCTCCTCTTGCTTAATGTGGGAGCTCAGGGTCATGGCTGATGTCCCTGACTCCTTCACGTGCAGGAAGTGTGTCCAGCTGCAGCTCTTGTTAGACCGCATGACGGCTCTGGAGCTGCGGATGGACTCACCTTGGAGCATCCGCGATGCTGAGGAGGCAGTGGATAGCACATTTAGCGAATTGGTCACACCGCAGATTAGGATTGCTGAGGGAGAAAGGGAATGGGTGACCAAAAGGCAGAGAAAGAGCAGGAAGGCAGCGCAGGTGTCCCCTGCGGTCATCTCCCTCCACAACAGGTATACCGTTTTGGATACTGTTGAGGGAGATGGCTCACCAGGGGAAGGCAGCAGTAGCCAGGTTCATGGCACCGTGGCTGGCTCTGCTGTTCAGAAGGGCGGGAAAAAAAGTGGAAGGGCTATAGTCATAGGGGATTCGATTGTAAGGGGAGTAGATAGGCGGTTCTGTGGTCGAAAACGAGACTCCCGAATGGTATGTTGCCTCCCAGGTGCACGGGTCAGGGATGTCTCAGATCGGCTGCAGAACATTCTGAAGGGGGAGGGTGGACAGCCAGCTGTCATTGTGCACATAGGCACCAATGATATAGGTAAAAAACGGGATGTGGTCCTACAAGCAGAATTTAGGGAGTTCGGAGCCAAGTTAAAAAGTAGGACCTCAGAGGTAGTAATCTCAGGATTGCTACCAGTGCCACGTGATAGTCAGAGTAGAAATGAAAGAATAGTCAGGATGAATGCGTGGCTTGAGAGATGGTGCAGGAGGGAGGGATTCAGATTTTTGGGACATTGGGACTGGTTCTGGGGGAGGTGGGACTACTACAAATTGGACGGTCTACACCTGGGCCGGACTGGAACCAATGTCCTTGGGGGTGCTTTTGCTAACGCTGTTGGGGAGGGTTTAAACTAATGTGGCAGGGGGATGGAACCAAATGAGGTCAGTGGAGAGTAAGGAGGTAGTAACTAAAGCCTGTAAGGAACTAGATAATGAAGGCAGCGTGACTAAGGGAAAGAGTAGGCAGGGAGCAGATGATGAAAGCAAAGGGACTGGTGGTCTGAGGTGTATTTGTTTTAATGCAAGAAGTGTAGTAGGTAAGGCAGATGAACTTAGGGCTTGGATTAGTACCTGGGAGTATGATGTTATTGCTATTACTGAGACTTGGTTAAGGGAAGGGCATGATTGGCAACTAAATATCCCAGGATACCGATGCTTCAGGCAGGATAGAGAGGGAGGTAAAAGGGGTGGAGGAGTTGCATTACTGGTCAAAGAGGATATCACAGCTGTGCTGAAGGAAGGCACTATGGAGGACTCGAGCTGTGAGGTAATATGGGCAGAACTCAGAAATAGGAAGGATGCGGTAACAATGTTGGGGCTGTACTACAGGCCTCCCAACAGCGAGCGTGAGATAGAGGTACAAATATGTAAACAGATTATGGAAAGATGTAGGAGCAACAGGGTGGTGGTGATAGGAGATTTTAATTTTCCCAACATTGACTGGGATTCACTTAGTGTTAGAGGTCCAGGTGGAGCAGAATTTGTAAGGAGCATCCAGGAGGGTTTTCATGAGCAGTATGTAAATAGTTCTACTCGGGAAGGGGCCATACTGGACCTGGTGTTGGGGAATGAGCCCGGCCAGGTGGTTGACGTTTCAGTAGGGGACTACTTTGGGAATAGTGATCACAATTCCGTAAGTTTTAAAATACTCATGGACAAAGACGAGAGTGGTCCGAAAGGAAGAGTGCTAAATTGGGGGACGGCCAACTACACCAAAATTCGGCAGGAGCTGGGGAATGTAGATTGGGAGCAGCTGTTTGAAGGTAAATCCACATGTGATATGTGGGAGGCTTTTAAAGAGAGGTTGATTAGCGTGCAGGAGAGACATGTTCCTGTGAAAATGAGGGGTAGAAATGGCAAGATTAGGGAACCATGGATGACAGGTGAAATTGTGAGACTAGCTAAGAGGAAAAAGGAAGCATACATAAGGTCTAGGCGGCTGAAGAAAGACGAAGCTTTGAAAGAATATCGGGATTGTAGGCGCAATCTGAAACGAGGAATTAAGAGGGCTAAAAGGGGTCATGAAATATCTTTAGCAAACAGGGTTAAGGAAAATCCCAAAGCCTTTTATTCATATATAAGGAGCAAAAGGGTAACTAGAGAAAGGATTGGCTCACTCAAGGACAAAGGAGGAAAGTTATGCATGGAGTCAGAGAAAATGCGTGAGATTCTAAACAAGTACTTTGCATCAGTATTCACCGAGGAGAGGGACATGACGGATGTTGAGGTTAGGGACAGATGTTTGATTACTCTAGGTCAAGTCGGCATAAGGAGGGAGGAAGTGTTGGGTATTCTAAAAGGCATGAAGGTGGACAAGTCCCCAGGTCCGGATGGGATCTATCCCAGGTTACTGTGGGAAGCGAGAGAGGAAATAGCTGGGGCCTTAACAGATATCTTTGCAACATCCTTAAACACGGGTGAGGTCCCGGAGGACTGGAGAATTGCTAATGTTGTCCCCTTGTTTAAGAAGGGTAGCAGGGATAATCCAGGTAATTATAGACCGGTGAGCCTGACATCAGTCGTAGGGAAGCTGCTGGAGAAGATACTGAGGGATAGGATCTATTCCCATTTGGAAGAAAATGGGCTTATCAGTGATAGGCAACATGGTTTTGTGCAGGGAAGGTCATGTCTTACCAACTTAATAGAATTCTTTGAGGAAGTGACAAAGTTGATTGATGAGGGAAGGGCTGTAGATGTCGTATACATGGACTTCAGTAAGGCGTTTGATAAGGGTCCCCATGGTAGGCTGATGGAGAAAGTGAAGGGGCATGGGGTCCAAGGTGTAAAAGCTAGATGGATAAAGAACTGGCTGGGCAACAGGAGACAGAGAGTAGCAGTGGAAGGGAGTTTCTCAAATTGGAGACGTGTGACCAGTGGTGTTCCACAGGGATCCGTGCTGGGACCACTGTTGTTTGTGATATACATAAATGATTTGGAGGAAAGTATAGGTGGTCTGATTAGCAAGTTTGCAGACGACACTAAGATTGGCGGAGTAGCAGATAGTGAAGGGGACTGTCAGAGAATACAGCAGAATATAGATAGACTGGAGAGTTGGGCAGAGAAATGGCAGATGGAGTTCAATCAGGGCAAATGCGAGGTGATGCATTTTGGAAGATCCAATTCAAGAGTGAACTATACAGTAAATGGAAAAGTCCTGGGGAAAATTGATGTACAGAGAGATTTGGGTGTTCAGGTCCATTGTTCCCTGAAGGTGGCAACGCAGGTCAATAGAGTGGTCAAGAAGGCATACGGCATGCTTTCCTTCATCGGACGGGGTATTGAGTACAAGAGTTGGCAGGTCATGTTACAGTTGTATAGGACTTTCTTTCGGCCACATTTGGAATACTGCGTGCAGTTCTGGTTGCCACATTACCAAAAGGATGTGGATGCTTTGGAGAGGGTGCAGAGAAGGTTCACCAGGATGTTGCCTGGTATGGAGGGCGCTAGCTATGAAGAGAGGTTGAGTAGATTAGGATTATTTTCATTAGAAAGACGGAGGTTGAGGGGGGACCTGATTGAGGTGTACAAAATCATGAGAGGTATAGACAGGGTGGATAGCAAGAAGCTTTTTCCCAGAGTGGGGGATTCAATTACAAGGGGACACGAGTTCAAAGTGAAAGGGGAAAAGTTTAGGGGGGATATGCGTGGAAAGTTCTTTACGCAGAGGGTGGTGGGTGCCTGGAACTCATTGCCAGTGGAGGTGGTAGACGCGGGCACGATAGCGTCTTTTAAGATGTATCTAGACAGATACATGAATGGGCAGGAAGTAAAGAGATACAGACCCTTAGAAAATAGGCGACAGGTTTAGATAGAGGATTTGGATTGGCGTAGGCTTGGAAGGCCGAAGGGCCTGTTCCTGTGCTGTAATTTTCTTTGTTCTTTGTTCTTTGTTCTGCTCAGATCCGCTGTCCATGCGCAGACTGATGAGCATCTGCGACCAGTTCGAACTGGCCTCGGGAGCCAAAGTTAACCACGGCAAGAGCGAGGCCATGTTCTTTGGGAACTGGGCTGACCGATCCTTTGTCCCCTTCACCGTCAGGCCAGATTACCTGAACGTACTGGGGATATGGTTCGGAAGGGCCGGGACGTGCACCAAAACCTGGGTGGAGCGAGTAGCCAAGGTACAACAAAAGTTGAGCATATGGGGGCAGCAATCTCTCTCCATTGTGGGTAAGAACCTGGTCATCAGGTGCGAGGCGCTCACGTTGTTGCTGTACGTGGCGCAGGTCTGGCCCATACCCCACTCCTGCGCTGTGGCATTCACCCGAGCCATTTTCCGCTTCATCTGGGGATCTAAAATGGACCGGGTCCGAGGGACATGATGTTCAAATCTCTGGACAGGGGCGGGAAAAATGTACCCAACGTGGCCCTCATCCTGATGACCACCTTCGTGTGCGGCTGCATCAAGCTGTGTGCAGATCTCCAGTACGCAAACTCCAAGTGTCACTACGTGCTGAGGTTCTATCTGACCCGGTGTTGCGAAGGATGGGCCTGGTCACATTGCCACGGAATGCTCCATGCAGTTGGACCGTGCCGTACCACCTATCCTTCGTGGAGCAGTTTCTGCTTTGACCACCGGTCCATCAGGCAGTGGTCTGCACGGAATGTCCTCAAGGCCCTACGGGAAAAGGAGACGGGGGATCCTGTCGGATGGTTCCCCGAGCAGACCGCCAAAGTCATTTGGCGGAAAGCCTCATCACCAGAACTTTCAAACAAGCACCAAGATGTAGCTTGGCTGGTGGTGAGAAGGGCCCTCCCGTCAGATCCTTCATGCACACCCGAAGTCTCGCCCCTCTGCACAATGCCCCCGCGGTGGCTGTGGTGGGGAAGAGACGGTTGCCCACCTCCTCCTGGAATGTGTCTTTGCAAAGCAGGCGTGGAAAGAGATGCAGTGGTTTTTGTCGCGGTTCATCCCAAGCAGCTCTGTAACACAGGAGTCTGTGCTCTCCGGGTTGTTCCCAGGGACGCACACCGAGACAAACATCAACTGCTGCTGGAGGACTATCAATTCGGTGAAAGACGCCCTTTGGTCTGCCCGAAACCTGCTGGTCTTCCGGCGCAAAGAGTTGTCCACGACCGAATGTTGCAGACTGGCACATTCCAAGGTCCAGGACTACGTGCTGAGGGACGCACTAAAGCTTGGGGCAGCCGCAGCAAAGGCTCAATGGGGAAAGACCACAGTGTAAGGTTCCCCCACCAAGCTGAACTGAGGGGCTTGATTCATGGGAAACCCCTCAAACTGTATCGGGAAAATTTTGTGTGCTGTAAATGTAAAAATGTATATGGCATGACAATGAAATGGAAGGGTTGTGAGGCAACTCATGATTGTATAGATGGAAACTGATCACTTTTGCACTGTTTGTATTTTTTGGCTTGATGCTGTTTTAAACTGTTTGGGAATGTAATTTTTCCAGATTTTTATGAATAAAGTATATTTTGGAAAAAAAAGTATTCCAGGAGGTTTCATCGCATGACCTTCCAGTTTTAACTGCCCATCCCCAAACCCCGGCTATTTGTCACACGGCATGTCCATCCTAACAGCTCAATGATTTCCCATGGTATTGAAAAACAAACAGACACTTGGTTACCCAATTGGATGATTCTTGACTGTCAATTAAGCAGCTTTTTATTCTAGCTTCAATCTTTTTTAATGTCGCTGTAAGTTTTGTCCCGGGTCGCTCTCAGCTTTGTTCGGGAGATTAATACAAGAACAAAGAACAAAGAACAGTACAGCACAGGAACAGGCCATTCGGCCCTCCAAGCCTGCGCCAATCTTGATGCCTGCCTAAACTAAAACCTTCTGCACTTCCGGGGACCATATCCCTCTATTCCCATCCTATTCATGTATTTGTCAAGATGCATCTTAAACGTCGCTATTGTACCTGCTTCCACCATCTCCCCTGGCAGCAAGTTCCAGGCACTCACCACCCTCTGTGTAAAGAACTTGCCTCGCACATCCCCTCTAAACTTTGCCCCTCGCACCTTAAACCTATGTCCCCTGGTAACTGACTCTTCCACCCTGGGAAAAAGCTTCTGACTATCCACTCTGTCCATGCCGCTCATAACTTTGTAAACCTCTATCATGTCGCCCCTCCACCTTCGTCGTTCCAGTGAAAACAATCGAGTTTATCCAACCTCTCCTCATAGCTAATGCCCTCCAGACCAGGCAACATCCTGGTAAATCTCTTCTGTACCCTCTCCACATCCTTCTGGTAGTGTGGCGACCAGAATTGCACGCAATATTCTAAGTGTGGCCTAACTAAAGTTCTGTACAGCTGCAGCATGACTTGCCAGTTTTTATACTCTATGCACCAACCGATGAAGGCAAGCATGCCGTATGCCTTCTTAACTACCTTATCCACCTGCGTTGCCACTTTCAGTGACCTGTGGACCTGTACGCCCAGATCTCTCTGCCTGTCAATACTCCTAAGGGTTCTGCCATTTACTGTATACATCCCACCTGCATTAGACCTTCCAAAATGCATTACCTCACATTTGTCCGGATTAAACTCCATCTGCCATTTCTCCGCCCAATTCTCCAACCGATCTATATCCTGCTGTATCCTCTGACAATCCTCAACACTATCCGCAACTCCTCCAACCTTTGTGTCGTCTGCAAACTTACTAATCAGACCAGCTACATTTTCATCCAAATCATTTATATATACTACAAAGAGCAAAGGTCCCAGCACAGATCCCTGCGGAACACCACTAGTCACATCCTTCCATTCAGAAAAGCACCCTTCCACTGATACCCTCTGTCTTCTATGACAGAGCCAGTTCTGTATCCATCTTGCCAGCTCACCTCTGATTCTGTGTGACTTCACATTTTGTACCAGTCTGCCATGAGGGACCTTGTCAGAGGCTTTACTGAAGTCCATATAGACAACATCCACTGCCCTTCCTTCGTCAATCATCTTTTTGTCACTTCCTCAAAAAACTCAATCAAATTAGAGAGACATGACCGCCCCTTCACAAAACCACGCTGCCTCTCGCTAATAAGTTTGTTTGTTTCCAAATGGGAGTAAATCCTGTCCCGAAGAATCCTCTCTAATAATTTCCCTACCACTGATGTAAGGCTCCCCGGCCTATAATTTCCTGGATTATCCTTCCTACCCTTCTTAAACAAAGGAACAACATTGGCTATTCTCCAGTCCTCTGGGACTTCACCTGTAGCCAATGAGGATGAAAATATTTCTGTTAAGGCCACATCAATTTCTTCCCTTGCCTCCCTTAGTATTCTGGGGTAGATCCCATCAGGCCCTGGGGACTTATCTACCTTAATGCTTTGCAAGACACCCAACACCTCCTCCTTTTTGATAATGAGATGACTGAGACTAGCTACACTCCCTTCCCTAGGCTCATCATCCAGCAAGTCCCTCTCTTTGGCGAATACTGATGCAAAGTACTCATTTCGTACCTCGCCCATTTCCTCTGGCTCCACACATCTTTAATCTTTAATTCCTGGAGATTGCAGGATAATCTTGGAAGATTGTTAATCTGACACAGTTTGCAGGGTCAGGTGTTTAGGAAATCAACACCCGAAAGGCCATCTGGGTGCCAAAGAGGTGTCACAAGTGGCAATTGAGCTGACTTTCTCCATGAACATTAGGTGTCTTCCCACTGACCTCACAATCTCCAGGAGGGTCAATGTTGGACGGCACTGTTGGGGGACATGATACTAGCACATCCCCTATGGGGATTTCACGGCCAGCATCATTTTCACATTTGTACTCACATTTAGCATTTAAAAGCGCACACAATAATTTTCATTTGTACTTGTAAGAAAGCAGAACTGTCTGTGGAGCCACAAACAAAGGCAGACTCTTTTCATGGTAAAATTGACGAAACTGAACAAACCACATTTGCATCAGCATCTGTAGTATTTTGCTTTTATTATACCACATTTGAAGTTGAGTCTCTGCCCATTCATACTCTTTTCTGGCATCATACTAATATGATTACATTTTGTATTGTGTTTTGTGTCACAGTAGACATAAATAACCAAAGCAAGGTTTATTTTGTGCCCTGGGATTTATTTTCATTCAAAAGAGACACATGCTTGTCAAGGTGTTGCATCAGTCAGTGATTTCATTTTATTTTCATATATTCGTTCTCGAGATGTGGGTATTGCTGGCAAGGCCAGCGAGTATTGCCCATTTGTACTTTCCTTTGAAAAGCTGGTGGTGGTCTTCTTCAAATAGTGATTTCATACACCTGTGATTTACTTGGCCACTTCAGAAGGCAGTTAAGAGTCAACTATGTTGGTGTGGCACTCGAGTTAGAAATAGATCAGGAATCGTTCCACAGGTGTTAGTTGTCCAGTAACCTACAATTATTCTTCATCGCTGTGAAGTGATTTGGGACCTCCTTTACATTAAAAGTGCTGTAGAAATGTAAATTGTTGTTGTTGGTTGTTGTTTTTGTTGTTGGTGTTGTTTGTTGTTGTTAGCCCTGATATATCACCAGAGCCAGGTGAAATGTATCCCAAGCTTGTTAAAAGAAGCAAGAGAAGAAATAGCAGAAGGTCTGTCCATCATTTTCCAGTCCTCACTGGATACAGGTGTGGTGTTGGAGGATTGGACGACTGCTCATGTTGTACCTCTGTTTAAAAAGGGAGTGAGGGATAGACCGAATAATTGCAGGCCAGTCAGTCTAAACTCAGGAGTGGGCAAATTATTGGAATCAATTCTGAGAGACAGGATAAACTGTTACATAGAAGGGCACAGATTAATTGAGGATAATCCTTTTTCCTTTTGGGCCTCCTTATCTCAAGAGACAATGGATACGCGCCTGGAGGTGGTCAGTGGTTTGTGAAGCAGCGCCCGGAGTGGCTATAAAGGCCAATTCTAGAGTGACGGGCTCTTCCACAGGTGCTGCAGAGAAATTTGTTTGTCGGGGCTGTTGCACAGTTGGCTCTCCCCTTGCGCCTTTGTCTTTTTTCCTGCCAACTACTAAGTCTCTTCGACTCGCAGGATAATCAACATGGATTTGTTAATAGAAGATTTTGTCTGTAACTTGATCGAAGTTTTTGAAGATGTAACAGTTGAGGTCATCTACATGGATTTTAGCAAGGCTTTTGACAAGATCCCACATGGAAGACTGGTTAAAAAATAAAAGACCATAGGATCCATGGAAATGTAGCAAGGTGGATACAAAATTGGCTCAGTACTGGGTCCCTGCTTTTTGTGGTATATATTAACGATTTAGATGAAAATATAGGGGTATGATCAAGAAGTTTGTAGAGGACACAAAGATTGGCCTTGTGGTAGATAGCGAGGATGATAGCTGTAGGCTGCAGGAAGATATTGATGGCAGTTGGCAGAAAAGTGGCAAATGAAATTCAGCCTGGAGAATTGTGAGGTGATGCATTTGGGGAGGTCAAACAAGGCAAAGGAATACACGATTAGTGGGTGAATATTGAGCAGTGTAGAGGAAGTGAAGGACCTTGGAGTGAATGTTCACAGATCCATGAAGGTAGCAGAACAAGTCAATAAGGTGGTTAATTAAGAAGGCATATGGAATCCTTTCCTTTATTAGCCGAGATATAGAATATAACAGTAGGGAGGTTATGCTGGAACTGTACAAATCATTAGTTAGGCCACATCTTGAGTATTATGTGCAGTTCTGGTCACCTTATTACAGAAAGGATGTAATTGCACTAGTGAGAGTACAGAGGATGTTGCCAGGACTGGAAAAATGCAGCTATGAGGAAAGATTGGATAGGATGGGGTTGTTCTCCTTGGAACAGAGAAGGCTGAGGGGAGATTTGATTGAAATGTACAAAATTGTGAGGGGCCTGGATAGAGTAGATGTGAAGGGCCCATTTACCTGAGCAGAGAGGTCAGTGACTAGGGGGCATAGATTTAAAGTGATTGGCAGAAAGATTAGAGGGGAGATGAGGAAAAGATTTTTCACCCAGAGGGTGGTGGGGGTCTGGAACTCATTGCCTGAAAGATCAATACAGGCAGAAACCCTCAACTCATTTAAAAGGTGACTGGATATGCTCCTCAAGTGCCATAATCTGCAGGGCTACGGACCAAACGTTGGAAGGTGGGATTAGGCTGGGTGGCTCGTATTTCAGTCGGCACAGGCACGATGGGCCAAGTGGCCTCTTTCTGTGCCATAAATTTTCTATGATTTTTGCTCCTTCACTCGGGCTGGCACTGAGACCAAATATATCACCCTCACCCATAGTCATCCCAACTGGTGACTCAGCACATACCAAGGAATAAAGAAGACTCAGCAACTCACTGCTTTAACTACAAAAGGTAATGGCACAAACAGTAGAATTGAAATTAAGGATGCCAATCAATCTCGTAGGCTTTTATCCACACTATATGACATTGTCAGAACTACGTGATTTGACTAACACAGTGACTCGCTGCCTGGTGACTGTTATCCTGTCTGTGTATTATGGAATGGAAGATATGCAAAAATGTGGTCATCAATTTTTTGTTTGGTAAGTTAGGAGTGTTATAGGTAGTATTTTGGAGATTTGTGTCCCTTGTACATTCTGTCTATACTCTCTATTTAAATCCCTTTCTTTTCATTTCATTCTGACTGTCCCCTATCAATGAACGTCTGTGGAAAGAAGAAAATGAAGTCTTGCACATATATTGTGTTGTATGATTGCCTTTAAGAGTGATGTCCCTTTAAGATCTCAGTATGCTAATGAGCTAAGTACCAGGATGTAGTCATGTGGCTACAAGCCAGAGTCACTCTGCAACTGTAACATCCAGACAGAGGTTCTGTAGTTAGCTCTTTACTGTATATAATGGTTTACCTGCAAATAAACCTGTTAGAGATCTTCATCATAAGTGGACTCCATGCATCAGACAACATAAAGAACTCATTACATATAACACCTTTTGCATCCAATGAATGTACCTATATGTTTCACTAACAATAAATTACTTATTAACGGCAGTCATTGTTGTTTTGTAGGCAAATCCAACAAGATCACACAAATAGGCAACTGACCAGTTAGTCTATTTTGGTGGTGTTGTTTGAGGGACCAATGTTGGCTCTTCTTCTAGTAATACCATAGGATATTTTATAACCAACTGAACAGACAATCGGTTTAACATCTTATCTGAAAGGCAACCCCTCCAATAATGCAGTGCTCACTCAGTAATGAATTCAAGAGTCCGTTCAAATTATGTAATAAAGTCCTACAGTGGGGCTTGAACCCATGATCTTTGACTGGAGTTCTGAACTGCACCACAATAACTAAGATCAGTTTCTGTTTTCCCAACTTTTTCCTCTCCTGATGCCACTGACTTCCTTGGGCACACTGCCATAGGTAGACTTCTGGTAAATCACCAGTGTGACACTAGACAGTAAATGTTCGCAGACTATTCCACTGCGTCAGTCATCACAGCTGACCTCAATCTTATTCTCACTCAACTTGCTCACACTCACTTTTCAGCAGGTGTCAGGACCAGAAGGTAAAAGTAAAAACAGAAAGTGCTGGAAATATTCAGCAGGTCTGGCAGCATCGGTGGACAGAGAAGCAGAGTTAATATTTCAGGTCTGTGACCTTTCATCAGAACTGGCAAAGGTTAGAAATGTAATAGGTTTTAAGCAAGTGAAGTGGGGGTGGGGGAGAAGAGAACAAAAGGGAAGGTTTGTGATAGGGCAGAGGGCAGGAGAGATTAAATGACAAAGATGTCATGGGACAAAGGGAAAGGGAGTGCTAATGGTATGGTGAAAGACAAAGCATTAGTCCAGAGAGAGTGTTAATGACAGAATAATGAACAGCTCTGTCCAAAAGCACAAACATGAAAAACCAAGTTTAAGGCATGCACATGGTTAAAAAATTAAATTAAATTAAAAAAAGGCTAGTCATGCTCTGAAATTATTAAACTCAATGTTGAGTCCGGAATGCTGTAGAGTGCCTTATCAGAAAATGAGGTGTTGTTCCTCGAGCTTGCATTGATGTTCACTGGAACACTACAGCAGACCAAGGACAGAAATATGGACATGGGAGAAGGGTGGTGAATTGAAAAGCAACCGGAAGCTTGGGGGTTATGCTTGGTGACCCAGCGAAGGTGTTCCGCAAAGTGGCCACCCAATCTGCATTTGGTCTCCCCACTGCTTCACCTGGAAGGAGTGTTTAGGGCCAAGGATGGTGGAGAGAGAGGAGGTAAGAAGACAGTGTTACACCTCCTGTGATTGCATGGGAAGGTGCCTTGGGAAGGGGATGAGGTGTCGGCGGTGATGGAGGAGTATACCAGGATGTCGCAAAGGAAACAATCCGTGTGTCTGGTGGTGGCATCACGCTGGAGGTGGCTGAAATGGCGGAGGATGATCCTTTGGATGTGGAGGCTGGTGGGGTGGAAAGTGAGGACAAGGGGAATCCTGTCGCAGTTCTAGGAAGGAAGGGAAGGGGTGAGAGCAGATGCGCGGGAAATGGGCCAAACGCAGTTGAAGGCCCTGTCAACCACAATAGGGGGGAATCCTTTGTTGAGGAAAAAGGAAGACATATCAGAAGTGCTATTGTAGAAGCTTGCATCATCAGAGCAGATGCGTCAGAGACGAAGAAACTGGGAGAATGGAATGGAGTCCTTACAGAAGGCCCGGTTAAGGAAGTGTAGTCAGGTAGCTGTGGGAGTCGATGGATTTATAATGAATATTAGTGGACAGCTTATCTCCAAAAGGTAGAAGGCTGATTTTTTTTCCACTCCAGTGCATTGTGGTCAATTGTAGCAATGTCAATACCAATTCAGCTGAACATGTACATCTACCTCAGGGAAAAAGCACCTGAACATGCGATAAAATCCTACACCCTTCCCAGTCTTTCTGATTTATAGAAACACTGGATCAGGAGTTGGCCCCTTGAATCTGTCCCGCAATTCAGTTAGATGATGAATGATCTGTATCTCAGCCTCATTTACCCATCTTTGTCTACATCCATTACACTACCGAATAAAAACCTACTAATCGCAGTCTTGAAAATTTCAATTGAGACCCCCCCCCCCCCAGAATCTATCGCTTTTTGGAGGTGAAGGTTCCAGATTCCCACTACCCTTTGTACCAAAAAGTACTTCCTGATTTCACTCCTGAATGGCCCATGTCTAATTTTAAGACTGTGCTCCTGTTCTGGATTTCCCCCAGCAGAGGAAATGTGACTCAGTATCAGTTTCCAGTGCATTCACCACATTGATCCATCGAGTTGATGAAGGGAAACCCTTGCTGTAGACGAACAAACATGTAGAAAATAGCTGCTTGGGCAATGTAGTGGGCACCTGATGCTCGTGAAACAGCACCTTCAGGAGGCTTGGGCAAAAATAAGGCACGACTGCATTAGGCTCTGACAGAATCCAACAATCTTACAGTTTAGGAGGAGGACATTTTGAAAGAGCTATTTAACCAGCCTCACTCCCCTCCTTTTTCTCCATAGCCCAGCAAATGTTTTGAAAGTTGCCACTGAAAATGCTTCCACCATCTTTTCAGTAGTGCGTTCCAGATCATAACAATTGTTGTGTGCTCGAGTCCTGAAATGGGGCTTAAACCCACAATCTTCTTTCTCAAGAAGCAACAAAGGGGCCTCACTGTGCACAATGCATGAAGCAGGTTGTTGAGATTCTGTGCGTCTAAGTGGGAAACTTATCTTTCAGTCTGTAATTTGGTCAGCCGGTAAATGACGTTGCTCATTATCGCAAGACTCAGTCATCATTTCCTGACGTTGCTCTGTCTGCTGGCGGTCCAATTACGGGCATCTCTGGAAACCCGTGTTACACAACCCAGGGAGGGACAGACTTCAGGAGAGCTTAGCAAGAAAGCGAAACTCCCCGAGCAAATGCTTTCGGAAACATTCTGTCAGAATGTTTTGTGTTTATTTTTTAACGCTGCCCAGTGACTGGGGGAAGAGAAAGTCGTCTCTCAGAGTCACTTAAAAATATAGCAAATAAAAACAGTCCTGATCCAACTTCCATGGACGAAGCGTTGCCTTCCTGAGAGACCCTGAGAGCTGTCAGAGTCATTGTAGCGCAGTCCCACTGTCTCTCTGAGCGAAATCGAACGTTGGACTTCTCTGTTTTGTTAGTGCCATATCAGATGGGCCATTTGCCAAACAAAAACTTCGGGAGAGTTTGCTTTAACTCCAATCATGCCAATTGTCTTTGAGGGACCGTTGGTTCCTTGCTTTGCACAGGCACCCCGTGCCCAATCACCAATTATTCCCTTATTACTGAGTATCAGCAGGCTGATGAGATGCATCATGCCGTCCTCGTTTGATCTTCACACCTCACATTCCAACAGGTATCCCTGGATTGTGATCGGGGGCAGGAACACAGTGATTCTGAGACCACATCTACATACCCTTACTACAGCCCTGCGGAGGTCTGCGAATCCAACACAGGTCCTGCAGGAAATGTTTCCTAATTTATATAGACCTGTTATTCACCGCTTAATGTCACTAGACTTGGGATGGTTATTACAACCTTTCCAAAGAAACTCGGACTTTAGGCCCGAAGACAAAGGACAGTGGAATATTTGCACATCAATTTCGTTCTGAATCTGTGTGACACGAGTACTTTTTAGAAACAAGGCCACATTCAAATGAAATTATATTATCGACAGAAAAATGTTTGCCAAACAATGCAAGCAAGGATGTGAACTGTATTGAAGCACATTGGGGGGTTTCTCTTTAACGACAGTATCCCTTTGATTATAAACAGAGGGCACACTCGTACTGTAGCTGACAATTCACAACTTTTCGTTCAGTCTTTAGAATCTTGCTAGTAAATTGGCAATGCAAAGAAGACAAATGTACTGAGAAGGCTGGTAGAAATGAACAGCTTTTTTGAAATGAATCAAACCATCCCTTCCAAACACTGACTAAATATGTTGGGGGGGGAAATCTCCTCCCAAGGTTAGTTAGTATAAATAACCTTCCCCTGAATCTCCATTGGCTTTGCTACTGTGCCTGAAGCATTAGCAGATATGTCAGCCTGGTAATGTGATACAGCCTGGCTGGTTAAATGCAGAGTGCTGTACATAGTAAATGCTAGGAGATTAAATAAAATGACTTGGCATGCAAATCCAAATACAGCCTGAGGGTTCAGTGGGCCAGGCCAGTGGGAATGATGGGACAAGCTAGAGTGAGTAGATAGGGGTAGGTCACATTGAGAGCATAGGGCAAGCAGGATTGGAGCAGCAAATGTGTGCAGGATAGCAGCAGGTGAGAGTGAGCAGGATGGGGCAGGCCTACCAGGATATGCCAGACCAAGCAGGATAGGAGCAGGCCAGAGTGAATAGGATGAAAAGTCACAGACTTGAAGTGTTAACTCTGTTTCTCTCTCTCGACAGATGCTGCCAGACCTGCTGAGTATTTCCAGCACTTTCTGTTTTTTTATTTCAGAGTGAGCAGGATGAAGCCAGGCCAGAGTGACCAGAATGAGGTCAGACACAAGTGACCAGGATAGGGACAGGCCAGAGTCACCAAAATGAGGCCAGGCCAGAATGACCAGGATGAGGCCAGGGCAGGGTAAGCAGAATGGGAGCAGGTAGAGAGAGCAGGGTGAGGTCAGGCAAGGCCAGAGTAAGCAGAATGGGAGCAGACCAGAGGGGGAAGCAGGAAGAGTGAGCAGGATGAATCCAGGCCAGAGTGAGCAGAATAGAGACAGGCCTGAGTGAGCAGGACACTATATAAATGGAAGTTCCTTCTCTGTAACTCATTTTATTTGCTGTGTGCAGGTTGTCTGTCACATGCCTGCTTAACTGTAGTGACTACTCTTCAAAAGTCATTGGCTTTGTTAAGTCCTAAGGGTTTCAAAGCCCTTTCCTATCCTGAGTGGTGTGAAACAGGGCTGTGTTCTCGCACCCACACTTTTTGGGATTTTCTTCTCCCTGCTGCTTTCACATGCGTTCAAATCCTCTGAAGAAGGAATTTTCCTCCACACAAGATCAGGGGGCAGGTTGTTCAACCTTGCCCGTCTAAGAGCGAAGTCCAAAGTACGGAAAGTCCTCATCAGAGAACTCCTCTTTGCTGACAATGCTGCTTTAACATCTCACACTGAAGAGTGCCTGCAGAGTCTCATCGACAGGTTTGCGGCTGCCTGCAACGAATTTGGCCTAACCATCAGCCTCAAGAAAACGAACATCATGGGGCAGGACGTCAGAAATGCTCCATCCATCAATATTGGCGACCACGCTCTGGAAGTGGTTCAAGAGTTCACCTACCTAGGCTCAACTATCACCAGTAACCTGTCTCTAGATGCAGAAATCAACAAGTGCATGGGTAAGGCTTCCACTGCTATGTCCAGACTGGCCAAGAGAGTGTGGGAAAATGGCGCACTGACACGGAACACAAAAGTCCGAGTGTATCAGGCCTGTGTCCTCAGTACCTTGCTCTACGGCAGCGAGGCCTGGACAACGTATGCCAGCCAAGAGCGACGTCTCAATTCATTCCATCTTCGCTGCCTTCGGAGAATACTTGGCATCAGGTGGCAGGACTATATCTCCAACACAGAAGTCCTTGAAGCGGCCAACACCCCCAGCTTATCCACACTACTGAGTCAGCGGCGCTTGAGATGGCTTGGCCATGTGAGCCGCATGGAAGATGGCAGGATCCCCAAAGACACATTGTACAGTGAGCTCGCCACTGGTATCAGACCCACCGGCCGTCCATGTCTCCGCTAATAAGACGTCTGCAAACACGACATGAAATCGTGTGACATTGATCACAAGTCGTGGGAGTCAGTTGCCAGCATTCGCCAGAGCTGGCGGGCAGCCATAAAGACAGGGCTAAATTGTGGCGAGTCGTTTATGTTTATGTTTAGAGATACAGCACTGAAACAGGCCCTTCGGCCCACCGAGTCTGTGCCGACCATCAACCACCCATTTATACTAATCCTACACTAATCCCATAATCCTTCCACATCCCCACCTGTCCCTATATTTCCCAACCACCTACCTCTCCTAGTGGCAATTTATAATGGCCAATTTACCTACCAACTTGCAAGTCTTTTGGCTTGTGGGAGGAAACCGGAGCACCCGGAGAAAACCCACGCAGACACAGGGAGAACTTGCAAACTCCACACAGGCAGTACCCAGAATTGAACCCGGGTCACTGGAGCTGTGAGGCTGCGGTGCTAACCACTGCACCACTGTGCCGCCCTCGAAGTCGAAGAGACTTAGTAGTTGGCAGGAAAAAAGACAGAGGCGCAAGGGGAGAGCCAACTGTGCAACAGCCCTGACAAACAAATTTCTCTGCAGCACCTGTGGAAGAGCCTGTCACTCCAGAATTGGCCTTTATAGCCACTCCAGGCGCTGCTTCACAAACCACTGACCACCTCCAGGCGCGTATCCATTGTCTCTCGAGATAAGGAGGCCCAAAAGAAGAAAAGAAAAGAAGGGTTTCAAAGAAATTCTGCAATTTTTAATAACAGAATTTTTGTACCCATTCACATTGTACAAATTTCTGAACATCAGACTCAAGCTGAATTGTCTAGTTCAAAAAGAATCAGCAGTAAATCTATTACAAATAAATCATTCAGGTCCCCTCTCCTATTACATTATCCTAATTTATTCATGGTTTCCTGTTATTTTTTAACAGGCTCCAACTTCCTAACAGGGAAATACCTCTCACACCAGAAAGTCTTAAACTTTCCTCTCCATTCCCCCACCCTTGTTAAAAAAGTACCCTTCCGTTTCTCAAATAACAATTAACTGTGAAGTGAAAGGAAAGAAACATTGATTTCTGAATAACTAAAAAGTGGGAAAAAAAATTCCCAGTTGGGATCCCGACAGTGTCGCTCCATTAGTGAATTTGTTGATTGTGCAAATGAGCCAATAGAGCAGGAACTTCCTGGATTTACTCCCTGGCTAGTGGTGAGTTAGCTGATCTCAGCTGGGCTAGTGATAGGGACGATATTAGTCTCAATGCCAAAGAAGATAATGGTCAGCCGAGGTTTCCTCCTCCTGATCACTGCCCTGTGACCCCTGCTAGAAAGTGCATGACTGCATGTCCCCATGCCAGAATAACCATCAGTGCAGTACAAACATGATGCAAGTCCCATCCCAAGATATGAGTATGAATCTTGAATAAGAGTGGGGAGCTCTCAAGCTGTTCGAGCCAATGTTTTTCCGTCAACCAATATCACTAAAGAAACAGATGATCTGGTCATTTATTTCACTTTTATTTGTGATACCTTGCTGTACATAAATTGACTTTGGCATTTCCTACATTTTAAATTTTAAAAAAAATCCCAATTCTCAATGAATATATATTCCATTAAGAAATAAATACTTCACAGGAAAAGTGATCATTCTGGGCTAACTGAAGAGGTTTGGATAGTATCAGAGTAAAAGAAGAGGTTTATAATATTCCAAGAAGAGTAGTAAGCCTGAGAATTGGGACGGTTTTAAAAACCAGCAAAGGATGATCAAAACATTGATAGAATATATGAGACTAAACTAACAAGAAATATAAAAAATAGATTGTAAGAGCTTTTACTGGTATGGAAAAGGAAAGAGAGTGGCAAAGTAAATATGTGTCCATTAGAGGCTGAGACCAGAGGAATTATAATTGGGAATAAGGAACTGGCAAGGTGTTAAACAAATGTTTTGTGTTCGTCT
Organism: Heterodontus francisci; assembly: GCF_036365525.1. Taxonomy (NCBI): domain Eukaryota; kingdom Metazoa; phylum Chordata; class Chondrichthyes; order Heterodontiformes; family Heterodontidae; genus Heterodontus; species Heterodontus francisci. The sequence goes on from NC_090375.1 coordinate 54,336,587, forward strand.
TCACAATAGAGCTACCAAAAATACTAGAAATATGGGAGCCAAGGGTTTCATGAGAGTGAGGAACATAAAATAATTAATATTAAGAAAGGTACTGGGGAAATTAATGAAACTAAGAGCTGACAAATTCCCTGGGCCTGATATTCTACATCCTAGGGTTCTAAAAGAAGTGGCTACAGAGATAGTGGAGGCATTGGTTATGATCTTCCAAAATTCCCTAGATTCTGGAACCGTCCCAGTGCTATCAAGAAAGGCAGGAGAGAGAAAAAAGGGAACTACAGGCCAGTTAGCCTGACATCAGTTGTCATAAAAATGTAGTATATTTGGATTTTCAAAAGGCATTCGATAAAGTGCTACAGGAAAGGTTGTTGCACAAAATAAGGGCTCATGAAGTTGGGATAATATATCAGCATGACAAAAGGATTGAGATATACAGATAGGTTAAGTGAGTGGGCAAGTAGGTAGCGGCACAGTGGCGCAGTGGTTAGCACCACAGCCTCAGAGCTCCAGGGACCTGGGTTAAATTCTGGGTACTGCCTGTGTGGAGTTTGCAAGTTCTCCCTGTATCTGTGTGGCTTTCCTAGGTGCTCTGGTTTCCTCCCACATGCCAAAAGACTTGCAGGTTGATAGGTAAATTGGCCATTATAAATTGCCCCTATTATAGGTAGGTGGTAGGGAAATATACGGTGGGGATGTGGTAGGAATATGGGATTAGTGTAGAATTAGGAAATTGGGTGGTTGATGGTCAGCACAGACTAGGTGGGCCGAAGGGCCTGTTTCAGTGCCGTATAACTAAATTAAACATATGGAGTATAATGTACGGAATATGAGGTTATTGATAGGAAGAATAGAAAAACATGTATATTTTTTAAATGTTGAGAACAATTAAATGTTGATGTTCAGAGGGATTTGGGTGTCCTTGGACATGAAACACAGAAAGTTAACATGCAGGTACAGAAAGCAATTAGGAAGGCAAATAGTATGTCCAGCCTTTATTGGGATTGGAGCACGAGAGTAAGGAAGTCTTGCTGCAATTGTACAGGGCTTTAATGAGACCACACCTACAGTAGTGTGTGCAGTTTTAGCCTCCATACGTAAGGAAGGATATAATTGCCTTAGAGAGGGTGCAATGAAGGTTCACTAGATTAATTCCTGGGATAAGAGGGTTTTCCTGTGAGGAGAGATTAACTAGACTGGACCTTCTCCCAAGGTGATCTAATTGAAATATGTAAGATCAGAGGCTAGGAATTCTGCAGCAAGTAACCCATCTCCTGACTCCCCAAAGCCTCTCCACCATCTACAAGGCACAAATCAGGAGTGTGATGGAATACTGTTCACTTGCCTGGATGAGTGTGGCTCCAACAATGTTCAGGAAACGCGACACCATCCAGGACAAATAGCCCACTTGATCGACACCATATCCACCACCTTAAATATTCACTCCCTCCACCACTGACGCACAGCGGCAGCAGAGTTTGCCATAAGCAAGATGCAGTGCAGCAACTCACCACGCCTCCTTCAACAGCATCTTCCAAACCCGTGACTTCTACCACCTAGAAGGACAAGGGTAGCAGAAGGACAAGGACAGCAGACACACGGGAACACCATCACCTGCAACTTCCCTCCAAGCCACAGACCATCCTCACTTGGAAATATATCATTGTTCCTTCACTGTCACTGGATCAAAATCCTGGAACTCCCTCCCTAATAGCACTGTGGGTATACCAGCACCAGATGGACTGCAGCAGTTCAAGAAGGCAGCTCACCATCACCTTCTCAAGGGCAATTGGGGATGGGCAACAAATGCTGGCCTTGCCAGCGATGTTCACATCCCATGAAACAAATTAAAACATTTCTGAGAGGCTGTTTCCCCTGGCTGGAGAGTCTAGAACATAGTCTCAGGATATTTAGGACTGAGATGAGGAGAAATTTCTTCACTCATTCGTTCATTGGTGTCATCTTCTTCCCAGAGGCTGTCTGCCATAGATCTCCACCTCTGTCCTGTACTGTTGTTACACATTCTGCATAGGTCAACTGCATTATATGCATCATCAATTTTCTCCTCTGCTTCCCTTTCCTACATTTTCTGTCGATCTTTCCTTCCAATAATTGTCTCTGTCTACCTTCTGCTCTAATGATGTGACCTAAATATTGTATCTTTCTCTCTTTGATGTTATGCACTAGTTTCCTCTTTTCTCCAGTCATTCCTAGTACTTCTTTCTGTTTGTGTAGGATATGCAGAACATGTTCCTATATGTCCACATCTTGAATACATTCAGGTTATCAATAGTCTCTTTGTTTGTTGTCCATGTCTCCAAGGCATATAACATAAATGACAAAATGAGCACCTCAGCATTCATTTCCTAAGATTCAGGTTCATTTTCTTTGATGTTAACACGTCCTTCATTCTGACAAAGCTGGTCTTGGCTATCACAATTCTCTTTCACATCTCCCATTGTCTGTGATAATCTGCCCAAGGTATGTGAACCTTTTTACTTGTTTCAGGACTTGTCCATTTATTTCAGTTTTCACTTCCGAGGTTAGGTCTCTGCTTATCACCATTGTCTTGATTTTCTTCACATTCATTCTTAATCCATGTTCCACTCTCCTTGGTTTCACTTTGTTCATAACTTCCTGTAGTGCCACTTCCGACTCTGCAATCAGTGCAGTGTCATCTGCGTATCTGAAGTTGTTGACGTTCAACTCACCAACGTTGCAACCTGGTGGATCTTCTGTGTCTCTGAAGATAGCTTCAATGTCCAGGTTGAACAATTTTGAGGACATAACACGTCCCTGGTGCATTCCTCTTTTGATTGGGAAGCTGCCTGACAAGCCACTGTGAAGTCTCATCACTGCTGATTGATTCCAATATAGATTCTGAATTATCCTTTTATCATTTCTGTCAATTTCTAGTTTGTTTAAGCGCTCCATTATTTTCAGATGGTAGACTCTATCAAATGCCTTCTCATAGTCTATAAAGCAACAGGTTTTTGTACTTCCAGGTATCTTTCAATGACTACTTTCAAGTTAAAGATGCCCGCGCTTGTTTCTTTCTTTGGTCTGAATCTTCACTCAGACAGTTGTGAATCTTTGGAGTTCTCAACTCCAGAGGGCTATGGATGCTCAGGTGCAAAGTATATTCAAAGCTGAGATCAATAGATTTTTTTGGACTCTAAGGGAATCAAGGGCGTTGGGAATCAGGCAGGAAAGTAGAGTTGAGGTCAAAAATTCACCATGATCTTATTGAATGGCCGAGCAGGCTTGAGGGTCCATAGGACCTACACCTGATCCTATTTCTTTTATTCTTATGTTCTTAGCAGTGACTAAATGGCAAAAGCATTTCATTGGATGTAAAGCACTTTGATACACTCTGAGCTCACGAAAGGCACAATATAAATGTAGCTTTCTTTTTAAGAATAATGCAAGTCTGCTGACTGATTGGACCAGTTTTCAGTATATAAAAGGTAGCATGCAGATATTTTCCACAGCAATAATCTGTAGCATTACACAATCAGGTGGAACATTCATCAATGAGAAAGATTTATGCCTATTTTTTGCCTCCATACTTCAGCTCTCCTTATTAACCAGTGTCGGAATCCCTTGCATCATGTAGAAAATGTAACAGCAAAAGGAAATTTTACATGCATAGCAACAGCTGTTGTTCATTTTTGGACTTAACTGACACAGAGACCAGCACCAGTTAATTATGTAACTACACATGTAGGTCACTCGCTCTCCTGGAATCTGTACCCTTCAGTCCAAGGAAGAATGAACTTGCACTTATATAGTGCTTTTCATGGACCTCAGGAAGCCATAAAGCAAATTACAGCCAATGAAGTACTTTTGAAGTGTAGCCACTGTTGCAGTGTAGAAAAAGCAGCTGCCCATTTGTGCACACCAAGGGGTCACAAATAGAAATAAAATAAGTGACCAGATTATCTGTTTGTTTAGTGATGTTGACTGAGGGATAAATATTGGACAGAACACCAGGAGAACTCCCCTACTCTTCTTTAAATAGTGTCATGGGAGCTTTTTCATTCACCTAAGAGGGAAGGCCTCAATTTAACATCTCATCTGAAAGGTGAACATCTGGCAGCGAACTGCCTCAGTACTGCACTGAAGAGCCAGCAAAGGTGACACCAAAAGAAGACACCCCATCTAAATGGATTATTTGCTGCATATCCATCATTTTTTGAAGATGGAAAGATGCCAACCTTAGAGGAGAAGAGTGAGGTGTAGAGGCAAAGTGGTATAGCGAGGGGATTGTAGAGTGTAGGGCATAGATGGCTGAAGACATGGCTACTAACGGTGGGCCAAGAGAGCAAGGAATGCTCGAGAGGCCAGAGTTGGAGAAACACAGTGTTCTTGGAGGTCTGGAGAAGGTCACACAGAAAGGAAGGGGTGAGGCCATGTGTGATTTAAACTCAAGGATGAGAATTTTAAATTTGAGGTGTGGGATTGGGTGTCATGGTAGGTCAGTGAGCACAGTGGTGATGGGTCAGCAGGACTTGCTACAGGATATGGGTTGCAGATTTAACCTTGAGCAAATGGGTACTGCATAGTCAACAGCAGTGGAAAATCTAAACTTAGTGCCATCTGCACAATTGCCTCCTGCTAAAGTCCGCAGCATCACAGATGCCAGACTTCAGCCAATTCGATTCACTCCCCGTGATATCAAGAAACGACTGAAGGCACAGGATACTGCAAAGGCTATGGGCCCTGATAATATTCCGGCAATAGTACTGAAGACCTGTGCTCCTGAACTTGCCGCGCCCCTAGCCAAGCTGTTCCAGTACAGCTGCAACACTGGCATCTACCCTGCAATGTGAAAAATTGCCCAAGTATGTCCTGTACACAAAAAGCAGGACAAGTCCAACCCAGCCAATTACTGCCCCATCAGCCTGCTCTCAATCATCAGTAAAGTGATGGAAAGTGTCAT